>NC_090449.1:873524555-874149555 GCF_031143425.1 Pleurodeles waltl | reverse complement strand
TTCTTCTTAAAAAGTCTAACTTCGAGGTTATCTAAGATTTCTGTGTCAAAGCTACCATTTTGGGGCCATTTTAAAACACCATCTTTTCTGGTGTAACGGATCCATACTTCATTATATGTGATGGGGCCTACTCCGTGCTTCACATATAGTTCATAGGTTGGAGTTCCAATCGGAGGAACCGGACATGAGTCCTCCAACCGGGAGTCCCTTTTACAACCAAGAAAAAACAAATTTCCAAGTCTGCTAAGACCAGGCATCTTCGCTCACTAGTCTAGCTTCAAACTTCAAAGGATTATCGTTTACGATAGTCTCGTGAATACACGAGTCCTTCGGCTTTGGTACTTGCAAGTTCCAAATCAAAGTGATCCCGAATGGATACCAAACCAAATGTCCAACTAAGGACCAAACCAAGTGTCCAACTAAGGACTGGGAGACGCTCCACTGATACTTAACTGAAAATATCGATGACGTCACCAGAAGACTCGTCTTATTGTTTCGCTCTACCAAACATCAAGGGTCCAAATCAGGGCGATAGCCAGGGCAGCAGTCCTTCGTAGCCGTCGGGAAGCGGGGAACCACGCAGCAAAGACTTTCGGACCACGTCGACATGCAGGGGTCGATGAAGTGGCGGCCTTCCTCCAGAATTTTCACACGAAGCTCCTCACGGACCTCAGGCTTGGACCGGTACCGCTGGTATCGCCCCACACTGGGCGCCAACTGAGGTACTGGGTTTTTCAGAACCGGTACTGATCCGGTAACCCAGCGGTGCCAGGGTACACCCAAAGACCTCAGGTACTTTCCTGATTCAGACCACAGAAACTCAGAGTCTTCTAGGTGAAGTCAAAGATCGAATTTATTGGCTGCAACCAAGTAACAAGCGTCCTAGAAGTACAACAGCACGGTTTGTATGTTCTCAGGAGACTGTGTGTCAATGCAAAATCAGGTTTCCTTATATACAGTTTTTTAAGCTTCAGGCAAACATTCTTGACATTTTGGTTGGTCATTCACATGTTTTCACTACAAAGGAAAAAAAAACAGTGTCATGATGAATCCTCATATTTCATGTCATCCAACCCATAATAAATTACCCGGCAAGGCCTAGTATTTTACATCAGATAAGTGTGGACCCCCAATAAAAACGGGCACCTCCCCCTCGTTAAGTAAGAAGAAGAAAAGAGCAGGTGCAGGTGTGAGCAAGATTAGGCAGGGTGTGTGAGCGATAATAAGGGTTTTATGGCATGGTGTGCCTTGATGCTATCTGATTCGGCCACTGGGAGAGGGACTGACCAAACAGGTTTGGCCTGAGGCAATGGTTCCAGCTTGGCCAGGTCAGAGAAAAGTCAATCAAGGTGTACGTGTCCTTGGAATCAAATCTGACTGTATTATAAGCCTATGTGAGGGCAACTTTTAAAAATGGGAGCCACGAGTGCAGGACGAAAATGGCGATTTCGAGGTGAAAACGCTGCTGGAATTGAGCGAAAATGCTCATGCTTAGTGTACTAGTCATTATCGGTCTTTTGATACTAAAATCGTACTGCTGTGGCAAAGTAAATTACATGGGTCCAGAATTTTTAGAACCACACCTCTCAGATTCCAGAACTTTCTGTCACCGAAATGTGCGGAAAACTTGTTTTTTTAGCCACTTTTTGAGGTTTGCAAAGGATTCTGGGTAACAGAACCTGGTCCGAGCCCCGCAAGTCACCCCTCCTTGGATTCCCCTAGGTCTCTAGTTTTCAGAAATGCACAGGTTTGGTAGGTTTCCCTATGTGCCGGCTGAGCTAGAGGCCAAAATCTACAGGTAGGCACTTTGGAAAAAACAGCTGTGTTTTCTATAAAAAAAATAGGATGTGTCCATGTTGTGTTTTGGGGCATTTCCTGTTGCGGGCACTAGGCCTACCCACACAAGTGAGGTATCATTTTTATCGGGAGACTTGGGGGAACATAGAATAGCAAAACAAGTGTTATTGCCCCTTATCTTTCTCTACATTTTTTCCTTCCAAATATAAGAGAGTGTGTAAAAAAGAAGTCTATTTGAGAAATGCCCTGCAATTCACATGCTAGTATGGGCACCTCGGAATTCAGCGATGTGCAAATAACCACTGCTCCTCAAAACCTTATCTTGATCACATTTTGGAAATGCAAAGGTTTTCTTGATACCTCTTTTTCAATCTTCAAATTTCAGCAAATGAATTGCTGTATTCCCAGTATAGAATGAAAACCAACTGCAGGGTGCAGCTCATTTATTGGCTCTGGGTACCTAGGGTTCTTGATCAACCTACAAGCCCTTTATATCCCCACAACCAGAAGAGTCCAGCAGAGAAAACGGTATATTGCTTTCAGAAATCTGACATCGCAGGAAAAAGTTACAGAGTAAAACATAAAGGAAAATGGCTGTTGTTTTCAGCTCAATTTCAATATTATATTATTTCAGCTGTTATTTTCTGTAGGAAAACCTTGTAGGATCTACACAAATGACCCCTTGCTGAATTCAGAATTTTGTCTAGTTTTCAGAAATGTTTAGCATTCCGGGATCCAGCATTGGTTTCACACCCATTCCTGTCACTAACTGGAAGGAGGCTGAAAGCACCAAATATAGTAGAAATGGGGTATGTCCCAGTAAAATGCCAAATTTGTGTTGAAAAATTTGGTTTTCTGATTCAAGTCTGCCCGTTCCTGAAAGGTGGGAAGATAGTGATTTCAGCACCAGAAACCCTTTGTTGATGGCGTTTTCAGGGAAAAAACCACAAGCCTTCTTCGCCAACCCTTTTTCCCCATTTTTTTGGAAAAAACAAAAATTTCACTGTATTTTGGCTATTTTCTTGGTCTCCTCCAGGGGAAACCACCAACTCTGGGTACCATTAGAATCCCTAGGATGTTGGAAAAAAAGGACGCAAATTTGGCGTGGTTAGCTTATGTGGACAAAAAGTTATGAAGCCCTAAGCGCAAACTACCCCAAATAGCCAAAAAAGGGCTCAGCACTGGGGGGGGAAAAGGCCCAGCAGCTAAGGGGTTAAAAATCGCTAATGCAATTTACGAGGCCCAAATACTGAATCGCAAAAAAATTGGCGATTCGGTATTTGAAAATCGCAAATTGCAAAAATGCACACCTCGAACAGCCTGATGACATCACAAGCAGGAAGTGAGTCAGCCCAGGCTTTTTCCAGGTGCCACACCCAAAGGAGCAGTGAGAGAGACACAGCCCAGTACCAGGGAGCAAGTCTGTGAGCAAGCCAGAACTTTACATCACCATGGCAAATGCTGCTAATGGGAAAGTTCAGTGAGCAGGAACTGGAGGTGCTCACCGAGGAGGTGGTGAGGAGCCATGACCGGCTTTTTGGGAAGAGCTCACTCCAGGTCCCAGAGAGTGAGAAGCGCAAACTCTGGGCGGACTTGCAGACCAAAATCTGCGCAGTGGGGGTTGCGCAGCGCTCAGTGGAGGAGATTAGAAAGAGGTGGAACGACCTGCGTTCTCGTGCCAAGGAGAAGGTGGCTAGCAGACTACAGGAGGCAAGGATTACAGGAGGCGGAAAATCCACCCAGACACCCTCCACCCCCATGGAAGACCTGGTGGAGTCGACACTGCTCCCAGAAGCTGTCAGTGGGGTCACTGATATAGACACGTCCGGCACACTAAACACCAGTAAAGGTAAGTGCAATAATGAAATGTAACCCCATATGTGTATGTACAAATACCGCTTAGGAATTAGCAATTAGTGCAAAGCATTGTGCTAAGTAGTCCATTCCACATCTTAGAAGCGGCACAACAATGCCTTATGGGAGTGGTAGTCCACAACCCAGAGCTGAAAGTAGCACATAGAAAGTAATTGGGTAGAGCGACACCCAAAAGAACACAGCACCCACTACATGGTGATATGATGTAACTGTACATTTATTACCATTGTGCAACATTTGGTGATATATACATCAATCACATGCTGCACATTGTCGTTGCAGATGGCCCAGGCCCAGCAGCATCAGCATATGCCATTGTGGGGGATGTTGAAACACAGCCTCCATCAGACTCCAACACCAGCGAGTCAGTGTGTATTGCGCCAATCAGACGCAGGGCAAGGGTTGTACCTCTCCCCGATTTGAGCCAGGACTCTGATGACATGCGGGATGAAGGCCAATCAATCAATCAGTCAATCAGAGAATTTATAAAGCGCACTACGTACCCCTGAGGGTTTCAAGGCGCTGGGGGAGGGGTGCTGCTACTGATCGAAGAGCCAAGTTTTGAGGAGTCTTCTGAATGTGAGTAGGTCTTGGGTCTGGCGTAGGTTGGTGGGGAGGGAGTTCCAGGTCTTGGTGGCGAGGTAGGAGAAGGATCTGCCACCTGAGGTCTTTCACTGGATGCGGGGGACGGCGGCCAGGGCGAGGTTAGAGGAGCCGAGCTGGCGGGTGGGGGTGTAGAAGCTGAGCCTGCTGTTTAGGTAGACAGGTCCGGTGTTGTGGAGGGCCTTGTGTGCGTGGGTGAGTAGCTTGAAAGTGATCCTCTTGTCTATGGGGAGCCAGTGAAGGTCTCTCAGGTGGTGGGAGATGTGGTTGCGGTGGGGTACGTTGAGGATCAGTCGGGCGGAGGAATTTTGGATGCGCTGGAGGCATCATAGGTGTTTGGCAGGGATGCCTGTGTATAGTGCGTTGCCGTAGTCTAGCTTGCTGCTGACGAGGGCCTGTGTCACGGTTCTTCTTGTTTCTGTCGGTATCCACTTGTAGATCCTGCGGAGCATGCAGAGGGTGTTGTAGCAGGATAAGGAAACTGCGTTGACCTGTTTGGACATGGAGAGGGAGGATTCGAGGATGAATCCTAGACTGCGTGCATGGTTGGTGGGAGTTGGAGGGGTTCCCAGTGTGGTCGGCCACCACGAGTTGTCCCAGGCTGAGGGGGTGGGTCTGAGGATGAGGACCTCCGTCTTGTCCGAATTCAGCTTCAGCCGGCTGTTTCTCATCCATTCGGCGATGGCCTTCATGCCTTCGTGGAGGTTGGTTTTGGTGGTGTGCGGGTCTTTGGTGAGGGAGAGGATGAGCTGTGTGTCATCGGTGTAGGAGATGATGTTGAGGTCATATTGGCAGGCCAATTGTGCGAGGGGGGCCATGTAGATATTGAACAGTGTCGGGCTGAGGTAGGAGCCCTGGGGAATGCCGCAGATGATGTCAGTGGCCACACTCCAGATGATGTTGCAGATGATGTCGGTGGCCACACTTCATCCCCAGAAGCCAGATCCACCGTAAGGCAGCAGTCCCTGCCCCAGCATCACTCAACACCCCGCAGGAGGCCTCACGATGCAGGCACACAGCACGTGGAAGTAGGTAAGAGCCCATCATTCTTCGGTGGCCTGGAATCATCTATGCTTAAAGTGCAGCACCTGCAAAACAAGAACATGAGGGCAATGCACACGCAGATGCAGGCACACAATGCCAACATGGGGGGGCTGCATAAGCAGTTGGAGTGCCTTAATACAAACATTTGCAAGCTGCATGAGGGACAGATTACAGCTGCGGAGAACAACTGGGAACTGACCAATGCAGTGAAGGAACTCTGTACAGAAATCAGGCTTGAGAGAGTCAGCCACCGCAGGCAGGAAAGGCGATTCATGGGGATGTTTAGTGGATTTTGTAGATCTGTCATTTGCCCTGTGACATCTACTGCCCTCATATCACGGCGTGCTGTGGCCGCACAGGTGGAGGCAGCACACATCAGTCAGGATGTAGCCCAGGGACTGGTCCAGATTACAAACGTTCTGGATACTATGCTGGCTAATCGCAGTGCTACACCCAGTGAACATGGACTAGGGGACTAGGGGACACTGAGGAGTCATCTAGCCTCAGCAGCCTTGCAGTGCCCACGTCGGATCCTAGGCATCGCAGTGCCAGGCACAGCACTGCCACTGAGGCAGATACAAGAGGTGGCGGCGAGCCACTGTGCACTCGAGTGGTATAATGAGTAGCTGAGCCATCTGACGTCACACTGCCATCAATGCACCAGTGTACAGAGGGAAAATACCTAGTAGATATCCTTCACCAAACTACCCAGCTAGCAGTCTTGTGTGAATCCCGCTGTGGCGAACGATGTATGAATCATGTGTGCTCACTGGGTACCTGGCCACGAGATCAGTTATGATGTAGGAGGCATTGCATATCACCTGTATATTCATGGAATGTTGTTATTTACGGTTGCGGTACACATACTCTGTGGCCAATGGTGGACAGATTGCTACATGTGTCCCATCTATGGCACCTAGGACGTGGGGGAATTGTGCTATCTGGTAGAAATCTATTTTTGTCTGCTGTATTTCCTGTGGGGTGTGGGGGAATCTGATGTACTGGTGTATCCTACTCAGCATGGCGTTAAGAAATGCATTGAAAAATCTAGAGAGGGCACTCTGTAATACTCCTCCAGCTGCTGCTATGACCCCTTGATAGCTCCCTGAGGCAAGTAGGTGCAGGGAGCATAATACTTGAACTTGGGTGGGTATGCTATTAGTCCTATGTGTTGTGTGCTGCAGTATGGATTGTAGCTCAGCTATCAGGCCAAGTATCATGGGTGAGTTCAACCTGTACTTCTTATATATTTCCTCCTCAGTCTGGTCAAAAAGCGTAATGCGCACTCTGAAAATGTGCTCCTGTCTCCTCCTCCCTCTCCTCAAACCTGCCAGGATTCTCATTCTCCTCGCCATGATGTAGAGTGCAGCCATTGTGGAAAAGAGTCTGAGGCATTCTGGGCCTCTTTATATAGGTTGCACCTGGTAACCACCTGGTTTCACTCCGTGGTAATTTGCATGTGCAAAAGGCCATTCTGCGAAAATTAGCAATTTGCGAATTTTGATGCATCGAATTGCGACATGGTTTTGCGTGTAGCATTTTGTGTTTCGCAATTTCCGACGTGAAATACCAAATCTGTATTTGCGAATCTCTATTCCGACTCGCAATTTGCAAAAATGCTAATAGCGATTCGGTATTTCATGTCACAAAATGCGATACGCAAAATGTGGCACGCAAAACCAAGTTGCTTCGCAAAAAATCGCAAATATAACGATTCCTTGTTTTTGGCCTGTGAATGCCTTTCATGCATCGCAGACCACGTTTTTGCATTCGCAAACGGCCAACTTCTGTGATTCGCAATGTTTGCAAATGCAAAATGGTTTGATACATCTGGCCCTATGTTATGTTAAAAAAAATAGCGTATTGCAGTGTAATACGGCGCTGTTTTAAAATATTTAAAAAGCAATTAAATATATGTAAAACATTTACACAAACACTACTATATATTTAAGGCAAAATATAGGCCCTCAATACAACCCTGGCGGTTGGTGTTAAAGTGGTAATTACTGCCAAATTATAAACATGGGGGAAAGATCTCCGATAGACAGCCAATGTACCACACTGACCGACATGGCGTAAACAACAGGCACCACGGCGGTAGCTGCCTACAGCCAAGCGGAAGTCAATGTTCTGCCCACCATATTATGACCCAGGAAACCGCCACCTTTTCCAGGGTAGTAACAACAACATCAAAAGCCTGGTGGAAACAGACCTCACAAGAGAAAGGGCTCACCATTGAAGACACAGGGAACAACCACGCCCCCATGGAGCCCGAGATGCATATGTTCCCCATGATCTTCTACGTGCTGCTGCACCACAAACACCAATGCCAGCGTAGATGACGACGGTGAGTACAGCCGCCTAGCACAGAAGGGAGGGTGGGAGGAAAAAGAGAGTGACAAACACACACACACCCCCAACACCATACACACAATCAGCTTCATTACTAAAACACCCCGTACCTCGGATAAATAATGCAAGGACAAAATTATTTTGAAAAAGTGAATGTAATAAGAGCAACAGATCAAGATAAATAAGGGAGGCAAGATAATAGATATACACATATGTACATGAAAATGAAGATAGCCCAGTCCACAATGTACGTTGTCCACATGGCCACAGGCCAAAGTACAAGGCCACACATGGCACCTGCCTCAACACAGAGAGAACACATCAGGGGCATCAGTTTGGAAATAAGCAGGCACCTCAGGGGGACAGGGGAAGGGGGGCACCTCAGCAGGCAGATGGAACAAGACGACTGGTTCTGGAGGGGGCAACATGCCCTGTGCTTGGTCGTGGGGAGTGCAAGGCCAAAGTCTCTCGAGTTGGTGACTTGACCACTTGCTCTGGAGGGGGCAACATGCCCTGTGCTTCGTCCTGGTAAGTGCAAGGACACAGTCCCTCGAGCGAGTGACTTGCCCACTGGTTCTTGAGGGGGAATCGTGCCCTGGGCTCTTGATCCTGGGGAGTCTGGGGTAGGTGGGTGTCTAACCCACTGGTTCTGGAGGCGGCATCGAGCCCTGTGCTCTTGATCCTGGGGAGTGCAAGGTCTCAGTCTCTCAGGTGGGTGTCATACCCACTGGATTTGCAGGCTGCACAGCAGCCCATGGAGGCAGGATCACATACCGTCCACCAGCAGGGACGGCTGCTCACTGGAAGTGGTGGTGCTGCTGCTGGTGGGGTGAGGCACCTGGCCATCTGCTGCAACCTGAGAAGGCTGCTCACTGGTGGTCATGGTGCTGCTGCTGATGGGGGGAGGCACCAGCTCATCCCCTGCATCCTCAGACGGCTGCTCACTGGTGGTGGTGGCGCTTCTGCTGGTGGGGGGAGGCACCTGCCCATCCCCTGCAACCTCGGACGGCTGCTCACTGGTGGTGGTGGCGCTGTTGCTGGTAGGGGGAGGCACCTGACCATCCCCTGCAACAACAGACAGCTGCACAACCATTGTTGGTGGTGGAAGCTCCATCACAGTTCCTTCTCCAGGCCCCTTGCTCGTCCTGCCTGCTGGTGCAGGCTCCTTGCTCCTCCTGACAGATGGGGCAGGCTCCTTAGTGTTCCAGGCAGCTGGGGCAGGCTCCTTAGTCTTCCTGGCAGCTGGGACAGGCTCCTTTACCTTCTTAGCAGCAGCTGGAGAAGACTCCTTTGTCTTCCTGGCACCAGCTGGGTCAGGTTCCATTGCCTTCCTGACCGCAGTTGGGCAGGCTCTGTGCTCTTTCCGGCAGCTGTTGCAGGCCCCTTTCCCTTGATGCTACCTGGTGCAGGCTCCTTCACCCTCAGGACATGTGCCCTTGATCCTTTTCCACCATGAGTGGGTGTGGTGACGACTAGGCCCGTGGACTGGGTGGCTGAGGTGCTTGGCTGGGTTCTTCCCAACCTGGCCAGACCTGCAGGTTGGGGGGGAGGGGGAGGGAAGAGGTCAATGGTAGATAGGAACAGTTTTTAGGGACATTGGGGGGAAGAGGGAAAAGGTTTGGGACTGGAGGAAGAGGGAGTGGTTGTAGGAGGTGTCTGCTGATTTTGGGTGCTGGATGTTGTTGTGAGGTGGATGGCTGTTGGGTGTCTGAGTGCTTGTGTTTGTGTACCTTGGGGGGGGGCAGACACCGTGGGAGAGGACACAGGGGACATGTGTATTACTCTTGCGGAGGTGTCTGCCAGTGAGGTGTGTGTTCTGCTTGGTGTGTGGTGATGCTGGTAGAAGATGATAATGTACTGCATGCAGGTGTGCGTGTAGAACTAGAAGGGAGGTGGTGGAGACAGTCAAAATTGTGGATGCTGGTATGCCTGTATCTGGATGGTGTTTATGTGAGTGCCTGTGGGATGAAGTGTGGTGCTTGTGTTTGCTTATACCACTCTTGTGTGTTGTCTTGTGTGCATTCTCATCTGCCTGTGTGCTTAGGATAACTTGAGGTTGAGGAGAATGGGATGAGGAAGTTGGAGGTGGGAGGGTGGCAACAGGGACAATGGCTGCCATCAGAGAGGGTCTGCCCTGGATCAATCACTGTTGGGCCACCAAGCCAGTGTGAATGCCCTCCAGGAATGCATGAGTCTGTTGCAACTGGGCTGCCAGCCCCTGGATGGCATTCACAATGGTTGACTGCCCTACAGAGATGGATCTCAGGAGGTCAATAGCCTTCTCACTCAGGGCAGCAGGTCTCACTGGGGAAGGGCCTGAGGTGCCTAGGGCAAAGGAGATGCCCACCCTCCTGGGTGAGTGGGCACGGGCAACACGATGAGGGGCTGCTGGGAGGGGGTTGCTGGTACGGGGGTGGCGGTTGTACCTGTAGCTGGGGTGGTCACAGAGGTGTCCACCACCACCAGGGAGCTTCCATCGGAGGAGATATCTCTGTCAGAACTGTCCCCTCCAGTCTCTGTCGTGGTGCTTCCCTAGCCCTCTGTCCCACTGGTGCCCTCAGCATCGGTGGACTCTGCCTCCTGGGTCCTGTGGGATGCAGCTCCCCTGTCGTTGGTGCCTCTGCTCCTCCACCAGATGATACTAATGCACAAAAGGATGGGGTGACAAAACAATAAGGGGAGGGAGACAAAGGATACACTTGGTCAATGGCTGCACCAACACCACCATTGGTGTACACAGCACCCTCACACACAGGGAACAAGCCTACGCACTATGCATTGCACTACCAGTCATATTGATAGCCACAAAGGCATGGGTAGGGCACACACCGGCAAATGCAGCACACCTGGGACCCACACAGCCCTGAACAGTAGTGGATGCCTACAAGGTAGCAGGGTTATCCCTTCATAACCCTAGCCACCAGGGGACCTACGCTAAAATGTCAGGCATGGCCTAGGGTCACCCACTGACACACATCCACCACCCGGATGCCACCCCACCAGGCATAATTAGTTATGATGGGCACTGTACTCACCCCTTGTGACTGCTGTGATGCCCGCAAGCACCCATCCAGCTCTGGATAGGCCACCTCCAGTATGCGGGCCATCGGGGGGTCAGGGTTCCACAGGCACCCCTTCCTCGTTTGGAGGCCATCACCAGCTGGGCCTTCGCTGTAGTGCCCAGAATCTCAGGTCCTCCCACTGTTTGTGACAGTGGTTGCTCTGCCTGCCTTAGACCCCCAGGGACCGCACTTCTTTTGTTGGGTGCTAACCTGCAGAGGAAATACACACAGGAAAATAGTATTGGTCAAACATTCCTGCCTGTTACACTTATGGCCCACCATAACCCTTCACATCACTATTTGCACACACATGGCCCAGCACACAACCAATACGCCACCCAGAGGACATCCACCCACCCCCCTTACATGATGCCATCACAATCAATCAATCAATCAATCAATTTGTAAAGTGCGCTACATACCCGTCAGGGTTTCAAGGTGCTGGGGGGGGGGGTACTGCTACTGCTCGAAGAGCCAAGTCTTGAGGAGTTTTCTGAAGGAAAGAAGGTCCTGGGTCTGTCGTAGATCCGCCGGGAGGGTGTTAAAGGTCTTGGCGGCGAGGTACGAGAATGATCTGCCGCCTGAAGATTTGCGTCGGATGCAGGGGATGGAGGCGAGGTTAGCGGAGCGGAGATGCTGGGTGGGGGTGTAGAAGCTGAGTCTGTTGTTCGGGTATGATGGTCCGGTGTTGTGGAGTGCCTTGTGTGCGTGGGTGAGGAGCTTGAAGGTGATCCTCTTGTTGATGGCGATCCAGTGAAGGTCTTTTAGGTGGGGGTGATGTGGCAGTGGCGAGGGATGTTGAGGATGAGTCGGGCGGAGGCGTTTTGGATGCATTGGAGGCGTTGGAGGAGTTTGGATGAGATACCGGTGTAGAGGGCGTTGCCGTAGTCGAGTCTGCTGCTGACGAGGGCCTGGGTTACTGATTTTGTTGTTTCTGTCGGGGTCCATTTGTAAATTCTGTGAAGCATGCAGAGGGTGTTGTAGCAGGAGGAGGAGATGGCGCTGACCTGCTTTGACATGGAGAGTGAGGAGTCGAGGGTAAAACCGAGGCTTTGTGCGCTGTCAGTGGGGGACCCAGCATGGACGGCCACCATGAGTTGTCCCAGGCGGAGGGGGTGTGCCCAAGGATGAGGACCTCTGTTTTATCCAAGTTCAGTTTTAACCGGCTGTATCTCTCATCCAGTCGGCGATGGCTTTTAGTCCCTCATGGAGGTCGGTTTTGGAGGTCTGCGGGTCCTTGGTCAGGGAGAGGATGAGTTGGGTGTCGCCGGCGTAGGAAATGATGTTGAGGTTGTGCTGGCGGGCCACTTGTGCGAGGGGGGCCATGTAGATGTTGAACAGCGTCGGGCTGAGTGATGAGCCCTGGGGTAAACCGCAGATGATGTAGAAGGCTTTGGATTGCTACGGGGGAGGCGGACTCTTTGGGTTCTGCCGGCGAGGAAGGATGTGGTCCATTCGAGGGCCTGGTCCTGGATTCCTGCTGCGTGGAGGCGGGATTTTAGGGTGTGGTGACAGACGGTGTCAAAGGCGGCTGATAGGTCTAGGAGGATGAGGGCTGATATTTCTCCATTGTCGAGGTGGCTTCTGATGTCGCCTGTGGCGGGGAGGAGGGCGGTTTCGGTGCTGTGGTTGCGTCTGAAGCCGGACTGGGAGGGGCTGAGGATGTAGTTGTCTTCGAGGTACCGAGTGAGCTGAGTGTTGACGATTTTCTTGATGACCTTCGCCGGAAAAAGGAGCAGGGAGATGGGTCGGAAGTTTTTCAGGTCCTTGGGGGGGTCTGCCTTTGGTTTCTTGAGAAGGGCGTTGATTTTGGAGTGTTTCCAGCTTTCCGGGAATCTTGCAGTTTCGAAGGAGATGTTGATGGCTTTCTGTAGGTGTGATGCGATGGCTGTGTTTGCTTTGTTAAAGTTGTGGTGTGGGCAGTGGGCCGGATGGTGATCTGGAGTGGATGGAGTTCATCTTCTTGCGGGTTTCTTCGTCGCTGCTGTTGGTCCAGGAGATCAGCCGGCTGGAGTGGGTGGAGTTCGTGGTGGGTGGGGTAGGAGCACCCAGAGTGTGAGGGGAGTAGAAGCTGTCGTGGATGTCCGTGATTTTTTGGTGGAAGGCGGTTGCTAGGGCGTCGCATAATTCTTGGGAGGGAGTGATGTCGTTGACTGTGGCGTTTGGGTTGGAGTGTTTTTTTACGATGCTGAAAAGTTCTTTGCAGTCGTGGGCATTGTTTTCTTGGCACAGTATGCAACAGTGGGTGCTCCAACTGCCATAGACCCCCAGGGTCCACTCCTCCTTTGTGACGGCATGCCATATACCCTTCTTTTGATGGGTTTTGACTTGCAGAGGCAATAGACAGGGGACAATAGATTTCGGCAAACAGTCCTGCCTGTTAAACATATGGCCCACTATACCTGTTTCCATCACCATTTACACACGCGTGGCCCAGCACACAACCTGTATGCCGCCCAGAGGGCATTCACCCACCCCCTTATACGAGGCCTTCACACACACCACTCCATGCATTCATGCCACATGCATCATGCCCACAGTGACCTCACTGGTGGCCTGTGCCTCTGTCCCCTGAACTATGTGCCCACTGCCACTTACCCCAGTTCCCAGATTGTCTTGTGTGCAAGATGTTGACACACTGCTGATTGACGTGTCCTGGGGACAGAGGCGTGGGCATACTGGGTGGGTGCTGTGGTGGTGTTTCCTGATGGAGGAGGCTCTGTGGTAGTGTGTGGCTGGGCCTGGGTAACCGACTGTTCAGAGGTCCCTGATGGGCCAGGTTGGTCATCCAGATCCTGATGACCAGAGCTGCTGTCATCACTGTGGGACTCTTCTGTTGGGGGACTGGATAGTGCTGGCATCTCCTCTCCGGTGACCTTGGCTGGGGTACCTGTGGGGATGTAAATGATGTGTTACTGTTTCTGTGTCTGACATATTTTACATCCGTGGCTTGCCCTCTTTGGTTGTATTTGCCCTGGAAGCTTTCACTTGTGTAAGTTGGTCTATGGTGGGCTAGCTGATTCTCTCTAGTGTGCATGCTTTAGTGATAGCTGTTCATGCAGGGCTGGGAATGGTGTCCATGCATTGGTATGGCACACAGGGCCTGGCATTGGGATGAGTGAGATGTGATGTGGGGTGTGTGGGATGTGGTGGAGTGATGGGAGTGAGGGTGAGGGTGGGGTTATGCGATGGCATGCAAGTAGGGGGGTGATAGTAGTAAAGAGTTGACTTACCAGAGTCCATTCCGCCTCCTATTCTGGCCAGGTCCTCAGGATGCAGGATTGCCAAGACTTGCTCCTCCCATGCTGTTAGTTGTTGGGGAAGAGGTGGGGGTCCACCGGCAGTCCTCTGTACAGCGAGTTGCTGTCTTGCTGCAATGGAACGTATCTTCCCCCATAGGCCATTCCACCTCTTCCTGATGTCATCCCTAGTTCTTGGGTGTTATCCCACGGCATTAACCCTGTCCGCGATACTTCACCATAGCTCCATCTTCCTAGCTATCGATATCTACTGCACCTGTGCTCCAAATAGCTGTGGCTCTACCCTGATGATTTCCTCCACCATGACCCTTAGCTCCTCCTCTGTGAATCCGGGGAATCTTTGTGGTGACATGGGTGTTGTATGAGGTGTGTAAGTGATGGTGTGTAGGGTAATGTGTTGTGGTGTGTGATGTGGGGTGAGTGGGTGGTGTACCAGTGTAAGTAGTGTGTGGCTCAGGTTGTGTCTGTGGTCTTGGTGTCTGTCTCGTGCCAATGGTTTGTAGTTGTTAAGGGTTGTGGGTAATGTGGGTGGGTGTTTTATAGTGGGATGGGTGTGTGGGTGTGGTGTGTGTATGGGTGTCAGGTGTGTGTTATTTCAATTGACCCATGTGGTGTTGTTTTATTTGTGGGTGTCCATTTTGAGAGTGGCAGTATGTACTGCCATTAGTTTACCACCATTGAATGTCCGCCGTGGTGATCTGTAGGTCATAATTTGATGGCCGTTGTTCTGTTGGCGTAACGGTGTGGGTTTTGATACCGCCAGTTTATCACTGACCTTTGGTGTGGCAGAATTTTGTATGTGGCTGAATAGTGACAGATTTGTGTGTGTCCTGATATGGTGAACGGATATCCGCAGCGGCGGCAGTAAGTTGGCGGCAGTCAGCGTGGCGGTAAGTGGGATTTACCACCAATGTCATAATGAGAGCCATAGTATATTATAGTATTGTTTTTGAATTTCTTACATTTTGTTTATCTTACACTTATTTTACATTCTGGATTTCAGGGTGAAAGATAGTGTAGTACACTATATTGAAAGCAATGTTAAATATTACAAACAATAATAAAAACACTGTACTACATTATGGCCATATTTTTATTCTTTTGATGCAGAGCAGCATTGTAAGCCTTCTTGCTTCACTGCTATGCAACAAAAGAAAAGGTCAGGAAAGAACTCTATCTAAAAGATTCAGCCCATTCCTATGCCTTTCCACTGCTGGGGCTCAATGGGCAGCCATGAGCCAACACAGACACCCCTGCACCATGATGTAAAGGTATCTGCGTTAGAGTGATGATTGTTTTTGTGCCGGAAGGGACACCTTCCTGCACAAAAACATTCCTGCATGAAAACAATAAGAAGACAAAAGTTCCTCTTTCTATGTGTGCTGCAGAATCCAGCACACATAGACAGAGAACAAATTAGAAGAAGTAAAGGTATTTCGCCACATTGCACCTCCCTCATGCCTCCCCTGGGCAAACATAGGCTTTTAACACATTCTCAAATCCTTTTAAATCTGGGAATGCATCAGAATCCATGGGTTTTGTGAGGGAACACCCACTACAAAACCCAAGGAACGCATCTTTGACAAAGAGTGGGGCTGTGTAGCAACTTGAGCCACGTTGCCTTACTTCATATCTACAAGGCCATGAAAAGCCACAAAAAGTGGCTTTGCTTGGCCTTGTAGATATGGACCTGCAGCGTGTGCCATTGGTGCATCAAAAAAAGTGATGCACCTGCGGTGCAAGCCGCATGAAATATGGCCCCATATTTTGATTTAGAGCCCAAAACACACACTAAGCATCATCTAAATTACATGACACATTTTAATTTGTGGAAGGGCAAAATATTGTTTACACCATACTTACAATTACAAGTCAATTACAATTACAAGTCTGGCTGCCACATTACATTTTATATAAAACCAACCTTGAAGTACAGAATATTCAACAAATGAGACTGCTGATCATAAACCTCTCCAAATTACAACTGACCCCCAACCACGAAAGAATCATAAATGTAAGACTTACATTTTGCCTAACCACTACTCATGACTTCTTCACTGATGTGAGAGTTGAGTTATACAAATACATTAGGAAACTTTAATTGCATCACCATTTTCAAATGAAATCGAAAAGGACTATAAACAATGAAAGCTTGGAAGGAAAGATTTCCAACTTCAGAGTAAATGGTATTCCTGAGTGATTGGAAATCCACGATTTGATTGATATCACCGAACCCCCAGGTCAGAACAGTAGGGAAACCACTGCTGTACAAAGAACTACGGAGGGGACAATATCAAAGAAGGAGCGAATGAGGGATAATATTGCCCCCACGGGAGGTAGCACTGATGATTATACTGCTGACATCATTGAATTGAATCAATTGGGTTTCACAACAGGTGTAATTGAACCAAGTGGATGTAAGGTCAGGTCAACATGTTGTCTTAAATGGCACCGGGTAACAAGATCAACCATTTACATGAATTATTGATGATCTAAATAATTTAAGAAGGACATGGCAGAACAACAAGCACAAAGCAAATTTATCCCAGAAGGATTGGCATGACATATCTATGTTAAGAAACAGCCCCTCCTTGACTCTCTTGGTGTGGTAGGAGAAAGAGGTGGACTGGGCTGACAGTAATGACACATATATGGGGAATGTCTTACTTTGGTCTTGATTTATAGATGAAATGTTTATTCTATGGGAAGGAGGAAGATCACATTTGAAGGAGTTTATTGAGAAACTAAACTGTAATGATGTAAACATCCAGTTAACTACAACATTGAGTAGCACACATTAGGAATTCCTCAAAGTAGAATTGAATGTTGTGAATGGAAAATTGATAACAACAATACATAGAAGGGCCACAACCACCAACTCTTTTCTACATGCTAATATTGGCCATCCTGTAGTTTTAAAGAGGAGTATCCCGTGTGGTAAACTGCTACTGTCACGAAACCTATTGCCAGCGTTGTTAACTTCTTCCCTCAGCAAAAACAATTCTCCTTTTCCTTATACCCACGTTGGTTGCAGCGGCGTCCTCACTCCCGGTGGTTCTTGCAGAGGCTGTTCATAGAACTAGCTTCTTCAGCTTTAACTGCCACTCAAGATGGTGGCTGCAAATCCTTGTGAGGTCAGCGCTCTAGTGTGTCCACCTTAGTCTCGTCTAAAGCTTCACTCCAGCTGTTTCTCTCTGGGAGCCCTGCAATTCAACTGGATCCTGAGGAGAAGGAGCAGTGTTCCTGAGGCACTTTGTTTCATAGAGAATTCTTCCAGTTTTGAGTAATTAATTATTTTTCTTGTTACGGTGTGCACATCAGCAACCTTTTCCCTTTTAAAGAAGCTAAAATATTTCTTCTTCCAACAACTGGCTATTAGCTTTCTGAGGAGAATTCATTTTGGCTTAACAGAACCTCAAGCAAATACAGTAAGGAATACTTTTGTATGATTTCCAGACTTCTCAATATATATATGTACAAATATATTCAATAATTCTTTGCTTTGTAGACTTGTCAGTCTTAGAGACACACCTCAGTGCTCATACTAATTCCTAGAGACTGTGATTGAGAAAACTGAACCTTGAGAAGGAGTTTTCGTTGCCTGGTAAAGACATTAGTAGTTTGTATATTTGTGAACTTTTGAACTGTTCTCCAGAGAACCTTGGAAACCTCTGACTCCTGGAGAAAAGAAGATATTAAGTTAACATTGTTCTCTTCGAGAGAGGCTAGTCTCTCTAAAGATCCAGGTTAGGAGAACAATAGAATTGGGTGAGTGTAAATGACTGAACAGTTGAATGTGCAGTAGGAATGTACCTATCTATGCTCTTATCACTGACTGCAAGACCTTCCTTTAAAGAAATCCCAACAAGAAGAAAGGTGCAGCTTTTCAGAGACACACACTGAATATCCTATCTTCAAGTGGGAAACACAGGATAGAATTGGATCTGGAGGCGGTCTCTCTTCTTCTATTCCCATTCCTCTTTCCCCCTAGCGTATGCAGGGTTCAGATAATCAGTTAAAGTCTGAGCACGCTTCTATTGGAGGGAGTTGGGTAAAAGGCATCTGCTCCTGTGGAAGTTTGATTTCATGGGTAATCTTCTGACAGTTATGGGCAAAAAGGATCTGCTCTACCAGTAAAGAGTTTGAATTAGAGACAACAAAGATGATGGAAAGATTCAGACAATGGGGATACCCTCAAAGTGTATTACTAGATGCTAAAGAAAAAGCTTCAAATAAAACTATAGAACAAGTGTTATATCAAATTGAAGGAGGTATGACAGTTGAAAAAAGGAAGATATAGAAATACTATTTTGGGAATTCAATCCCTCTTAAAATTGGCTTATTTTGCAAAAAGATAAACACATGGAAGGTGTAATTGGAAATGGCCCTAGGATCACATCTAAAAAAAACATATGGAGTCACCTGCAACCAATGAAGGAAAGGAATTAGCTATCAAATATGACTGGGCGCTTCAAGTAAAAGCCTGTCAGCATGGCTTATATCTGAAAACATATCAGACATTTGAAGGCCATATCATCCCATACGGGGGAGAATACCATATGATATGGACCATGTAATTTATGCGCTAAAATGTGAATGTAATAAATTGCATATTGGCAGCACCATTCACAGACTGAAAATGAGGGTGCTACAACATATGCGAACAATAAAGAATGGGGATAAACGCTATCCTTTGACTAGCCATTTTGAGAAGTTTCATGGCCGTTCCCTGAATGGGGTCAAATTCTATGGACTAAAGCACATAAAAAGAAATGTACTAGATGGAGACAGAGAAAAAGATTTAAGAAACAAACAATCCAAGCTGATTGTGTTACTGGGTACTGACGTCCACTGGGGCCATAATACATATGCTGAACTGCATGTCTATCTGTAGAGCTGAATTATAGTAATATTGGAATTAGTATAACACCTTTCACTGCCACCTAGAGCTATAATTTTGAGGATTGTATACATATGTTCAGTACTGTCCTTCTGAGGCCTGGATAGTGACTGCTATATAGAAATCCCTTATTCACCTGAATAGTATTGATTTTTCAAATAAAACCTTCCTTAGAGAATTTTGAAAATAATATATTGGATCTTGTTTTTTTTATAACATTAGGTCATCACATTGCACTTTAAAGAGTTAAATTACTATCATGTTTGTATACAATTAGGGGATAAAATGTTTTTGATATCAATCACTTAATTTATCTGAATAGGTGAATGAAGGACTAAGGCCCTCATTACAACCCTGGCGGTCGGTGTTAAAGCGGCGGTAATACCGCAAACAGGCTGGCAGAAAAAAAATGGGATTACAACCATGGCGGAAACGCCAACATAGACAACCACTTTAACACTCCTACTGCCACGGTGGTAGAAACAAAAAGCGCGGCGGTCTCCGCCAACAGACAGGCGGGTGACAAAGTACCCCCCACCCCACTACAAGAGGCCTATCCACCACCTTTTCCGGGGCGCAACCAACACTATCAAAAGCACGGCGGAAACAGTACACCGAAGAGAAAACACTCACCTCTCGACACCCAATGAGGAACCAGTAAGTCATGGAGCCCGAACTCCACGTACTGTGCATGCTGGTTTACCTCCTCTTCTATGAGGAATACGAAGGGCGGCGGCAGCGGCGGCAACCACGGTGAGTACTTCACCTACAACACAGGGGAGGGCAGAGGAAACAGAGTGACACACACATGCAACACCCCCACCCTCACCACCACATACAACAACAGACACACAAATACATGCAGAAACATTACATATACACCCGCCACCCCCTGGAAGAACCCAAGGATTAAAGGAAATGATTGTAACCATTGTAATCAAGAAAAATCCAGTATTCAAATGTCAAAATTCAGTATATACAAATATGTACACCAACTACACAAGTCCGGATAGTGTACTAATCATTGTCCGTGGACCACTGGGCCCAAAATGCATGAGCAAGGCCCACACATGATACTTGACTCGAAACAGAGAGAACATTGCAGGGGCATCAGATCGAAAATATACAGGTACCTCGGGAGGAGGGGGAGGAGGGGCACCTCAGCCTGATGAATACACTACACCACTGCTGCAGGAGGGGGCTCCATGTCCATTGATGTATCCTGCGGAGTGCAAAGTCACAGTCTCTCAAGTCTCTCCAGTGGATCGGTTGCCCACTGCTTTATCCTGGGGAGTGCAAAGCCACAGTCTCTCAAGTCTCTCCAGTGGGTGGTTTACACATTGCTTTATCCTGGGGAGTGAAAAGCCACAGTCTCTCAAGTCTCTCCAGTGGGTGGTTTGCCCACTGCTTTATCCTGGGGAGTGCAAAGCCACAGTCTTTCAAGTCTCTCCAGTGGGTGGTTTGCCCACTGCTTTATCCTGGGGAGTGCAAAGCCACAGTCTCTCAAGTGGATATCATTCTCCACTGGTTCTGGAGGGGGCCTGGTGCCCAGAGTGCTTCATCCTGCCAAGGACAGAGGTAGAGGATGTTATTCTCCACTGGTTCTGGAGGGGGCCTGGTGCCCAGAGTGCTCCACATGCAGTGTGGCCGGTACAATTCCCTCACCTGGGTGTGCGGGCCACGAGATTTGCGAGGTTCAGGTAGCATGACATGCCATGGAAGCAGTGACATACCCCACACTGCTGCGGCTGCGCCTTCCACCTGCAGGTGTAAACAGTGATGGAAGAAATGCCTCATGGAAGTTGTCCAGGGTCCAGGAACTCTCCTCCAGCCTCAGACGACTGACCACTGGGGATGGTAGCCATGTCAGTGGTGGTGCCTGTGTCCAAGGATGCCGTGGGGCCGGTGGCGGTGCTTGCGGTGGTGTGCGTCACAGCGGTGCTTGCGGTGGTGCTGGTAGCGGTGCATGGGTCAGCACCTGCAGAGGGACACAGCAGGATGTTTCCTGCAGCCTCGGATGGCTGCCCACTGGAGAAGATGCTGGGGACTGTCGCTGAGGCTGTAGACGTGCCGGAGGGGTTGAAGGTGGTGGTGCTTGCGGCAGTGTCAGTCGCAGCGGTGCTTGCGGCGGTATCTGTTGTGGCGGTGCTTGCGGCGGTGCTGGCGGCGGTGCTGGAGGCGGTGCATGGGTCAGCACCTGCAAAGGGACACAGCATGATGTTTCCTGCAGCCTCATATGGCTGCCCACTGGGGAAGATGCTGGGGACTCTCATTGAGGCTCTGGACGTGCCGGGGGCAGTACAGGTGATGGTGCAGGTGTTGGTTGTGGTGGCAGGGCAGCTAGCAGTGTTCGCCGCCGTACAGGGCTGACTGGGGCGGGGCCTGAGGTGCCTGGTGTGAAGGAGATGCCCACCCTCCTGGGTGAGCAGGCACGGGACACACGCTGAGGGGCTGCTGGGAGGGTGGTGCTGGTAGGGGGGGTGGCAGCTGTACCTGTTGATGTGGTGGGCACAGGGGTGCCCGTCACCACAAGGGAGCTCCCATCAAAGGAGGAGTCACTGTCACGGCTGCCTGCTCCTGTTCCCACTGTGGAGCTCCCCTCGCCCTCCGTCCCACTGGTGGCTTCAGACTCTGTTGTTTCGCTCTCCAGGGCCAAGTGGGTTGCAGCTCCCTCCTGCTCCGGTGACGATGCAACTCCATCTGATGATGCTATTGCACACAAGAACAGGGAGACCACAAAAAGGGGGGGAAAGACAGAAGAAAGATATGTTCAGTGCATGCAAGACCACTACCGTTGGAGGACACAACACACATGGAGCAGCCCTCTGCACTACGCCATGCACTAACAGTTCCTAGAAATTTCATCTGACCATGGGGTACGAGGCCTAACACCAATTGCTGCACACCTGTAAGTCACGGGAGCCTGACTAGATGTAGATGACTCTTATCACTGGTGGGGTTGGGGTGCCACATAGCCTGCCTCACAATGGACCTTGCCTACAAACTTTGCCCTGGCCTAGGGGAATCCACTGCTCCCCCCCCCAGACACCTCGTAATGCACGCAGAGTCAGCTGAATGAGAGTGTACTCACCCCCTTGTAGCTGTTGTGATTCTCTCAAGCGCCCATCCAACTCTGGATACGCCACCGCCAGGATCTGGAACATCAGGGGGGTCATGGTGTGACAGGCACCCCTTCCACGTTGGGAGGCCATCCCCAGCTGGACCTCCACTGTATTCTTGCTCCAGCGGCGCAGGTCCTCCCATCTTTTACGGCAGTGGGTGCTCCGTCTGTGGTAGACCCCCAGGGTCCAGCGGTCCTTGGCGATGGAACACCAAATACCCTTCTTCTGGTGGGCGCTGACCTAGAGGAATGGTACAGGGGGAAATAGAAATTACTTACCCATCCGGACCGTCATACTGATTGCCGCCCAGTTCCCGCCCATGCCCTGACGCACATACACTCCCCATCCGCACATGCAGGCCTCAGCGCCCCCCCATGTGTCTTCCATCCACACTACTCAAAACAGGCATTGCCCATGCAGCGTGCTCACAGTGTATTCACCTGTAAGTCTGGTGGACTGTACAGTTGCGTGTACTGAGGGAGGACCCCATCCACTAGTTTCTACAACTCCTCCGAAGTGAAGGCAGGGGTCCTTTCCCCAGACACATGAGCCATCGTCGCTTCCAGACTGAGGTCACAGCAGCACTTGCAATGTAGGTCCTCTCCTGTTGAAGGTCAGGTATCAAGTGAGTGAACAGACATAAAATGGCGGTCACCTCTGCGGGGGTGCGTACCGTCACCGCCGGCGTACATCATTATTGGCTCCTAGGACCCATAGGGCCCAATGTTAACCAATGCTGAATCGCGCCGCGGTCTTCGACCACCCACCACGACAGTGTAGAACGCCAGCGCAGTTACCTCATATCCCCTTGTCCCACCTTACAGGTCAGGCAGCCGCCATTTCAGGAGGCCACCTGGGATGGATGTTAACTGTGTCACACCAATCTAGGCCGGGAATATAGACAGATACCGGCACATTGCGGATTAATTATGTTTCTGAAAATAAAACATTGTGATACCTCAGTGTTAGATGACTCTCTGCTCGCTATTCTCCTCCATAGGGCACGTCCGCTAGGGCAGGTGATGAGATGGTGGCATCCTCCGATGTACAGACCCCTGGTGGACCTGTTGACAATGGAAGAGAGACACATCCTGGTCACATACAGACTTCATCGTGCAACAATCCAGGAACTGTGTGCCCATTTGGAGCCGGACCTGATGTCAGCTATCTGCCATCCCACAGGAATACACCCTCTAGTGCAGGTCCTGTCTGTACTCCATTTCCTGGCCAGTGTGTCTTTTCAAATAACAATGGCCATGGCATCAGGGATGTCACAGCCAATGTTCTCAAACGTGTTGTTCAGAGTGTTATCTGCCCTGCTGAAACACATGCACAGCTACATCATTTTCCCTCAGGTGGAGGATTTGCCCGCAGTGAAAGGTGACTTCTGTTCCCTGGGACATATTCCTAACATTATTGGTGCCATTGATAGACACATGTGGCGTTTGTCCCCCCAGCCCCGGCAGAAATTAACAGGTGTACAGAAACCAGAAGAGCTACCATTCGATGAATGTGCAGATTGTGTGTTTGGCAGACCAGTACATCTCCCATGTGAATGCCAAGTATCCTGGCTCAGTGCATGACACTTACATTTTGAGGAATAGCAGCATCCCTTATGTTATGGGCCAACTCCAGAGGCACTGTGTGTGGCTAATAGGTGAGGTCAAGGTCCCAATACAGTTGACATAGGTGTCTGGGTATGGGGTTGTCCCTAAGGGTTAGTATGTGCCTAACAGTTGTCCCTCGACATTTGCAGGTGACTCTGGTTACCCCAACCTGTCATGGCTACTGACCCCCGTGAGGAATCCCAGGACAAGGGCAGAGGAACTCTACAATGAGGCACATGGGCGAACTAGGAGGGTGATCAGCGCACCTTCGGCCTCCTGAAGGCCAGATTCGGGTGCCTCCATCTGACAGGTGGATCCCTCTACTACTCACCGAAGAAGGTGTGCCAGATAATCGTGGCCTGCTGTATGCTGCACAACCTGGCTTTGCGACACCAGGCACCTTTTCTGCAGGAGGATGGGCCAGATGGTGGTCTTGTGGCAGCTGTGGAGCCTGTGGACAGTGAAGAAGAGGAGGGAGAAGAAGAGGATATCGACAACCGAAACAACATCATCAGGCAATACTTCCAGTGAGACAAAGGTAAGAAGATGCCACTGCTTCCCACATCTCAATCTATTGTTGGAACTAGCATAAGTGTGTCATCTTCATTCAGTGTATGGACCCTGACTTGTCACTTTGACTTTCCATTTCACAGATTTGTGTCCTTCTTTGTGCCCTCTGCTATGTCTAGTGCTGGCCTACAGCTGTGTTACATTGGTATGTGAACAAGTAAATTGACATTGCTGTATTCCATAGTTGTTGCAATTACACATTTGTGAAAGCACAGACTGACTCCAGATTGTTTTGTGATTGAAGTGTGTTTATTCCTGTGCTAATAAGTGGAGGGGGTTGTAAAATGGGCTGGGTGGATGGTGGAGAAATGTCCATGGCAGAGTCCAGTCTATTTGTTTCGCAGGAGCATTGTCCAAAGGGGCATAGGAAGTGGAGCAATGGCAGTTTAAGGTTGGACAGGGTGACATAGTGGGACAGAAGGGTGACATTCAGGGGGGTCTCATTCCCTGGCAGGGGTCTTGGCAATGCTCTCTGTCTTGTTCCTGGATCTCAGGGACCGTTTGCGGGGTGGTTCTCCATCTGCAGGGGGTGGGGTGCTGGTGTCCTGTTGTTGCTGTGGAGGTGCCTCTTGTCCACTAGCGCCAGCAGATTGGTGATTTTGGGGCATGAGTGAGTCTCTGTAGTGGACATGCTTGGGTGATGGGTGTCTATGCATTGGTGTCACATGCAGGGCTTGGTTTTGGGATGTGTGGGCTGTGTCGGTGGGGTATCTGTGGGTTGTTGGGGTGATGGGTGTGAGGGTAAGGGTGGGAGTATGTGATGGCTTGCAGGTAGGGTGGGGGGATATAGTAGTAAAGATTTGCCTTACCAGAGTCCAGTCCTCCTGCCCCTCCTGCAAGGCCCTCAGGAAGCAGTATAGTCAAGACTTGCTCCTCCCATGTTGTTAGTTGTGGGGGAGGAGGTGGGGGTCCACCGCCAGTCTTCTGTACAGCAATCTGGTGTCTGGAGACCACGGAATGCACATTCCCCCGTAGGTCATTCCACCTCTTTCTGATGTCATCCATAGTTCTTGGATGCTGTCCCACTGAGTTGATCCTGTCGGCGATTCTGCGCCATGGTTCCATCTCCCTAGAAATGGAGGTCTGCTGCACCTGTGATCCGAATAGCTGTGGCTCTACCCGGACGATTTCCTCCACCATGGCGCTGAGCTCCTCCTCAGAGAACCTGGGGTGTCGTTGAGGTGCCATGATGTGGTGTGGGTGATGTGTGAGGTGGTGTCTGTTGTCATGTGTGAGGGGGGTGTTGGTGTGTGTTGTTTGAGGTTCTTGGATGTTGTGTAAGTGATGGGGTTGTGTGTCTGTGGATGCTGGTGTTGTTTTTGGTAGTGTTTCTCTCTGGCGTGATTTCAAAATTCTGGTAGTAAGGGTTTGTGGGTGATGCGGGTGTGTGCTTTATATTGGATTGGGTGTGTGGGTGTGGTGTGTGTAAGTGTATCAGGTGTGTGTATTTTGAATTGTCCAATGTGTTTGTGTTTAGTAAATGGGTGTGTATTTTGAGCGCAGCGGTGTATCCCGCCAATGGTTTACCGCGGTTGAAAGACCGCCGCATTGATTCGTGGGTTGTGATAGTGTGGGCGTATTCCTGTTGGCGTGACGGTGTCGGTTTTGTTATTGCCGGTTTATCACTGACCTGTGGTGTGGCGAACTTGTGTGGGTGTCTGTATTGTGGTGGATTCCAGGCTGTGGGTCATAATACCTGTAGCGGAATTCCACGGCTGCAGCGGTATGTTGGCGGTCTTCAGCACGGCGGTAAGCAGGATTTACCGCCAGGGTTGTAATAAGGGCCTAAGTCTTAGCCCTTGTCATCTTGAGTAGTATGCATATACCATTGGACAAGGAATACCTATTATGTGAATCATGGAATTAAAACATCACATCTCAATCGATGGTATGGGTGATGTGATGAAATGACACAATTCCACTTTAAACATGTCACTTTATTCTAAATAGTATAGGTGTATTATTAAATAGGAAACATCCATCATGGGAACCATTGATTTGAAACATCATATCATAATTATTAACATGGGTATATAATGGAATAACACTATTACAGTCTAGCCCCTGTCACTATGTTAAAGGACAGAAAACTAATAATATTACCTCATTAAGTTAACTGACATCTACACCCATGTCCTTGCACTTTAATTCATCATGCTAAAGTAGCATATTAGTGACTTATTTGGTGAGAACACAACTGCGTTATAAAAGGATGTGGTTGAATCTAGGATAGAATTGTATTTTAGCATATATATTTATATCAAATTTAAGATAATGCTGTATTATCCCTTTTAAATGACAAATGGATTTGTTAAATTATAAAGGATGATTAGACATGAGTGATTATTTTAATAAGTGCACAAATGAATAATGTGAACTTGAGTGTGATTCAGTTGTAGAGCGAATGATGTAGATTAAAAGCACTCTATAAATCGATGTTGCATGTAAATACCAAACTGTTGATATACAGACCAGTGGTCGGATTGAGAAATATTCAATAATATACATGATGTCTTTAATTATATGAGGATCAACAATATATTGGTACAGTGAAAAAACAAAAAAACATGAGTCTTCTATTAAGGACAGTACAGGTATATACAATATATTTATATGTAGTAATTCATCAGTATGACAATGAATATACAAAACAATTATTACATCATGGTTTGAAGAAGATCAGGGCTAAGATTTGAGAATGTCTTATATATAACATTAATGTGGAATTATAAGATACTAGAAAAGCAAATGTAACTCATCATGGTGATCAACGTTTGTCAGCCATCAGACATCTATAATTCTAGTGTTCAACTGGGCAATGGAATAGAGGAAGTATGCTATAAAACAGAATGACATCCTCTATGTTGTTGTTATAGATCTAGTAGAAGGCAGCAAGCAGAAATGAGCTGGCCCGGAACAATATATATTTTTTGTGTTTTCCTGCACTTTCCATTACGTTTTTTCCCCTCTTTGCACACGATAAATTAATTTCTACAAAGAAGACGGCTCTGTAATATTATTGGGAACTTTGTGCCACTGTATTGCAGGTTTGTGGATGAAACAATGTGTGAGATGCACATAGTCATCACTAGTTAGTTATAGACAGACATAGTTTCAATAGAAACAGTGCTTTTTTACTTGCCATATCTTTGATGCTGGTTGATGAATCTTCACAAACTTTTCCCAAAAATGTGATGCTCACATGAGCTGCTGTCTGGAAAGTTTTGGGGTGATCCATAAAGCAGGGGCCACGAAAAAAGGGGGGCCCCAAAATGCTCACATACAACAAATGCTTAGCACATCTCCTAGATTAACCAAACTGCTCACCCACACTACCACAAAACACAGAGGATTAGGTGGTCTGCTTTTTACCTCTGGGTACCATAGTGGGATTGTTTGGACTCTCTATACAGTATATGAGGTAAAAAGCAGACTACCTAAAACTCTGTTTTTTGTAGTAGTGTGGGCGAGCACAAAGTACAAACACGAGTACAAAAATACTTCATTTTTAAGACCAAGATAATCAGTATATGGTAAGTACTTATTTTCTTATAATTTTCCCAAGTTTAGAAAATGTTCTGTTTTTGTGCTTTATTATTCACCATAGTAATCACTGGGAAAATCTTTTAAAATGTATCTAAAATCAGGCAATGTTCTCACAAATGTCATCTTCTATTTTTAGGTCGAGGTCATCTGAGTGTCCAATGGTCCAGCCCAAGAACATCAGTCATTTCCTGGTTCAAGTAGGAGCAGCAGCTGAAGGTCTTGGAGCTGGAACCCAAAGGAGAAGGGGACCACTTTGAAACACACTACAAAGATGGACTTCAAGGTAAGTCCACTGGGTCCGCTTGGATGGTGGTGTAAGAGGCTGGCTCTCTACATAGTGTACAAAAAAGATGTGCACTGTGCAGAAAGTCCAAACAACACTACATCAGTATCCAGAGGTATTAAGTAGACCACCCAATGCTCTTTGTTTAGTGGTAGCTCGGTCGAGCAGTTAGGCTAATCTTGAAGAAGTGCTCAGCATTTGTTGTTCTCACAGTATTAATGAATGTGGACACACACACTCAAAAGAATAACTGGAGCCCAATTTACAAAAATGCTTCAGACTTTTATAAAAAAATGTTAAGACCGAGATCATCAAAATTGGGTAAGTACTTTTTAAGATATGATTTTTCAAACTTTACAAAAATAGTCTTTTTTGCGCAAATACGCACCATATAAATCAATAAGAGAAAACTTAAAAAATGCACATAAAACTAGGCAATGCTCTCACAAGTGTAACTTTCTGTTTTTAGTTTGAAGTCATTGAGATGACATGTGGGTCAGCGAAAAAGTTTGGGCGGTTCTGGGTTCATGCAGGAGCAGCAGCTGAAAGTCTTGAAGCTGGTGCAGAATGGAGAAGGTGACCACTTGGAAACACACTGCACAGGAGGACTTTAAGGTAAGTCCGGTGAGTCCCCTTGGAGTGTAGCAGATGCAAGGGGTTGGGGACTCCTAGAGCACAGCTGGTTTTCTGATGCAGGGACCAAGTAGTCTGTGTGGAGTGCAGATAGGGCAGCTAAGGGCTGTGTGTAAAGGAGGCTTTCGAGCCAGGTGCAGGTCACTTGGAGGGTAGATTGCAGGTCAACAGGGCCCCTCTGGGAGGGGTTGGTTCTTGGGTGTCCTGAATTTCCTCGACTGGTGCTTGCTTCTTATCCTCAGAGAATCCGGAGTGGACTTTTCTTCTGGGTGTCAGATATTGGGGGATCCAGTACCCCAGGCTATGGCATGTCTCATCTACTGGAGATTGCAGTATCACCAGACTTGGCACACTGGTAGGGTTTTTCCTCTAGGTCTGTTGGGTAGAATTAGATTTGGTTGCTGTGTCTAGTACATTGGTCAGCAACCAGTCAGTGAGCTGGACTTCTCTGGATCTTGCTTGCTGGGTGCCTGGAGTGATGTCTTTCTTCTAGATGGAGGTTCCTGTCAAAGGTTGGAGGTCCCCTGGGGTTTCTTAGAGTCCATCTGATGTCCAGTCAACCCCTCAGTGGCGATTTCTGAATCCTGGGTGCAGCAGCCAGGAGTTGGTGTATTTTTCTACTTCCAGCAGGACTTTTGTTCTCGGTCTTCTTTGTCACTGGCCTTCTTGTGTTCATCAAATCTAATCTGTAAGTCTAAAGATGCACACTAAATACTGCATTTAGTGGGCATTTAGGGGAGTACCTGGTAGTGGCCAATGGGTCACTTACCTTAGGGAGGTTACACCCATTATGTGCCCACATCCTGTGAGGACAGGTCACATCCCCACCCCTGATAGGCTATTTTCCTGCCATCCAAGATTGAGGAAAATGGAATGGAGTGATCACCTTGCCTGGTACACCTTGGGGGTGGTGCAGGCTGAGGGGAGCAAGTTTTCCCACTGGTTTCCCTACCCAAAGTTAGGGAAAAGCCATTGGATGGCCATCTGCTGCCAGCATCAGAGTCAGAGGTCAGATTTCAAAGGTGATAAAGTCTTTGAAGCTGACCGCTGGGCCTGGGTTTCTGCCTGGAAGTGGAGATGTAACACCTCCACCCAGGAAAGGTTTTGTGTTCTGGCTCCTGAGAGCAGAAGCTCTCACCCCATGAGTCCAGATCTCTGTATGGTGGTGGCAGGGTGGTAAAAACCAGTTCAGCAACAATGGCAGGGCTGGTAGGTTTTGCACAGGGCACCTCTAAGGTGGTCTCTGGGTACAGGTTATATTAAATCCAACACTAGTATCAAACAACTCAGTATTCAGAGAGTCCATCATATAGCTGCAGAACTCATAATGACCATTGTCCAGCACATGTGCGTGCTATGGCTCCTTGTATGCTTGCTATGTCTTAACGGTTTGTAAAGATACAGTTAGGGGCATATCTGCTCATGCAAACATATGCCTTCACACACATTGTAGTGCACCCTGCCTTAGGCTGTAAGGCATTCCAGAGCGGTGACTTACCTATAGTGCATGCAGTGTTAGTGAACAGGGCACTCTTGGTGAGCGCCAAGTCAAGTTTGCCACTTTTAAATACACCTTATCATGCCCTTGCAATAGCAGTCTGTATTATGTTGGTGTGGAACCTTGCAGTGTAGCACAATTAGTGCTGTAACTCTGGGGGGCCCTCTTCAGCACCCATGCCCTGGATCGCAGGGGTACCATGCACTATTGACCCTCAAGCCTACCTGAAGTTTCAATGCATGGTACAGTTTGGGAGAAAGAGAGATGGCCCTGGAAGCCTGTTTAGCAGGGGCCCAGGGCACTTATAGATTGAAACAACATAATTTTCCAGGCAAAAAGTGGGGGGCTAACCATCTCAAAAGAGGGCATTTCAGACAGTCACTCACTCAGTGACCTAATCACACTCTCACAGACCCACTCACAGACCCACACAGACACTCATGCACCCACTGACAGATGCACTGACACTCATATACCCACTCAGAGATGCTCTAACAGTCATACATTCGTTCAAAGACCCATTGAGACACTCATGCACCTAATCACAGATCCACTCACAATCTCATACACCCACTCACAGACCCACACAGACAGTCATGCAATTCAATGACAGATATACTGACACTCATACACACACTCAAATACCCATTCAAATACTCAGACACCCACTCGAAGAACACTGAGACACTTATACACCCACTCAGAGACCCACTCAGCAATTCATACACCCACTCACAGACCCATTGATACACACATTGACACACACATGCACCCAATGAGAGACACAGTGACACTCATCCACCCACTCAAATCCCATTGGCACACTTGTACACCCGCTCAAAGACCGATTCAGACACTTAGACACCCACTCACAAACCCATAGTCACTCATACACCCACTCACAGACCCACTGACACACTTATGCACCCACTCACAGACACAGTGACAGTCATACACTCAGTCAAAGACCCATCAAGACACTTAGGGGGCTGATTTAAAAAGAGAGCCACTGCACCCAGTGCAGCACCACTTTCCCTGTGCCCCTTAATGCCCCTCTACTGCCACCATGTGTGTGCTGTATCTAAGATACGGTGCACCATGGTGCAGGGTAGGGGACAATAGCACCAGAATTCCTGATGCTATTGGTCTGCTCTGCTGGAGTAGTGCCGAAATGTTGGCCCTACCTCTGAAGAGTACATAGGGGCCCATTGTGTTCAATGAAATCTCTTACATTTCTTTGCACCATTTTTTTACCCCACCTAACGGAGGAACGACCCCCTCTTGCATACATTATGCCTGCTGCAAGCATAATGTGGCTCAAGGGTTTAGAAAGTGGTGCAATGCATGTATTGCACCACTTTGTAAATATGGCATGTGTATAAAGCCACGTTAATGCTGTTTTAACATGATATAATGGTGGTGCTAAGATGGCGCTAGGGCCTCTTAAATCAGGTCCTCAGGCACCTAATCACAGATCCACTTACAATGTCATACACCCACTGAGAGACCCACACAGACAGTCAGGCAATCCAATGACAGACACCCACTCAAAGACCAATTCCGATACTCAGACACCCACCCACAGACCCACTGAGACACATACACCCACTCAGATACCCACCCAGTCACTCATACACTCACTCAAATTCCCATTGACACTGACACACATATGCACCCACTGAGAGACACAGTGACACTCATGCACCCACTCAAATACCCATTGACACACTCATGCACCCACTCAAAGACCCATTTAGACACTCAGACACCCACTCATGGACCCACTCACACTCTTACTCACCCACTCACAGAGTCACTGACACTCATACACTCAGTGAAAGGCACAATCAGATATTTGCATATCCACACAAAGACCCACTCACAATCTCATGGACTCGCTCACAGGCCCTCTTAGCCAGTCAAGCACCCACTCAAAGATACACTGACACTCATACACCCACTCAACGATACACTCAGAATCGCTTGAACTCACACACTGATATATCTACTGGCAGGCTAACAAAGTCAGTGGTAAACTCACTTAAAGACCCATTCAGACACTCATGCACCAACTCACAGACCTAGTGACAGACTCATGCACCTACCGAAAGAAAAATTGACAGTCATACACCAACAGAAAGAAAGACATATGAACAAAATGTTGGGTTTTGCATTTAATTTATGCTTCTGGCTTGCGAATCCGTGACGGAGTAGCACCTCCTAATTTTTTTTGTTTAAAAACATCAGATTTTCATTCAAATTTAAGTAGAGTTTGGGATATAGGGTGGCTCTTTGAAGAGCCTTTGTGTTTATTATGTGTATAGTTTAGTATACATAAGAGCAGATGCGGAGTTTCAAGTTGCTCAGAAACACTCTGTTGCCTTCATCTGTGAAGTGAACACCATCTTTTATATATATCCCATCCATTTCAAAGCGCAGGTTATTATAGCAGATAGAGCCCATGTTATGGTCTCTGGGGAATGCTGAAACAGTTTTATTAACATGTGTCCTGGTTTTGTGTAGTTGTGGACAGAATTGCCACTTCCATGTTTGCCTCTGGCATATGTTGGAGAACACAAAGTCAGTGTGAGGCAAAAGTTTCATTTTTGGACAATGGTATCCTTGTGAGAAAAAAGGGCTGATTGCAGAGGCCCCCAAACTCTGTGCCCCTGTTTTTACTGTTTTGCTGGTGTTTTCCTAGCTCTGATGGTGCCCTGGGTATTGTTACCAGTCCCACCGCCTGTGCTCTGTATAAAATGAGTATGCAAATTATGCTAATAATAATTGGCTAAGTCAACATACCTATCAGTCCATAGTATGTTAGGACATGTAGGTTTAGGGATGCCAGCATAGGTGGTGCAACCTTAGGTGCACTGCTGAGGTACCTAGTGTCATTTTAAAGGCAGGCCTGCCTTGAAGGCTGCTTTTAAATTAAAGTTACATGCAAATTCGACTTTGGAATTAAAAGTAGATCCAAAGCCTTAAACTACCTTATTTTTACATATAAGTCACCCCTAAGGTGTGTCCTATGTGCCACTAGGGTTTGGCACCATGTAAGTATAAGTAGAGACCTTATAAAATAGTTTTATGAGCACTGATGAGGTAAAACAGCAACATTTGTTTTTCCCTCATTGTGGTGAATGGCCTCCATAGCCTAAAATGGGGAGACTTTATTTTAATTTACAAAGTACCCTTATGTGTCGGATACCTCAAGTGTGGTATCAAATTAATTGTTATATTAAATCCCACAACTTACAATTGTTGGATTTAATATAACTTGTTCAGGCAAAGAGTTTTAAACTCTGCCTAAAAAGTTGCCAACTTCTGCCCTGTAGTGCTCTGTTCTGATTAGCCAGTCCCTGGCAGCCTGACCAGTCTGCCTTGATGAGGTGTGAAGTAGCCTGGGCTGAACACAAAGGAATGTGCCTGGGGGAGGAGAACTACCCTCAGCAGATGGAAAAGCAGGAAGGGTGGAGGGCTGCCAAACTGGTCTTCAAAGGCAGGGAAGGACATTTGGAGTAGTCCAGCTCCACTCTCCTATCCTGCAAACCCAGACAATTAGGTGCCTTCTTCATGAGATTAGGATAGGGCAGTGGGATGGTGTGTTTAAGATTTTTAGTCACACCAGTGGGTCGGTTCAGCCAGATGTAACCTCCAAAAATCAGTTTCAGCCATGATGGAGTTTTGAAGAATGTTGCTCCCAGGGATTGATTGTTGCCACTCATCCCAGGAAGTGGTCATTACAGCCGAAGGACCCTGCATCCGATTGGAGAACAAGGACCCCCATGTTTTTCACCCAGGAGCAAGGATAAAACTGGCAGAGCTGAACCCACACCCCAGATCCCTACCAGATTGCTACAAGGAAGAACTAAAGGAGAAGAAGGAATGCTTGCTGGACCCCTGACCTGCACCTGGACATTGCACTCTGGAGGACTGCACCAGCTGCACACTTGGGCTTCACCACAAAAAGGACTTTGCCTGGCTTCAACTGGTTCAAGGATATACTCCCTGTTTGCTACAGGTGAGAAATTGCTAAGCAGAGTCCACTGCAACAACTGTGCAGTGTCCAATTTGGAGTTTGAACTAGGTGCATTCTGGGAGTTGTAGTCCGCACCCTCAAGGAGCATCTCAGAGCTTCTGGAACCTTGGGGTGAGCTGTGGACCTTAAAAGAACCTTTAAAGAATATCTGGGAGAAGATCCCGAAGTTTGAAGAAGTTTGAAGAACTTTTGGAAAAAATCCCCATAAAGGGACTGACCCGCCTCAGCAACTCTAGCCAGCATGCCTAAAACGTGACCCGGCCTGACTTGTAGGTGCGTCCCGGTGAGGAAAATCTCTGAAACAGTGACTAAGGGCCTGATTCTAACTTTGGAGGACGGTGTTAAACCGTCCCAAAAGTGGCGGATATACCACCTACCGTATTACGAGTTCCATAGGATATAATGGACTCGTAATACGGTAGGTGGTATATCCGCCACTTTTGGGACGGTTTAACACCGTCTTCCAAAGTTAGAATCAGGCCCTAAGTCTGAATGCTGAAAGTTGACAGGTACCTCCCATGCAGTGTATCTGAAGAGGGCTCCAAGGACGTTGGATCAAGTTTCAGCTCAACCAAGACCTTCTGCAACGCGTATCCAAGGAAGAGTTCCAGGGGGTCGGATTAGACTGGTGACTTGGTCCTGCTGAAGAGAATCTTCAAGAAAACGACTAAGTCAGAAGATAAACTTTTGACTGAGGCCTTCTGCAGGCTGTAGCCGAGCAGGGCTCCATCACTGTTGGCTTTAAACTTTGACTTTGGCCCTTTTGAGGTGCGACCAGATGACCAGATTGGCACTATTTGTTTCTAAGCTTTAAAAAGCATTATTTAAAAAAAAAAAATTCATATCTCTGGTTCCCCTTAACCAATTTTAATCGCTTTGGTGTCATTTTAAAGGTAGAAATATAATCTATTTTTTAAACAGGTGTGGTGTTTTTATGGTGTTTTGTGTTTCACTTATTTACTGTTTTGTGATTTTTAGATGCTTTACATTAGTCTCCTAAGTTGAGCCTTGTCGCTCGTTGCCAAGGTACCAAGGGTTGAGCTGGGTCTTTATTGAGACCTAAGATAACCTAAGTGGAGGTTAGTGGCCTATTGCTAAGTGTAGGTACTAACCTGCCCTTAACAATAACCCATTTTTCAACAATCCTTCATTAGGATTTCCAATCCTACCCCATTCAGTGTGCATAGGTCATTACCACCACAGTGCACAATCATGAGATGAGGTGGTTGGCAATCTCTTTTGCTTTAAACCATTTGAAGCAAAAGCTGCCACTTTAACCCTCTTCGGCCAAACCAAGTAATATCCACATTAGACAAACCCAGGTCCATGTCGATGCCACTCTTTCTATCATACTCATTTGCCCAAAAACATATTAGTGCCTACATTCCATTTTGAAGGAAAGGAGCTGTAGCACACAGGAGAAGGCTGCAGCCTAGTGGGACCAGTGGATTTTAAAAAAGTGCAATTTGGATTGGATAATGTACATACATTGGTAGATATAAAAAGAATTGGAATAAATATATGAAGTCAGACAACCACTGATTGGTTCTTGTTTTTTCATAATCAAGTAATCTATTCTGGATATGCTTACATTCTGTAATAGTTAACCACACCTGCTGCAGCACACAGCACACATTGAACCTAGTGTGCTGCTAACAAAACATGCTTTGAACTTTTGATTTACTGATACAGTACTGTGTTCTAGAGAAGGTTGCTATGGCAGCTGAGTAGAAAGAGTGTGGGTGAAGGGGAGCCTTTAAAGAACACATAGAACTTTAAAATAAGAGAGGTTTTGGTACACAGGGAACTGGAGAAAAATGATTTTTTCAGTTAAGTATTATGACTGAAGTTAAAATGTAGCTAGAACTGTACCAAAAAATAATGGAAAATATATTTTCAAATCCCCCATATGGAGTCACGAACCTGTTGCAAAGTTACACGGGGGCTGAGCTGGGGGCGGCGATGGATTCACGACTCCAGCAGCATACTGTAGCAAATTGGACTTCTTACCAAAGCTACAAGAAAAGGCTAACCAATAGTAACCACTCAGATGTGGGATAACATAAATAACGCATGAAACGCAGTTTTTGATTTTCTAACTAGGATAGTATCACTGAGAGCAAAGGTGAATAGGTTGCCATTACTGGTTCCATTATCTAAGAGTGGTATACCATTCTTATTCTGAGATTTCGTTGTTATACAAAGAAAAGGGTCAAACTGATTTTGTGACAGTATTTTATCTATCAACGAAAGCTATTAACAGATATTTGACCTACAGTTTTGGTTTAAAAGCAAGCTCTGTTTGTAAATAATTGTGATAAAAGTATATCATAAATATAAAAATACATTAACTCAGCTAAAGCCAGAGAGATATTGATATTTTTATTTATATACATTAATGTATTTATCATTTTAGAAATGGATACAAAGTACAAGATTTAAAAGCATCCCTTTTGTGTAGTAGTATAGAGTTCAGGTGCATACTTTAACTTGTGACTTCAATTGGTATTCAATACCACTCAGAAAGACCTATAGTCCTTTTTTCCTAGATACGGGTTACGTCTAGAGTAGGATGTATATTATTTATAGGGAGGATGATTTGTGCTTATAATATGAAACATATAGGGCCTCATTCACAATGCTCCTGGTGCAGGACGGCGCAGCAAGTACCTTGCTGCACCATACTGTGCCACTGGGAAATGGCAGAAACACACCATACCTACAGGATATACTGCATTTCTGACCTCTCTCCCTGCGCTGAGTCAGGAATTGCTGCTTAGCTCCAATGCAGGCACCCATACACTACTGTGGAAGGCTGCCTTCATTGTGTGGATGATTGTTTTGTACAGGAAGTGGACACTCTACTGCACAAAGTCAATCACAGAAGGTGTTGTAATCTTTCGCTGTGTGCTGCACAATGCAGCACATATAGAAAGAGGAAAAATGGGGAGAAATAAAAATAAATAACTAAAGAAGTACGTAAAGGGTGTGTACGAATCTGGCACATTCCTTGGCTTGTAAATCTGGGTATGTATCAGATTCCTTCAGGGTCTACACAACAAGACACTAAAAGATAAACTGACACGTTAAGGACAGATTTATGTATGCACTAGCAGATATAATGACACAGTTATACATATGCTGATACACCCAGTCATGTTGTAAAGCATACAGTAACAGAGGGAGGCACATAGCTATACATACAATTACACACCTAGACATAGATGGGCACATGTGCTGACACACACACAGGGTCACAGTTATGCATAGACTAATGTACTTAGAGAAATACTGATCTGTCTGATAAGATACCCAAACATCCACTGATATATATCATAATGTAGCTAAGCACATAGGCCCTCATTTTGACATTGTCGGGTGGCGGAGGCTGCCCACCAATGTCATCCCGCCATCAGGCTGCTTGTGGGGCCTGAAACCCCACCAGCCCTACCATGGCTTCCCCGCTGGGCCGTAACATTGCAGCCGGCTCCTAATGAAGCCAGTGGCAATTTGGTTTTGCAGCGGGTGCAGCAGAACCAGTCGCACATTCCACTGCCTGAAGTTCGGGCAGTGGAATGCCCGATGAGGCTGTGCATGGGGGCCTCCGTACTGCCCATGCCAATTGCATGGGCAGTGCAGGGGCCCCCGAGTCCCCCATTCCACCAGCCTTTCCATGGGTGTGTTCACCACCATGGACAGGCTGGCAGATGGGGACTCGTAATCCCCAGGGCAGCGCTACTTGCAGTGCTGCCCTGGTGGATTACAACTGCTGGGACCGTCAGGCTGCAGGCTGGCGGCAACCAGGCAGTGTTGGTGATTTGACCGTGGTGACCCCCCTAGTCATGGATAAAATAAAACATTGGGTCAGACACTCATGTCTATTGATGGAAGGTGGGTCATTCGTTATGTGGCCTACAGAAGTAATAGGTCCGTACCCGACCACCTCTAGGGACCAACCAACCCATTGTAGTGTTTGACTCTCAAAGGGTAGCATTGCAGAGCAGTCCAAGGCTTACGCAAGGGAGGTGGTGTGGGCTAGTAATCACTATTCATGAGCACACAAGAATAGCACTCAGTAAATGGTTGTCCAGTCTGGGCTTTTGCTTTTGATAAAAGTAAAAATACTTTGATTACACACACTACTCAATACTATACAACAATTAACAAATATGCACCGGTTGATGTCCTTACTTTGGAAAGACATTGCATAATCATTCTCTCCCCACCCAGAGGGAAATTATAATCCAACAATCCACATGGCAAAACATTTACTTATATCCCAATGCAATATTTGATGGTAACTTGGAGTGAGAGCACCTAAATCTTGCAATAAAGTACTTCTACCTTGATCAGAGGTGGCTGTCAGAGGTGTTTTTACTCAAGTAAAGATGAACAAGAATGTGTGTATGTTGGAATACTTTGTACTGTGAGGATTACTTACAGAGTACTTTCATATTACTCTTAATAACATTTTGTAACACCATCCTGCACCCCTACAGGATGCTTTGTTATATGACCCTTCACAAGCCATGCTATGGGTTTCCCTACTGGAACCACACATTCCCAGAATACATTTAGCATGGCATGTTATAATTTCAATTAGGCAAATTAAAACAAAACAAAAACAAAACTTCCATCTGAGTTATGCGTTGAAGTGCTTTGGAACCCCGGGGGGGGGGGTTAATTCTTTTTTCCCAACCAACCTAGGATGGGGACACAAACTGTGCATTGGGGGGGAGGCTGCGCTACTCCTGCAGCTCCCTCTGTCCATGGGTACTTTGTTGGTGGTGGCCCCATCTTTCTGGGGCCACCACAAGCTCACGCAGAGCAAAAACAATTCATGGAGTTCAAAAGGCATTGTGGGGCAAGGTGCATGTGGAATGAGTGGCTCACCCATTACAAGGGAGGGAACTGCAATGCCGCTGAAGTCATGTTACTGCCTTGAGGGTGCCTGATCCCTCCTGGATATCCCAACACCAAGTACGTGGGTCCCTCATTGGGAAGCGGCACAGGGAGACCACCCCCGGCCGCACTCACTCACTCACTCCCTGCATGGCCAGGACCTCCAGGAGCTGCTGTCGGAACGGCCTGCCATTTATGTAGCTGCGGTGGCTGGGCGGGCACCTGGGGTAGTCCCCCTCCTCCTCGGCACCCTCAGGCCCCAGGATAGGTCCAGGGCCCCTCCTCACCTTCTCAGGAAGCGCAATGGTGCTTCCTGTCCTCATACTCTTTACAGGGCTCCCAGATGGGGCCTACGGCCACTCAGGGCATTTTCACAGGGAGTGCGACAGTCCTCCCCAGCTTTGCTTCAGACGCCTGCTCCTCCCTCACATGGCGGTCATCTTCATAGGGGATGAAACGGTGTCCCTCAGCTTCAATCCTTGGTGGGGCCCTGGGGTGGGGTTCGAGGACCCTTTTGCAGTTTCCCAGGGAGCGTGACAGTGCTCCCGAAACTTGCCTTCTCTGTGGGGCCATGGGATGGGGTCTGGGGCCACTACAAGCACCTTCACAGGGATGCAATGGCATCACCTGGCTTTACTTCACACTTGTGGCCCCTCCCAAACCTTTTTAGGGAGCACAACAGTGGTCCCTGAGTTTGCTTCCTCGTAGGTCCCTGGGATGATGTCAGAGGCCCCTCGTGTAGTCTTCACGGGGGTGCAATGGCACCCCAGCTTGACTTCTTTTAGGGGGCAGCCCCTGGGCTCTGGCCAACCCCTGGGGCACAGTCTGGAGCAGTGGCAGAGCCCCATGCGCTTCACTAAGAGAACATCAAAGGTCACAGATATTCTCCTGGTAAGATACTGGCCCCCAAGGGCACATTTCAACAATCTTGGTGTCATTATACTCCTGGTGGTGAGCCCTTGCCACCAGGAGCACTTTCCTTAGGCCTCATTGTAGGGAGCCAGTCCCACTGACCCCTTGTACCAGCCTTTCCTCTGAGTGCGTTCTTTACTTTGGGGCTTCACGCTCACCTTGTGCCAGCCGGGTCTTCCCCCAACTAGTCCTTGGGGGAAAGGGGGACAGCTTACATGGCCCTGGCATGCATCCTGCTGAGTCTGAAGTCATTCAGGGGCAGAGTCCCTGCCCCAATGGCAGTCAGGGGGTTTATCCTTCCAATTGTCCATGACTCCCACCCTCAGTCCCAGTGTCCTGCAGTGAAGCACACCCAAAAGAGCGAGCCCACCCCTGTGCAAGACCTCTTAAGTGGGGGTGGAAGTGTCCAGTAGGCTTGACCACTGGCCAATCCAGATGTGCCACATCACATCCTTGCACCTGTGTCCCCCTTCCTGCACAGTCTTCTGGGATAGCTCAAAATGGTGTCGTCCAGGAGTTAGTGCCACATGCGCTCTAAAAGTCTCAGACCCTCCTCTCTGACATTCCTTCCATGGCCTCTCTGCCCATTTCCTGGCACAGGATGACATCTGGCTGATTGATGCCCACCCCTGCTCAGGCAGCTGGGCAGAATAGTAATTGACCCTAATCATGAGCTGAGTCAGGGAAAGATGACATTCCTGGATGACCCCTAAGTTCTGCAACTATGCCTTCATAACCTAATGCATTATTCTTTTCATACAGGTTACCGTGTACATTGATATGACTATGGTCTCTGTGGACCCTATGGGACTGGAAGTGTGCTGTAGGCCATCCTGTCCCATTGACATTTAATGGAGTGTCCCTACAGTGAAAAGACAGTAAGCACATTGACGTTGACATTTAATGTAGTGTCCCTACAATGAAAAGACAGTATACTCACTGAACACTGACTATCCCTCACATGGGTACACCAATCTCATGAAGACTACTTCAGGTTACTACCATCGCTGCATAGCCCCTTTTGTGCCAGGCTACCTAAGTGCAGTTCTTGGGCGGCTCACACCAGGAGTATTCCCCGTGCAGTCCTCACACAGGTGCACATGCACATGTGATCACGTGCAACCAGCCTGGGGCCTTCTACTCTTGCTGAAAAATGGCAGCCTTTCCTTAGCAAGGCAGCACTGGCAGTCAAATGCACAGTCCATTTTGCAGTGAGTTTACTGTGGGTAGGTCCCATATTTCAAGGTGATCATAATACCATCAAAGCTAGAATGGTTATTCCCACTTCTGGGATTAAGAATGTGGCTCCAGGTGTGAATGAGCTGACCCTAAAGGATCAGGATAGGAGGCTTAGTTGGTGGAAAATTTAGATTCCCACTTTACTGGTAGAGGTTGTTAAGAGATGCAGGAACTTGCTCCTTAGCTCCCTCTTATTATATGAGGCCCCACCACTCGTTATTTTGGCAGACTTTCAGCTTTTGAACAGTACCCTTAGATCCATTATGTTGGATTTGCAAGGATCTTTAGGGGACCATAAAAACAGATGGTTTGATAAAAACTGCCAGAGTTCTAGTAAGCGCTTGCATAAAGCCCTCAAGGACAAGCCCAGGGATACCTAATCTATCAGTGCAGCTAGGGCTGCTTATAAAGAGGCAATTAAAAAAGGAAGCAATGCCTCAAAGAAGAGAGGTGGGAGCAGTTAGTGGGTGAATGTAAGCTTGGGGATGCAAGGACCTTTTGAAGTATAGTGAATGGCAAGCCAGCTTCTCAGATTTCCCCTGCCAATGTAGGGACTATCATATCCACCCAAAAATGGGTTGCCCATTTTGAGAGGGTTTACTCTCTGGACAGTGCAAAGGTGGAGGTGGATGAAGTAGGTTCCTTTCATTTGGGTCTAAATTTTAATTTGGAAGAGGTTCCGTACACCATTAAGGGAAGGCCGCCTAATAAAGCTCCTAGCTGTGAAGGTGTTCCTATGGATCTATACAAAGAAAATGTCACCATGTGGGCCCCGTTACTGACTAATGTACTCAATGCTGTTATGCAAACTGATATGCCCAATTCATGGAAGTCAGCATTTATAGTGCCAATTTTCAAAATACTGTAGGCCAGATCCAGCTTTTTATCGCCCTATTTCTTTGCTGAATTCCACTGTCAAGATAGTGTCACATATTGTTCTTCTTCGTATAGAAGAATGGAGTCAAGCAAATAATATTATCTGCCCATCCCAGTTTTGATTCAGAGACAGCATAGGGACAATGGAACAGTGTCTTAACCTAAATCTACTGGTGGGCAAATATGTGGTAGCCCAGAAGGGACCTGTATATCTGGCTTTTATGGACCTCAGCTGGTCTTTTAATAGGGTTAACTGATCAAAGCTATAGTCAATTTTGGAAGGTCTTGGGGTGCCCCAACCATTGGTTAACTTTCTCTGGGCCCTACATGTAGACGTTAATGCCTCAGTAAGATTTGGGAAGGCAGGGGAATGCTCTGCTGTTTTTAAACTGTCAAGGGGTGTTAGGCAGGGGTGTGTCATGGTGTCAATTTTATTTTTATTATATATTAATGGCCTGAACTCACACCTGTTTTCTCATGGCCAAGACTTTTCGAAAGTCAAAAACACCTCGGTCCCCTCACTATTATGTACAGATGATGTAGGTGTTCATTCCAGCACACTGAATGGTCTCAAAGCCCTGATGTATCTGTTTATTGATTTTAAGGATGACTTGCAACTGGATGTAAATACCTCAAAAACGCATTTTATGATAAGTGGGAATCAGAATCCGAAACTTAGACTGATTACAGTCAAGGGTTAGGTGATATCAAGAGTGACCTCTTTCTCCTATCCGGGGGTTACATTTGATGAGCACTGCATATGGGCTCAATGCCTCACAAACCGATGTCTGAGCTTTGACCAGTCATGTGGGGCACTCTTCAGATTTGCTCGAATAGCTGGGAGTAAACCTGTCCTACCGCTGCTGCAGATCTACAAGATGAAGTGTTTACCTGTACTATTATATGGAGCAGGAATTTGGGGGTACTGAAATTGTAAGTCTATTCCACGCAAAAAGAAATTGCTTTTGCAGGAAGTTATAAGGACTGGGCCCCACTAGCCCGAGTTTGTTTATGCACAGGAAGTGTGGAGACAGCTGGCACACCGCCCAAGGTGGGGAAGGGCCACAGACGATCAGGGAAGGCTGGGAAGGGCAACACGCCCGACAACACCGTCATCAGCCCAGCTGGCCAGGAGGGCCCCGCCAGCCCCGTCCCAGGTGGCCAGGAGGCCACCAACAGGTCCGGCACTGCAGCCCAGGAGGGCCCCGCCAGCCACAGGACAGATGGGCAGGAAGGCTCCGCCAGCCACAGGACAGGTGGCAAATGACCTCCACGCCATGGCCAGATCCGCTGAACTGGGCCCTTCCTCCCAAGCACCGCTGCACTGGGCACCGCCGTCTCAAGTACCACTGAACTGGGCCCTTCATCTCAAGCACCGCTGAACTGGGCACCGCCGTCTCAAGCACCGCTGAACTGGGCACCGCCGTCTCAAGTACCGCTGAACTGGGCCCTTCATCTCAAGCACCGCTGCACTGGACACCGCCGTCTCAAGCACCGCTGAACTGGGCACCGCCGCCTCAAGTAACTCTGCCCCATGAGCGGCAGGGGCTAGCCCGAATCTGTGTCGGGCAAGGCTGCACGAAGAACTCTGGGCACCAGGCCCCCTCCAGAACCAGTGGAGACTGTTATCCACTTGTGAGACTGTGGCTTTGCACTCCCCAGGTTGGTCCAGTGGGCAACCCACCCACTGTCTGGACTTGTGAGACTGTGGCTTTGCACTCCCCAGGATGGTCCAGTAGGCAGCCCACCCACTGTCTGGACTTGTGAGACTGTGGCTTTGCACTCCCCAGGATTGAACAGTGGCCATGGAGGCCCCTCGTGGATCTGACGTCGTTCACTCATCTGCCTGAGGTGCCACCCCTTCCCTTCCCCCTGAGGTGCCTGTAGTTTTGCTATTTGATGCCCCTGCAGTGTTCTCTCCGTTGGAGTCAGGTATCTTGTGTGGGCTTTACCCATGTGATTTGGGCCCAGTGGTCCACGGACAATGCCTGCTACAATGCTCGGTACATTTATGTATATAAGATTTTTTGATGTGTAGATATATTTTTAAGCCAGTAATACAATATATTCCAATGTTTAGAATCATTTCCCTTTGGATTTGCATTCTTACGGGGGGTTTGGGGAGTGTCACTCTGATGTGTTGCTACGCATTGATGTGTGTGTTCTAGTGGGTGAGGGTGAGGGTGGGTGTGTCGCGTATGTGTGTACCCGTAATATGTTCTTCTCCCCCCTCCCCTGTGTCATAGGTGCAGTACTCACCGTTGTCTTCTGCGCCGGCGATCGTGCTCCAGGTAGAGGAGTAGGAACACTATCGCTGGGAGTATGTGGAGTTCTGGTTCCATGCTGTCCTGATTCCTCGTGGGGTGTATGGAGGTGAGCGTTTTCCCTTAGAAATGGCTGTTTCCGCCGTGTTTTTATCAGCGGGGCTACCGCCCCGGAAAAGGTGGCGGATTGGTGGGTTGTGATACAGTGGGCGGTACATTGTCTCCCGCCTGTCTGTTGGCGGTGACCGCCGCGCTGTTTGTTTGTGCCGCCGTGGCAGGCGGTGTGGTAATGTGGGGGTCTCTGTTGGTGGTTTCCGCCAGGGTCGGAATTCAATTTTTTTTACCGCCAGCCTGTTTGCTTTTTGGCCGCAGGTTTAACACCGACCGCCAGGGTTGGAATGACCCCCAAAGTGTCTTTAGTCTTTTAAAAGCAAAAAATGTCTCTTACAAGCACGAAGTACCTGGTTAGCGTTCACAATCTCCGCAAAGAACCGCAGAGGAGGAGATGTGTAGAAAAGATGGAGGTGTGCGTCGATTTCTCAGGCCGCACATGCCGATGTGTCATTTAATTTTCACGTAGGGACAGCTGTGCGACGATTTCCAGCACTCAGTCATGGATCCTCTTCTGGGCACAGGGTTTTCGGACGCCCTGGGGACGATGAGTCGATTTCCGGCACTGACAGGACACCAGGTCACAGGGGATGCGTCGATATGGTGGGCTTGGAAATTTCCATCAACCTTAGGTCATGGGTTATAGTGACTTGAGGTAACAATAACTATAACTGGTGAATTTCTATGGTTTTGTATGTTTGAAATGTGAGCCTAACTATAACGTCCCAGTAACCTTTCTTTTTCTAAATTAATTTCCATGTATTTTTAAAATTCTATTTCCTAACTATGATGTCCCTGTAACGTTTGTTTTTTTCAGTGAATTTCTATCATTTTCTTTAACATATGGCATTACTGTACATTACTGCAACCACCATCACGCATGGCCTTCGGCGGTTGGACACATATAAGCACCCAACCGTGCACCAGGCACAGCCTTTGCGTGTGGGCAGCAGAGGTTGCCTGCAAGACCTGGCCTGCAGCGACACCCTGCGGTCAAACCCCCTAAGCACCCAACCCCATGTTGTGCACAGCTCTTTGCCTGCGCAGCAGAAGTTAGCACAGCCTCACTGGGTCACATAATAGTTGTGAGAGGGTGTATTTGGGGGTGAGAGTGACTGTGAGAGTGTCTGTGTGGGTGTGAGAGTGAATGGGTGTTTCAGTGTTTGCGCAAGTCTGTGAATGGGTGCATGAGGATGTCAGTGGGTCTGTGAGTGGGTGTGAAAAAGACTGAGTGGGTCTGTGAGTGGGTAAGTAACCGTCTGAGTGAGAAGGTGAGTGGGTGCGTGAAGGTCTCACTGGGGCTGTGAGTGGGTGCAGGAGGGTCTGAGTGGGTCTGTGAGTGTCTGAGTGGGTCTGTGAGTGGGTGCATAAGTGGCTGAGTGGATGTTTGAGTGGGAGAAATCGATTGAAAGAGAGTCAGAGAGTGAGAGAAAGAAAGTGAGTGGAGGAGATAGAGAGTTTTTAGGCCTTGATGTATGATATATTCAAAATGAGATAGTTCTCTACAATTGAAAATAAAAAAATGTATCTGTTATGATTCGGGCTGGATTTGAACCCTGACTGCTCAGTGTGAAGGTTATGAAGGTCTACTGACCTCCACACTGAACGTTTGGCTTTTCTTTTGGTAATTTTTTTTTTTTTCAGCCCTTTATAGGCTCCCCAGTAGTCCCTTCATATTTATTTATTGTATATTTTTTATTTTTGTTTTACAAAAATGCCCTCACTGACTATTTGGTACCGGGTGGAAGCCTTAAGGCTTCCCTCGCTCTGCCATTGCTTCATCAAGCAGGGAGCTGCAATTAGACCCTAAGGGGAGCTACTGCGTGCAAGGCGGATATTTAGCACTGTGGAGGATTATGAACACAAATGCAGCATTATGTGTAAGAGGTTTAGAGAAGGAGGTTATAGCAAGCAATTGATATGCCAAGCTGTAGAGAAAGTAAATACTATCACAAGGGATAGCCTGATATTCAATGTTTTAAATAAGAAGTCATCACATGATGAGACTATCAGATTACTCACCACGTTTTCTAGACAATTACATAAGGTCCGCCATATATTACATAAGAGTTGGCATATTCTCCAAACAGATCCTGTATTGACACAATACTTACATGATGTACCGCAAATCACGTTCAGAAGAAGCAAATCTTTGCAGGATGATCTTAGTCGCAACATGATCATCTGTGACAGTCCTATTTGTGCCCTGACGATTACAGGGTTTGTATGCGGTCTACACAGTCAGGCTTGTTCCAGTAGTGATAATTGTAAAAGTCTACTGATAGGACCAGGAAACAGACATTTTTACATCAGAGGGATCTACAATTGCAATACTGACTTTTGTGTATACTGCTTGGTCTGTCCCTATAGCATGTTATATGTGGGCAGCACCATCAATCAAGCAAAGGACAGGGTTCTTGAACACAAAAGAGCCATTTGCCACAATGATTACAATTATCCGGTGGGCAGACATTTCCATGAAATGCATGGTGGCGATGAAAGCCTGCTGAGTTTTGTAGTGATAGATCATGTGCAAAGTGACATACGAGGAGGAGACATAGAATTGAGACTAAGAATTTTGGAGTTGGGATATATTATTGACTTAGAAACTCTTGTTGCTAGGAGACTGAATTCAAGTGAGGAGTTAGCCTTACACTTAGGGCAGTAGATCTGGGCACTTTGGGGTAGTATATGCATTAATCACTTTAATTAGTTCAGCCAGTTAGTGTTATTGGCACTTTATGGTATCAATTGGGGGTGCTATGGATTTTAGTGATTTCTCCAAATCTCTTTTTTAGTACATAGGATTTTATATATAATGTTTGTATTTATGTCTAGTTCGACCATGTTAATAGCAGTGTTTTTATGACCATGACATCTCAGTTATGAACAAGGGTAGCACATATATACATGGGGAATTGTGGCAACTGACGCAAGCATCAGACCACTGGGGCAGGTTTTTGCTACCACTATTGGTTTACACTTGGAATGCAATAATTGTATGTATTTATGAAATGTCTATCATTTTAATAATTATATTTTATATATATTATCATTATGGGAAGTCGTCTTAGCATGTCAAGCGTTGCATTAGGAATTTGGTGATTCCAACATCATTTAATAGTGATAGCAGTAACATTCTATTATGGCTGCCACATTAGCTTTGATTCTTAGCACTGTTTTTAGGATGGTCCTTCACTTATGTTTGTTCATAGGGCTATATATGTGTATTGAATGGATTTATATGTTACTGTGAAAAAGGCAATGGCTAAAACACATTAGTGTGGATGCCAGCATACATTTTTATATCAGTAAACCATATTTTGCAGTGCCACGGAGTCCGGAGGCTGCTTTTGGATATATATATATATATAAATACATATATATATATATATATATATATATATATATATATTACCTAGTGGTGGTCGCCAATAGGCAGTTATGGTCAGGACCTAGTTTCTATATAAAAAGCTTAATCTTACTTGCCTATATCTTGGGAGCACCTGATGAATCTTCACAAAACTTTCCAGAAGAATTTGCCAGTCCTGTCAGCTGATGTCTGGAAAGTTTTGGAGCGATCCATCCGGTGGGACAAGAAAAAGGGGGTGTTCCAAAACATATTTTCCCCATTCATTTTTCCTTAGGGATTTTGAACAGTGATAGCATCACAATTACTGGACAGGATATATATATTACCTAGTGGCAGTTGCCACTAGGTATTTATAGTTAGGACCTACTTTCCATAGGAAAAACCTTTTTGTGACTTGCCTATATCTTTTGCGCCAGTTGTTTAAAAAAAAAAATTGACGCTCATCTTATCTGCCCTAAGGTAACAATAACTCATACCCTCGCCATGCACTTCTAATTACATCATAAATTACATTACGGATGACATCTTTGATAATATAATTGATAATGTCACTGTAACATGTGAAATAAAATTATCGATCACAAATCTGTGCATGGCGGGGGTGCGAGTTATAGTTACCTTAGGGCCTGAGTCATAGTTACTTGAAATAACTCTAACAATAAAAAGTGCATTTCAATGGTTTTGTACAGTTAAAAGCTGAAACTAACACAAAATTCACTGAACAAACCAAAGGTTACATGGACGTTAGAGTTAGGTTCAGAATTTACTGGCACAAAACCAAAGAAATTCAGCAGTTATAGTAAGTTACTACATGTAACTATAACTCGTGCCCCTGATATGCACAGTTTTTTATTAAATACATTTACTTCTAATGTTTAATTGATATTTTTATTGACGTTCTAGAAGTTTTCATGAGTGCTGTAATATCAGGGATAATTAGTAGTGCATGGTGAGGGTGTGAGTTATAGTTAACTTAGGCCACTTTTTAATCTGGGGGTTCCTCTGGGACCCCAGCAACAGAGCTAAGAGGTCAGGGTGTCCCTACCCTGCCTCTTTTCTTCTTTTATACTTATTTTTCCGGGACTAGGCTGAATCCGACTCCCAAGATGGCTGCCAACACTTCCTTCTTGAGTCCCTGACACCATCTGCGACTTGCAAGGGGGGCGCAAAGGCCCACCTCATTAATATTAATGAGGTGGGTCGCAATTTGCGACCCCCTTGCGAGTGGCGGCACTCAAAGGGATGGTGGTCTGCTGGAGACAGCAGACCACCATGTCTGTGACTGCTTTTAAATAAAGCATTTTTTTTTTTTTTTGTAATGCAGCCTGTTTTCCTTAAAGGAAAATGAGATGCATTACAAAAGTAAAAAATGAAACGTTTTTGTTTCATTTTTTCAGAGCAGGCAGTGGTCCATAGGACCACTGCCTGCTCTGAAAATATGTTTTCCATGCCATTCACAAAGGGAAAGGAGTCCCATGGGGACCCATTCCCTTTAGCGAATGGGTTACCACTAGTGTGACACTGGTGGTAACTGCAATTGCTTTGCGACCACGTTCGCGGTCACAAAGCAATACAGCGTTGCGATGCGACTCGCAATTAGGAAGGGGAACACCCCTTCCTAATTGCGACTCGCAGTCCCGTTTTGCAAGTCATTAGCCAGGTTACCGACTCGCTAAACGGGGATTGGGCATTGCGATGTGCTTTTTGCATGTCGCAAACAGTGAAATTCGCTGTTTGTGATGTGCAAAATGTTTGGTACATCTGGCCCCTGGTTCTTACTTCAGACAAAACTATTGTTTGTTGTAGTAAACACTGACATTCCCTTCAAAAGCTTTAGTTTCAGGGACATTTTGATCATAATAAAAATCTATTAATCACTGAAATTCACCTACTATGAGAAACAACTCAGCTAAAATTCCTCTTAACTCACTGCAACACAAGGTCTATAGATAGCGATTGCCTCCGAGAAATGGGAATAATGAGAGTCACTTTTCTTGATGCTACATGGGTGCTAAGTACTGCTCCATAGTTACAAGGAGGTTTAACGCCACTTTTTTGTGGCGTTATGCCTCCTGGAAATATGGGCCCCTCCAACGCGACAGAGGCCGGTGCAATGGGTGTTGCTTTGGGCGTTCCACTGCAACACCCATTGCTTTTGACGCTGCCTCAGATTTACGACTTGTCGTAAACCTGAGGCAGCGCAAAAGCCTAACTCCACCCCAGGGTTGGTGTTAGCATGGAAAAATGAGGAGGAATGCTGTTATTTCTTCTCGTTGTTTTCTTTTTCTATGTGTGCTGCACTCTGCAGCACACATCGAAGAGGCAAAACACCATGTACAATTGTGGAAGGGAGAACGTCCTGCACATAAACAATCATTCAAAATGATGCTTTGGTACTTATATGTGTGCTGCATTTTGCAGCACACATAGAAGTGCCACATTGCCATTACAGATTGTTTATGTGAAGGAAATGACACCTCTGTGTTTCACAAGTGGTGCAGCGTGGCAATGCTATGTTTGGCACAACACAAAGCTGCAACACTTTAGCATAAATCTGGGCCCAAATCTTTCTGCTCCTCCTCGGGTCCAGATTTGCATTAAAATTGCAAAACAACAGTCAAAATATGCAACGGTTAAACCATTTAATGCTCACCTGACACCTTTTGTGAAGTTGGTTACGAAGTACTAACATAATCTTAACTCTCACTCCTACAATCATGTGTGAAAGGTGAAACTGAGATGTGAAAAAAAATACAGAATGAGGGTGCACCTGACGGTGTGAGTTGGAACGATTCCATCTCAAATTTGATGGAGTGAAACATGAAATGAACTTTTAATTGAGCTTTCATCATTTTATTTGGGATAAGGGTGCTATTAATGAGAAGTATCATAATTGAGGACAAGAAGACATGAGGCATGGTTTGTTGCATGGCTGATGAGGTATTATCATATGTTAATTAATTTAAGGAAATCAATGTTCAACCGAGACTGTGTCAAATTCTAACCGAGTAAATTGCCTGTACTGTTTAAATATACAAATCATATGTTATGAAATAGAACTTGTTGATATGTCTATGTGTTAATATTAGTGGGAGACTAGTGATATTGATGTTGATATAACAGATGATGCAATGCAGTATTTTGTTTGTAAAATAACAAGTGACATAAGTAGTGCCTGCTATGCCTGTCAATGAAGATACAGTTAGTACCATAGCTATTTTGGTTTGTGTCTGTTAAGGTTTTGTGTGTGATAGTAGTCCTTAATTAACTATAACTAAAGAGTCTCTAGAGGTTTTTTCCAATGCAATTTGTAGCTATTTTTGTTGTTGTTTATTTTTGTTTGAAAACCCATTATTCCCTATGCCTGTTGCCAGGCTGTGCGCACAACACCCCCAGTGGTGGTAACTTTAACCCACACACAGGTTTCAGCGGTGTATGTGGTGGTAGACGACATCCCACAAATCTCCACCCCGTTTTAGATCTATCTATCTATCTATCTATCTATCTATCTATCTATCTATCTATCTATCTATCTATCTATCCATTCATCTATCTATCTATCTATCTATCTATCTATCTATCCATCCTCCATTCAGCCATCCATTCAACTATCTATCTTTCTATCTATCTATCTATCTATCTATCTATCTATCTATCTATCTATCTATCTATCTATCTATCTATCTATCTATCTCTCTTACTACATTGTGTGAAGCTATCCTTATGTGGTTGGACTTCCATTCGCAGCATTGGTGTGACTGAGACGTCAACAGTACAAACCTGTTTGTGTCCGACTTAATATATTTTGTTAGCTCTTTCATCAGGTTTGGGTTCAAAGTTTAAGCACTAGCATAACAAAACCTTTAAGGGCTCCCATGAAAGGAATCATGATAGGGTCACCCCAGCATTCTTGTATACTTACAGTCACCAACCACCCTGTAGAACCCTGCATCCACATGACATCAGCAGGAGTTTTCATGGTATAATTAGCATCATAGATAAATAAGATATACTTGTGGGATTTTCATGCTCTCCATACATGCACACTAAAAACAGAACTGTGGTCATATTGATTTCATTATAATATTACATTTAGAAACAAAATGAACCTTAGGTGTATGTTCCCCTCATTGACACTTAAATAGTGGAGAAGGATTGCAAGGGATGTTCAAATGTCAATTACATTTAGCACCAAAAAGTGAGGATTAAGTGAGTTATTTAAATTTGGCAGAGCAAGTTAGTCTGCTATAAATTCAAAAAGCTCAAATTCTACAAGACTGGCAGTTTTGTCGTAGCGAGGCTCTTGCTCTAGACAAGACTGCTGGTTTAGGGATGATAGCAATTTTGTTTGTAGTGGACGAAGCCAATCCTGCAATAGGTTGCAACTGTCAGCCTAGCTCTCCCGAATCTCAAGCAGTACCTCTCCAAAAACCCAAACAGTAAAAGGTCCTTTCTGTCTGCCTTTACACATGGACTCAAGAGTGCAACATTTCTGGGGAGTCGTGGTTAAATGAAGATGTTGGAAATGGCCTCTCTGAAGGGTCATCCCCCAAACTTTTTGCCTTCCTCCCCTTCTTTTTCTGACCTCATATTTTTGCTGGCTTTAAGATTCCGGACACTTTACCATTGCTAACCAGTGCCAAAGTGCATGTGCTCTCGCCCTAAAAACAAAGTAACATTGGCTCATACCCAATTGGCATATTTAATTACTCGTAAGTCCCTAGTAAAGTGTACTACATGTGCCCAGGGCCTGTAAATTTAATACTACTGGTGGGCTTGCAGCACTGGTTTGCCACCTACGTAAGTAGCCCCTTACCCATGTCTCAGGCCTGCCATTGCAAGGCCTGTGTGTGCAGTTTCACTGCCACTTCGACTTGGCATTTAAAGGTAAATGCCAAGTCTTAAAGTCCCCTTTAACTACATATAAGTCACCCTTAATGTAGGCCCTAGGTAACCCATAGGGCAGGGTGCTATGTAGGTAAAAGGCAGGAAAAGTACATGTGTGTTTTATATGTCCTGGTAGTGTAAAACTTCTAAATGTGTTTTCCTCTACTGTGAGGCCTGCTCCTTTCATAGGATAGCATTAGGGCTACCCTCATATGCTGTTTGAGTGGTAGATTCTGATTTTAAAGAGGTAACCAGGTCATATTTAGTATGGCTAGAATGGTAATAGAAAATCCTGCTTATTGGTGAGGTTGGATTTAATGTTACTATTCTAGAAGTGCCACTTTTGGAAAGTGAGCCTTTCTCTACACTTAAAATCCATCTGTACCTTACAACCTGTCTCCATTCCCTGTTTGGCTAAGCTGGTTGACAGCTCCCTTGTGCATTTCACCCAGACAACCACAAACAAAGGATGTTCAGTCAAGCCTGCACTCATCTGCATACTGAATGGGTCTTCCTGGGCTGGGAGGGTGGAGGGCCTGACACTTAAATTTCAAAGGCTATTGACCTGCCCTCACACAATGGACTGCAAAACCCCCTACTGGGACCCTGGCAGACAGACCTGTACTGTAAGGGGACCTTGTGCACTTCAAAACCACTCTTTGAGTCTCGCCCACTTTAAAGGCATTTTTGGGTATATAAACTGGGTCTCTGACCCCACCAAATTAAACACTTCTGGACCTGAACCTTGAAACTGTCAAGCAGAACTGCCTTGTTGCACAAAGGACTTATCAGGACTGCTTTGGTGTGAAGGACTGATACCCTGCTGTTGCTCTGCTGCCCTGCTGCCCTCTGACTTTGCTGAGAAGTGCTCCCCAGGGCTTGGATTTAGCTTGCCTCCTGTTTTCTGAAGTATCAAGGCCTGCAGGAAACCATGCACAGCTAGCCCTGGGACAAGAAAATTGCCGCACAGCCGAACCGGAACAACGCAGCCCGACTTCCCTAGCAAAGATGGATGCAGCGCCTGTTTGACGCATCGCCTACCGGATCGATGCAACGCCTGTGACTTCTTCCCACATGCCCAGGATTTTTCCCTGCATCGTCCCTGGGTGTCAACTGAACCCTGCATCACTGTGAGGATCCAAGACTGTGCACCAGAAATCAACGCAAACCTCCTTGCAGTGTGGAAAAGATGCATCATCTTTGCCACATTGGAATATCCGATGCACATCTTATTTTTTCACACATCTCCACAGCAGTCTCCGTGCTTGGTAATTTCAATGCAAACCAGGTACTTTGAGCAAACAAGAGACAACTGTTGTTTTCTAAGATTTTAGACTTTTTTTAAACTTACAAAAGTGACATCTCAACTTATTCTTATTGAATTTTGATCATTTTGACCTTTATTTAACCAGATAAATATCTTATATTTTTCGAAACCTGTGTGGTGTATTTTTGTGGTAATTTCACTGTGTTATTCCATGATTTGGTGCACAAATACTTTACACATTGCTTTTTAAGTTAAGCCTGACTGGTCAGTGCCAAGCTGCTAGAGGTTGGGCACAGGATAATTTGGATTGTGTGTGACTTACCCTGGCTAGGATTGTGGTCTTATGTGGACAAAGGTGAATACCTCTGCCAAATAGACACCCCATTTCTAACAGGGGAGTACTCTTTTCTCACATGAGCAACAAGTCTCAGTCACACACAGACAATGAAGGAGATGCAGTCCATTTTATAATAGGTTTTATTACCAAAACTGCAATCTACTGTAATATGCATGAGCTGCAATGATTAGGATAACGAACAATGCAAGAAGCAGGATTGTAAAGATGAGAGTTGTGAATACAAAGACTCCCATCATCTTGCAATAACACGAAATGTAAAGATCCCTAAAACCCTAGCCTGGAGAGAGCTAGGTGTAATTAACCTAATCTACCAGTACTGTGTCTATGAGGAGAGCACCCCAACCCTAGTTACCTTGGAATGAGGCCTCTAGATCAGACTCCAAGAGGACACGAAGGCTGGGTCTGCATCAAGGCAAGGTGTGGCATAAATAGCGTTGATGGCATCTGGTAGGAATCCCTCTGATAACCTTGTCTGCGTGAGATGTGTATGTACAGATCTAGTAGAATCCCTGATGCAGGTATGTTCCCAAACAATAGATAAGGAGGCATGCTTCAGGCGGCAATTATGTAAAGAGTTCCCTCCAAATGTATAGGACATGATGTGAATACCTACATATCTCACGTAACTTTGACGCTGATAGTGGCGCCTTCACAGAGTGGCACTGATAAAGTAAAATCAAAACATTTCATAAGTATAAACATAGCACCCATTTTGAAAGAAATAATTAAATAAATAGTCTAAGACAGAGCAAGCTAAGTAGGTTAAGAGTTACTAGGTGACCGGGGCACAGGCCTGCAAGTCATAAGGTTAAACTAAACTCCTGAGCTGCATTAAAACTAAATAGGATCCAGTACAGTTTTCTTTACAATTTAAAGCTTTATTCTGATCTCTCAGATGTAGCAGCTGGTAATTCTGGTGATTACACATCCCAGAGTTACTAATATGAGTGCTACCAGTAACTCTGAATGGTGGAGTTAATGTGTACTAAACGCTGAGCCACTGTCTGCCGGCCGTCTTTCATAAGTGGTGGTCTATCTATCACAGAATCCTGGCAAACAGTACGCCAGGTAGGTTTGTCCTAGGAGAGATGAGTTGGCTGATGCATGATGATTGTGGCATGGTAATCTACCATGTGAGCATTTAATAGTTATCATTTTATTATTATTTAAATATCTTCCACATAAATGTCTCCTGCATAGTGACCTTTATGGTGGTTTACTCATTTATACTGCCTTCCACTTATCTGTTCAGATACAAAAATCACTGTTTAACCACTTTCAGATGACACAGTTATGGTGTCACTTGCTGATGAGGAATGATTACCAGCTGTCTGGATCTCCATAAAGGTCAGCCCCTCTCAGATGACAGTGTCCTCTTTGCTACTGACTCCAAGAGCTTCCCATGTTGAATATTAAATGTTTTCTCCCTTCTATCACCTCAGGGCCTCTGGCTGGCAGGCAGATTAATTTATGGCAGATTGGCATCTTGCCCGGGGACCTAATGACTTTAAATCAGGTTCAAGTGGAATGTGGTAGCCCTTAAAAGTGATGATAGGTATGAAGATTCTGAGAGATCAGTTAGAGAGCAAGGGTTCCTGTGAATCCAAGACACACCCACTCGGGAACACAAAACCTGCATGTTTACTCTGCAAGTTGAGCTTGTGTCATCTTTGAGCTTTGATACAAACTAAGCTGTTAATTATTGTGTTTTTTAATCTTGGGGCACATGGCTATCCCATAGCTTCTAATGAATTTTGTCTAAAAAAATCACATTGTGTCCAGCTAGCCCAGCTGGGATCCGGGTGTCACCGTTACTAGTGAGAAGGTGTTGTTTCCTTGCAGTGTAGAGCAATGGTGTAGCAAGAGTGTCTGAACTGAACTGAATACATTTATTGTCTGATTACTTAAAACCATTCCAAACAAAATCAGCGAATAAAAGCTGCAGTTAATTAGGGAAAATGAACAATCAGAAAGTGTTAAAATTACAAATCAGGAGATCACGTGCCGGAGCAGCTAAGATGGCCGCTCGATAACAACGCTCCTGAGCTGCCGAAGACATTTTTCTATCGGAGGGAGGAGTTTTTGACAGCTGGCTGTTTCTTTTCCCAGAATATGATGTTGGAACAAGCAGGGAGCAGTATGGTGAGATTTTTCTTTTTTTAAAACTCTGGTATTTTATAGAGTTTAATCTTTTGAACCTACTGCTCCCTTTCTGACAGGAATGAGGCCGCAATTTTGAGAGGATTTTTTTTTTATTCCTAAAAAATATTTTCTTTTTTGTCTTTCGGCTACTTTAATTAAAGTGGAGATCTTAATACTTTCTTGACACTCTTGGATGCCACCCTTGAAGCTGTTATAGTCATTTTATTCTGGATTTTCTACTATAATTTTCAATATTTGTCCTCTGAGGTGACTTAATCAACGTTGCAGGAACATTAAATAAACTATTGTATTAAATATATACTGTGTGGCTGAAATGGAAGCCCCTCACACTTCCAAATTATCTGTATCCTCTGTCTCTAACTCTAATGGTTGTAAAGACTCCATTGCCCCACACATTGGAGGACATTATAGATGAGTTCAAGCTAATAACGCCTTTTGTTATGGAGACAAATATTGCGTTACAGCAAATTGAGGAGAAATGGTCACGTCTGGATTCTAGACTTTCTGAGGTGGAACAGAGGATCAGTGACATACAGGATACTACTACTAAAGTTGATAACTTGACTAAGGAAGTCGCACTACTTAAAAAACAGACAGAAGATTTGGAAAATTGCAATCAGCGAAATAATCTTCGCATTTATGGCATTCCGGAAGTCTCAGAAGGCCAAGATTTGATAACATTCTTGTAAACTCATATTCCAAAGATTGTTGGTCTTCAGAATACTACTGCTCTCAACATCCAGAGAGCCCATCGAATTGGTCCCACTTCTCCATCAAAACCGAGAAGAATTATCGCCTACTTCCAACAGTACTCAGATTTAATGACTGTTTTGACTGCCACCAAACAACGTAAACAAATGATGTGGTCTGGCCAAAAGATTTTCTTTAGCCAGATAGTGGCCACGGCGACCAAAAAACAAAGGAAGGAATTTCTGGATCTCCGACCAGCCTTAGGATCTATGAATGCTAGATTTGGCCTTATTCACCCTTGCTTCTTTAGGGTCACCTTCAAGGACAGAACAACTACTTTTGGAAATCCCTCTGATCCGAAACTGTTTATATATACTCACAAAGGGGAGGCAATGGAACTCAGCAAGACTTGATTGTTTAATGTAAAATTCTTAAATTATTTATTTATTCTTTACAGATATTGAATCCATTGAAATCTCAGGTTGAGAAAATACCCTTTCCGATTGTGTCTATATTCCTGTATATCTCAACATCATAGTGTTCTTTCCCTTGTTGGTAAGTCACATTGTCAGTTGTTCATATTGTAATGTATTTATTCTGTTTCCTAGTCTCTCCTCTCTCTTGTTATCCAATCATTGTAGTTCCTCGGGGGTACTGTTGCTGATTGGCCTCTTTTTCTTTTCTTCCTCCTCCCTTTCTCCCATGCAAAGTATTTTTCTTTTCTTTAAGACAATTATGACTCCAGCTTCTTGGCTTTTTGTCATCTTTTCTTTCTTTTATCAATGGGGTGCTTTTCCTACCCCTTTCTTTTTCTCTCTCTCTGTTTTTTTCTCTTTCTACTTTTCTCTCTTCCTTTATTATTTTTTACGTCCTACAATGTAAGATTGGCATCAACACGTAACCTCATTTAGATATATATTCATAAGTTTCCCTTCCACCTTCTTCTATGATTCACATGTTATTTGTCTCTTAGGTTTCGGTAAGGTTCTGTTGTCTAAATGTCTTCTACTAGTTAAATGACCAGTCTTCAAATTATCTCATGGAATGTTAAGGGTTTACGTAAACCAGTCAAGAAACAACGAGTGCTCCAACATCTCTCTAAAGTGAATTGTCAAGTTGCTCTTGTACAAGAAACCCATCTTAAAGAGCAGGATTTTAAAGGTTTGAATAGAAATTGGGTTGGTCATGTTTTTGGCTCCTCTGCAGCTCATAAGAATGGGGTAATAATATTGTTTCATACATCTTCACAAATACAAGTTGTGGGGGAGACTAAGGATGATATAGGAAGATGGATTTTACTGACAGTTAAGATTAATGGTATGCTGTTTTCCATTTGCAATGTTTATGGTCCAATTGGAGTGCAGCCTCAATTTTAGGATAACTTTTCTTCTTTATTATTATCTTGCAACTCTAAAAATCTTGTGGTAGGAGGTGATTGCAAACAATTTATGGATCCTTTTATAGATCGTCGCTCTGAAACTTGTTATATCCCTAATAAAATGCAAAAAAACATTTTATCAAGCAATCTCCTCCAGAGGTCTACGTGATGTATGGAGAATTGCTCACCCAGATGTATTAGAATTCACGTTTTATTCTCCAGTAAATCACTCATATTCTAGAATAGATTAAATATTTACTACACAAAATGTTATGCAGACAATTTCACATGCTGATATTGGGTCTATTCTTTTATCAGATCACGTCCCAGTAATAATTGATATGAACCTTCCAGGAAATTCCTCCTTTTCTAATCGCTGGAGGTTTAATAACACTTTGTTACAAGATCATTTATTTATTGAACAATTTACAATGTTTTCTAAAGAATTTTTTATGCACAATTTACCTTCTGATACTCAGATGAATTTTATGTGGGATGCATTTAAAGCTACTGCTCGAGGCTTTATTATAGAATATGTTGCCATTAAAAAGAAAGAAACATCTAAAATTTCCTCTCAACTGCTCACAGAAATAAAATGTCTTGAGCATGAATATTTCTCATCTTACAAACCAGACACCTTATCCAGGTTGATTGATGCTAAATTACAATACAATAAGCATTCCTTGGAAAGTGCATGTGGAACTCTACTCAAAATAATTCCACATTTTACGGGGGGAAATAAAGCTGGTAAACTATTGGCAAATTAAAAATCAAAAAACAAAAGTCTAAATTTACTGTTATCACAGACACATTTGGAAATAGACACACTAAAGATTCAAAAATCCTGGAATGATTTACCGACTATTATACCACATTATATACTCCCGAAAATACTCCTAATATGACTGAAGTAGGTTCCTTCTTCCACTCTATTCCTTCGAAACAAAAAGTAGATTTGTCACCATTAGACTCTGACCTATCTGAAACAGAAATAAAAAATGCCATTACCAAGCTTCCTAAATATAAGGCTCCTGGCCCAGATGGCTTTTCAATAGAATTTTACTCAACCTTTGCATCTATTTTAGTTCCAAAGCTATTAACACTTATACTATATTTCATATCAAAAGATCAAGTAGAAGGCACTTTTTCTGAAGCTATGTGTGTTTGATTCCTAAAAAGGATAAGGATTTATCCAAATGCGGTAATTACAGACCTATGGGTCAGATGTTGCAAGTTTCCAAATTGCGAGTTGCAATTTGCGAGTCCCAGTGACTCTCAAATTGCAACTCACAATTTGGAATGCAGAAAGGTGTCTCAGACACCTTCTGCGAGTCGCTATGGGGTCGCAAAGACCCGCCTCATTAATATTAATGAGGTGGGTCGCAATTTGCGACCCCATAGCGATTCAGGGCACTCACGGGGATGGTGGCCTGCTGGGAACAGCAGACCACCATGTCCGTGACTGCATTTAAATAAAGCAGTTTTTTTTTTTTCAAAGTGCAACCTTTTTCCTTAAAGGAAAACGAGCTGCAATTTGAAAAAAAATAAAAGAAACCTTTAGTTTTGGTATTTTTCAGGGCAGGTAGTGGTCCATTGGACCACTGCCTGCTCTGAATAATTATTTTTTATGCCAGACACAAAGGGGTCCCATGGGGACCCCTTCCCGTTTGCGACTGGGTTACCATCCACTTCAAGTGGATGGTAACTGCGAGTCCGTTTGCGACCGCTATCGCGGTCGCAAATGGAATTCCATCGCATTGCGAGTCGCAAATAGGAAGGGAACACCCCTTCCTATTTGCGAGTCGGAAATGCATTTTGCGAGTCGGTTCGGACTCGCAAAATCCATTTCTACATTGCAAAGTGGCTTTAGCGACTCACAAACAGCGATTTTCGCCATTTGCGACTCGCTAAACCTTTGCTACATCTGGCCCTATATCCCTTATTAATGTCGACTGTAAAATCTTTGCAAAAGTCCTAGCCTTTCGGATTAATCATTTTATCCCAGACGTAATAGACATTCATCAGTCAGATTTTGTTAAGGGGCGATACATATCGGATAATTCTAGAACTTTTCTCAATATTATCCATCTTGCCTCTAAGTCCAGGGATCCTATAGCTGCCATAACTCTAGATGCTAAAAAAGCCTTTGTTCGAGTTTGTTGGGATTTTATGTTTGGAGCATTAAAATTGCATGGTTTTAGTCCTCATATTATTAAATTTATTAGACTTTTATACTCTTCACCCTCTACATCAATGTTAGTCAATGGTAAACAATCCCATTACTTCCCCCTGCACAGAGGTTCTAGACAAGGTTGTCCTCTATCACCTCTGTTATTTATATTAGCCATTGAGCCCCTTCTAATGAAAATACGTAGGTCATCTGATTTTTATGGTTTTAAGCATAAAGACACTGAGATTAAATTCACAGTTTGTGCTGATGATATTTAACTTTTTACCTCTAACCCTCACAAGACTATTCCGGAATTTTTAAAATTATTACAAGAATACTCAAGTGTCTCAGGTTATAAGCTTAATGTAGATAAATCTGAGGTTTTGCCATTAAATGCTTACTGTCTACCAGACATGTTTAAATATACTGGGTTTACGTGGAACTCTAAGCTTATCAAATGCCTGGGCATATCCTATTCCAACTCTCTTAAAGACTATTCAAACTAATCTCAAAGAGATAGAGTCAAGGATTGTGAAATTACTTGACAGATGGTATCCTCTTTATTTAACTTGGTGGGAAAGACTGGCCACAATTAAAATGATGTTGTTGCCCATTTAAATTTCTTATTTATCTATGCTCCCAGTTAAACTTCATTCTAGTTTTTTTTAAACTATAAATGCATTATTTATGAAATTTTTATGGAACAAACGTAAATCTTGTATATCACTAGTTAAACTGCAGGAATCTAGAGATAATGGAGGTGTAAACTTTCCATGCCTTAGAAGATATCACTCTGCATTTGTTTTAAAACAAGTATGGTTGTCCCTCTCTCCCACGTTTCATAAAGGGACCTCTTTATGGAGTAAACTGGAACACTCACAAATTACACCATTTACATTTAGAGATGCAGTTCAGCTTTCAAAACCTCTTAATCTCTTTTCTCTCTGATAATAACTCAATCTATTTCTATTGCCAGGCCATTTGCTTCTTGCCTCTCACTCCTCATATGAGAACCTTAGGCAAACTCCTACATGGTACAATAATGACATTAAATTTCATAATAGACTTTTAGTAGGGAAAGAGTGGATGCACAAAGGCATTATAACTTTAGATCATTTAATTCTAGATAATGCTGTACTTGAATTTCAAGATATTCAACGGACATTTCATATCTACACTTATTACGCTGTGCGATATCAATCTCTCTTTGCTATCCTCTATAACTTTTTGTCTCAATCTTTGGAGGCTCCCTCTTCTACACAGCCTAATTCCCAACCTTATAATTTTTCCTCACAAGTACCAGCGTCTTTTATATACAGAACCCTTACACATACCAATCTTGTGAGACCAAAATCTAAAATAGAATTAGCATGGGAGCAGGCTTTCAATCAAAACATTCCTATATTTACATGGAAAAAAATATGGTCAGAACTCCATACAACATCCCGTTCAGCATCTACAACCCAAACGTTATTTTACTTTTATGATAGGTTGTACTGTACTCCTGTAGACCTTAATAAATTTAAACTTACTACAGATAGCAAGTGTTGGTCGTGCTCTAAAGAAAACTGTCATTATATGCACATGTTTTTTGAGTGCCATGCAGTTCATACTTTTTGGGAACAAGTTTGGGATAAAGTTAATCCAATTTTCTCCATCAATGTACCTTTCAATTTATTACATGTTTTTTTGGGTAGTACTTCATCTATTTGGTATTCCCAACCACTGATTGGTAAATTGGCTGATTTGCTCATTGCTAGTGCACTGCAAATTATAACTTCTAATTAGAAAGCTACTACGAAATTATCTGTTGTAACTTGGTGGAATCTGATCTGTTATAATCACAGACTGGATCGAGCAAATGCTAATACTACTCAACTGTTAATTAAAAGGGACATGCTTTGGCTTCCTCTCACCTCTTTCCTTTCGCAACACAAGACCTTTCATACCACTGTTAATACTTAATGGTTGCTTTATTGTAACTATGTGATTTTTATCTTGCATTGTTTTAATTTTTCTTTTCTTTCCTTTCAATCTTCTTTTTCTTTCTTTACTAAAACATAACAAAAATGCTATTATTCTACGGTACAATATTACAGTCTAGTTGTGTATACAAATTGTTTCTTATAGATATAATTATCTTTATGATTATGATAAAAAATTGTAATTGTTTTTTTCTTCTGGTTACAATGTATTTATTCTATTGTACCAGTGTATGCTAACTTATTCATAGAGCATTATTAAACAAAACAAAAAAAGACAAATCAGGTTCAAATCTCAGGTAATAAAACAATTAGCCAATGTGTTTGTCCTATCATAATGATAATTCTGCTTGTTCGTAAGGTATAAAAATAAAATGTATCCAACAAAGTAAGATTTATGCCCTATTCTTGTGAGTTTATAATTAATCAAGTGATTGGACTGATATAAGATAATTTATTAATTCAATGTGGTTTAAGCCCCTTTCTAATATGCACTGCTATAACTTATGTGCTTCAAGACCATAATTATGGCTTGGATTTCCATTTAAGATGGATCCACATACATTTGTGGAAAGCCCTCACCATTTCTATGCTGAGAGGAGCTTTGCAGATGTTTATGGTGTGAGATATCTCTGGACTCTGTGTAAAGAGTCTTGAAAAGCACTACCCATTTTTCCGAGTTGCCCCTGTATGTGTTCCTATGGCATATACTAGACACATATTGCCAGAATTGCTGATCTCTCTGCATAACTGTTGTCTTGTCATGTGGCCTTATCTGGTGCCCACCCCTTTGTGGACCTGATAGATTTGTGGGAAAAAGATATGTCTGCATTGGCTTGTTCAACTTCCCTTGGGGGGGTGCTGGCCTGATGCACTCTAGCTCTGCAAATATAACCCCTTTGTAGAGCTTTGTCAATTTTCTGATGGTTATCATTCCACTTGTTCTAGTTGGCCTATTCATGCTGTTTACTTCTGAGTCTACTGACCTCGTGGATTTCTCATGCTAGATTTTCTTGCAGTGGCTGGAGTTCTAGAATTTCAAGTTCTCTGTGTCACCTTGTAATGTTGCCTATTGTCTGTCAAATGTTGCTACTTGATCTAAGTCAATAGGGAGTCTGCATATTTGTGGGACCCCTGCTTCTGGTTACTCCTGGAGACTCATTTGGTGATGCACTGATGCCTGTCGAGGTGCATTCTCAATGTCTGGTGAGTTTGTACTTGTTGGTACTTTATTACTGTTGCAGCCCCAATGCTGGACAACCTGGGCGTAGGTTGCTTTATCAGTTGCCACAGGATGCATGTTGTGCTGCTATTGGGGGACTGTCTCTTGCCTTCCTTTTGTTAGAAATATAGGATAAAGTGGCTTAAGTGGAAGAGTCGAGGATATCAGTTGTGTTTTCTTCTCTGCTTGATCTTTGGGGATTTTAGTGCAACTAGTTTTACCTGCTGTGTTTTTAATGACTTGTGGATTTTCTTTAGGTGATTTTTTGCTTTCTGTGTTAGCAGTGCAAATCCATCCCGTCATGCCCCTCAATTAGTGCTGATGCATGGTCCTTTCTGATTTACACTGCTGGCAATTGTGTTTTAATTTTTAGTGTGATGTATATCAGTGGGGTTTGCTTTCTTCTCAGGTTCCATTTGCAAGTTTATTTGTTTGTTTTCTGACAGCAGAACCTGGTTGGTAGAATTACATGTTTCTACATCAGCCTCCCTTATCCTCCGCTTTTCTAAACAGTTGCCATTTAAATCCTTCAGACAGGCAACTAGTGTGGCGAGGATAGTTGGAAGTGTTGCCCATTTTCAATTTATGTCAGGGAAGAGACAGTCCTGTTATGTGACCTTCTTGTCGATTTTGTCAATTATTTTGAACTTCTTCGCCATTTCTACCATGGTGTGTACCATTATCTGTGAAGTTTCCATCTGAACTTCAGGTTTATGGGATTGCCATGTGAAGGCGTTTGTGACGGCCATCAGTGATGAGTTGATGGACCCTAATAATTTATCCTGATTATAGGAAATATCCATGGGAAATTGAGTGGATGTTCTCTGTAGAAACACCAATGCGTCAGAGTGAGCAGGTCCATTAATGTCAAGAGCAGTATCTTTACAGGTATTGAAATTTTGAGGTGAGGTGCCTCAGTCTAATTTCCTCACCAAGGTTATGTTACAAGGGGATCAACTAAGAGATCTAACCACCTCGGAATCATGGCTACACTTATGATGGACCTGCATAGGGATTGGCTCATTTTTTTGAGCTGTGTTCAGGGGGTGGGGGGTTTCTCCCTCATGTAATCTATAGTTCACCCAGTGTCCCCTGCTGTGCAAGGGTAGGTGATCAAAAGCTTAGGTGACAGCTCTATAATTGAGCGTGTGTCCCCAAGCTTTGGCTTAAGCTTTTTTCCCTTCTGTTGCCATGTCCACTAAGTTGATCTGCTTCTGAGGGATTAGTATTGGTAGCTGAATCATGGGGATGGAATCTCCAATGGAGGAGAAAGCCTTCCCTTTTATCTGGAAGTATGCAGTGATTCCCCTTGCTATTTCCCACTGTTGGGTATACTTTCTCTCCTTAGAAGCTTGGTGAAATCAATACCTCTTTGTGCTTCAGAGTGTGGCTTGTACACCAAGAGCCTGTGGGTCCTTTCCTCATTTGTAGATGTAGGATGTTTTCCTGTCTTTAACTCAGGCTGTCATTGTTCATGAACCTTCCTCTTAACCATGGCTACAGCTCTCCTGAAGATAAAGACTTCGGCCCATATTTATACTTTTATAGCGCCGCCTCTGCATCATTTTTTGACGTAAAAGCGGCGCAAAGGTGGCGCTAAAAAAGTAGAAATATGTGCCTTCATGTGATAGCCTCCAAGTCCTCAAGGTACTGTTGCTATGGATAGCTGTGTGTCTTTTGTTGGCTTGATACGTGGCACTGTTGGTTGGTGTCTTTTGCGTTTTTCTGTTCTTGCATCAAATTAGTTGTGGATTTCTTGGGTTTCTCTTCAGGACCGAAATTTCCCCAGAGTGCTTCAGAAAGTTTGAGGGGTTCTGGTTGGTCAAATCTTCCCTCTTTTTAGGGGCTTGTGCTGGGCCTAATGCCAGTCCACCCCTTCCTGTGGCACCTGCGACCCCTTTTTGCACTTTACACACATCCTCGAGACATGCTGGAGGTGCTGATTAATTCTTTCCCTTTCTTTCCAGCAAAGTTCCTACAAGGTAGTAATCAGGAGGCTGTGCCTGGCTTTATCTAGCTGTGTCTGGCTGTGCATGTTGCCACAGCATGCCATTATTTCAATTTGGTGCGCCCTCGGTGTGTCTGGTCTCAAACTCTAGCTCCAACTGTCTCCAGGTTGCAGTTTCCAGTTGCCAAAGGCTGTTTAATGCATGCTTACTTTATCACTACTATATTGCTACTGTATTGCTTTATGGTTGTGCCTTGTGTACTTTCTCAATTGCTTTTCCTTGGCCTGCAGGTAGAAACAGCAGTTAATAACGCAGTAGCAAAATTCTTGCTGGTAGGTGGGGCAGGGGCAGAGTGGGGGCAGACAGACAGCTACACACGTGCCTGCTGCACTGGCCTAATGCTGGCCATCTCCATGCAATATCGGGACACACTTACAGTGACACCAGTCCAATTTAGTGTAAAAGGTCATTTATTTAGGACAGGATTTACCAAAATACAACATATAACTTTTCAACATCTCCCCAAAACTTAAAGAACCCCAACTTTTCAATATTTCCTTGCTCATCTTGTCTCTTCAAATACGTTCTTCGTTTCCCCTCCCCTAGACACTCACCTATTCCTTTTTATGCCCTACTTCCTTCATGCATTCCCCCCCACTCTGCTCCTTCTCCTCCTTGTTTTTCCCCTTGGAAGGGTGGTCAAGCCCGCATCTAGCTCTCCACCCTCCGCCATCTACTGCCAGCCAGCAAAAACCCGCTAGGCGTTTTGCTGCCCCACCCCGGGCACAAACATTTCCTTGACCTTTTTTTTTTTTATATAACCTTTATGCCTGTTCTCTAACCCACAACTTTTCTCCCCATAACACTTCTAACACTTCTAACAGTAATCTTAAATCTGTCAAATAATACACATTGCACAACTGCGACAGGTGCACTCCGTCCGCTCTGAACAGTGCCCCCTCTTGCTCTTTTATGTCCTCGTACTTTAGGACCTTAATCCCCTGTGCCCAGCAAAATACCCTCATTACCCTGTTCAATTTGTTCCGAGCCCGTTCCACTGCTTAACTGCCCCTCTCCAGACTCTCCTGGGCACAAACTCTGTCCACACCAAACATGTACCCTGTAGATGCAGTTTTATCAGCTACAGATCCCTCTGCATATGTTGCATTAGTGTCAGCCCTGATAGTTTCACCATGTCATTTTCACCTAGATGAATCACCAGCAATTCCGGGCACCCCCATAATGGCAAGTTAGCAGTGATAAATGGAAGCAAACTGCCCTACCTCATGCCGCTTTTTCCCCACCATACGACTTCATGGCGACTGCAGGGGAGTCCCAATGCTGTACCGTAAATTTGCTTCTCCGCAAACTTCGCTGCCGAGTGCATGAAGGAATGGCCAACCAGCCATGTCACTATCTTGCCCTTCTGTGGTCCACCCACACATCCTGTAAAGAAAAAACACTGTAAAGGCTGTTCCAAGACCACCATACTCTCTCTTAACGTCCTTCAACATTCGCGCCCCACCCCTTATTCCTGCACCACCTCATGGCCTCACATAACGCTCGCAGCATCTTGATCTCCATCTGCCTATGGCCTTTATCCTGGCCCAATCCCACCCCAAATGTGCCGCTGCTGTTGCTGCCCCAATTCTAAAGGAATGCGTACCAAAATCCATCAGTCTTTTACCTATCCTTCTCAGCGCCATCCTCAACACCTGCAAGAGCTGGTAGCTTGTGAGCTTTGCACCTTCCTTGTGTACAAACACTCCATTCTCCCCTGCCCCGCTTAACCTTTTTTTAAACGCCATCCATTCTATCACTGGGCATGCTGCAACATTCCCTCCCTTGTCCAGCCATACTCATTTTCCTTTCCCCAACTGATCCATCTTTTATCGCCTAAGCCAAATACCCAGCCTATCCCCGTGCATGCAAACCTCCCTGACCTTGATCCCTACCATCTTGCCTACCCCAAACAATTCGGACAGCTGGAATGCCCCAAAAAAAATCCACACCATACAAAGGCGAAACAATGCCAACTCGTACTTATCCCTACAGCACACTGGCAACACATGTAAGAGTTCCAAAAGTAATTCAAAAGTGATAGGCTCCCTGGCTGCTTTACCAGACTCAGCCCTAACCCTACCCCAACCTTTTAACATTCTTCCCAACAAATAGTTTTGCGCTGGATCAATACCAAAGAAAAGTTTTCCGTAAAAGGAAACTCCGGCCAATTTACCTCCAATTGTCACCGGGGATAAGCCCTCCTTAATCAGAAACAGCACGAAACGCAGCACACGTACCTCAAGCTCCTGCGGACCTTGTGACCAAAATTCACCTACACACAACTCAAAAGATTGAAAATCCAACCATGCAAGCCTGTAAGTCTGCCTTGTAGATACCGCTATGGACTCCTCTACTAGCCCCGTTATCATCATGCCCCCCCACTCCCAAATGTCTGCTGGGACCGCAGTCTTGTTCCGTTCCGCTCCTGGGGCCAATTCGCGAAAGCGTTGCCACTGTGAACGAGACAGGGAATCTGCAATCTCGTTCTATATCGTGTGTGCTGCTTTAAAAATAACATTTAACGATGAACAATGCAGCATAAAATGACGGAACAAGTGCAGTACCCTGAGATCCCTCGCTCTCTGTCTATTCACCAAATCCACCACTGTCATATTGTCCACCTGAAATAATACCGTCCGGTTAGCTAACTCCTCCCTTGTTGCAACCACTGTTGGGGCCATTTCTCCGCGCACCTCCTCCCCTCCCAAAACAGGTGAAAACCAGAGGCCCCTGCTGCATCAGAAAAAATGTGAACTTGCCAAACTGTGTCAGAGTCGTTGAATAACATGGATACTCCGTTAAAATCTTTCAAAAATGCCTCCCACACCTTGATGTCTTCCCTCAAGGCCAACCTTCGGTCTTTTCCGGTGCCAATGGCACCCCTGTCCATTGAGCTAAGCCCTGAAAAACCTCCAAAGCCCACCTACAATCCCCGGAACCAGTTGTCCCTACAAAAAGAAAATCGTCCCGATAGTGAGTCACTGACCGATGGGCACTTTGCTTCACAAAAACCCACTGTAGAAAAGTGCTAAAAGTTTAGAAAAGTGTGCAGGAAATAGCACATACCATAGGCAAAACCCTATCCACATACATGGCCCCATCCAGCTGCATTCCCAGGAGGTAAAAATCCGCTGTGTGTATAGGCAGGAGCCTGAATGCTGACTGGATGTCACATTTTGCCATCTCCGCCCCTTGCCCACACCTTCTATCAGCTGCATGGCATCGTCCACCGAGGCATATACCACCTTTGTGTCCTCTGGTGTGATGAAGTCATTGATCGATGCCCCTTCCGGCCATGACAAGTGGTGAATCAGCCGGAATTCCCCCTCTGTTTTTTTGGGCACGACCCCCAGAGGTGATATCATCCTACTATCCTCCCAAGCAAGACCTCTTTTTCCAGTTTGTCTCACACCACTGGCGGCTGCTCTTTTGCGGATCGCAAATTCGCCGCCCATCTTCTACACCGAGGACCTTGATATCCCACCCGAAAACCTTCTCTAAAACCCCACTCCAGCTTCTTGGCCTTATCCTGATCTGGGTAAATACTCAACCAGGGCAGGAGAGTCTCTAGCCTAATTGGCGTAGGACCCCTTTGGCCCAGCAGCGTTTTGCGTGCCCCTTCCTCTGGCCGCCCTCCATTGTTCCGCTGGACTGGAGAGGGAAAAACATTGCGTGACTGGATGACGACCCCCGCACTTGGAGCAGTCATGTTTGAAACAGCACTGTTGCAGTGAACAGAAGCCTTTGTTGAAATTCCAACAAGCCCCTGTGGTGGGCACTGATGTCTTGTTAACCCCACCCACCCCTCCCTGGGTGGGATGAGACTGAAAAGGCTTATAAACCAAAGGCAAACCACTTGCTGTGCACGTGGACTCTGAGGATTGAGCTGATGCTATCCATTGCATCGATAGCTCAGGGTCTACATCCCCCCAAGGCTTGTCGGGATTATTGTTCACTCTGGCCCTAAATTCCTCGTTGTAACTAAGCCATGCGAAACCTCCAAAATGCATCTGTGCCTTACGTATGATGTCCATATACTTGAAAAACGCTATGACTCTGTCCGGGTACTTTTCGCAATATATGCTCGCAAAAAATCAAAAAAGCTGACGTCCAATTGTCCATCATAATGGGTACCCTTGGCCTACGTGCTAACTCTCACTCCTCCTCCTTTGACCCTTCCTTTGCCTGAATGTCCCTGTGTAATAATTTAAAAACATCTACATACTCATGTTTCCAAATTTTTGTTTTAGTCTTGTCTGCCACGTGTGACCCCAAAGGCATTGCCAGGCCCATATACGGGAACCATTTCCACTGTCCCCCCCCTCCTTGTCTTCTGACCCTGCTATTTCCCCCGTCTCTGTGCCCATCGTGGTCGAGACCTCTTTTCCCTTGGCTGTGTCAACCTCCTTGCTTGCCCCGACCGCGGCCGGAAACAAGACTGACCGGTCCCCCACACCAATGGATTTTTGTGTGCATGTGCCCCTGCCTACCGTCCCATCTCCCCAAACTGACTACCAGCCCCCTTTACCTTTTTCCATTGTCCAGACTGGCCCCGCCACCTTCCTCATTAAGCGACCGTGCGCCATTGTGTGGCACCCTCCAGATGTCCCCTCCGCTGCCCCGGCATCCTGTAAAACAAAAACAGAAGAAGAGTTGCGCCGCTCTTGCGCCCTCGCCCCCCCGTGACACTGCTCACCTCTTCCTCCCGAAGCTCTCCTTCTTCCCATTCATCCCCTTCTTCATCATAATCTAGATCAATCTCCTCATCTCCCTCCCAATCACATCTCTTGGGGCCAAAGCCCTTGGTTTTCGCTGCAATCTCAGCTGTAGCTTCCTGACCCTCATGGCGCCAACCATTCGTGTGGTACCCCCGATCCCTCAGTGTAGAGAAGGTCACCGAAGACCCCTCTATAACTTCTGACCAACATGATGGGGCCGTATTGCGCCCCGTTGGCATCTGCTTCTTTCTGCCCGCCTCAGCTGCTGGCATTGATCTGCTTACTCCCCTGTGACCGTGTGCATCACGGGGCTTCCCGCGCCAGCCGCCCCTCCGGCCGCAACAGCCTCCTGCCCCCTCCTTGTGTCTACCTGCGGTACCCAAACCCAACTCCCGGGTCCTGAGCTGGATGGCGGCGGCCCCCTGGCATCGCCACTTTCCCCAATCCTTTTAGTCGTCTCCCAATTGGCACCGTGTTCCTCCCGGTCCCTGCACAATTGAGCCCACCTGGCCTCTGTTTCTGCGACGGACCTGCGTTGTTCCCTAATCCTGGCATCAAGGTCCCAGGCCTCTGTGGGGTTCCAGTCTCCTAAAACCGTGGTGCCCGTGGGGATGGCATCCGCTGCCCCCTCCACCTCTTTTGCCTTAAGGGTCTTGCCCGCCTTGGGCACTGCCTTTGGTTTGGACGCACCCCCCCTGCTCTTCTCTGCGTATTTCCCTGTTTTTTGTCCGGGGCCCCAGGGCCCCCGTCGGGGGCAGGTCCCCCCTTTTGACAAGACAGATCCAATGGTACCCCAGCATTGTTGGGGGCCGTCAGGGGCTGCTCCTCTGGCTCCGTGTAAAATTCAGGGCCATCAGGCTCCCTTTGCACCATCTGCTCTAGTTGTGGCCCTTTGGGGTCATTAGTAAAGGGCCCTGCCCCTGGGGTCCCCTCACCCAAGTGGCCTCCATCCCTCCCTTCCTCCGCCTGAACTTTGGGCCTGGTGTGCCTCGCGCTCGGTCCCCGGGGGTGCTAAACCGAGCATGGGCCCCCCTCCTCCCCAGCATCCGATGTAGGTGAATTGCAAGCGGCAATGACAGCCGCTATCCGGCTCGACTCGGTACGTGTCGGCCGAGTCATCCCTACCCAGGCCTGGTCTAAGACCCCAGGCCTGAGCAGGTCAGAACGGCCGGCTTGGCCAAGTACGCGAAGCACGGCCTTCAGCGCCTCGGCGTCATGGCTGGTTGCCATGGCGCCCACGCGGTAGTAGCAGTACAAGCTGCGTCTGTTTTCTTGTTACAGCTGCGAAGCTGGAAAAGCCTTGCAGCCCCTTCCGCACCCTGCGGCGTGAGCCGCAGTCTTTTTAAATTGTAATTTGTGGAAAAGGCTCCCGGCTCCTAAATACTCCTGCCGCGTAGGCCTGTAGAGCTGCCCCCGCCGCTACCTACCCCTACTTAATTGATGGCAGGATGCGCCTGCCCTGCCACCTCACTAGTACCTGCTTGCCTCGTGGCCACACGGGGCACACCCTCCGGCCTACACCGCAGGAATGACCACATTCCGCCCCATCAAACAGTCGGCGCCGAAAGAGGTCGTTCCTTTCCCCCACCCCCCTTTTAACCCTTCCCTAAAACCCTCCCCCTCTTACCTATTACCCAATCCTGTCTCCTTCCGTCACTTCCTTTCCCGAAAGAGCCCGCGGAGACACTAGAGCGGGGCTCACTTCTCCGCGAGCACCTCCATGAGTTGCCTGCGGTCTAATGCTTTCTGCCCCAGTTCCCCCGCCCGGTCTTTTAACCTGTTCTGCATAGTTGTCACAGCCCTCGCGGGCATATCTCTCACCGCTTACCGTTACATACCTCATTGCCATGTGGCTCCTTCTGCTGCTCTGTTCTGCTTCCTGTGCTGCTCCACGTGGCGCTGTGCTGCACAGGGCCCATAGATGCAGAAGGTATGGGCTGCTAGTTTTTTGGGGGGAAGGGAGCTCTGGGTGTACTAGGGAATCGCTTAATCAGCTTGGAAGGCTCCGACACTTGATTGATGTCTTGTGTCCGCAATGGAACCCGGGAGCCAGGAAACTAGAAGCCTGCCACAATTTGCACCACACAGCAAGGGTGTCATGTCAAGTTCTAATGCAAGCAAAGGAAATGAGCCTCTTGCACCCAAGGCCCATATTAAAGACAACCATCATATCAGTAAAGAGCCCCTCACTCGTCTGAGCACAAGTGTACCCAAAGCACTTCTGTGCTTACAGGTCAGTCACTTCCTATCCATAATCTCCATAGCCTTTCATTTCCTTTCTCTCCTCCCTCAGGGGTTCTGCTCCTCTGTTTCCCACCATCCTTCACACTCATCCCTATGTTCCTTGTGCCTTTATTTAATCTTTCTCCATTTCTGTCCACATTTGCTCTATTTTTAAATCCCCCTTCACTCTTTCCCCACGTTGTATTCCTACCTCTTGCTCCCCATCATTTTCCTTCCTTAATTTGGATTGTTCCTAGTTTTTCTCTTTTACTTTCTATTCTGTACACATACATGATTTTGCCCTTCTTCATTTTTGATTGCAAAGCAGTATTGTTTGGTTAAAATGTTTTTTAATCGAACTTTGTATATATGTGTGTATTGATATCTAAATATACCTGTAGAAAGATATACAAACAAGGCCAGATTTAAATAATTCAAGCAAACATGTACAACTTTTTGCAGGTACTTGTCTGCGTATCTCTATCGTTCTGCAATCCCTGTATTCAAAACCCATCACTAATTTATTTACAATCTGCAACTTGTCACACTGTCATTGATTATATCCATTTTTACAGTTGACATCTGATGTCACAATGCCTGCTCCCAGAGTCAGTAGCCAGGGGAAACACAGATCAGGTCAGGGAGCATAACCTAAGCAGCCATATGAAGAGGGAAACAAAACGTTGCTTTTCATTCTTCTGCTATGGTATTATAGCTTTACCATGATAAGCATAAAAAGGATATTTATAGCAACATGTTTATTGTCTGCCACCGAAGATACTTATAGAAAAGTTAAAATCTTCTTAATGCTTCTATACATTTCAAGCTACTACACCTTTTAAGAAAAGTGACCTGTATTAAACCAATTGTAATATATTTTTGCAAAAAGCATTTAACCACTTTATAGATGTGAATTCTTCACTAGAGATTCTACTTTTATTCTGCATTTTTGCAACATTCTTTCTCTTCCTTATGGAGGAGCTACACAGCAAGGATTAAAGTGGTTTGTGGTAAAGGTGATGGTGTGACCATGTATTATAAGTAGGAAATGAAGGAGGCTGGCCTGGTTTCTAGTGGGTGCCTATGGCACTTACACCTCATACCAGTTCCAGTTATCCCTTATTAGTTAAATGTAGACAGTGTCTAAAAAACAGGCTCTCTAGAGGTAGCTGAAGCAGAGCAGCCAAGGCTTATCTAGAAGGCATGCAAAGCTCATGCAATACCACTGTAGTCACACAGTACTCACACACATGAAAGAAAACACTCAGGCCCTCAATACAACCCTGGCAGTCGCTGATAAAGTGACGGTAATACTGCCAACAGGCGGGAGGTAACTACCACCAAATTATGACCATGGCGGTGAGAATGCAGATAGACAGCCACTTTACCACACCAACTGCCATGGCGGAAACAACAGCCACCATGGTGGTAGCCACCTACAGCCAGGTGGAAGTCAATGTTCTGCCCACCATATTAAGACACATCAATCCACCACCTTTTTCGGGGCTGTACCATTGACAACAAAAGCTTAGCAGAAACTGAGCTCAGAAGTGAAAGGACTCACCACTGGAGACACAGGGAAGAACCATGCTGCCATGGAGCCCGAACTTCAAATATTCCCTATGATTTTCTACGTCCTGCTCCACTACAAACACCAACGACGGTGAAGACGACCACGGTGAGTACAGCTGTCTAGCACACAGGGGAGGGAGGGAGGAAAAAGAGAGTGATAAACACACACAACACACACACCCCCACCCCAACACCATACACACAATCAGCTGCATTACTACAACATATTTACCCCGTACCCCTGAGGAATAATGTAAGGACTACAGGATTGTGCAAAAGTGAATGTAATAAGAACAACACAGTAGAAATACGAAATTGCAATCTAATGGTATATACATATGTACAGTTCAAGGGACACTGTCCAGTCCTCATTGTGCATGGGCAACAGGGCCACAGGCCAAAGTCCAATGCCCCACTTGTCACTTGCACCAACATGGAGAGAACACTGCAGGGGCATCAGTTGGAAAATAGGCAGGCAACTCAGGGGGACAGGGAGTGTCCTTGCCCGGCAGATGGAACAACACCACTGGTTCTGGAGGGGGCAACATGCCCTGTGCTTGGTCCTGGGGAGTGCAAGGCCACAGTCTCTCAAGTGAGTGACTTGACCACATGCTCTGGAGGGGGCAACATGCCCTGTGCTTGGTCCTGGGGAGTATAAGGCCACAGTCTCTCAAGTGGGTGACTTGCCCCCATGCTCTCGAGGGGGCAACATTCCCTGTGCTTGGTCCTGGGGAGTGCAAGGCCACAGTCTCACAAGTGGGTGTCTTCCCAACTGGTTCTGGAGGGGGCATTGTGCCCTGTGCTTCTGATTCTGGGGAAGCTGGGGTTGGTGGGTGTGTTACCCACTGGTTCAAGAGGGGTATCGCGCCCTGCACTTCTGATCCTGGGAAGGCTGGGGTTGGTGGGTTTCTTAGCCACTGGTTCCGGAGGGGGCATTGTGCCCTGTGCTTCTGATCCTGGGGAGACTGTGGTTGGTGGGTGTCTTACCAACTGGTTCTGGAGGGGGCATTGTGCCCTGTGCTTCCGTTCCTGGGGAGTGCTAGGTCGCAGTCTCTTAGCTGGGTGTTAAACCCACAGGATTTGCAGGGGGCAGGCTGCACAGCAGCCTATGGAGGCGGACTACAAACCGTCCACCGGCGATGATGCCTGCTCAGTGGTGGTGCTGCTGCTGCAGCCACTGGTGAGTGGAGGCTCCAGCCCATCCCCTGCAGCCTCAGACAGCTGCCAACTGCTGGTGGTGGTGGGGGTGCTGCTGGTGGTGGTGGTGGGGAGAGGCTCCAGCCCATCCCCTGCAACCTCGGACGGCTGCCCACTGCTGGTGGTATTGCTGCTGCAGCCGCTGGTGGGTGGAGGCTCCAACCCATCCCCTACAGCCTCGGACGGCTGCCCACTGGTGGTGGTGGTGCTGCTGCTGGTGGTGGTAGTGGGGGGAGGCTCCCATCCCCTGCGGCCTCGGATGGCTGCACAACCATGGCTGGTGGTGGGAGCTCCGTCTGAGTCCCTGAGCCATACCCCTTGTCCTTTCTGCCTCCTGGTACAGGCTCTTTGTCCTTCCTGGCAGCAGCTGGGGGTGGCTTCTTGCCCTTCTTGGCAGTACTTGGGGCAGGCTCGTTGCCCTTCCTGGCAGCACTTTGGGCAGACTCCTTGCCCTTCCTTGCTGCACTTGGGGCAGGCTCCTTGCCCTTCTGGGCAGCAGCTGGGGCAGGCACCCTTTCCTTGAGGTTACCTGGTGCCCTGGGTCCTTTTCCATCACAAGTGGGTGCGGAGGCTGCTGGGCCTGTGGACTGGGTGGCTGAGGTGCTTGCCTGGGTTTTTTCCACCCTGGCCAGACGTGAAGGATGGGGTTAGAGGCAGGGGAGAGGTCAATGGTGGAGAGGAAAAGCTTCTTAGGGACATTGGAGTGGAAAGAGGGAGAAGGTTTGGGAGTGGAGGAAGAGGGAGTAATTGTGGGAGGTGTCTGTCTGCTGTGTTTGGGTGCAGGTGCATGGGCTGGATGCTGTTGTGAGGTGGATGACTGTTGGGTGTCTGAGTGCTTGCGTTTATGTACCCTGGGAGTGTGGGGGGCACAGACACAGTAGGAGAGGACACAGGGGACGTGTGCATGGCTGTTGTGGAGGTGTCTGCCAGTGAGGTGTGTGTTCTGCTAGGTATGGTGGTGATGCCGGTAGTGGATGAGGATGAAGTGCATGCAGTTATGAGTATATACAGAATTGGGAGGGAGGTGGAGGAGGAGGAGGGGGACACAGTGGAAATTGTGGATGTTGGTATGTCTACATCTGGATGGTGTTTGTGTGAGTGCCTGTGGGATAATGTTTGTTGCTTATGTTTTCCTGTGCCACTCTTGTGTATTGTCTTATGTGCATTTTTGTCTGCCTGTGTGAGTGGGATAGATTGGAGTTGAGGGGAATGGGATTGGAAAGAGGAAGTTGGAGGGGGGGATGGAAACATGGAAAATGGCTGCCATCAGAGAGGAGGCCAGAGCCTGGATTAATCTCTGTTGGGCCGCCAAGCCAGTGTGAATGCTCTCCAGGAATGCATTAGTCTGTTACATTTGGGCTGTGAGCCCCTGGATGGCATTCACAATGTTTGACTGTCCTACAGAGATGGATCTCAGGAGGTCAATAACCTCCTCACTCAGGGCAGCAAGGCTAACTGGGGCAGGGCCTGAGGTGCCTGGGGCGAAGGAGATTCCCACCCTCCTGGGTGACTGGGCACAGGCAACTCGATGTGAGGCTGTTGAGAGGGCAGTGCTGGTACGGGGGTGGCAGATGTATCTGTAGCTGGGGTGGTCACAGAGGTGTCTGCCACCACCAGGAAGCTTCCATCGGAGGAGGTATCTGTGTGTGAACTGTCCCCTCCTGTTTATGCTGTGGTGATCCCCTCTCCCCCAGTCCCACTGGTGCCCTCACTGTCAGTGAACTCTGCCTCCTGGGTCCTGTGGGATGCTGCTCCCTCTGTTGCTGGTGCCTCTGCTCCTCCGCCAGATGATGCTAAAGCACATAAGGAGAGGGTGACAAAACAAAAAGGGGGGGAGACAAAGGATACACCTGGTCAATGGATGCACCAACACCACCGTTGGCGTACACACCACTCTCACACCCAGGGAACAGCCCTACACACTATGCATGGCACTACAAGTAATATTGCTAGCCACCAAAGCATGGGGAGTGGCACATACCGCAAAATGCAGCACAGCTGGGACCCACACAGCCCTGACCAGTTGGGGATGCCTACGAGCTAGGTAGCAGGATTATCACTTCAGAACCCTGCCCAACATGGGACCTACTCTGCAATGTCAGGCCTGCCCTGGGGCACCCACTGACACACATCCCCCACCCGGGTACCACCCTACCATGCGTAAGTTGTGATGATGGGCAATGTACTCACCCCCTTGTGGCTGCTGTGATGCCCTCAAACAACCATCCAGCTCTGGATAGGCCACCACCAGTATGCGGGCCATCAGTGGGGGCAGGGTTTGACAGGCACCCCTTCCTTGTTGGGAGGCCATCCCCAGGTGGGCCTCATCGGTCTTCCGTGCGCGACGCCTCAGGTCATCCCACTGTTTCTGACAGTGGGTGCTTCACCTGCCGTAGACCCCCAGGGTTTGCACGTCCTTGGCGATGGCACACCATATACCCTTCTTTTGATGGGCGCTGACCTGCAGAGAAATACACACAGGAAATGGTATCAGTAAACAGTCCTGCCTGTTACACTTATGGCCACCATACTCCTTCACGTCGCCATTTGCACACACAGGGCCCAGCACACAAGCTGCAAGCCACCCAGGGGACATCCACCAATCCCTACACTAGACCTTCACACACACCATTCCATGCATTCATGCCACATGCATCATGCTCACAATATACTCACCTGTTTGTCTGGAGGCCCGTACAGCAGTCCGTCCTGGGGTAGGACCCCATCCACCAGTCGCTCCAACTCCACTAAGGTGAAGGCAGGGGCCCTTTCCCCAGTCACACGAGCCACGGTAGGTTCCAAACACAGGTCACAGCAGCACATGCAGAGTAGGCCCCCTCGTGTTGAAGATCAGGTAGCAAGTGAGTGATCAGATTGAAAATGACAGACACATCCACAGCAGTGCATACCGTCACCATTGGCGTACATCATCATTGGCCACTGTACCACATAGGGCCGAATAATAACCAATGAGGAGTTGCACAGCGGTTCTCGACCGCCTTCTGCAACGGCACACAACGTCAGCGGAATTACCTCACTTCCATCTGTCCCTCCAAACAGGAGAGGAAGACGCTATTTCGGGGGGGGCGGAGCAGGCCCTGGATAATAACTGTGTCACAGTTCAAAATAGGACATAAAGGACAAATACCACTTATACATTACAAATTAAACATCATGCATTGTACTGTTGTGGCTCCAATCTTCAGTTTGTGACCGGCTCCTCACTCTTCTGTCCCTTAGATTGCAACTGCTGTGGATGAATAGGAGATGGAGACATACCCCTGTGTACAGACCACTGGTGGATTGGGGACAGACACACTATCCTCACCTATAGACTTGACAGGGTCACAATCATGGAGCTGTGTGCCCAACTGTAGCCTGATCTGGTATCAGTCACCCCACTGGGATCCCCCCCCTCTTGTTCAAGTCCTATCTGTGCTCTATTTCTTGGCAACTTTTTCTTTCCAAGTAACAGTGGGCTTGAGAGTAGGAGTGGCACAGCCAATGTTCTCAATAGTGCTGACAAGAGAGTTGTCTGCCCTGATTAAACATGTGCAGGTACATTGTTTTCTGCCAGGTGGAGGATTTGGCCACAGTGAAGGCTGACTTCTATGCAATGGGACACATCCCCAACATAATTGGGGCAACTGATGAAACACATATTGTATTTGTCCCCACTCGGGCAAAATGAACAGGCATTCAGAGATCGAAAGAGTTTCCACTCCATGAATGTACAGATGTGTGCTTGGCGGACCAGTACCTCTCCCATGTCAATGCTAAGTATCCTGGGTCGGTGCATGATGCCTTTATCCTGAGGAATAGCAGCATCCCAAATGTGATGGCCCAACTACAGAGGCACCTCGATATTTGCAGGTGACTCTGGTTACGCAAACCTATTGTGGCTGCTGACGACTGTGAGGAATCCCAGGACAACGGCGGAAGAACGTTACAATGAGGCACATGGGCGAACAAGAAGGATAATCAAATGTACCTTTGGCCTCCTGACGGCCAGGTTCGGGTGCCTCCATCTAACAGGGGGATCACTGTGCTACTCACCCAAGAAGGTCTGCCAGATAATCGTGGCATGCTGCATGTTGCACAACCTTGCCTTGAGACGCAATGTGCCTTTTCTGTAGGAGGAGGAGGCTGAAGAGGAGCATGTGGCAGCAGTGGACCCTGTGGACAGTGAGGATGAGGAGGCAGAGGATGAGGATGAGGATGAGGACAACAGAACTGCAGTGATTCAACAATACTTCCAATTACACTTAGGTAAGACAGTGTTACTTCACATTTCATTGTAATTTATTTGCTTACCTTTGTCACTGGCATGTTGTTATTACCCAATTCTATGCCCACTCACTGTACCCTTTGGCAACTCATTTTGCAGTTGTTGGTGCCCCACTATTGCTCCTGGTGTGATCACTGCAGGAAACTACAGGTCTTTCCTATGTGAACATTACTGTACAGTTGAATTGCAATGTCTGAACTTGGTTAAATGAATACATACTTAAAACATTTGACATACTCCATACTTGTATTTTTTTAAAGGGTGTTCATAGAAGTGTTAAGAAGAAGAGGGGCAAGTGCATCGGGATGGGGAGGTGATGGCGGAAAGTCCAGGGTATTGTTCCAGTCTATTTGGTGCACAGGTGCATTGTTCAAGGGTACAAAGGAAGGGGAGCAATGGCAGTTCAAGGTGGACAGGGTGACAGAGTGGGACACAAGGGTAACAATCAGGAGAGTCTCATTTCCTGGCTGGGTCTTGGCAATAGTCTCTGGCTTCTGCCTGGATGCCAGGGAACCTTTGCAGGGTGGTTCACCTTCTACAGGGGGAGGGTTGCTGGTGGCCTGTTGGTCCTGTGGCGGGCATCCTGTCCACTAGCGGCAGCAGAGGTGGAAGGCATTTCAGATGTCTGGCTAGTGCCAGGGGCCCGCTGTTGTGAGACTGCCTCCCTCATAATGTTGGCCATGTTTGCCAGCACCACTGCTATGGAGACCAGGGTGGTGTTGATGGCCTGCAAGTCATCCCTGATCCCCTGGTTCTGTCCCTCCTGCAGCCGCCTGTTCTCCTGCAAGTTGTCTAGGATCTGGCCCAGTGTATCCTGGGAATGTTGGTAGGCTCCCAGGATCTCTGCAAGTGCCTCCTGGAGAGTTGGTTCCCTGGGTCCGTCCTCCCCCTGGTGCAGAGCATTCCTCCTAGTTTCACTGTTGTCCTGTGCTTCTGTCCCTTGAACGGTGTGCCCACTGCCACTGACCCCAGGTCCATGATTGTCTTGGGTATGAGGTGTGCCCTGATGTCCCTGTAGTGGTGGACACACTGCTGATTGACATGTCCTGGGGACAGAGGTATAGGTAGGCCGGGGGCATGCTGTGGTGGTATTTCCATATGGGGAGGCTCTGTGGTGGTCCGTGACTGTGCCTGGGTAACTGGCTGTCCAGAGGTCCCTGATGGGCCAGGTTGGGCATTCAGATCCAGGTGGCCTGAATCTTCATTTGGGGGACTTGATAGTGCTGGCACCTCTTCACCACTCACATTGGCTGGGATACCTGTGGGGATGTAAATGCAGTGTTATTGTTTCTGTGTGTGACATATTGTGCATCGGTGGGTTGCCCTCTTTGGTTGTATTTGCCCTGGCAGCTTTCACTTGTGTACGTTGGTGCATGGTGGGATGAATAGTTCTCTCTAGAGCATGCTTTAGTGATGGATGTCCATGCAGGTCTGTGAGTGGTGTTCATGCATTGGTATGGCATGCAGGGCTTGGCATTGGGATGAGTGATATGTGATGGTGGGGTGTGTGGGAGGTGGTAGAGTGATGGGAGTGAGGGTGAGGGTGGGGGTATGTGATGGAATGCAGGTTGGGGGGTGATAATAGTAGAGAGTTGACTTACCAGAGTCCAGTCCTCCTGCTACTCCAGCCAGGCCCTCAGGATGCATGATTGCCAAGACTTGCTCCTCCCATGTTGTTAGTTGTGGGGGAGGAGGAGGGGGTCCACCGCCAGTCCTCTGTACAGCGAGTTGGTGTTGTGCTGCTGTAGGAAAGTACCATCTTGCCTGGCACGTTATCCCCATATTTCACTGTATATATGTTGTTTTAGTCTATGTGTCACTGGGACCCTGCCAGCCAGGGCCCCACTGCTCATAAGTATGTGCCCTGTATGTGTTTCCTGTGTGATGAATAACTGTCTCACTGAGGCTCTGCTAACCAGAACCTCCATGGTTATGCTCTCTCTGCTTTCCAAATTTGTCACTAACAGGCTAGTGACCAATTTCACCAATTCACATTGGCATACTGGTACACCCATATAATTCCCTAGTATATGGTACTGAGGTACCCAGGGTATTGGGGTTCCAGGAGATCCCTATGGGCTGCAGCATTTCTTTTGCCACCCATAGGGAGTTCTGACAATTCTTACACAGGCCTGCCAGTGCAGCCTGAGTGAAATACCGTCCACGTTATTTCACAGCCATTTACCACTGCACTTAAGTAACTTATAAGTCACCTATATGTCTAACCTTCACCTAGTGAAGGTTGGGTGCAAAGTTACTTAGTGTGTGGGCACCCTGGCACTAGCCAAGGTGCCCCCACATCGATCAGGGCAAATTCCCCGGACTTTGTGAGTGCGGGGACACCATTACATGCGTGCACTGTACATAGGTCACTACCTATGTACAGCGTCACAATGGTAACTCCGAACATGGCCATGTAACATGTCTAAGATAATGGAATTGTCCCCCCAATGCCATTCTGGCATTGGGGGGACAATTCCATGATCCCCCTGGTCTCTAGCACAGAACCCGGGTACTGCCAAACTGCCTTTCCGGGGTCTCCACTGCAGCTGCTGCCAACCCCTCAGACAGGTTTCTGCCCTCCTGGGGTCTAGGCAGCCCTGGCCCAGGAAGGCAGAACAAAGGACTTCCTCTTAGAAAGGGTGTAACACCCTCTCCCTTTGGAAATAGATGTGAAGGCTGGGGAGGAGTAGCCTCCCCAGCCTCTGGAAATGCTTTGATGGGCACAGATGGTGCCCATCTCTGCATAAGCCAGTCTACACCGGTTCAGGGATCCCCCAGCCCTGCTCTGGCACGAAACTGGACAAAGGAAAGTGGAGTGACCACTCCCCTGACCTGCACCTCCCAGGGGAGGTCCCCAGAGCTCCTCCAGTGTGTCCCAGACCTCTGCCATCTTGGAAACAGAGGTGTTTGTGGCACACTGGACTGCTCTGAGTGGCCAGTGCCAGCAGGTGACGTCAGAGGCTCCTTCTGATAGGCTCTTACCTCTCTTGGTAGCCAACCCTCCTTCCCAGGTAGCCAAACCTCCTTTTCTGGCTATTTAGGGTCTTTGCTTTGGGGATCGCACCAGGTAACGAATGCAAGAGCTCACCAGAGTTCCTCTGCATCTCCCTCTTCACCTTCTGCCAAAGGATCGACCGCTGACTGCTCAGGATGCCTGCAAAACCGAAATAAAGTAGCAAGATGACTACTAGCAACCTTGTATTGCTTTATCCTGCCGGCTTACTCGACTGTTTCCAGGTGGTGCATACTCTGGGGGTAGCCTGCCTCCTCTCTGCACCAGGAGCTCTGAAGAAATCTCCAGTGGGTCGATGAAATCTTCCCCCTGCAACCGCAGGCAACAAAATACCGCATCACAGGCCCTCTGGGTCCCCTCTCAGCACAATGAACGTGGTCCCTGGAACTCAGCAACTCTGTCCAAGTGACTCCCAAAGTCCAGTGACTCTTCAGTCCAAGTTTGGTGGAGGTAAGTCCTTGCATCCCCACGCTAGACTGCATTGCTGGGTGCCGCGTGATTTGCAGCTGCTCCGGCTCCTGTGCACTCTTCCAGGATTTCCTTTGTGCACAGCCAAGCCTGGGTCCCTGACACTCTAACCTGCAGTGCACAACCTTATGAGTTGTCCTCCGGTGTCGTGGAACTCCCTTTTGTGACTTCGGGTGGACTCTGGTTCACTTTTCTTCTAAGTGCCTGTTCAGGTACTTCTGTGGGTGCTCCCTGCTTCTGTGAGGGCTCCCTACATTGCTGGGTGCCCCCTCTGTCTCCTCATCCAAGTGGCGACATCCTGGTCCCTCCTGGGCCACAGCAGCATCCAAAAACCCTAACCGTGACCCTTGCAGCTAGCAAGGCTTGTTTGTGGTCTTTCTGTGTGGGAACACCTCTGCAAGCTTAATATAAGAAAAACAAACAACCAGGGCACTCCAAAAAGATAAGTCCAAGATGAATCAGTTTGCAGAAGATGCTTTAATCCTTAGTGAACAGGAAGTTGAGTAGAAACTCTAAGGTACTCAAGTCCATATGTTATAACAGATACATGAGAGTGCAGAAACAGCCAACACGTGTTTCGTCCTCATGGACTTCTTCAAGGCTCAAAGACTATCGTTTGAGTAACCCAATTTCTTCTGTTAAGGCTCCAAAAGTGCTACTATATCAAAAAACCAATGCGTATTCCATCAATGTGAAGAGGCGTCCCTCAGGATGAAGGGAAAAGTATTCTTCCAAAGTGAAGGAGCTGTCCCGTACAGTGTATCCGTAGTGTAGGATAACACTAAGACAACGGCCTAAGTAAACCCAGTCTGTACTGCCCCAGAATCCGGGAGTCAGGACGAGGCGGCATGTACGAGTTAGCCGCAGCACATGATACCGCTGCCGTGTTTAATGAGACCTCTGCAATCTTCTTCATGACGTGGAACATCCATCCTCCAAAGGGGTAGCTCCTAGTCCTCTTCGTTCTTGCAGAACACTAAGCTTCTTCCAACAAGTGGCAGCTTCTTTGCACCCTCAGCTGGCATTTCTTGGGCTCCTGCCCACTCTCGACACTATCGCGACTCTTGGACTTGGTCCCCTTGTCTTACAGCTACTCACGTCCGGAAATCCACTGTTGTTGCATTGCTGGTGTTTGTTCTCCTTGCAGAATCCCCCTATCACGACTTTTGTGCTCTCTGGGGGTTGTAGGTGCACTTTACACCTACCTTTCAGGGTCTTGGGTGGGCTATTTTTCTAACCCTCACTGTTTTCTTACAGTCCCAGCGACCCTCTACAAGCTCACATAGGTTTGGGGTCCATTCGTGGTTCGCATTCCACTTTTGGAGTATATGGTTTGTGTTGCCCCAATACCTATGTGCTCCTATTGCAATCTATTGTAATTTTACACTGCTTGCATTACTTTTCTTGCTATAACCTGCTTAATTTTGGTTTGTGTACATATAACTTGTATATATTTCTCATCCTCATACTGAGGGTACTCACTGAGATACTTTTGGCATATTGTCATAAAAATAAAGTACCTTTATTTTTAGCATATCTGTGTATTGTGTTTTCTTGTGATATTGTGCATATGACACCAGTGGTATAGTAGGAGCTTTACATGTCTCCTAGTTCAGCCTATGCTGCTTTGCCATAGCAACCTTCTATCAGCCTAAGCTGCTAGAAACACCTCTTCTACACTAATAAGGGATAACTGGACCTGGCACAAGGTGTACGTACCTCTGGCACCCACTACAAGCCAGGCCAGCCTCCTACAACTGCAATGGAACTTACCTTCCCCCGTAGGTCGTTCCACCTCTTCCTAATGTCGTCCATTGTCCTGGGGTGCTGTCCCACTGCGTTGACCCTGTCCACGATCCTCCGCCATTGCTGCATCTTCCTAGCAATGGATATCTGCTCCACCTGTACTCCAAATAACTGAGGTTCTACCCTGATGATTTCCTCCACCATGACCCTTAGCTCCTCCTCTGAGAATCAGGAGTGTCTTTGTGGTGCCATGGGTGTTGTGTGAGTTGTGTAGGTGAGGGTATGTAGGGTGACGTGTTGGGGTGTGTGATGTGGGGTGCGTGGATGGTGTATAGGTGTAGGTGGTGTGTGGCTCTGGTTTTGTCTGTAGTCATGGTGCCTGTCTTGTGCCAATGGTTTGTATTTGTAAGGGGTTGTGGGTAATGTGTGTGTGTGTGTTTTATAGTGGTGTGGGGGTGGTGTGTGTATGGGTGTAAGGTGTGTGTTATTCAAATTGAGCATTTTGTATGTGTGTATGTATTTTGAGCACGGAGGTATGTACTGCTAATTTTTTACCACCAGTGAATGTCCGCCGTGGTGATTCGTGGGTCATAATGTGGTGGGCGTAGTTCTGTTGGCATAACGGTGTGGTTTTTGATACTGCTAGTTTAGCACTGACCTTTGGTGTGGCCGACTTGTGTCTGTGGCTGTATAGTGACAGGTTGGTGTGTGTGTGTCATAATATGGTGAACAGATATCCGTCGCAGCAGCAGTATGTTGGCGGCAGGCAGCATGGTGGTAAGTGGAATTTACCGCCAATGTCATAATGAGGGCCTCAGTGTTATAAAAATAAAGGAACTTTATTTTGGTGACACAACTGCCAAAAATACCATAGAGAATATACTCCCTTAGAAGGTAAGTAATACACAAATTGTATACACTAGTATACAAAAACAGAGATAGAAACAGTTAGAAAACAGTGCAAATAGTGAAAATCCCAATAGTTAGAAATGGGCCTGGGGGAACACAAAGGCCCTCATTCCAACGCCGCCTGCCAAGGTTGAACCGCCTAACGGCTGCAAACCCGCCGGCCGCATTACAACATCCCCGCTTGGCCGGCGGGCGGAAAAAGAGGTTTCACCCGCCAGCCCAGCGGGGATATGGCAGGTGCAGCAGCACCCGTTGTTCTTTCCACTGTCTGCCAAGCAGACAGTGGAAATCGTGATGGGGCCCCCATGGGCCCTGCAAGTCCCCTTACCGCCAGCCTTTCCATGGCGGTGTCTATCGCTGCCCTGGAGGATTGCGACTGCCGGGACATCCATGGCAGTAAACTGCCGGTCCCAGCGGTGTGACAGCGGCTTACCGCAGCAGTCATAATATGGCATTTCGTATCGCCAGCCTGTTGGCGGTACAAACGCTACTTTAACCCTGGCGGTCGGTGACCACCAGGGTTAAAATGAGGGCCAAAGCATATACCAAGAAAGTGGAATGCGATTGTCGGTTTCCCACCTAGGGAAGTGTAGTGTGTCAAAAGTCGCTGGGGGTACTAGAAAACACCAAAGGTAAGTAATGGAACCCACCCCACTGTCCGGGAAAGTAGGAGTAAAACATAGTAACATTCCAAGAACACACAGAAATATGAGAAAGAAGATTATGCAAGAACCAGAAAAGATTGCAAAACACCAACAGTGGATTCCTGGGCTTGAGGACCTGTGGAAGAAGGGGACCAAGACCAAGAAGTACAGAAGAGTCCAGGGAGAACAGGAGCTCCTGCTTACCCGGATGAAGGTGCAAAAGAAGAACTACTGATGAAGAACAACAGCCAGTACTGCACCCAAGAAGATAGATTTGGGTTCCTGGTTGGTGCAGATGGTGTCCCATGCTGGATGGAGGATTGCAGTCTGGTTTGCGTCACTGGAGTCCACCAAGAAGCCTTGGCGTTAGCAGAAAATGTCGCTGCCCGGGACCTGGTGGACTCTACCCAGGAGGGGGGGTTGGAAGGGGCTCTCAGCAACTCAGAGAGCCCACAGAAGACCAGGCAGAAAGCACAGGAGTCCCATAGAATGGGAATGGGGACAAAGAAGGTGCAAAAGGAGGCCCATGCAGCACTACGACAAAGGCTCCGACGCCGCCGGAGATACTCAGGAATATGTGAATTGCAGGATAGATTGCTGGAGTTCAGAACTGCATGGTGCACAAAGAGCTTTGTGGAAGGATGCCAACAAACCTTGACAGCTGCAAAACTCATGGAGCACAGGGGTACTATCTTGCATGGGGAGGCAAGCTCTTAACTTCTCCAAAGTTGGATAGTAGGACATCAGGACAGTCGGGACCACTTCAGTTCACCACTGATACAGGATCAAAGCAGCTCCTCGGGAGAGGGGATCCACGCAATGGGGTGTTGTTGCAGTAGGAGCATGCTCAAGCAGGGGAGTGACTCCTTCACCCCAAGGAAGATTCCTTTGCTCTTATAGTGCAGGCTGAAGACAGGCTGTCAACAGAGGATGCATGACCGGGAAACAGTTGCCATTGCTGGCAGGAGCTGAAGATACAATGTTGAAGAAGTCATCTTTGCTTCTTTGTTGTAGTTTGTAGAGTTCCTGGAGGGTTCAGATGCAGTTTCTTCGGTGAGAAGGTGAAGTGGAGGATGCAAAGGATTCCTACTGGAGTTTTGCAATCCAAATCTGAAGAACCACCCAAAGGAGAGACCCTTCATATCCCTGAAAAGGGAATGGGTCAGCTAAACAGGTCAGCACCTATCAGGGGAGGGCTCTGACATCACCTGCTGGTACTGGCCACTCAGATGCTCCCAGAGTTCCCTACCAACTTGGAATCCAAGATGGCAAAACCAAGGGACCCTCTGGAGGAGCCCTGAGCACCACCGTTGGGGTGGTGATCGACAGGGAGTGGTCACTCCCCTTTCCTTTGTCCAGTTTCGCACCAGAGCAAGAACCGGGGGTCCCTGAACCAGTGTAGACTGGATTATGCAAGGAGGGCACCAAATGTGCCCTTCAAGGCATTTCTAGTGGCTTTGGGAGGCTACCCCTCCCAAGCCTGTAACACCTATTTCCAAAGGGAGAGGGCATAACACCCCTTTCCCAAAGGAAATCCTTTGTTCTGCCTTCCTGAGCTTGAGCTTCTCAAGCAACAGAGGGGCAGAAACTTGTCTGAGATGTAGCTACAGCTGGGGTTGCCAGGAAAACCTCAGAAAGCTGGAATGGCAATACTGGGGTCCTCTAAGGAGCCCCCAGAGTGCATAGAATATTACAACAAATACTTGTAAAAGCCTTGGAGTATGATTCCAACATGTTTGATGCCAAACATGCCTATGTTCAGAGTTACCATTATGTAGCTGGACATAGGTATTGACCTATGTCCAGAACACACATAAAATTACATCCCCGCACTCACAAAGTCTGGAAAATGGTCCTGGAGGTTGTGGGAGCACTTCTGCTAGTGCAGGGGTGCCCTCACACACAGGTACTCTGCACCCTGCCTCAGGGCTGGAGGGTCTGCTATAGGGGTAACTTATAGGTTTACTGGTGCAGTGTAAATGGCAGTGAAAGGGAGCATGCACCTATTCATGCAGGCTACAGTGGCAGTCCTGCAGAAGTCTTTGCATGGGCTCCCTGTGGGTGGCAAAAGATTTGCTGCAGCCCATAGGGATCCGCTAGAATCCCAATGTCCTGGGTATCTAGGTACCACATACTAGGGACATATAAGGGGACACCAGTATGTCAATTGTGGGTAAAATACTAGGTTACCAGTATGCAACAACCAAATTTAGAGAAGAGAGAGCATAATCACTGGGGTCCTGGTTAGCAGGATCTCAGTGAACACAGTCAAGCACACTGACATCAGGCAGAAAATGGGGGCAACCATGGCAAAAAGAGGGTACTTTCCTATACCCCCACCCCTCCAAATGAGGGACAGTAAGTCTAATCTTTCCCAGATGAGTCTTCTTTGTCTAAGTGGCAATACCTGGAGAGTCCATCTGCATTGAAGTGGTTACTCCCAGGTCTATGTTCCACTTTAAAGTCCATACCCTGTAGGAAAATGGACCACCTGAATAATTTTGGGTTTTCTCCTTTCATTTGCTTTAGCCATAAGAGAGGTTTATGGTCTGTCTGAACAATGAATTGAGTCCCACACATGTATGGTTTCAACTTCTTCAAGACCTAGACCACAGCAATGGTCTCCCTCTCTATAGATGACTAATGTTTTTCCCTAGGGGTCAACCTTCTGCTTATAAAAGCTACTGGTTGACCCTGGCCCTCTTTATTAAGTTGTGATAAAACTGACCCAACCTCTACCTCTGAATCATCATTCTGAACGATGAAGCTTTTTGACAGCTAACTGTCCATAATATCTCTTTAGGCATCTTCTTTGAGGTGAGGTCATTAAGAGGGGCAACAATGGAGCCATAGCTCTTAATGAACCTCCTGTAGTACCCAGTGAGACCAAGAAAGGCTCTAACCTGGGTTTGTGATGTAGGGGGAGCCCAGTCTAAAATAGTCTGGCTCTTCCACTGCATTGGCTCAATCTGTTCTCCACCTGCCAGGTGTAACAGATAAACCATCTTCCCCTGCCCTATCTGGCACTTTGAAGCCTTGATAGTAAGGCTTGCCTTTTGCAGAGCCTCCAAAACTTTCCAAAGGTGGACCAGGTGGGCATCCCAGGTGGAGCTAAAGACAGCAATATCATCTAAAAATTCTGCATTGAAAGCTTCCAGACCTTGGAGGACTGTATTCACCAACCTTTAAAAAGTGGCAGGTGCATTCTTTAAACCGAAGAGTATAACTGTAAACTGATAATGCCCTCCAATGGTAGAGAAAGCAGTTTTTGGTTTAGTGTCTTCTGATAATTTGATCTGCAAATATCCTGCAGTCAAATCAACAGTTCTTAGATACTTAGTAGATGCCGGTGAATCTATTAGCTCATCTGCCCTGGGTATATGGTGACAATCAATCTTGACTGTGTTGAGCCCTCTGTAATCTGCACAGAAACCTATCTTCTTTTTCTCATCCTAATAGTAAGGTTTAGGTACCAGCACAACTGGGCTAGCCCAGGAGCGGCCAGAGTGCTCAATCACTCCCAGGTCAAGCATTTTCTGAACTTCAGCCTAAATGCCATCTCTAACATGACCAGGTTGCTTGTAAATCTTACTTTTTACTGGCAAACTGTCCCCTGTATCAATGGTGTGTTCACACCATGTGGTCTGACCCAGTGACAGAGAAAACAGTTCAGAGAACTGCCCCAAAAGGTTCCTGCAGTCTTCTTTCTGAGACTCAGTAAGGCAGTCTGCTAGGACAACTCCATCTACTGAGCCACCAGCTGCAGTATTAGAGAAGAGATCAGGAAGAGGGTCACTGTTTCTCCTTTCTCTCATCGTTGATCATGAGCAGGGGTAAGTCAGCCCTGTCATAGTAGGGCTTTCGGCGGTTCACATTAAGTACTCTAAGAGGACTTCTAGGAGTGCCCAGGTCAACTAAATAAGTGACCTCACCCTTCTTTTCCACTATGATGTGTGGTCCACTCCATTTATCTTGGAGTGCTCTGGGTGCCACAGGCTCCAGGACCCACACTTTCTGCCCTGGTTGGTACACTGTCAGGACAGCCTTCTGGACATGCTATTGTTTCTGCAATTCTTGGCTTGCGTGAAGGTTCTTAGTGGTCTTTTTCATGTACTCAGCCATTCTAGATCTTAGGCTGAGTAGGTAATCCACCACATCTTGTTTAGAGGGCTTCAGGGTTTGCTCCCAACCCTCCTTGACAATTGCTAGTGGAAATCCTAACAGGGTGTCTAAAGAGGAGCTCAAAGGGGCTGTAGTCCAAGGAGGCATGATAATAGGACATCCCATCTCCTACTGAGTTTTTCAGAGAGTCCCATAATCATGCTTTTGAGGACTTCTAAGAGTGCCCAGGTCAACTAAATAAGTGACCTCACCCTTCTGTTCCACTATGATGTGTGGTCCACTCCATTTATCCTGGAGTGCTCTGGGTGCCACAGGCTCCAGGACCCACACTTTCTGCCCTGGTTGGTACACTGTCAGGACAGCCTTCTGGACATGCTATTGTTTCTGCAATTCTTGGCTTGCGTGAAGGTTCTTAGTGGTCATTTTCATGTATTCAGCCATTCTAGATCTTAGGCTGAGTAGGTAATCCACCACATCTTCTTTAGAGGGTTTCAGGGGTTGCTCCCAACCCTCCTTGACAATTGCTAGTGGATATCCTAACAGGGTGTCTAAAGAGGAGCTCAAAGGGGCTGTAGTCCACTCCTTTTTGGGGTGCCTCCCTGTAGGCAAAAAGGAGGCATGGTAATAGGACATCCCACCTCCTATTGAGTTTTTTAGAGAGTCCCATAATCATGCTTTTGAGTTTTTTATTAAAACGATCAACCAACCCATTTGTCTGGGGATGGTAAGGTGTGTTGAATTTATAAGTCACACTTTTTCCACATTGCTTTTAGGTATGCAGACACAAAGTTGCTACCTCTGTCTGACACAACCTCTTTTGGGAAACCCACTCTGGAAAATATTCCCAGAAGGGCTTTGGCCACTGCTGGTGCTGTAGTGGTCCTAAGAGGTATAGCTTCTGGATATCTGGTGGCATGGTCCACCACCACCAGAATGAATCTGTTTCCAGAAGCTGTGGGAGGGCCAAGGGAGCCAACAATATCAAACCCTACCCACTCAAAGGGTACCCCAACCACTGGCAATGGAATTAAGGGGGCCTTTGGAGTGCCACCTGTCTTGCCACTGGCTCGACAGGTGACACAGGAGCAACAAAACTCCTTGGTATCTTCAGACATGTGAGGCCAGTGAAAGTGAGGGGCATGTCTGTCTCCAGTCTTACTTTGCCCCAGATGTCTAGCCAGGGGAATATCATGTGCCAAGGTTAACAAAAATTCCCTGTATTGCAAGGGAATGACCGGTCTCCTGGTGACACAAGGTTTTGGGCCCTTTGCCTCAGAATACAAGAGGTTGTTCTCCCAGTACACCCTATGGGTGCCACAGTTATTCCCTGCCTCTTCTTTGACAGCTTGCTGTCCTAAACCGTCAGGTGTGGGACAGGTCTGCTATGCTACACTTAACTCCTCTGTGGAAGGCCCACCTGCACTTAAGAGTTCAGCTGTATCAGCTTGAAGCTTCTCAGGTGTAGGTTCTGTCCAGGGAGTTGACTCCTCCTCCTCAAAGGGGGAATTATCAATGGAGGGAGGGACAGTGGATAACTTTTTAACCTTTCTACCCCTGCTTTTGGAAGCTCTTGGTCCATAGTTTCAGGATACAAGTTTCCCTGCTCTCTTCGCTTCTTGGCCTGAGCCCTTGTCGAAGCAAAGATATGCCCAGAAATGCCCAGCATGGCTGAATGGGCCTCCAACTCCACTTCAGCCCAAGTAGAAGTCTCCAAGTCATTCCCTAGTAGATACTCCACAGGTAGGTCTGTGGATACCATGACTTTTTTAGGAACAGGAACCCCCCCCCCGCCAGCTGAGATCAACAACCATGAGTGGCTTACAGTGTTGTTATGGGCGTCAGTTACTTGGTACTGATGACCAAGTAGGTGTTTCTAGGGGTTCACCCGTTTTTCAGTCACCATTGTAGCACTGGCACCTGTGTGCCTGTAGGCCTCAACCGGAACACCATTTGTTAGGGGTTGTTGCTTGTACCTATCCATATTAGGGGACATCTACTTATCCATATTAAGGGGAAAAGCAATAAGAGTGACAAGCTCAATACCACCATCAGAGAATAGAACAGCCTCAGTGGTTTCCCTAACTAAACCAACCCCCACTACACTTCCCAGACTGAGCCCTGCTACTTGGATTATTGACTATTGGTAGTGTTATTTTTCTCACCACCACTATTGCCAGGGGCACTAGTTGTTGCAGTGGGGATAGTGGTGGTGGGAGGCTTAGTGCTTTTCTTAGTGCAAGAACTGTCTCCTGCCCTATGGCCTTTATTCCTACAGATATAGCACCAAGGTTTTTTATGCAGATGGCTATTTGAAGAGGATTTAGACTCATCCCCAGAAGAGTTTTGTGGGCCTGATGAAGACTCCTTGTTTTTATCTTTGTCCCCACCCTTTTCATTAGACTTACCATCCTTCTTCTTGGTCTTGTCACCCTCTGAATTAGCTTTTCCGATCACCCTTGTTCTGACCCATGTGCCTGCCTTCTTTTCCAATTCTTGGGGGAAGGTCAGATCTGAGTCTACCAAGTACTGGTGCAACAAGTCAGACACACAGTTATTCAAAACATGCTCTCTCAACAGAAAATCATATGAGCCCTCATAGTCAGATACTTTGCTGCCATGTAATCGGCCTTTTAAAGCTTTGACAGAACAGTCCACAATGTCAACCAAATCCTGTGAGGCCTCTTTTCTGGTCTCCAGGAATTTGATTCTATATTGTTCAGTGGTGATAACAAAACCATCTAAGAGTGCTGTCTTAAGAACACTGTAATTGTCTGAATCTTCCTCTCTGACAGCGAGATGTCTATCCCTCCCCTTGTCAGAGATGGACAACCAAAGAGCAGCATACTGTTGTTGACGGACCCTCTGAACTTTACAGGTCCTCACAAGTGCAGCAGACCATTTGTAGATGTCATCCCCCACCTTGTTTGGTGGAACAATTTTGTGCAGGTTCCTGGAATCAATGGAGTCCTCCCTGACTCTATAGTCCCTGAAACAGATGCTGCTGCCACCATGGGGAACTAACTCCAACCCCTGCCTTTCCCTTTCCACTGCCAAGACCTCCCTATCTAGGGCTAGCTGTTGCTGCTGCAGCCTCAGCCTGGCATCCTCCAGTCTCGGTTTCCTGAGCTCCCTATCTATGGAGTCATCATATCTCCTGGAGTTGTGCAAATTGATCCCTCAGACACTGAGGTGATATGGGAATGGGCAGAGTGGATCTTTCCCTAGCTTTTGTGACCCTAGTGACCTGACCTCTGAGTGAAAAGGGAAGCCTACCTGTGTGGCTTCCCCTCCCACTACCCGCTACAGTAGTGGGCCTGCTAGGTACAAGATCCTTGGAAGAACCCTCCTGTGAACCTGGGGATTTTTAATCTTGTTCAATAGGTGCAGAATCTTCCTCCTTCCTCTGGCTACCAGCATGCTCCTGGTCATCCCGAAGAAGGAGGCTCAAAAATAAATTCTTATTTGGATTCTTTCCCACATCTAACTTCCTGTCTGAATAGAGCCCCTTTAGTTCTTTGAAGGTCATGCCATAATAGGGAGTGCCAATGACCTCAGAGCTAGGTCCAGCAGTAGACACAATGGGGGTCATTCTGACCTTGGCGGTAAAAGTTGCTTACCGCCGGCCAGAAGTCCGCCATAACACTGCTGCGGCCGCGGTAAACCGCCACGGTCATTCTGACCCACAACTGCCAAAACTGCCAAAAACCCGACCTCCACTGAAGGCCGCCACATCAGCGGTCAGCAATAAACTGGAAATGACCAAACCTCCACCGTCACGCCAACAGAAATACGCCCATGCCATTCCGACCCATGAATCCACGCAGCGGTCTTTCAACCGCGGTATTCCATTGGCGGTACACACCGCCGCGGTCAAAATACACACACATCTCCAAAACACAGCCACATTGGACAATTTAAAATACACACACCTGATACACATACAAGCACCACTCCCACACAATCAATAAGATATAAAACACACACCCACATCACCCACAAACCCCCACAAATCGAAATTCAGAGACAATACAGAGAGAGAGAGAGCACTGGGAACGCAAACCACAACACACACAGGAACCCAACATCATCACCCACACCACAGCTACGCACAAAACACCACCACCACCACACTCATCACTACAAACACCACCCCACACCTCATCCACACCACCCCATGGCACCCCAAAGACACCCCAGGTTCTCGGACCAAGAACTCGGGGTCATGGTGGAGGAAATAATTAGGGTAGAGCCCCAGCTCTTCGGCACACAGGTGCAGCAGGTGCAGCACACCACAATAGCCAGGAAGGCGGAGCTATGGCAAAGGATCGTCGACAGGGTCAACGCTGTGGGACAGCATCCCAGAAATCGGGAAGACATCCGAAAGCGCTGGAACGACCTACGGGGGAAGGTGCGGACGATGGTGTCAAGACACAACATCGCTGTGCAGAAGACTGGCGGCGGACCCCCCCCTCCACCCGAATTCACAGCATGGGAGCAAGAGGTCTTGAACATCCTGCATCCTGAGGGCCTCGCTGGAGTAGGCGGAGGAATGGATTCTGGTAAGTCTAATCTCAACTACTTCATCCCTCCCAACCACCAGCATGCCAACCCACACCCCCACCCTCACCCCCAACCCCCCAGCACACATCCTCCCTGCTAATGTCTCACCAGCACAACCCACCCAACCCAACACCAACCCCTGAATGCCAACACAAACCATGGACACCCATCACCTAAGCATGACCACTGCACATACCCATCCCCCCCCACAAACCACCCTCACAACTCCTCCCACAAGGGAATGCCAGCACTGGGGGACAAGGGCACCCACAAATCGCACGCCATGGCACACACAGAAGCAATAACCATACTCTTTTACCCCTGCAGGGCCCGAACGCCAACACACCGGCCAGGAGGGTCCAGAAATGTCCCTCCCACCCCCAGAACAGGCCCCCAGTGATGACAGCAGCTCTGTCGACCTAGAACCTGATGACCAGCCCGGACCATCGGGGACCTCTGGACAGTCGGTTCCCCTCAGGCAGCCACAGGCCACAGCAGACCTACCCCCCTCTGGAAACACCAGCACAGCACCCACCCAGCGGGCCCATGCCTCTGTCTCCAGGACAGGTCAAGCAGCGGTGTGTCTACCAGTACAGGGCACCCAGGGTAACCCACCACCCCAACAACAACAGGGACCAGTGGTAGTGGGCACACCGTCCAGGGGACAGAGGCCCAGGAACAAAGGGAAACTGGGAGGGCTGCTGTGTGACAGAGGGAGGACAGGCCTAGGGAACCCACTGTCCAAGAGGCCCTCACCACCATCATGGGAGCGTACCACCACTCCCAAGAGACGATGGCGACGGTCCTGGCCAGGTTCCAGGAGATCCAGGCCATGCAGGAGGAACAGTACATGGGGTTCCGGGAAGAACTGTGCAGCATCAGTTCCGCAATGGGTACAATCGTGGTGGCACTCAACCAGATTGTCACCACATTGCGGGACCATGTGGCCCCCCAAAGGGCCCCTGCCACTAGCATGGAGGAAGAACAGCCCACCACCTCCGCCGGCGCTAGTGGTCAGGAGCCCCGACACAACAGCAACGGCCCACCCGGACCCCACCCCCTGCAGAACAAGAACCACCCGCAAGAAAGGTCTGAGATCTAGGAAGAAGACAGAGTAGGATGCCAAGACCCCCGCCATGCACGGATCCCCCCGGATGTCATCCCACTGTCCCACTTGTTCACCCTGTCCAACCTTGAACTGCCCCTGCTCCAACTTCCACAGGCATATGGACAATGCACCTGTGCGAACAAGAGTCTGGACTCTGCCATGGACATGCCTCCACCATCACCCATCACCCTTTTTGAACTATACACCAACTTTTCCACTTCAATAAACACAATTATTGCACAAAAAACATCTGGAGTCTGCTATTTTTTTTTTTAAACCAAATGTATTCGGTATAACCAACCAAAAATGTCCAATTACATTGTGATGACAACATACCAGTGTCACACAGCGGTAGTCCATGGGGAAATAAACCAGAGGGCACTCCGTGGGGACCAGATCACTGAAATAGGAATTGAAATACACAACTAAGTTACCATACATTGGGGTGAAAGGTCAGACAGTAGAGAGCCAGTACTGTTACAGATATAATAAAATGCAGGAGTAGATTCTTACCTGTGTGCTACTGGAAATACTGCAGTATCACTCTGTCCCTGTTGTCTGTGTCGTCCTCTTCGTCTTCCTCCTCTTCACTCTCTCCGCAGGCTCCACAGCGGCCACAACACCACCATCTGGAACATCCTCCTGCAGGAAAGGCACCTGGCATCGCAAAGCCAGGTTGTGAAGCATGCAACAGGCCACGATGATATGACACACCTTCTTTGGTGAGTACATTAGGGATCCACCTGTCATATGCAGGCACCTAAACCTGGCCTTCAGGAGACCGAAGGTCCGCTCGATCACCCTCCTAGTACGCCCATGGGCCTCATTGTACCGTTCCTCTGCCCTTGTCCTGGGATCCCTCACTGGGGTCAATAGCCAAGGCAGGTTGGGGTAACCAGAGTCACCAATTAGCCAAACACGGTGTCTCTGTAGCTGTTCCATCACAGAAGGTATGCTGCTATTTCGCATGACGTACGCGTCATGCACTGACCCTGGGAACTTGGCATTTAAATGGGCGATGTACTGGTCAGCCAAACAGACCACCTGGACATTCATCGAATGATAACTTTTTCCGTTCCTGTACACCTGTTCATTGTCTTTTGGGGGGACCAAAGCCACATGGGTACCATCAATGGCACCAATGATATTGGGAATGTGTCCAAGGGCATAGAAATCACCCTTCACTGTAGGCAAGTCACCCACCTCAGGGAATATGATGTAGCTCCGCATGTATTTCATCAGGGCAGACAACACTCTGGACAATACCTTTGAAAACATAGTCTGAGACATCCCAGATGAAATGGCCACTGTAGTTTGAAATGATCCACTAGCCAAAAAATTGAGTACTGACAGCACCTGCACTAGAGGCGGAATCCCTGTGGGTTGGCGGATGGGTGACATCAGGTCTGGCTCCAGCTGGTCACACAGTTCCTGTATAGTGGCACGGTTGAGTCTGTAGGTGAGTATGACATGTCGTTCTTCCATTGTCGACAGGTCCACCAGCGGTCTGTACACGGGAACATTCCTCCGTCTCCTCGCAAGTCCCAGCGGACGGTGCCTAGGAAGGACAACATGAAGCACAGAGTCAATCAACCCACAGGTAAGTTCCCACAGCTTGCACAGTACACGAATCTCTCTGGATTGAATGGCTTGTATGATTGTCGATGCAAGGCCTAGCCATGTGTGACGCAGTAGGAATTAAGCCATGTGGGCCCTTGAAATGGCGGCTGCCTGACCTGTGAAGTGTGACAATGTGAAGCGAGGTCATTGCGCTGGCGTGGCACACCGTGGCCGTAGGCGGTCGCAGTCCGCGTCGCAAAGCCGCATTGGACAACATTGAACCCTATGGCTTTCAGGAGCCAATGGCGATTAGCGCCGGTGGTCGCGGTACGCACCGCGCAGCCGTAACCGCCATTTTCTCTCTGCTTAATCACACGAGACCTGAGCATCCACAGGAGAGGACCTATACTGCAAGTGCTGCTGTGACCTCGGTCTGGAAGTGACAATGGCTGCTGCGACTGGGGAAAGGGCCCCCGCCTTCAGTTCCGAAGAGTTGGAGAAGCTCGTGGACGGGGTCCTCCCCCAGTATGCGCTACTCTACGGTCCTCCAGACCAACAGGTGAGTACACGGGGCAATGCATAGTGGGCAATGCCTGTGATGAGTGGGGTGGATGTACGATGGAGGGGAGGGGAGCGAATGACGAATGCATGGCATGACAGATGAGAGCATGTGCCACATGGCAAGTTTGGGGAGGGGGGCCACTCACATCGAGCATGCTGAAAAGAGATGATGTTTCTTTTCCCCCCTGTACATGTCACATAGGTCAGCGCCCATCAGAAGATCAACATTTGGCGTGCCATCGCCAAGGACGTCCGGGCCCTGGGGGTCCACAACAGACGGGGCACCCACTGCCGCAAGAGGTGGGAGGACATCCGCCGCGGGAGCAGGAAGACCGCCGAGGCTCTGCTCGGGATGGCCTCCAAACCTAGGAGGGGTGCCAGTCGTACCTTGACCCCCCTGATGTCCCGGATCCTGGCGGTGGCCTACCCCGATTTAGATGGGCGCTTAAGGACATCACAGCAGACACAAGGGGGTGAGTACCAGCACATTCAGCTATATTTGCGCGCAGTGGAGGTGCCTGGGTGGGGGAGGAGGGCTGTGGGTATCCCTAGGCCAGGGCGATTTCTGTAGGCTAGGCCGCTCCGTGAGGTATGGTCCTGTGCCCCCGCCCCCCACCTCTGTAGGGTGCCTAGTAACGCTATTCATGGACCTGTGTATTCTGTGTGGGCAGTTGTCGCCCATAGGCTTGTAGGGCATGTCCCAGTGAATGAGTAGTGTACCCCAAGTGCGCAGCGTAGTGCAGGGGGCTTCTGTGTCTGTCCTCTCCGCAAACGGTGTCCCCAATGCATGCACTCAACTTGTCTTTATTTTTCCACCCCCCCCCCCATTTTCTTTGTTTTTCTGTGAATGTGTGCATTAGCATCATCAGGCAGAGGAGAAGTGGCATCGGCGCATGAGAGAGCTGCATCTCACATGGCCCCGGAGGGCCATGCAACGGACTCCGACATGACCAGTGAGACGGAGGGTGAGGGGGGCTCCACCACGGGGACCCCCACAGACGTCAGTGACACCGACACGTCCTCGGATGGGAGCTCCCTTGCGGTGGCGGCAACATCCGTGCCCACCGAAACTACAGGTACAGACGCCACCCAGCGCACCAGCTCCACCCTCCCAGCAGCCCCTCAGCCTTCGGCCCGTGCCCGCACGGCCAGGAAGGCGGGCATCTCCTTCACCCCAGGCACCTCAGGCCCTGCCCCAGTTACCCCTGCTGCCCTCAGTGAGGAGGTCATTGACCTCCTGAGGACCATCATTGTTGGGCAGTCTACCCTTTTGAATGCCATCCAGGGTGTGGAGAGGGAGGTGCATCAAAGCAATGCATACCTGGAGGGCCTTCATTCGGGTCAGGCTGCCAAGCAGCGATCGTTCAACGCTCTGGCCTCAGCACTGACGGCAGCGATTGTCCCTGTCTCCAGCCTCCCTCTTCTAACTCCCTCCACCCAGTCCCACTCCCCTGTTCCTCTGCCTATCCCATCCACACCTACAGACCAGCCTGCACACACCTCAACACCCAAGGGAAGCTCATCCAGACATACGCACCACAGAACACACAAGCATTCACCCAAGCAACATACAGATGCAGACATGCCAACAGCCACTACCTCCTCTGTGTCCCCCACCTCCTCGTCTCCCTCCTCCCTCCCTGTGACGTCTACACTCACACCTGCATGCACACCACCATCAGCCAGTACACACATCACCAGCACACCCTCCAGACCAGTCCGCACACGTGCAGTCACCACCCCCATTGCCATGTACACGTCCCCTGTGTCCTCTCCCAGTGTGTCTGTCACCCCCGCCTCCAAACCACACAAACGCAGGCAGGCACCCAACCAACAGCCATCCACCTCACGTCAGCCTCCAGCCCAAGCACCTGCACCCAAAGACAGCACACTTGACTCTCCTACAACCACATCCTCTTCCTCCACTCCCATACCCACTCCAGCTACCCTTCCCATTGCTCCTAAAAAACTATTCCTCTCTAAATGGACCTCTTTTCCTCACCTGACCCACCCCCTCCATCTCGTAAGAGTTCCAATAAAACCTCAGCCACCACCAGCCCAGCAACTCCCAAGAACGTCGTGCCTGGTTTTTGGAGTCCGCCCTTTCCTTGGGCAGGGACATCGGCCAGCAGCAAAGGCACAGCCAGCCCCCCCCCCCGGGAAGAGGAGCAAAAAACTGAAGGGCAGGCGCGACAGGCCTGATACGCCTGCCCCCAAGGAGGGTAGCCTTGCACTGTCACCTGCCGCATCGGGTAAGGGAGCCAAGGGCCACGGAGAGTCTGCCAAGGAGGGCAAGGGCAGCAAAGCGCAAAAGGCAGGGAGCAGCCGACCTGGCCATGAGGGCCCCACCAGCCCCATTCCCGGGGTATCGGAGGAGACCCAGGGCCCCAGAACTCCATCACAGGAGGGCCCCGCAACGGAAAGGTCCGATGCTGACTGAGCGGGAAGTATTGGCCAGGTGTGGTTCACTCGAAACACAAGACAGGCACCGCTGAACAGGGCCCCGCCAAGACAGGCACCGCTGAACAGGGCCCGCCGTGAGAAGCACCGCTGAACAGGGGCCCGCCGTGAGAAGCACCGCTGAACAGGGCCCGCCGTGAGAAGCACCGCTGAACAGGGCCCGCCGTGAGAAGCACCGCTGAACAGGGGCCCGCAAAGACAAGCACCGCTCCGCTGGGCCCTCCTGTCAAGCACCGCTCCGCTGGGCCCTCCTGTCAAGCACCGCTGGCCCATTGGCAGGGCCGGTTCTGTGTCAGGCAGGGCTTCACGAGGCACTCTGCCCACCATGCCTCCTCTATGACCAGTGGACTCTGTAATCCACCTGATGGACTGTGGCTTTGCACCCCCCAGGATGGCACAGTGGGCAATCCACCCACTGTAGAGACTTAAGAGACTGTGGCTTTGCACTCCCCAGGATGGCACAGTGGGCATGGAGGCCCTTCGTGGATCTGGCGTCGTGGACTCATGTGGCTGAGGTGCCCCCCTCCCTTCCCCCTGAGGTGCCAGTATTTTATTTTTGTGATGCCCCAGCAGTGTTCTCTCCAATGGACTCGATCTCGTGTGTGGGCTTTGCCCATGTGTTGCTGCACATTGGCCGACGGACATTTGAACTTTGCTAAACTGTGCCGTACTTTTGCTACTTGTAAATATATAGTTCTAGATGTGTAATAATTCTTTATATATTGCTAAGTTCGCTATACTTAATTATTGGTATAATATAGTTCTATTTTTACAATCATTGCCTTTTGTCTTTGCATTTTTGTTTTGGGGGTTTGGGGGTGTCACTCTGACTTTTTAATCTGCATTGGTGTGTAGGTATTTCGGTGGGGGTGAGGGTGGGGGTGTCGTGTATGTGTGTGCCCGTAACCTTTCCTCCTCCCCCCTCCCCTGTGTCGTAGGGGCAGTACTCACCGTTGTCATCTGCGGCGACGTTCGTGATCCTGGAAGAAGAGCAGGAAGGCAATGGCTGGGAGGATGTGGAGTTCGGGTTCCATGCTGTCCCGATTCCGCGTGGAGTGTGTCGAGGTGAGCGTTTTCCATTGGAAATGTCTGTTTCCGCCGTGTTTTTATCGGAAAAGGTGGCGGATTGGTGAGTCGTGATAGGGTGGGCTGTACATTGTCTGCCGCCTGCCTGTTGGCGGTGACCGCCGCGCTGTTTGTTTGTGCCGCCGTGGCGGTCGGAGTGTTAATGCGGCGGCCTCTGTTGGTGGTTCCCGCCAGGGTCAGAATTCCATTTTTTTGACCGCCAGCCTGTTGGCGGGTTGGCCGCCGCTTTAACACTGACCGCCAGGGTCAGAATGACCCCCAATGTGTCTGTGTGTGTAAGGGTGGTGTGGGGTGAACCTAACCTACATAACTTCTAATCTCAAGGAAAGGAAGGTGAGAGATTAAGGGCCAGATGCAGGAAAATTCCAAATTGCGACTTGCAATTTGCAAGTCCTTCCGACTCGCAAATTGCAAGTCGAAATTTGCAATGCAGAACGGTGTCTCAGACACCATCTGCGACTCGCTATGGGATCGCAATGACCCACCTCATTAATATTAATGAGGTGGGTCGTAAATTGCGGCCCCATAGCGAGTCTTGGCACTCGCAAACATGGAGGCCTGCTGTAGTCAGCAGACCTCCATGTTCGTGACTGCTTTTAAATAAAGCAGTTTTTTTTTTTTAAGTGTAGCCCGTTTTCCTTAAAGGAAAACGAGCTGCACTTAAAAAAAAAAATGAAACCTTTAGTTTCGGTATTTTTTCAGGGCAGGCAGTGGTCCCTTGGACCACTACCTGCCCTGAAAAAAATGTTTTGGGTCCATTCACAAACTGGAAGGGGTCCCGTGGGGACCCCTTCCAATTTGCGAGTGGGTTACCATCCACTTGAAGTGGATGGTAACTGCGACACCATTTGCGACCGCATATGCGGTCGCAAATGGTATGGCATACCACTCCGAATCGCAAATAGGAAGGGAACACCCCTTCCTATTTGCGATTCTGAAATGCATATTGCGAGTCGGTCCCGACTCGCAATATGCATTTCTGCATCGGGAAATGCGACTAGCGAGTCGCAAACGGCAATTTTTGCCGTTTGCGACTCGCTAATAGTTTCCTGCATCTGGCCCTAGATCCCTGTACTAGGTATATTTGTTTAGCTCTTGGTATAGAATGGTCTTTCCTGTGGAAAGCACCAGGTGACAGAGTGATAAGGAAAGTGCAAGTACTTATCCCACCGCTGCACCACCAATGTAGGAGGCTGGCCTGGTTTGAAGTGGGTACCTGTGAGAAAGTAGCCTATTTCTAGCATGGTTACCCCCACTTTTGGCCTGTTTTATGAGTGTGTGTCAGTGTGTTTTTACTGTGTCACTGGGATCCTGATAGCCAGGACCCCAATGCTCATAGATAAAAACCTATATGTCAGTATGTTTTGCCTGTCTTACTGGGATCATGCTAGCCAGGACGCAGTGGTCATAGTTTGTGGCCTAATGTGTGTGCCTGTGTAGTGAGTAACAGTGTCACTGAGGCTCTGCTAATCAGAACCTCAGTGCTTATGCTCTCTCTGCTTTTAAATTTGGACCCCTCCCCCTTAAAAGTCCCTGGTATATGGTACCTAAGTACCCAGGGCATTGGGGTTCCAGGAGATCCATATGGGCTGCAGCATTTCTTTTGCCACCCATAGGGAGCTCAGACAAACCCTTACATAGGACTGCCATTGCAGCCTGTGTGAAATAGTGCACACATTATTTCACAGCCATTTTCACTGCACTTAAGTAACTTATAAGTAACCTATATGTCTAACCTTCACTTTCTGAAGGTTAGGTGCAAAGTTACTAAGTGTGAGGACACCCTTGCACTAGCAAAGGTGCCCCCACATATTTCAGGGGCATTTCCCTGGACTTTGTGAGTGCGGGGACGCCATTACACACGTGCACTATGCATAGGTCAATATGAATATGTAGCTTCACAATGGTAACTTCGAATATGGCCATGTAACATGTATAAGATCATGGAATTGTCCCCCCATTCCAAATATGGTATTGGGGGGCCAGTTCCATGCATCCTGGGGGCTCCATCATGGACCCCCAGTAATGCCCAACCACCTCTCTGAGGCTTGCACTGCAGCTACAGCTGTTGCCACCTCACAGACAGGGTTCTGCCCTCCTGGGGTCTGGGCAGCCCAGTCCCAGAAAGGGAAAACAAAGCATTTCCTCTGAAAGCAGGGTGTTATACCCTCTCCCTTTGGAAATAGGTGTTACAGGCTGGGCAGGTGTAGCCTCCCCCATCCTCTGGAAATGCTTTGAAGGCACAGATGGTGCCCTCCTTGCATAAACCAGTCTACACCGGTGCAGGGACCCCTTATCCCCTGCTCTGGTGGGAAACTGGACAAACGAAAGGGGAGTGACCATTCCCCTGTCCATCACCACCCCAGGGGTGCTATTCAGAGCTCTTCCACGGTGTCCCAGACTTCAGCCATCTTGCTTTGCAAGGTGTGGGGGCACTCTGGAGGGCTCTGAGTGGCCAGTGCCAGCAGGTGATGTCAGAGACCCCTCCTAATAGGTCCATACCTGATAAGGTAGCCAATCCCCCTCTCAGGGCTATTTAGGGTATCTCCTGTAGCTTCTCTTCAGATTCAGCTTGCAAATTTCCTTCAAGAATCCTCTGCAACAACTTCAGCATCTGACCTCGGATCAACCGCAGCCTGCTCCAAGAAATGCTGCAACTGCAACAAACTATCTACAAGAGACCCTTTTCTTCAGCAACCTCAGCTCCAAGTCAGCAACTGCAACAGTTTCCATGGTGTGCATGCTCTGGGGACTCACTGTCTTCATCTTGCACCAGAAAGACCGAAGAATTCTCCCGTGGAGTGACAGAGTCACTCTCCTGCTCCAAGCAGGCACCTTCCAAGGTGACGACCGTTACCCTGGAACTCCTCTCTCGGTGATGAGCGTGCTCCTAAGGACACAGAGGGTGGACATCATCCATATAGACTGTCCTGAGGTCCTGCTGACACAATTTGAAGGAGGTAAGACCTTTCCTTCCCAGAGAACGATGGTACCCCTCTGTTTTGTGTCTTCTTCACCTTCTGAGGCCTCTGTGCACTCCATCCAAAATCCCTTCATGCACAGCCTGGCCCAGGTCCCCAGCACTTGACCATGTGATGCTCAACACACTGAGTTGTTCTCCGGCAGCGTGGGACCTTCTTTTGTTGTGCTGCATCAACTGCATTTTGCACCTCTTTTGTACCCAGATCCTGTGCCTTCTGGGTGTGCTGGCTGGCATCCTGAGGGCTCTCTAAAGCGCTGAGAGCCCCCTCTTCCTCTTGACATAGAGTTGATGCCCCCCAGGTCCCTCCTGGGTCCATTCTGTTCTATTTTGATGAAAAATGCACTTTTTTTGTCGCCAAGGCTTTTTGGTGTCTTTCAACAGGAAATCTCATCTGCAACAATCTTTTGCATCATGCAGAATCCCACTGACATCTTCCTAGGGTGCATTTCTGCAGTCTTCTACTAACTAGGGACTCTTCTTTTGCACCCTCTTCTGGGTTGGCAGGGGTTCCTGTCCTTCCTGGAACTTATTTCGACTTCTGAACTTGGTCCCCTTCCTTTGCAGGTCTTCAGGTCCAATAATCCAGCAGTTGGTCTTTGCAGACTTGGTTGGCTGCTGCAAAATCCAAAAAACGAGGTGTAGTGTGTCCTAAGGAATCTTGCAGTACTTTACTCCTGCTTTTCTGGGCTCTGGGGTGGGGTAATTTACTTACCTTTACTGTATTCTTACTCTCCCAGCGATTCTGCACACACTACACTTGTCTAGAGGGGAATTTGTGATTCACATAGCTACCTCTATCAGCCTAAGTTGCTAAAACACTACTACATTCACTAACATGGGAGAACTGGACCTGGTGTAAGGTGTAAGTACCCAAGGTATCTACTACACACCAGGCCAGCCTCCTACGGTACCTATGGTACTTACACCTTATACCAGGTCCAGTTATCCCTTATTAGTGAGACGTAGGCACTGTCTAGAAGCCGGTAGATGAGCAGCCAAGGCTTATCTAGGAGACATGCAAAGCTCATGCAATACCACTGAAGTCACACAGTACTCACACACATGAAAGAAAACACTAAGGCCCTCATTACGACCCTGGCAGTTGGTGTTAAAGTGGGAGTAATACTGGCAACAGGCTGGCGGTAACTACTGCCAAATTATGACCATGACGGAAAGATTTCCGATAAACAGCCAATGTACCACACCGACCGCCAGGGCGGAAACAACAGCCACCACGGCGGTAGCTGCCTATAGCCAGGCAGAAGTCAATGTTCCTCCCACCATATTATGACCCAGGAAACCACCACCTTTTCCGGGGCGGTACCAACGATACCAAAAGCCTGGCAGAAACTGAGTTCAGAAGGGAAAGGACTCACCATTGGAGACACAGGGAACAACCACACTGCTATGGAACCAGAACTGCATGTCTTCCCTGTGACCTTCTATGTTCTGCCCCAACACGAACTCCAGCGCCAGCGAAGACGACGCCGGTGAGTACAGCCACCTAGTACACAAGGGAGGTGGGGGAGGAAAAAGAGATTGACACACACATGGACAACACCCCCTCCGCCAACACCATACACACAACCAGATGCAATATAAAAACAATTTTACCCTGTGTCTTGGAGGAATAAAGCAAGGACGAAACGATTTCGAAATAGTGTTTGTAATAAGATCAACACAGTAGAAATAATAAGTTAGGCAAGATAATTGAGATATACATATGTACAGAAAAAGGGACACAGCCCAGTCCACTACTTGCGTAGTCCACATGGCCACAGGCCAAAGTCCACGGCCACACATGTCACCTGCTTCAACATGGAGCAAACACTACAGTGGCATCAGTTGGTAAATAGGCAGGCACCTCAGGGGGTTGGGGGATGAGGGGCACCTCAGACGGGAGATGTTTCAAGACCACTGGTTCTGGAATGGGCAACATGCCCTGTGCTTGATCCTGGGCAGTGATGGGTCACAGTCTCTCAGGTGGGTGTCTTCCCCACTGGTTCTGGAAAGGGCAACATGCCCTGTGCTTGATCCTGGGGAGTGTTGGGCCACAGCCTCTCAGGTGGGTGTCTTCCCCACCTGTTCTGGAAGGGACATCGTGCTCTGTGCTTGATCATGGGAAGTGTTGGGAATGTGGGTGTCTTACCCACTAGTTCTGGAGGGGGCAGCCTGCCCAGTGCTCTTGGTCCTGGGGAGTGATGGGCCACAGTCTCTCGAGTGGGTGTCTTGCCCACTGGTTCTGGAGGGGGCATCGTGCCCTGTGCTTGATCCTGGGGAGTGTTGGGCATGTGGGTGTCTTATCCACTGGTTCTGGAGAGGGCAACCTGCCCTGTACTCTTGATCCTGGAGATTAATGGGCCACAGTCTCTAGAGTGGGTGTCTTGCCCACTAGTTTTGGAGGGGGCATTGTGCCCTGTGCTTGATCCTAGGGAGTGTTGGGCATGTGGGTGTCTTTCCCACTGGTGCAGGAGGGGGCAGCCTGTCCAGTGATCTTGGTCCTGGGAAGTGATGGGCCACAATTTCTTGACTGTGTGTCTTGCCCACTGGTTCTGGAGAGGGCATCATGGCCTGTGCTTGATCTTGGGGAGTGTTGGGCGTGTGGGTGTCTTATCCACTGGTTCAGGAGGGGGCAACCTGCCCTGTGCTCTTGATCCTGGGGAGTGATGGACCACAGTCTCTTGAGTGGGTGTCTTGCCCACTAGTTTTGGAGGGGGCATCATGCCCTGTGTTTGATCCTGGTGAGTGTTGGGCATGTGGGTGTCTTTCCCACTGGTTCAGGAGGGGACACTGTGTCCTGTGCTTAATCCTGGGTGTGTTGGGCATGTGAGTGTCTTACCCACTGGTTCTGGAGGGGACATTTTGCCCTGTGCTTGATCCTGGCAAGTGCAAGGTCACTGTCTCTCAAGTGGGTGTCATACCCACTGGCTTCGAAGGGGGCAAGCCGCACAGCAGCCCAAGGAGGCAGGATTACATACCATCTACCGGCGGTGACGGCTGCACAGTGGTGGTGGTGCTGCTGGTGGGGGGAAGCTCCTGCCCATCCCCTGCAACCTTGGACAGCTGCACAGTAGTGGTGGGGCTGCTGGTGGGGGGAGGCTCCTGCCCAACTCCTGCAAACTCGGATGGTTGCACAACCATGGTTGGTGGTGGGGGCTCTGTCACAGTTCCTGCCCCAGGCCCCTTGGTCTTCCATCCTGCTGGTGCAGGCTCCTTGGCCTTCCTGGCAGCTGGGGTTGGCTCCTTTCCCTTCTTGCCTGCTGGGTCAGGCTCCTTTGTCTTCCTGGCAGCTGGGGCAGGCTCCTTTCCCTTCTTGCCTGCTGGTGCAGGCTCCTTGGTCTTCCTGGCAGCTGGGGCAGGCTCCTTTCCCATATTGCCTGCTAGGACAGGGTCCTTTCTCTTGAGGCTGCCTGGTGTAGGCTCCTTCACCTTCAGGGCATGTGGCCTGGATCCTTTTCCACCATGAGTGGGTGTGGTGATGACTGGGCCCGGGGACTGTGTGGCTAAGGTGCTTGGCTGGGTTCTTCCTACCCTGCCCATACATACAGGATGTGGGAGGGGTAGGGAGGAGGTCAATGGTGGATAGGAACAGTTTTTTAGGGACATTGGGCGGGAAGAGGGAGAAGGAATGGGAGTGGAGGATGAGGGAGTGGTTGTTGGAGGTGTCTGTCTGCTGCTTTTGGGTGCAGGTGCATGGGCTGTATGCTATTGTAAGGTGGATGGCTGTTGGGTGTCTGATTGCTTGCATTTGTGTACTTTAGGAGTGGGGACAGACACAGTGGGAGAGGACACATGGCTGTTGTGGAGGTGTCTGCCAGTGAGGTGTGTCTTTTGCTCGGTGTGGTGATGCTGGTAGTGGATGATGATGTAGTGCATGCAGGTGTGAGTGTGGATGGAACTCAGTGGGAGGTGGTGTAGGAGGAGAAGGGGGAGACAGTGGAAATGGTGAAAGTTGGTGTGTCTGCAACTAGATGGTGTTTGTGTGAGTACCTGTGGGATGAAGTGTGGCGCTCGTGGTTGCCTGTGGCACTCTTGGCTATTGTCTTGTGTGAATGCTCATCTGCCTGGGTGCTTGGGATGTGTTGGGGTTGAGGAGAATGGGACTGGACAGTGGAAGCTGGAGGGGGGGAGGGTAGAAACAGGGACAATGGCTGCCATCAGAGAGGAGGCCAGAGCCTCAATCGATTTCTGTTGGGCGGCCAATCCAGTGTAAATGGCCTCCAGGAATGCATTAGATTGTTGATTCTGAGCTGCCAGCCCCTGGATGGCATTCACAATGGTTGACTGCCCTACAGAGATGATCTCAGGAGGTCAATAGCCTCCTGACTCAGGGCAGCAGGGCTACCAGGGGCAGGGCCTGAGGTGCCTGGGGTGTGGGAAACTCCATGAGGAGTTGCTGGGAGGGCGGTGATGGTACGAGGGTGGCGGCTGTACCTGTAGCTGGGGTGGTCACAGAAATGTCCGCCACCAACAGAGAGCTTCCATCGGAGGAGGTATCTGTGTCAGAACTGTCCCCTCCAGTCTCCGCCATCGTGCACCCCTCACCCTCCGTACCACTGGTGCCTTCAGCGTCAGTGGACTCTGCCTCCTGGGTCCTGTGGGATGCAGCTCCCTCTATCGCCGGTGCCTCTGCTCCTCTGCCAGATGATGCTAATTCACATAAGGAAAGGATGACAAAACAAAAAGGGGGGGGCAAAGGATACACTTGGTCAATGGCTGCACCAACGCCACAGTTGGCGTACACAGCACACTACACACAGGGAACAGGCCTACGCTATATACCATAGCACTACCAGAAAATGAGTTAGCAGCCCTGGCATGGGGAGGGGCACACACCACCAAATGAAGCACACCTGGGACCCATGCAGCCCTGACCAGTTGTGGATACCTACGAGCTAGGTAGTTAGGACAATCCCTTCGGAACCCTAGCCACCAGAGAACCTACAACGCAATGGCAGGCCTGGCCGATGGGCACCTATTGACATACATCCCCACCTGGAAACCACCCTACCATGCTTAAGTTGTAATGATAGGCACTGTACTCACGCCTTTGTGGCTGCTGTGATGCCCTCAAGTACCCATCCAGCTCTGGATAGGCCACTGTCAGAATGAGGGCCATCAGGGGGGTCAGGGTTCGACGGGTACCCCTTCCTCATTGGGAGGCCATCCCCAGCTGGGCTTCCACTGTCTTCCATGTCCAGCGTCTCAGGTCCTCCCTGCGTTTGCAACAGTGGGTGCTCCGCCTGCCATAGACCCCCAGGGTCCGCACCTCCTTGGGGATGGCACGCCATATAACCTTCTTTTGATGGACGCCGACTTGCAGAGGCAATACACACAGGAAAATTGAATTACACAAACAGTTGCTATTTATTACACCTATGGCCCACCATACCTGTTTCCATCACCATTGACACACACATGGTCCAGTACACAACCTAAATGCCGCCCAGAGGAAATCCACCCACCTCCCTTACCTGAGCCCTTCACACACACCACTCCATGCATCAATGCCACATGCATCATGCCCACAGTGTTCTCACCTGTTAGTCTGGAGGCCCATACAGCAGTCCGTACTGGGGTAGGAACCCATCCACTAGTCTCTCCAACTCCTCCAAAGTGAAGGCTGTGGCCCTTTCCCCGGTCACGCGGGCCATGGTAGGTTCCAGACACAGGTCACAGCAGTACATACAGTGTAGGTCCTCTCCTGTGGAAGATCAAGTAGCAAGTGAGGAATCAGATAGAAAATGGTGGTTACGTCCGTGGCTGGGCATACCGTCACCGCCAGCATAGATCACCATTGGCCACTGTAACCCATAAGGCCCAATTATGACCAATGAGGAGTTGCACAGTGGCTCCCAACCGCCTTCCTTCAACAGTGCCTAATGTCAGCGGAATCACCTCACTTCCACCTGTCCCTCCACATAGGACAAGCAGACGCCATTTCGAGGGGGGGAAGGCCATGGAAAATTGCTGCGTCACAGGTGAAATTAGAACATACTGGACAAATCACACTGACCCATTACAAGTTAACAGCATGCAAAGTTCTAGTGTAGCTCCATTGTTCAGTTTGTGACCGGCTCCTCACTCTTTTGACCTACAGATTTGTACTGCTGTGGCTGAATAGGAGATGGAGACATACCCTCGTGTACAGACCCAAGGTGGACTTGGCGACACAGGAGGACAGGCACATTATCATCGCACAAACTTTATACTAAGAAAGTGAAATGCGAATATTGGTTTCCCACCTAGGCAAGTGTAGTGTGTAGACCATATCCTTAACAGATAATTGTAAATAGAGTCTAGGGGAGGAGGGAGCCTAGTAATGGAGAGGTATAGGACCTACTACCGCTGCGTTGTCTATGTACTGAGACCTGCAGTAACATGGCAGGAAAGGTTGAGAAGAGGTTAGATAGATATATGGCCAGTCAATGATGGTGGAACTCCAGTCCTTGAGGCACAGTGTGTAGAGGGTTGCTCGGAGTATTAGAAAACACTAAAGGTAAGTACTAGAATCCACCCCAAAGGCCAGGAAAGTAGGAGTATAATATAGTAACTTTCCCAAAAGACACAGATTTACAACAAAGTAGATTATGCAAGAATGAAGAAGAGACTGCAAGACACCAACAGTGGATTCCTGGACCTGAAGACCTGTGGAAGAAGGGCACCAAGTTCAAGAAGCACAGAACAGTCCAGGGAGAGCAGGAGCTCCTGCTAACCCGGATGAAGGTGCAAAGGAAGAACCACCGGTGAAGAACAACAGTCAGTACTGCACGCAAGAAGATGGATATGGGTTCCTGCTTGGTGCAGACGATGTCCCACGCCGGATGGAGGATTGCAGTGTGGGTTGTGTCACTGGAGTCTGCCAACAAGCCTTGGCACATGCAAAGATCAGAATTAGTGAAAAATGGTGCTGCTTGGGAATAGGAGGGACCTGGTGGACTCTACCCAGGTGGGGGAACCATAGGGGCCTCTCAGAAAATCAGAGAGCCCACAGAAGACCAGGCAGCATGCACAGGAGTCCGTCAGCAAGGGACAAAGAAGGTGCAAAAGGAGGCCCATGCAGAACTACGACAAAGGCTCCCACGCAGCCGGAGTACCACTCAGGAGGATGTTCATCACAGGATAGAGTGCTGGGGGCTGGAGCTGCATAGTGCACAAGGAACTTTGTGGAAGGATACCAACAAGCCTTGGCAACTGCAAGAAATGTTGTGCACAGGGTACTGTCTTGTGAGAGGAAGCCAGCTCTTACCTCCACCAAAGGTGGACAGTAGGACATCAGGACCGTCAGGACTACTTCAATCCACCAAACTTGATGCAGGATCCACGCAGTTCATCAGGAGAGGTGATCCATGCAACCATCGGAGTAGGTGCCTGCTGAAGAAGGGGAGTGACTCCTTTCCCCCAAGGGAGATTCCTTCACTCTTCTGGTGCAGGCTGAAGACAGGCTTTCCTGTGAGGATGCACAGCCTGGAAACAGTGCCGTTGCTGGCAGGAGCTGAAGATACAATGTTGCAGAGGTCATCTTTGCTTCTTTGCTGCAGTTTGTAGAGTTCCTGGAGGGTCCATATGCAGTTTCTTTGGTGAGAAGGTGAAGTGGAGGATGCAGAGGATTCCTACTAGAGTCTTGCAATCTGAATCTGAAGAACCAAAGACCCAAAGACAGGCTTGAGTAATTGCAGTTTAGGTTAATAAATGTAGAATACTTCTTGAGGGGTTTCCATTCATTGTTGAAAGATGCTGTTACCTTTTCAATGCATCTGCATGGAATGAAATTAATTACATCCCCACACAACACCTCCCCTAGGTTTACTGCATATGCACCATGCCTGCATTTAACCTTTTTAAAAAAAAAAATACCTGTCCCATTACAACAGACCATTAGCAAAACAAGATTGATGTGTAAGGCTAGTCATTGAGAAAAAAACTGGTATTAGAGGAGAGTATTTTGCAGGAGAGTGTCCACTTGCTTAGCTCTCTCCCACCACAATCACCCATTTGCAATCACCCCTTAACATGCTTCCCCACTTCTTCACCATTCTAGCTATATTTTGCACCCTCCACTGCCTCTAAGCAATGTCCTGGTTAGGTTTTTGGAGTTGACCACATCCTCTGCCTAGGTTACCACCTGACCTGTTTTATTTCTTTTCAATTCTTTATTGAGAAATCATGAAACATACAACAGAGCCTTACACCAAGATGTACATTACCAACCACAGATGAGCAGGAAAGAATATCCCCAAGATCAGACAATCACACAATAACAACATCATACAGTACTGAAAAAGAGCATAGTTACACTCTTGGTTCCAGGTATAGCGGCAAGGACCGTCTGGAAGTAGGTATCTGTAAACTCAACCATATCCTTAACAGATAATTGTAAATAGAGTCTAGGGGAGGAGGGGGCCTAGTAATGGAGAGGTATAGGACCTACTACCGCTGCGTTGTCTATGTACTGAGACCTGCAGTAACATGGCAGGAAAGGTTGAGAAGAGGTTAGATAGATATATGGCCAGTCAATGATGGTGGAACTCCAGTCCTTGAGGCACAGTGTGAGAAGGGCCATATGGAGGGTGTAGATATGGGTAAATGGATATCATTAGTGTGGGAACTGGACGGGAGGTAGGCAATAATTGCTGTGGTGCTACAGATCAGGCAAAAGGACTTGAAGACATTGATAGGAAGAGAGAGAAGGCAGCATATGAGAAAAAGAGAAAGGGTGGGGGGAACGACAGAAAAAAAGAGCGGAAGAAGGGAAAAGAAAAGGGATACCTAAGAAAGACAGAAAGAGAATAAAGAAGGGGTGGGTCAAGAGATGGGTCTGTAAGAATGGGAAAGAGGGTGATGAAAACTAGTGTAGCAAAACCAATCATAACAATAGAACAAATATCATAAATAACAGTAAAACCAGCACCGACCAAGGGGGGGTGTGGGGGAGGAAGGAAAGGCAATGTAAGGGGAGAGGAGTGAGTGGTACGATCCAGACATAAGGACAGTATGAAGACGGGAGAGGAGAGGGGAAGGGTAGGGAGCGCATTCAGGGTTAGTGGAAGGGGAATAAAAGGGTCCCAGGTCTGGAGGAATACCTCTGGCTTGTCTTGTAAATTGTACATAAGTCGCTCGTGGGAGGCGGCTTGGTACATAGCTGTCAGCTATTCCTCATGGGAGGAGGGTGTTGTAGTGTGCCAGTGTCTATGGATGCAAAGTTTTGCTGTTGCTAGCCCAGTGTTCAGGAAACTTGATTTGGGGCGGGAAAGACCTTGTAGCTCACCCACGTCATGTAAAAGGAGGAGGGGAGGGTAAGGGAGGATGGTATTGGCAGAACTTCCCTTAAATGTGGTCCCCACTGCCTTCCAGTAAAGTTGGATGATTGGGCAGTCAGTGCGTATATGTATCAGGTCGCATCTAGGGTGGAGGCCACACCAATAGATCGCATGGGGTAGGAGCCCCGTTGCTCTAAGTTTCTGGGGTGTCCAGTACCATTCATGCAATGTTTTAAAGAGACAGAACTTCAGGTGGGCCTCACATGAATCACGTTCTCTTGCCTCTAGTAGGTCAGCCCAATCATCTAACTCATAATCCCATTGTAGATATGCCTGTTATTTCGTTTTGAGCGTTTCCAGTAGGGGCAAGGAGAACAGATAATGGTTTATCATGTTATGCATGCCCGATACTACTCCCTGAAAGGAGCCCCAAGTACTGGAGAGTGGTGAAGCACCCATGGGAGAGCTCCTATGCAGCGGCGGAGACAGAGTGAAGAAAGTGCCATGCATGATGGTCGGGTAGTGTAAATTCTTCCCGGAGGGTTGTAAATGTTTTCAAATTCCCATTGGACATAAGTTGATTAACATCTAAGGGGTCTTTGCTCCGCCAAGCCTCCCAGTTGATCATTTTCCCCCCATTAGCAGGCCCGTATTATCCCAGATGGGGGCCTGGTCATGAATCCTCTGATCCACTCCTAACAAGCGGTGTGCTCTTCTCTAGGAGTTTAGCATGGCTTGGAGCATGGGGTTAGTGGATCTGGGCATGGTAGCACCTGCACTGTAGAGCACATTGAGGCCAGACAGGAAGTGTGAAATCGTACGTTCCACTGTGACCCACAGCGGTGGGTTGGGGACGTCTGAGAGCAGGAAGATAAGTTGTGATAGCTGTAACGCGAGGGCATAATGTTCTATCAAGGGTAGGCCCATCACTTCGCACTCACAACATGTTAAGAGTGTAGTCTTGGATAACCTGGAGTGCATTGACCCCCATACAAAGGCCCGTATTTGTCTATCCACTGCACGAAGCAGAGGCAGAGGGATGTGTAAGAGTAACATCCCAAGAACATACAGAAACTGTGGTAGGGTCACCATGCGGACTGTCTTCATCCTCCCCCATAAAGAGAGGCCTACGTTGGACAATTTGTTAAAGTCCCTCTTCATGTTGGGAAGTAGTGGGTCTAGCTTGTCTGCCACCATGTGTTCCAGGCCCTTATTAATAAATATACCAAGGTACTTATGACGGGACTGTTTCCACTGAACCGGGAAGTCCTGTACTCCCGAGCAGACTGTCACATGAGACATAGAGAGCGCCTCGCTTTTGTCCCAATTTATTTTGTACCCTGATAATGCTTCAAATTCAACTAGGATCAACCGGAGCACAGGAAGTGAGCGGGTGAGGTCTCTGAGTGTCAACACTATGTCTTTGGCATAGAGGTAAATGGTGGAGCAACCGCCAGGAATGGGTACGCCAGAGAAGAGGTTGGATCTATGGATGAGAGCGGCTAATGGACCCACAGCTAAGAGAAAGAGCAACGGGGACAATGGGCAACCCTGTCTGGTACCTCTCCTAACTGGGAAAAGATCAGAAAGGAATCCTCCACAATTTACTTGTGCTGTCGGTGTGTCATATAGCAAGCGGACTTTGTTTGATGAATCCAGTCCCTAACCTGATACCACCATTCTATCCTATTGAATGCCTTTTCGGCATCAAGGGATAGGGCGAGAGCCTCCTCCTGAGAATCACGTGCGGTCCGTAGGGCTTGCGAGGGAGTGCGGAGATGGTTTCTGGAGGAGCGGCCAGGCACAAAACCTACTGGTGTATGGTGAGTAAGGGATGGAAGCCCTTTCTTCTGGCAGGTTGCCAGAATACCTGTCAGTATCTTTATATCGCCATTTAGGAGGGCGATGGGGAAGTAGCTGCCACATAAAAGAGAGTCTTTCCCAGTTTCGGGTAACACTGCTATAAAAGCCCTATTGCAATAGGCATCGTAGAGGGAGTCCAGGGAGTCCGCCGTCTTCGCTCCCGTTAATTTGTAAAATTCTGCCAGGAACCTGTCATCGCCTGGGAACTTATGATAGGGGAGTTTAGCTATAGCCTTCTCAATCTCCAGCTTGCTGATCTCTCCTTCTAGGAGTGCCCTGCCTTCCTCTGTAAGGCTGGGAACCCGTGCCTTGTCGGAGAATGCAGATAACTTCTCATGGTACTCTACCGCCTTGGGAGTATATAGGGTCTGGTAAAATCTACTGAACGCATTAGTGATGTCCTGTGGGTGAGTAAGGATCGCATCATCAAAATCTCAGATAGCTGCTATAGCCAACGCTGACTCCCGACAGAGTTGGGCAGCTAGTAATCATCCTGCTTTTCTCCGTGCTCATAGTGGCGCCCTTTCATCTGCTGCAAAGCGTATTTCGCCTGGGAGGTATATAGGGCATTCAATTACATTTTGGCCTGTTTGAGACTACGGCGGGCGGGGGTGGAAGGAGATACGGTGTATTTGCGGGTACACAATACTATTCGGTCCTCCAAGGCTCATTGACAGGAACATCTCTGAGCGTGGGCAATAGCAGCGTCCCTCATGAGTTGTACCCTTATTGTTGCTTTCGCCGCTGCCCATTAGGTCTGCGTAGAGGGGACTGAGCCTTTTTTGCCGACCAGATAATTAGTAACATGAGAGCTGAGTTGTATTTTCCCCTGTGGAGTACGATAGCTTGAGGTGGTTAGACGCCATGGTTTGCGTCCAGGGGTAACTAAGCCCAGGTCCAGTGCGCGCAAAGAGCACCAGGGAGTGGTCTGATAGTGCCACCACCAGGATCTGGCAGTCCCTTATCCATGGTCCCAGGTTGGGAGTGACAAGAAAATAATATATTCTAGATTGTGTACCATGGACCAGTGAGATATATGTGTATTCGCGATCAAGCGGATGGGAAAGACGCCAATGATCCACCAAGCCCAGGTCTGAGCGTATGTGCCCGAAAAGGGCTGTGTCTGCATTGTTACTCACATCCAGACTGCCCGTACGATCGAGCACCGCATCGCAGGCCAGGTTCCAGTCACCTACCAGGAGATATTGCGAGGACCCAATCTCTGTTAAGCGATGATTGAAAGAGAGAAAGAAGGGACATTTGTTGTCTGTAGGAGCATAGATGGATCCTACACATATAGTATGTGCACCTATTCTAAGTTTGGTAAGGACATACTGGCCTTCTAGATCGGTCCATGTGTTAAGCACTTTGAATTGCAAGGACCGGCGGAGAAGGATCGATACTCTGCTTTTTCTGCCAGTGCACGAGTTCCCCAGGCCGAGTCGTCGTGATCCCGCTATAAAGTCCTCGACCCACACAGTCCCTGCACAGTTTCTCTGATTCCAGTAGGGAAAGATGTGTTTCTTGCAATAGGGCAATATCTGCGCGTTTAGATTGCAGATATGATAGATCCGTCTTTCTCTTGATGAAGTGTGTGAGGCCATGAACATTCCAGGAGAGAACTGTTAGCGGAAGGGGAGATCCCATGCTAGCGCCAGGCGCGGTATTTAATTACGCACAGTGATCCCTTGCTAAGACGATGCAGCCGGTAATGGCGCGTACCAAAGGGGAGGCAGGCGATAGGTCAAAGTACAGGGGAGAGATGATGGAGGGAGAGGGCAAGGCACTGCGGAGGGCAGAAGGAAAAAAGAGGGGGGCAGCCTATTTTCAATAGGGGGCCAAAGAGGTTGCAGCGAATGGTGAGTACTTCCTCGAAGAATACCCCAAAACTGGCCTATCAAGGAGATGAGGGGGGCCAACCGGTGAGGGAACTCTGGGGCCAGAGGTGTATTTTTAATGGAGGGATGGTCCTGACATCCGTGTCCCCTAGATGAGGACCGTGAATGCCAGTGTTTCCAGATGTGCCCAAGGCGTCATCATGGGTTCAACATCTCTTCAAAACCATCAGCTCTAGGATTGGGCAGTCCCTCCACACCCCTGCCTGCATCCCCTTTAAAGGTAGGGGAGTACCCCCAGAAGCAACCCTCAGGAGAGTCATGGGAACACTAACTGGGAAGGGGAGGAGGGCCGCAGGGGGCAATCCCACATGGGAGCAGCCACGGTTATCAGAAGCGGCAGAGCGACAATGGGATCTGGAAGAGTTGGGAGAGTTGGGGGGGTAAAGGGGTCTATAGTTGTCCGAGATTGCACGTCCATGAGGAAGAAGAACCCCCTATGCCTTCAGGTCATGCAGTACCCCAGAAAGTCTACAGAGCATAGTATCGAGTGGAGAACCCCTAATCGGTTGCAATTGTGACCCCACAGGTCCCGCCCCCCTATCAACAGCACAGGATCCTCATGGGCAGGATATAGGAATAGGCAGTAAAGGTCTTGCTTCGTGTCAACCATATAAACAAGAATATGAACAAGAACAACAACTACATCTATGACAATAGCATATGTGACAGTAGCCGATAAAGAAGTGTAGGGTACTTAGCCATCCAACAAGTGTACATTCTTAGCACCCATATGGTGAACCTCTGCTGTTACGATTATCTCCCAGTGTATGGGACAGTCAAGTAGCAGAGGGTGGTGGTTTCAAGGGAGACTGGGATTTGTCTCTGGTAAGGTCTTGAGTAAGAGCAATCATGGCTTGGAAAGCATGTTCTATGCCTTTCTGGGATCTCTGTGGGCGATCATAAGTCCTTCCCCATTTCTGCTTTGCTGAACAGACATCACGCTTATCGGGGTCTGAGAGCTTAGAAGGTCATGCATAGACATAGAGGTATGGTCCATGGGTTGCGTGGCAAGAGTAGCCAAGAAGGAACTGAGGGCTGCTGGTTCAAAGAGGTCTCTAGATCTGCCATCTTGCACAATCCACATGCGAGCTGGTTCAAAGGGGCCAAATTTGATATTCATGTCTCTTAGCTCCGGGCAAAGGGCCAGGAACCCTCTTATTTTCTCATTGGTTTCAGTGGAGAAGGCTGAGGCCATTCAAACATCAGACCCCTCCAACCTATATGGGCCATGTGCCCTTGCCGCTGTAATAACCTGGAGTGCCTACTCGTGGCTTAGGAAACAAGCGATGATGGGACAGGGCTTTCCTGAGTGTGCTTTATGGATGGGGCCGATTCTGTGGGCACATTGGAACTCCAAGGCTGGGGAGAAGGTGAGGCCTGTGAGCTCCTGTAGAAGATCCTTGAGATACGCTCATATATCTGTGCCCTCCTTGCGCTACAGAATAAACTAATATTGTCTCTTCGGCTCCTGTCCTCCAGGTCCATAAGTTTAGCATGGAGCAACTGTAACTCTAAAGCACGCTCCGGGAGCACTGCAAGTTGACTTTCAACTTCTGTGGGATGGTGGTTGAGGTTCGTGACCTTATCATGAAAGCTGGCAATGTCTGACCGTATTGAGTGAGCTGCATGGAGAGGTCAGTGATCTTTAAGTCCATGGCTTCCAGGTGGTGGCCCACTGCTGCAATTTTCTGTAGGATGCGCTCAATGGCAGTGTCCGAATGTGCATCATTGATGAAGGCTGTGGGCCTGAGGCCACAGGGGCTGCAGGTGAGGCCATGGGGCGAGGTTGGGCGATAGCTTCTGAGAACAGTAGTTGACAGGTGAGTTCCCCCTCCATCTTATCGTTGGGCATCTCCTAGCAGGGGGAGAACCAGCTGCCCCCGCCGCACCTCCTCGACAATGAACAGTGGAGCGGCGAACTGACGTGACCTTCCATGGCTCCACACAGAGTTGTGATTCCCGGGGATGTTTCCCAAGCCTCAGGATTCACCCCTGCAGGCTAGGGCCTGTGTCTATTCTGCTGGAGGGAAGATCTACTGTATACAGCAGTCCACTCACATGACCCTCAGAGGATCCCGTCACTGCTCCCTAATCAGTGGTCTTATGTTAATGAAGAGCAGCCGTCTTATGGCACGGTATGGATTGAGGAGGAGGATGGGGTCACAAGTGAACCAGAATCTGGCCCTTGAAGAGTATGGCAGAGACAAGCGCTCCCCGACAGGGAGTGAGGGATGGTGGACACTAATCAAACCAAGGGAGGGTAGCCCAGGTGCCCGATGGTTTCGACTTGGTGCGCCTGCTCTTCTGGCCTTGTGACGTCGTGGGATTCCAGTGTATGGACACTTCTCCCCAAGAAAGCTGCACTGCTGTTATCCTCTAGAGCCTTTCATGCTTCGCTTCAACTTTAGACCCCCGGGTGTGTTGGGCTGAGGTCCTGTAGAGGGGCTATGTGGGCTACTACTGGGGCAGGCAGAGACAATTAATCCCTGATAGCTCTTGGGCACCTCCCTGCCCACAATGAAAAGAGGGATGTCAGTACGTCATCTTCCCCAATACTGGATTGTGCTGCCTATGTGTCCCTCTCACCTCAAGTAGGCTTCCCGTTGCAGTCCGATGGAGCCATACAATGGCCTCGGGGGGCCCAATCGGCGTTCTCTTCCCTCTTGTGAGCTGCCAGTCCTCCATCTAGAAAGGGTGGAGGGAAGTTAGAGAGGAGAAGCGTCGGGAGAGACTGTGTCCCGGGAGGGTGCCTGTATCATTTAACTACGGCCACACACAGGGCTGGTCCTGGGCCTAAAACGAGTGCAGCTGCTCCCAGCCATCCTTTAAATTGAGCCCCCGGATCACCGCGGGGCTACAGGCCCGAAAACACGCTGGGGCTCTGGGGCAGCTTCCGACCCCAGAGGAGGTGCCTGTTCGGCCCGACCGGTCTGCGGAGGGTGTGCTGAGGGGAGGAAAGCCCCCTCGATGGGTATCCGTTCCCTCGATTGCCCCCAGCACGGCCTGCCTCACGGAACACCAGCTTCAGGCAGCCATTCTTTCAGCGTCCTGACCACGCCCCCACATCTTACCTGTTTTAAATTAGCATGATCAGTATTTTAATATCCCAGCAGGTATAAAAATTAAGAAAAATCAGGTTGGTATTTTTCCCGATATGAGTGCACACTTTAAGCAGGTAAAGTAAGAAGAAAACACTTTACATCTGTTCTACAGCTGCCTTGCTGATCCCTGATTGATGATTTAAATAAAGACAGAAAGGCCATACTAATATGACTACAGCTGATTTCATACACAATTCTACTTGAGAATAATATTGGTGCTTTTGCAGAATGTTAAAATGTGAAAAAATTGCCACATTCTTCCCTGGGGAAGGTAGCAACCTGACCTCCGCCACCATACGTTCTGTGCAGCCTCTTCCCCTCTCAGACAACCCCCCCACCCCCCCTCTCCACTCTAGCGGGCTCGGAGTAAGAGTAAATCAAAAGTTGTTCTTTTGTTTCTCTTCACTTCTGAGTCAGCCTGTCACCTCGGAGCTTCTCAGAACAGGCTGCACTCTGCAGCTTCTTTATGAGAGACACACACCCAGGACAAACAAGAATGCCCCACCCCTTCATATATAGAAGACTAGGGGCTCCCCGAACAGCGAATGTTTGAGGGGGTGTCCATAAGGCCCTAAGTTTATGCTCAAAACGTAACACAATGTTTTGTGCTTTGTTGTTATGCACTGTTTCTGCTGCTAGATTTCACTGCAGATAGCCTCTCCGTCACATAAAGCCACTGCAGATGATATGTCTACGTCTGGATTTTTGGTGGATCTGTGACCGTTATATTTCATTAGTTTCAAAAATAAAAATACATTTGTTTGGATGTATTCGTTTAATTTTAAATCGATTTATGGCTGATGTGTCTAGTTGTGCTATTCAAGGTATAAAAGCACTCCACCTTGAACAAAATTATTTTTTCTATTTTTTTAATGCCTGTGTGAATACCCATATTCCTGGAAGTTTCCAAGGTAGCTCTCTTTTTTATGTAAAGGGGATGAGTGGAAGCTCACGTGTGAAGCTACTGTCTTATCTAGTGCATATGCACAACCCCATGAAGTAGGTTTTCCTGCTGCTGGATTCGTCATTCCAAATGCAACGTGATTAAAGGTCTGTTTTCTGGGGCATTATTCTGTGAAAACGGACCCTCCTTTAATTCTCAAAGTACCTACAAGTAGAAAGAAATATATATAAGCTTTTGTACTGAGGCAGAAACAGGAGGACACATTTTTCCACATAGATAATGGTCATTGCAATAATGAGATGCATGGATGCAAAATGTAGAGAATTGCACTACCACATGCGTGACTACAATGGCCATAATGCAATGGAATTTGAGATTATGGCCTCCTAAATTAAGGACTAGATTAATTTGCAGTGCAGGCGCTGAACTAAAAAAAACCTATACCCACAAGGTCTACAATTCAATGCTAAACGATAAAAAGCAAAGTGCTATAAGAACACAGAAAATACTCTAAAATCAGTAATCATGGTTGGTTGGAGTGCACTGTAATTTTTCACAAAGATACCCACCGTTAGTGCCTGAATATTTAAATGTTTCTGATTCAATATGTAATGTTCTTAATTTTGATACTATCATTTATCACATGCTGCATAGTCTGAATGTCATTTGTGACATGCAGTCATTCTGATGTTATAAGTGTCGAACAGAACAATTTTCGGTTTCGTGCTCTTAATTCTGTATGTTTTTTAGGATATAATACTTTTGTCCTACAGATCTCCACTAAAAATAAAGTTCATACATTCTATAAAATATTTGTATATTTACATATTCTGTATGAAAATGTTTCTGTTTTCTGTGTTCATCTCACAGGCAGCATAAAGTACTATAGAATAGCACTTCCAACATGCATCTCATCTAGTCTAAGAGTTTTAGTGGTACAGAATAGGTATTTTGCTGACACAAACATGTCTGTGGAAACGTTTATTATTAGATGAAAGATGACAAGAAAATAAAACGAATGAAATCTACAGATATGGGGGGAAGTCTTGTGTTAAATTAGGTGTGTTGACAGCAATAACTCATCACTATATATATATATATAGAGAGAGCCATCACTGATAGTTTGAATGGCATAGCTTCTAATGAAAATCAAAACTGAATGTGCAGTGAGATCAGACAGCCTGCTGCATGCACTGTGAATACCGGTTCAACCTTCATGGCTGCTTTTCAAATCAACAAACATCTCTGTGGATTTACTGTAGCTCTGAGTTTGTTGTTTGTTACAGACCAGTGACCAATCTATTTCTAAGATGGATAACTAAATACAAGTAATCGCTGTGGAGTTTGAAGACAGCTGACATATTGCTACAAATAGCAAGAGGTATTTCACAACACTGAAAATTTCAGAATGCTGTGAACTATTTTAGTAAATCTTCACGAAAGAGTGTCTTTGCAGACTGAGAAATGTACCTTCTGTCCTAAGTGCAAAATGTTACACATGCCAAGAGACAGCATCTACAATTAAAGACAAAAGGGCTGTTCTGTACAAAGGGAGGCATTGATTAAAAATACCGAGCATGTCGAAACCAAGGCCCAACTGGGAGGGAACATAAAGCAGCCTGGCAAGTTTTGTCTGACCAGCCCCCATAGACTACACAGCGAGTGAGCTTGACAACTACAATGGGGTTTGGGGAGGTGGTGTTCTCCCCACCCCAAGAAAACCTGGAAAAAATGGCTAAACCGATTCATTCTACTACACATTTTTCATTATATATTCAATTGTATTAGTTTTTAGAGCATAGCAAAAGATTACCTTACAGAGTACCAGGATACAGCAATCTTTATTGTGGTTCTTCAATGATTCCCTCACCATCACCCTCTAGCAGTGCCTCTCATCTCTCTATCACCCCTCTCTCACATGTATTTAATTAGTTTTTTAGCACTGCTGTTACCAGAAGAGGCAGTGGTGTAACAAAGGTCCCGCAGCCCTAGCAGTGTGGTGGGCCTTGAACTCCAGAAGGTCCCTCAGCAGAATACCCAGGCCTGAAAGCTCCTGACTAAGTCGAGAGGGGGACCCTCAATATACTTTGCTGGAACCCCCTAAATGTCTGTTATGCCACTGAGCTTAGGGTGTTTGATCACTTTACATCACACAAACATACAGAGGCAATTAATCATAGATGTTTAAATCAGTGTATAGAAAATGTTATATAAGTTCATACTGGTAGGAATTTTTATAAGAGTGCTCAGTCTGGGGAAACACAAACGTAGGATTCAGAATGTAACACAGTGGTTATCATTGACTTTTGGAAAACATACCTTTCTAAACTGTACAATGCAGTCTGCATGCATCTTTTTGATGAACTACACAGCTACAAAAGGATCTCTATGACAAAAGCAGTATGCCGCTGAGCTATGAGCATAAAACATTGTTTTGTAATCTGCATTGTACACTCTCTTTGCAGCAGCCATATTAATCCTTTGCACTACCTTAGATGAGTCAAAACTGCCAATAGAATAAACTTCAATCTCTCTCCAGCAGGTACATTGATCACCAGAGTTATCCTGGCACTTTTATTGTTTCCTGAAAACTGTTGGATATACAAGGAACTCTGCAGTTCTTTTAAAAATGTTGCACTGCTACAAAACCAGGCCCCCAGTAACAAAAGCAGCAACCTGCCCTTCAAGCCTCGTGGGGACACACCTGATGCCCGGAAAGGCCAGTTTGGCCAAAACATATGGTATTAGTGCTAAAGCTAATGTGGAATGTGGAATGACATTTCATTTCAACATTAGTGCCAGTGAAGTCTACACATTTGTGTTAAGGCATGACCAGAATCGTTTCCACATGCACAGCATTCCAGGATGCTCTGCAGTGACTGCATTGGGGAAGATCTCTGGCAACACCATGGCTATTTGCACTGATTGTATGCTTTCTCGGGGAACTTCACAATCCCACTTACTTGTGCAGGAACCAGTGCAACATCCACTGTGTCTGCGCATATTTGGTGCCAGAGGACTGTGACAATTGTCCTCTGTGTTTCAGTATGATTCTTCAGGGATGGTAAGTAAGACACAGTAACTTCGATTGGGACAATAGCCATCTGAATATTCCAGAGAAGAGCTTCAAACAGCCTCACTTCTACATACAAATGTATTTCTATATCAAGCAAAGAATATATTCACAAATACACATTCGAATTAACACAATTCAACAGTTTTCTGCTTTTTTAGGCCACACTGTGTAGAGTGGTGGAGCTTTTTCTGAGTTTATATTTTCATGAACTTGAAAGGAGCTCACTCGGATGCCACACAAGATGGCCTCCTTCCTTTGAAGCTCCCAAGTAGCTCTGACGGTCGAGATTACGCTCCTTTCGGCATTGTTATTATTATTCTTATGATGTAGTTTCAGCCGTTAAAAAGGTAAGCGCTTCATAAGTAAAATACTTTCAAATTCCTTGCCACCTTTTAAGACTTTTTTTGGATGCGAAAGGTGCACAATAGCTCTGTGATTTATACCAGTCACCATTTTGATTATTTTCCTATCACCGCATGTGAGTTCAATTTTCTTGCCTTATTACGGTTGGCAGTGTGGGTGGACATTTTATTTTACTTCAGGAACAAAGTAATATATTAGTTAAACTTTCATTTTTATGGATATGATGTATAACTCATCCCTGCTAAAGAAATTGGACATTGTGGGTTATGCAGGCGTTGCTTAACATCTCTGGATGTCAGCTGCTCACTAAGGTGACTTGGAGCAAGAACGTTTACATAGGAGTTCACTCACTGCAGCCTCTGCTGTCCTGTACATTCCCTATTCACCTTCAGGAATACATATGGCACTTATTATTGCTATTTGCTTATTTGGTTGTTTCATTCTTAAGTCACATGTACTACAATTTGTTTTGATGTATTATTTTAATGGTGATTTAGTTTGATTACATTTGGCTTCCGATTTTGGCTGTAACTGACTGAACGTATCGTTTTCATCCTGTGCTCAATGGTTTAAGGACTTTATCCTGGTCATATTTATTTTTATTCACCTTCGCCTCACAATAGTCAATTTTGGCATCCATATTTCTCTCATTTAGTTATGATTAGGCACTTCCAAGGTCTGGTGTAATAATGTTTCACAGTCCTTTGATTCCTTCATGGGTAAGCCTCACAGACTGAAATGTCGTCCTTCTCTACTGCCAAACCTCTTATCAGAAGACCTCATCATCAAAAGGATATTAGTTCAGAACATCCTTTAGCCACCACAGAGGGGAAATGTGCTCACAGATACCTGACTGACCTCTGCAACAGGAGCCATCTCGAAAAAAACATCTGGATCGGTCAAACAGAGTTAAAAGGATGCAGAATCTCCCTCTAAGTTACCCTCGCCTTTCACTTTGGAGGGCATTCTGGGGGAAATTAGAACATTAAAGCCCTTTGGTATTGAAACTAGTGCCTTGCTTCAGCACATTGAAGAAAAATCTTCTTATCATTAACAGCACATCTCTGCTATTTCACAATAGGTCAGTGATGTGAAAGATTCCATCCTGAATGTTTCTCACTTACTAAAAGAAATTACACAACGAGGATTTGGAAATTAGGAATCAGAGGAACTATCTTAGGGCCTCATTATGAATTTGGTGGTCCGACTGCCAGACCGCCATGTTGGCGGTCTGAAAAAGATCCCATGTCAGCAGTCTTTCAGACCACCCTATCACAAGTTACAAAGACAGACCACCAGTGGCACAGCGGTCTGGAATTAGGTGGTCCGACCTCCAGCACCATCAGTACTGTGACCAAACCCTGAGCGTGTTACAAACACACAGGTGCTGTGGCGGTCCCTTCATGGTGGTCAGCCAATAGGGGACGAACCTTAGTAGTTTGCGGTCAGCAAAGTAACAGACTAGTGCACTTTGAATGAATTTGAAAACAACACAGCTGACACACATTGGCCAAGTGGACACACCTGCAAAGGTACTATATAATGCACCCATTCACAGACCACAATCCTTTGCATTTCCAATGCAAAGCATAGAAGCCTGAACACCTTATTTTACATACACTTCATAGATTAGGCACCCCCTTTTTCACCATCTCATAGGGCACCCTACACACACTTTTGTCCATTCTCACCCTTTTACACTTCCCCTGTTTAGGAAGTCACTATCACCCATTAATTTTTTTCCACCATGTCATGATCTAAAAATCACAGTTTTCCCAAGGTGAATTAAGAGACGTGGTGGATGAAATCATAAGATTACAGCCACAATTGTTTGGAGCACAAGTACAGCATACTCCTCTCTGTAGCAAAATGGAAATGTGGGACAGGCTAGTTGACAGAGTGAATGCTGTAGGCATCACCCTGCGCACAATAGAGGACATCAGGAAGAGTTAGAATGACCTGAGGGGCAGGGTCCATTCCCTGGTCTCCAGACACCAGCTGCAGGCCAAGAAAACTAGCAGTGGCTTTCCCAGTGTCCTGTTACCTCTCTTTCAATGGGAGGAGAAGGTGTTGGCCATCCTGCATTCTGAGGGCTTCACAGGAATACCTGGGGGAGTGGAGTCTGGTAAGTCACAACTCAGAAACTGTCCCAAAGTGCTATGTCATGTATGATCATAGCTCACCTTTTGCCACTGTCTTGTTCATGTACCCCACCAACACGCAATACCCAGAGTAACTGGGTGTTGATACTGTCAATCTATAATGTTGGACCGAACAGCACAGCTACTAAGGACCATCACATATGGCTAGATGTCTATATGGGGCCTGTAAGCCTTTTAATATACAATAATAATCCCAGGACTCATGGTATGTCTCAACAGGTAAATGTATTCCCAAACCTAAATGCAGTCTGCTTACTGATATGCAATACCCAACATTTGTATATTGTGTGTAGTACAGAGAGTTATCTGACTGCAACTCTCAGAAGGCACTGGTTCTTTAATTCCAAACACCAGACCAGTGTTCACTTGCCCAAATACACCTAGGAGGATAACATTTGTATAGTGTGTGTATTACAGGGATTGGCATAACTGCAACTCCCAGGAGGTACTGTTTCAATAACTCCAAACACCAGCCACTTGGCCACTTGTTCAAATACCCCTGTGTCTTAATTCTCAATTAAAATGTACTGACCTGGGAGGATATCATTTGTATAGTGTGTGTATTACAGGGATTTACATGACTGCAACTCCCAGGAGGCACTGTTTCACTAACTCCAACCACCAGCCCAGTGGTCATTTGTCCAAATACCCCTGTGTCTTAACTATCAATTGAAATGTAATTACCTGGGAGGGTACTATTTGTGTAGTGTATGTAGTACAGGGATTAACATGACTGCAGTTCCCAGGAGGCCCTGTTTCTGTAACTCCAATCATCAGCCCAGTGTTCACTTGCACAATTACCCCTGTGTTGTAGCTCCCAAATTAAGTGTACTCACCTGGAGGGACAATGTTTGTATAGTGTGTGTAGTAGAGGGAACCACATGACTGCTAAGGCCAGGAGGCTCTGTTACTGTTACTCCAACCACCAGCCCAGTGTTCTCTTGTCCAAAGACCTGTTTGTCAACTCATACATTAAGTTTACTCACCTAGGGAAATACTATTTTATGGAGTGTGTAGTACAGGGAGTGCATGACTGCAGCACCCTGAAGGCCTTGTGTCTGTAACTCCAAACACCAGACCAGTGTTCACATGTCTAAATACACTTGTTCCTTAACTCTCAATTGAAGCATTCACACCCTGGAAGATACCATTTGCGTGTTGGGAAGTAGAGGCAGTGACCTGACTGCAAAGCCCTATATGCTCTGTTACTCTATCTCCAACCAACAGCAGAGTGGCCACTTGTCCCAATACCCTTGTTTGTCAACTCCCAAATGAAGTATACTCACCTGAGAGTGGTCAAGCACAGACCATACCCAAATCAGAGACATATCTGTCAACATAGCTCCATCTTGACATGCTAACCCAAGATGAAATATTTGAGGACAGGAGTGACACCTTACCCAGTGCGTATAACAAGTATTTATAAGGCCCCATGATGCAGCACCAGATTGGTATTGACAGCAAAGACATTCACACTGCATTGTGCACATGATGGCTCCGGTCACATATACAACAAAGTCCTGGGTTTGCCTGTATCACACTCAACTAGGCCTTCAAATGGTCAAAGCCATATCTTGCCTAGCCACTGTTTTGCCTGCACTGGTAGCAAGATGTCATTTTCAGGCCATCCTCCCAAAGTAAATTGCCATGCTTCACACATGTCATGTCAATACACCCATTACCATGGTTACTTGCCACAATAGGATTAACTGTAACGTAATTTTGTTCAAGGTCTCTGCTTACTGTAACTCTAAACCATTAGAGGTTATAATACAAATGATAACATTGTATTATTTACACCAACAGGTCGACCTGCTGCTGGGCACACAGAGGCCACAGAAGAGACTGACACTGCTCCCCTGGATGACGCTTTCAGTGAAAAAGACACTGCCAGATGTCTGGATGTGGAGGACGGTTCTAGCCCATGTGGGCAACCTGGTCAGATGGCAACAGTGAGTCTCACTGTGCTCACAACTTCACCTCCCAGCCCTATTGCCTCAACATCAGAGGCAACAATAACCCCCTAATCTGTGTATTTAGCTTAGTGTCTTCCATCTCATGCCCCCTAGTCCTCGATTCTGTGTTACTGTGCAACACTTTGGTCAATGAGGGTCTAGGAACAAGTTGGGGAGGGCACCCTGTGACAAAGGCTCATTGGGTTAGGGTGACCGGAAGGGATGCTGTGGACCAGCTGGGTGAGGTCACTAGGGATGCTCTTGATCAGTACACCATCAGCCACGTCTTGGGGGTCTATCAGGAGTCCCAAGGCATGATGGGCTAGGAATTAACAGAACTCTGGTAAATCAATCAGCTACAGAGGGATATGCAGAAAGATATGTGGGAACAGAGGAAGGCCTGCAATAACAACATTGCCTCCTTAACAGGGGTGCTAAGGGATGTAAATACCATCCTGAACAGGGCTTTTCAACAACAGTCTACCCCTTCCTTTGGTTCATCAATACCAGGCATATCAATGTCAGTGCCCACCGCTGGAAGGGAGTCCCTGACAGAGGAAGAACCAGCCCCAGACACCCCTGGATTCTGTAGCACAGATTACCCCCCACCCCCATGCAGGTAGGGACAACCAGCAAAGAATCCAGGAGGTGGGGATGGCAAGATCCCAATTACTACCAGAAAGTGACTTCTTCCTAAAGGACCTCCTTTGTGTGCGATACATTCACTCTGTTGACTGATCCTGAACCGCCTACCAGTTCCAATGGGAGGAGTACTCTACTCCAATGATTTCATTCACCATGACTGACACCTTAACTTTACATTTTTGTTTCTTTCTGTCCCATTTTTATTTTCTGTATTAGAATCGTAATAAATTCACCCATCACAAACTCATTGTCTGCTTGCTTACATTTCACATTTAGCTATGTAGGGATGTAAGGCCATGTGAACCATGAGAGCAAAATGTAAGAGACTTGTGCAAGCACGGGTATGCTACAGGTACACAGTGTCTAGCTCGGGATTACAACCATTACACACCAACATATAGATACAAGTATCTGGTCAAACCAAAAAATACAGTGTTCAGCACATAGGCTGTCAACATGTCTAGACTATTGGAAATCAAGAATGAGTGACTCATACTGAGTATATTAACATATTTCCAGGTACAGACTCCCAGCCCATGGAAGGAAGGGATATGTCAGACATTGGCCGGTAGAATAGGCACACATAAAATGGGTTGTTGTCAGCAGCTTGAGCCTTATCACATACCACACCAAAGTAATTCAACCACACTTAATCCAACATACAGACAGGTGGCAGTACAACAGTCCCTGATCACAGGGACATCATAATCCAATTCCCATGCATCTGGTGGTATAACACAAGCATATTTTAGTGTTGTGGCACAGGAACTGCTGCCTGCAATGATGAAACACATTAACAGCTATCTACAGGCCATACAAAAAGAGTATTTAGTCAATGTGACGAAAAAATGACTTTGTAAATAGCTAGGACTACATATTTTCTGACCACATGATGACACACATAATGCATCAGGCCCACCACAAGACACGAAAGAAGTACAATGGGTTCTTCTTTACCACTACCCAAACACTGAGCAAACTGTCTTGGTACAGGTCTCATACATTCAAACTTTGCGACCTACATTACTTGGAACAATCCATGTCCACTTTGTATATCAGAACACCTCAGACACCTGCCAATGTCACAACTCTAAAATGCCCACATGAAAATGCGATGGTGAAGGTACCTGTACAAAGAACAAATCAAGGAATATATGCTTGGAACCATACCTATGCCACAAGTCACATAGCAAACAACTTCAAAACAAAGTACATTGCAAGGAAACTGACAAAAACAAAGTATCAACGTCAAGATGGGGATGTGTCAAAAGCTATCTTATAAAGCAGCCTTTGGCTGATTAATGCAGAGTATCGTTTCCCTAGTTGTTTTGACAAAACGCTCAACTCCATACATTCTCACAACTACAATTAATTATACAGTCACAGTCATTACATCACATAGCATACCTACACTCATGAGAAGTAGCTGTGGATGAGATTGTCTTGCAAGTCAGATCCGTCCTCTTCACCACTGCCATTCTCACTTGGCATTTCAGGATTCTCACCTGGTGGCACTGCAGGCTTCTTCTCCTCTGGGATGTACAGGATATTCCTCTGCAGGACGATGTTGTGAACTATGCAGCATGCCACTGTGATCTGACACACATTCCCATGTCAGTAAAGGAGGGCTCCACCAGTCCTGTCCAGACACCTAAATCTGGCCTTCAGGAGCCCAAAAGCCAGCACCATTGACTGCTGTGTTCTTCTATGGGCCTTATTAAATTATTAAAGCAGACTCCTCCTGACATATTTAGATTCCTCTGCGGCATCAACAACCAAGAACAGTTTGGATATGTGGGAGATGCAGAGACTCCTGTTAAGGAATTTAACATAAGTGCAACAATGAGTCACTCTCTGATTGTAGCACCTGACACTGCACACACACAATCAGGACAGACATGACTTCCCAACCAGCCAGGCCCTCTCTGGGTGCAGTTGTGGCATCTACTGGTGTATTTTGCTGTTCTGCACTATGAATGACTCATGGGCTAATCCTTGATAACAGGCACACACATTTGAGATGTAGAGATCTCCCAGACAACTTGCAGTTTGATGGAATGGAACTTCTTTCTGTTGCAAAATACTTTTTCAGTAGCTGCAGTGGCATCAAGACAAAATGTGTGCCATCAATCGCCCCCACCACATGTGGGAGGTGGGCAAAACCATAAAAGTCAGCATTCACACTGGCTAAATCCTCATGTAAGGGGAACCAGATTAGCTGTCAATGTGATTCAACATTGCTGAGAGGAAATCCTTCAACACCAGACTGAACATAGGTTTGAACAGGGAAACATCCTGAACAACTAGGTCTAAACCACTACTTGCCTGAACCACTACTGCTAAACAACTAAAAAGTCTCTACAACTAAGTACTGAACAACTACGGTCTGAACAACTACTGTGTCTGAATAACAATTGCCTGAACAACTAATTTTAAGGTAAGGTTTTCCTTTTGGTTTTTATGGTTTATTAGTTGTTTAGAATATATATATATATTAGTTGTTCAGGCAATTGTTATTATGATGGTGATGACTGCGTACATGGTGGGCGTGACCACCATTTTGTTCACATTCACTTATTTGACTCTTGACACTGCTGCCAGCAACACTTCCACTACCTGAGCTGCTGTGGCCCACCTCTGGGAGCAATCATGCCACATCCTGCAGGTGATTGGGCCCCTATCTTGTCTCCAGAGAAGCTGGAGAGGCTTGCTATTGAGGTCCTGCCCATGTATGGACAGCTTTATGGCTCACCAGAGGAACAGGTAAGTACCTGATTGGCACAATTGCCTCTGTTCGATACCATCCTTTACCTCCTCACAGGCTACAATGTGCTCCAGTGTGCCAGTTAGACTTCCTGTTTACCTGTTGTTGCAATATGTATGGCATCAATGGAATGTACATTGTGCAGGCATTGATGGCCAGTACTGTTGTGTGAGGTTTTGGGGGTCCTAGATCCTCCTTGTGTTGGATGCACATAACTAGGTAAGGAAAATTTCCTGCCATCTAATGACATCGCTTTCTTCATGGTTGTTGTAAATGTTAGACAAAATGTATGTGCATGACAGCATGAGCTGTGTATGCATCTACTATGAGTCATTTGAGGATCTTGTGAGCAATGTGTATAGTATCAAAGATCTTTCAACCCACATCTGGCGTTGCAAAACTGTTGTCTGGAATCCATTTCCTGACTCACTCTGCCCATCAGCTTGTGACACAAATCACATGCCAAATGGCTGTAGGTCACAAGATGTACTATCACGTGATGGAAATGTAAGTGACATTTCGGTTCTGTCTGCTCAGCCTGCAGAAACCAGGGCCTGTTAGCTGTATCTCCTAGTATGGGACCTAGTCCAGGCTGTGGGAGAGTGACTGGGCTATGCAACTGTGGCACTGTGCCCACTCCCTGTACAGTGGCAGAGCCTGGCATGTGGACAATATAATGCTCTAGGGGCAAAACGTGCCCTGAATGCCTCAGTTCATTGACTAGATTAGAAATGGGCACAGAGATACATCCCAGAAGTACTCCATATGTGCATTTAGCATCATTGTCAATGTGTGTTTTTGACTGATGACAGATCCCTTACTCCCACAGCTCTGTTATCACCCTCACATAAGTCATACTTGTCCTGCACAGGGTTATTGCACTAATGACAATCCCACAGTGCAGACAGTGTGTTAATTCCTGGGAGGCCTTGAGATGTGTCTCAGTAGCTTTCTCATGTAGCATAAACTGTACAATGCATGCCTTGGTATGGTGGATGCCATCTCTGTAGGGTAGGCAGATATATATCCAAAAAAGTGTTCTGTGGTACAGGTACATACCACAGAACCCACCCCCTTAAGTGGCATGAGTCTGCACTTGTTATGCCACATGTCCATACAAGCACAAAGAATACACTTTCTGTACACACAATGCCAGCCCCTTCATTGTCACTCAAGTGTAATGGTGAAGTCTATACTATGGAAGTTACCTGGAGGGACTCTATGCAGTGAGCCAATCTCGCAGTGTGTGAATATGTTGGTCTATTCAGGCCTAAGAATGTTGCCTTTCAGAAGCCACATTGGTGTGTAGTGTTTCATTGCAGTCACATTACAGTAAATGTTGCTGGAGCATGGGCTACCTGATGTGAGTAGGCTTACTTAGTCATTGTAGGCCCTGACCAGGGTAGTGGGTAAGTCTGCAGATGGATACAGATGTCTGTTTTCATGTACCTGTATTGTTGAGTTGTGTGCTTTACACTTGCGGTGTGTTGACAAATTGAACATTTCTAGCTTGCTGTTTCTGACGCGTGTGTGTGTGACTCACATCATTTGTGCCAAAACTTGTGATTGTAATCTCTTGATTTGTCTCTTGCATCCATGCAGGTAAATGCCCTTCAGAAGAAGGAGATATGGAGAGCCATTGCTGTGAAGGTGTGGAACCTGTGTGTCCACTGCTGGCAGAGCGCCCATTGTCGCAAGAGGTGGGAGGACCTGAAACGCTGGGCCCTGAAGATCGCTGAGGTCCATCTAGGTCTGCCCTCCCAAAATGGGAGGAGGGTGCACGTAGGACCATGACCCTCCTAATGTCCTGCATCCTGGTGGTGGTGTACCCAGACCTTAATGGGCATTTGAGGGGAGCACAGCAGCCACAAGGGGGAGAGTACAGGGCATATTCCTACCTGTCACATTGCAAAATTAATCTGTTAGGTTCTGACATCTCCCCCTGATGATTGGGCCATGTGTGACACTGCAGAAGAGTGACTGTTTGAGTCGATATGTCATGTGGTGCATAGTGATGTATCTTGCCTATTGGCTAAGGGACCTAGAATATAACTGTGTGCAATACACCAATATTTTCTCTCCAGATACAACACGTGGCTGTGTAGATTGATCAATCAAGTAATGCTTATTTTTGTGGGTGTAAATTCTATACAACAGACCACTACTCCTTAGTGTTACAGGCCAATGGAAAGGAAGGGATGGATCACTGTCCTCAACAATGTGCCTTGTTAAATGAGTATATTTGTGTCTGCCACCCAGAGGCTACTTGTTTTCAGTGTGTGATGGTTACTGATGCCTCATTACTGTCTGTAATGTGAAGATGGCCATCATACATGTGACGAAGCATGTATTGTTCCTCATGTGCAGCTACAGATCAACACTTTTCCTTGGAAAGTAAGGGGATGTCCATTGACATTATTTGTGTGCCATCACTGTTACCAACATTCCTTGTGCTTACATGCAAGCATGTGTCCCTTTCTCTTTTGACAAAATGTGTGCACTTCTGATTCATGCATGGTCTACTTGTCTTAATGGGATGATTCCTGTATTCCCTCATATAAATGTGTATGTCAACCTGTGTGTGGAATAGGACATTTGCAATGGGGGTACAATACATGTGGTGCCACAGACAGGAGTGTGACATCATTGATTGTTGGCTGACACATACACTCCACTGTCATTACATCCAATTTGGCAATTACAACTGCAGTAGCAATTAGGGTAAAGATATGTATGACTAGATTGTTTAGCCACAGTGTGCATTTCCAGGCTATTGATTTAGCAAAAAGTGCACTGCACATGTGTAATGGGGAAGGTTTGTAACCTAGTTGTTGGCATGCATCATGGAGTGACTTGCAGTTATGTTAGAATCATGTGTGGTTGGGTGTAACCATTCATCCACTCACATCTGGGTTTGCAGGACTGAAAAGGAGACAGTGATATAGCATCACATTGAGCAACATGTTGAGGGCCTTCTACAAGTACCTGCGAATCTCTGAGCCTCTCCAACATGTAAGGGACTAATTGCATCTACTGATGCAATATGAATATGCCATAGTAAGGGATGCCAGACATTAGTAGTGAATTGCCTGAGGTTTGATGATTCATTGTGTTGTGGATTTCAGGGACATATCTCCCAGCCAATTTGTACATTATGGCCCTCATTACGACCCTGGTGGGCGGCTTCAGCCGCCCGCCAAGATCTGACCGCTGGGCGGCCACCAATGCTGTCGCACTCCCACTGCGGCCATCAGGAGATCCCCGCTTAGCCGGCGGGCGGAAACTTGGTTTCCGCCCGCCGGCCCAGCGGGGATCTCGCCCACAACACAGGAGCCGGCTCCAAATGGAGCCTGTAGTGTTGCGGCCGTGCCACGGGTGCAGTTGCACCCGTCGCGCTTTTCATTGTCTGCATAGCAGACAGTGGAAAGCTGCACGGGCCATGGCAGGGGGCCCCGCGACTCCCCTCACCACCAGCCTTTTCATGGCGGTTCAAACCGCCAGGAAAAGGCTGGCGGTAGGGGGACTCGTAAGCGCTGCCCTGGCGGATTAAAACCGCCGGGACCACTGTGGCGGGAAACCGCCAGTCCCGGCGGTGTGACCGCAGCTCTTCCGCCGCGGTTGTAATTCCCTGTGAAGCACCGCCAGCCTGTTGGCGGTGCTTCCTCCAGAACAGCCCTGGCGGTCTTTGACCGCCAGGGTTGTAATGAACCCCTATGTCTAAGGTGTAGATTTCCATGACAAATGTGTGGCATATCTGAGCAACATTAGTACTACCTCCATGACACCACTGGAACAAATGTAACTTGGTGAAGTGTACAGTGTTGATATGTTTTCATTGTGACATGAGTAATCCATGTCATCTTCTCCAGGAAACTGTTCTGTTGTCAGCAGTATGGCCTGTTTAGTGAGTATAATTTCTTATTGTTGTGTTACTGTGTATGTGACAAATAAATGTCTCCATGATCTCATGTGGGATCTGTGGGAAAGAAGTTGGCATTGGCCAACTATTGTATGACAACAGGTAATGGAGGTATGATCCATGATGTAAAGCATTGACGGTGATGAGGTTCAATGATTACTGTGATTGCACATCTTTAGCCATACAATTGTAGTTGTCTGAGATCCTGATTTTTCAGTGGGCAACTGTTGACAGTTCAGATGGCATGCATGCATATGATACAGTACATGTAGGGGTCACTTTGGTGAAGTTTGTTACTGGGGCCTACTTGACATCATGCTAATATTTCCTATTCAGACCTGTTGCTCAAGTGTGATCGGGGACATGTGGTGTCCCTTTTCCTCTTTGCATTTTCAGCATCAGACCAGGCACGCAAAGGAGACAGGGCACATCCAAGTGGGGAAGCATCTGGCTATGGTACCTCTGGTCAAGACACCACTGACACAGTGGAACCCAGTGTCCCAGAGGGTGAGGGGAGTTCCACGGAGGATACCGAATCTACATCCTCATCATCGTATTCAACCTCCAGTGGCTACTCCCTAGTGGTGGTGGACCCACTGGGACTTACTCCTGTACCATCTTTGTTTGCCACCCCCAGTTCTCTTGCCACCCTCCCTGTTGCTTCCCACCCAGTTGGCCGTGCCTGCTACCCCAAGAGGGTGGGCATCTCCTTTGTAACAGGCACCTCTGCTCCATCCCCTCCTACACCTGCTACCCTGAGTGAGGAGGCTATTGACCTCCTAAGGAACATCTCTGTGGGTCAGACTGCAATTCTGAAGAATGCCATCCAGGTGTTGACCAGCATCTTCAGCAGACCAATGCTTATCTGGAAGGAATCCATAGTGCCATGTCTGGCCTACAGAGAACTTTTCAGGCTCTGGCCTCCTCACTGACACCAGCCAGGCATTCCCCCATTCTGCCTTGACTCTTCCTCCCTATTCCCAATTAAAATCCCTCATTCCCAAGCACACAGACATATCCACACGTACCCACCTCAACACTACCCCAATACATGCAAATGCCCACACTCACACATGCAGCAGACACCACCCAAACAGAACCATACCTCATACACATACACACCCAAGACATCTATACCCACACACAAGCAACCACTCCCTCAGCCTCCAAATCCCTAACCCCTTCTGATGGTCATCCCCGTGTTCCAAAGGAGAGTTTCCTTTTCGACAATGCCATTCCCCTGTTACCTCCAAATCCCCTCTATAACCAAGAAGCCCCCACCTACATCCCAACCCATCTCTTCCACATCTAAGTTCTACTCTGTCACACCTGTGCCCCTGCAAGCACCCATATTACTCTCGCCCAAGGAGAAGCCTACCCCTCCTAAAAAACAGTCCACCCCTACCAAACCCACCCATCCAAAATCTGACCACCCCCAACGATGATCCCGGAGGTGCCTGCCTGTTTACTTGATTCTTCTTCCTGTGCAGGTTCCCTGACAGTGATTAGAGTTAAGTGTGGGCACAACCATGTGCATGGACATTACTTGGACTGGCCAATGACCTTTGTTCATATGCATTGTGCATTGGTTAAACCCCAATAGGTGTTTTTCTTGGGTCCACATGTATCCTGCAATTACTTTTCTACATTTTTTATTGTTCCTGAATAATATGTGTTGTCTTCCTACAGTTTTGTGTGTTTCAGCCTGCTTGTTGATCCATTTGCTGTTGCTTGTAATATCTGACTTTGTGGGCAGTGCTAGTGTCACCCAGGACATGGGTAGATGCTGATGGTATGGATATGTGCTTGTTAATGCAATTGTGGTGTCATTGCATTGTGTCATGTTTGGTATGATAAGTATTTCATCTTGTGTGTTCCAAAGTCAGCATTTATAGAGTTAGAATTGTCACCCTGATATGGACTGTAGATTAGTCTCATGTGTGGCATCCTGAGTTTTTCTTTGCTGACATGGAGGGTGCTCAATTGTGCTAGCTTCCTTTACATTTGACTGTGCACGTGTCCATTTTGCTGTCTGTATCTTGCAGCTACTTTATCCAGGTGTATTCCTGTGCTATTGCAGTTGTATTTGCTTTCTTGACTTGCACTTCCATATTCTGCAGATAGGCATGTCACTTGGCTCTATATTATTTGTCCCTGAGACTCACGGAAGGCCACCTCCTGTGCAAATGCTGTTTTATGGGCATATGCAAAGTGTAATGTGTCCCAAGGCAGCATCCCTCCCAGAGTGCTCCTGATGCTGCCATCCCTATTCTGTAGGTATTCTTTGCATAGTGAGCTTTGGATATTTGCTCTTACTATTGTGCATCCCATTTTCCTTCCAATGGGTTGAAATGTGGGTGATGTTTGAGTCCATTACCGGGATGCTTAATGGGAGGGATGTTTGTGTTCTATGACACAACCATATATATGTGTGCTGAATCAGATGACAGTCCATGGCATGTGTGCAATGTGAGGGTGTCAGTTACATTGGTAAATGTTATGTCGCTGTGGTGTTGCTGTTGTGTAATGCAATGTTGTGTATACTTCACTGTCCCTGTGCCTAAGATGTGCAGACATGTTTTGTGTAGTGTGGCAGTACAGTGTGTGTGACCTGCTCAATTTAATGTTAATGTGTCTTTTTTTGTGAATGACTTTGACTGTGTACACATTGACAAACGTACTTGGAGCTCGTACTGTGACCCCATCACATGTGGATGACAATGCGATGATCTGTTGTTGAGCATAATGGCACAGGTAACTGTGTGTACTTACCTTAAGTTGCATCCACAGTGGTGTGGATTTTTGACTCAATCGATGAGCAGTGGTAGGATGTGTGTGATGGGCTCCATGGCAGCACAAGAGGTGTAACGCTACCTGCAGGTGAGTTGCTCTCTTTATACTCTCCGTTTCCGTCTTCTGTAGTGGTTAGATCGCCATGGTCACATTGGTGGTGTGAAACATCATAATGTGTCTTGCAGAAACATAGCCTCCACTGGCCTGTTTGCCCTGCCTCATCACCATGGCGGTCTACGCTGCCTAGGGGTGCTGGTAGAACCACAATGGTCTTTGCTTCTTAGCCTCTTAGGCCCGTAAGGCTTGTAATGCAATGGTTCGACCAACAAGCCGATGGTGGTTGGACCGCCCCACTGCCATGGTGGTTTAAGGACTGACAAATTCTTAATGAGGCCCTTAGACTCAATGGCATACCAGAAAACTCAAAGGATCCAATATGATTGCCTTCTTACAGAAGGTAATTCCCTCAATAGTTCATCTGTGATCTCCTAGTATTCAAAGGGCTCATTGTTTAGGTCCCAAACCAACAGATTCCTCAAATTTCAAACCTAGAGGGGTCATCATTCTCTTTCCACAGTTTACAGACTTCATGCAAATATTGTCAGCAGCCAAACAACTTGGAACCTGACATTGATCTTGAAACAGGGTCTACTTTTCGCAAGACTTCTTCAATCCTACTACTGCTGCCAAAAGGAGATGATTCCTTGAGATGCGTCCTCAGCTGAAGTCCATAAACATCAGTTTGGTCAATCCGTGTTTTTTCAAAATCACTTATATAGACAAACACTAACCTTTCGAAGAACCGGGCTGTTTGCAAGATTTACTTGGTCAAAATATTCATTAGGATATGGAGACTGTTCCCGATGCTATAACAAGAATACATTATATCTTTGCTGGTTTCTAAGTTGTCTAACTAACTAACCCATGTTTATACTTTTTTTGCGTCACATTTGCAGCACTTTTTGATGCAAAAGTGGCGCAATCTTACAAAATACAAATATATTTTGTTAGTTTGCACCGCTTTTACGTCAAACAATGACGCACATGTGGTGCAAAAAAGGTATAAATATGGGCCTAAATGCTTCTTTACGTTAGGTTGCGTTATGTGGGCTGTTATTGTTGACCCCTGTTTTTCTTTTTCCCATTCTATTTTAGTGTTGGATCACAAGAGATGCCTCTATACCGATCTGTGTTTTCCATACGTAAGTCTTGTTCATTGCCACCAATTAGTTTTGTCACTAATGGTAAATCTTTAGTCTATTTCCTTTTATTGTCATGTTTTTGTTGAAATAGTACAATTTTGCCTAAATATTCTTTCTCTTCCTTTATGTTTCAATGACTCTCTTTATTATAGTCTATAAAAACTTTGTTAATGTCCATGTCTACTCTGAGCTAGTTTAGTCATATCTTCATTAGGTGATCCATACCCCTCAATTCCTTTGTGATGTTCTGTCACTTTTATTTCACTTGCAATTTAGGATCTTTTTCCTCTATTGTCTTTTCTAGCTCTTATTCTAGGTTTTTGGTCTTTTTCCTCATTTATTTCCCTTTTCTTAGCTCCTCTCTTTTATTTCTGCACTCTCTTCTTTATTTTCTTCTTCTCTCTTGGTCTACTATCTACTATGAATACCTTCATGTATGTTCCTATGTGTCCTAGAGTGAACCTTAAATTTATAACATAGAATGTAAAGGGCTTAAAAAAGCTGGTTAAATGTTGAGTCTTATCACACATAGGTAACCTGAAATGTGAAGCGAGACTCCTTCAAAAAAGCATTTTACTGGAAAAGAAAATGCTATTGTAGGAAAGTCCTCCTTTTTGCCCTGGCCACACTCTTGGCTGTGCCCTGGGTACTGCTTACCGGTCCCAGGGCCAGTGCTCTGTGTAAAGTGGACATGCAAATTAGGCTAATTTTAATTGGAAGTATTAACCTACCTATAAGTCTCTAGTATATAGTAGGGCATGTAGGTTTAGGGACACCAGCATAGGTAGTGCCCCCATAGGTGCACCATTGAAGTGCCCAGTGTCATCTTAAAGGCAGTCATGCCTTGCTGGCTGCTTTTAAATTAAAGTTATATGCAAATTGGACTTTGGAATTAAAATACTTCCAAAGTCATAAACTGCCTTATTTTTACATATAAGTCTCCCCTAAGGTGTGCCCTAGGTGCCCCTAGGGTTGGATGCCATGTAACTATAAATGGGGACCTTATAAAAATTGTTTTATAAACAGGGATTACGCCTCACACAGACCTTATTCATGCCCCTCAGCATGATCTTTTAAAGAGTGTTGATGAGAAAGAGGACACTAGTGTGAAACTAATGACATGTGCCCTGATCAATGGGCACTCCCTGATCAAACATAGGATCGAAATAGAAGATATGATTGACTGCCAGAATGTAGATTGCATATTTATTACAGAGACCTGGGCAAGAGAAGATTCTGGCCCTGATTTTATAGCAGCCACCCCACCCAGTTATATGTTCCCTAGACTTGATAGAATCAGTGGCAGGGGAGTTGGTTTAACTATTATTTTTAAATCAAAATATTGCTGTCACTGGGAAGCCATAAATGCTACACCAGATATCTGTGAGGGTGCCATCTGAAAAACGTTGTGCTCTTTGAGGGTCTGTTGATTTATCGTCCTCCAGGACCAAAAACAGTTTTTCTCCAACACTGGCTGGCCATTATAGACCCTATTACCATGGCCTCCAAGTGCATTGTACTGGGAGATTTTAATATTCATCTTGAGGATACTTAGGACCCCTGCACAGGTGAGTTCCTGAACCTCATGGCTAATTCTGATTAGAAGCTTATGGTCACATCTGCCACTCCCAAGGCTAGCCATTTATTGGATGGGAGATTTGCTCATCATGATAATTGTGCCCCCTTGGAGAATAGAGACCTCAAGTGGACAGATCTCCAACTTCATACCTTTAGGGTGACAAAGCCCTTGTCTCCATCTCACCCTGCCACTTCCCCTAGGCCCATTAGACAATGTGTCAACACCAGGGCAGTGCATGCTCTATTGGCTACTAGAATGCTAAAACCCAGCACTCTCAAAACAATGTAATTTATGCATTGTGCTGATATGTTGTTGTTTAACCTTTTGCATTGCAGAGTTCAATCCTGAAGACTTATTTTTAATGTACTTACAAATGCTGTTAATTTGCAATGTATTGCTGCAGGCTTTGAGAGTGTGTTAGGGTGTGGTCCCTTTCCATGGCCTTCTAGAGACTTTCCCTGCAACATGCCTGGGTGTGGTTGTGGGCTGGGCCAAGACTCTATAAAAAGCCAGCCCAGCTCCACGTACACACTATTCAGAGGTCCGGTGCAGAGCAGCAGCTACTTCCTGAGCTCCTGTCCCGGTGGCCTATTTGATCTTCCAGACATCTGACTTTCATTCTTCATTTGGAGATCCTTGTTCTGGGTGGTAAGATGGTGGTTGGGCTGGCCTCCCAACACCGTTATCGAGAACTCTCATGTTCTTGGGCCTAATTCTTTTATGATTTGACAGAGTACTTTGTGCGTGTGAAATATGTGCTTGAGTGTTTGTGACATTTGCAGGGTGACTTGCGAATCGGCAAAACGCGTGATTCGTTTCATGATAATTTAATCTTGTTATTCATTGCATGCTACTATTTCTTGACATTTGCATGGTGGCTTAAGAATCGGCAAGACGTGCGATTCGTTTTATGGTGTTTTAACTTTGTTGATCATTGCGTGCTACCATTTCTTGACATTTTCATGGTGGCTTAAGAATCGGCAAAAGACGAGCGATTAGTTTCATTGTACTTTGATCTTGTTATTCATTGTGAGCTGTTATTTCTTGGCATTTACATTGTGGTTTACGAATCGGCAAGACGTGTGATTCCTTTAATGATGATTTGACTTTGATATTCATTGCGTACTAACATTTGTTGGCATTTTACATGGTGACACTCGAATCGGCAAGACGCACGATTCTCTCCTTGAGCTTAATTCATGTTGTTTATTGTATGCCACTATTCTAAGATATTTATCATGTAATATTCGAGTTGACAAGTTATGTGATTTGTATTCCTGAATCCATATTGTGTTATTCATGGTGCACAGTCCTTTTATGGTGTTTACTGTATATATATATATGTACATATATATATATAAATCTACAATATGCACAATTTGTGCTGAAACATTTTAAGAGTCCACAGAAGATCAGAGTTTCTAGATGCAATATTGTATGGTCCTAGTATGCATTCTCAAAAAAAGGATTTGTATGACTGGTTTAAAATTTAGTCAGAATGTTTTTATCTGATTCTCATGTAAAGGAAAGTACTTGAATAAGAAAGTTTTCATTTAATCCATTTTGATTCCCTAACAGGTATCCGTCCATCTTGAAACTTAGTCATTTTAAACTTAATTCTTAGATTGTGCATGTTTTCAGAATGACTATGCTTAGAATCATAGTCTAGTATTGATTTCAGGAGATATAATTTTCATATTGTGTGTTCTAACCTTTTTTTCTTACTACAGGTCTCCTTCCCAGCTGTTTCCCTTTCTAATCCCCTCTTCCCCTCTTGAGCTCTCTTAGCCTCTGTGATTTATCTATCAGAGTCTTGGAGCTGTTCAGTGGTGGACGTGTTGGGAACGTGCGCAGACCCCGAGGATCTGGTGACTCTGACACAATGGTGACTCTGACACAATGGAATAGGATAAAGGAACAGAATCTTATAATAGGCTGGGAGACAGCAAAGGAACAACCTTTGTCAGCTATTTACAGATTCAACTTTGGGGTCAAAATGGCCATTAACAATCTGGCTCCTCTAAGGGCACCCCACACCCTGGCCAGTAAAAAAGCTGGTTGTCCCTGGTATATTAAAGACTTTAAGAGCCTACAAAGAATATATCGCCAACAGGTGGAAATTAAATCAGTACCCGAAAGAAAAAGAGATGCTTAGATCTGTGCTTAGTGACTATAAAGAAGTGATTAAAAAAAGCTGAAACCGAGTTTTACTTGTACAAAATCAAGGAATCTAATAATGTCCTTAGAGAACTTTTTAGAGTGATATGTTCCTTCACTGTTCCCACTGCCCCCTAGAACTGGAAAATTCACAAGAATTTTGCAATAAGGTTGCAATTTTGTTTTTTTTAAATTGACTAAATTCAAGCTAGCTTTGCTCAATTCTCGTGGGCGCCAAACCCCTTTGAACACTTAAATAGCTCAGTAAGCAGCAGCTCCCCTAGTCTTACTAACTTCCAGCTTCTGTGGATACAGAGAATTAAAGAGCTTATGGGGAGAATCTAGTCAGCCTCTCCCACTGATCCCTGCCCACATCACATACTGAAGCTTGATCCAGAACTAGGCCCTCATTATGACCCTGGCGGTTGGTGATAAAGTGGCAGTAATACCGCCAACAGGCTGGCTGTAACTACCGCCAAATTATGACCATGGCCGAAAGATCTCTGAAAGACAGCTAATGTACCACACCAACCACCAGTGCGGGAACAACAGGCACCACGGTGGTAGCTGCCTACAGCCAGGTGGAAGTCAATGTTCCGCCCACATTTTATGACCCTGCAAACCGCCACCTGTTCTGCGGTGCTACCAATTACATCAAAAGCCTGGCGGGAACTGAGCTCAGAAGGAAAAGAACTCACCATTGAAGACACAGGGAACAACCACGCTGTCATGAAACCAGAACCGATGATATTCTACCTTCTGCTCCACCATGAACACCAATGTCGGCGAAGATAACGACGGTGAGTACAGCCACCTAGCACATAAGGGAGGGGGGAGGAAAATGAGAGTGACACACATGAGCACGCCCAACACACAGTCCACACACACACACCATACACACAACCGGATGCATTATAAAAACAATTTTACCCCATAACTCGGCTGAATAATGCAAGGACAAAACGATTTTGCAAAAGTGAATGTAATGAGATCAACACAGTATGAAAAATAAGTTAGGCAAGATAATAAATATATACATATGTACAGCAAAAGGGACACAGCCAAGTCCACAATATTCGTAAGCCACATAGCCACAGGCCAAAGTCCAAGGCCACACATGTCACGTGCTTCAACACGGAGAGAGCACTGCAGGAGCATCAGTTGGTAAATAGCCAGGCACCTCAGGGGGATGGGGGAACGGGGGCATCTCAGCTGGGAGATGTTGCAAGACCACTGGTTCTGGAGGGGGCAACATGCTCTGTGCTTGATCCTGGGGAGTGATGGGCCACAGTCTCTCTGGTGGGTGTCATCCTCACTGGTTATGGAGGGGGCAACATGCCCTGTGCTTGATCGTGGGGAGTGATGGGCATGTAGGTGTCATACCCACTGGCTTTTGAGGGGGCAGGCCACACAGTAGCCCATGGAGGCAGGATTACATACCGTCCGCCAGTGGTGACGGCTGCACAGTGGTGGTGGTACTGTTGGTGGGTGGAGGCTCCTGCCCATCCCCTGCAACCTCCGACGGCTGCACAGTGGTGGTGGTGCAGCTGGTGGGGGGAGGCTCCTGCCCATCCCCTTCAACCTCAGATGGCTGCACAACCATGGTTGGTGGTGGGGGCTCTGTCACAGGTCCTGCCCCAGGCCCCTTGGTCATTGTGGCAGGAAGATGGAGAAGGAATGGGAGTGGAGGATGGGGGAGTGGTTGTTGGAGGTGTCTGTCTGCTGCTTTTGGGTGGAGGTGCATGGGCTGTATGCTGTTGTGAGGTGGATGGCTGTTGGATGTCTGAGTGCTTGTGCTTGTGTACTTTAGGAGGGGGGACAGACACAGTGGGAGAGAACATAGGGCACATGTGCTTGGCTGTTGTGGAGGTGTCTGCCAGTGAGTGTGGTAATGCTGGTAGTGGATGATGATGATGTAGTGCATGCAGGTGTGAGTTTGGATGGAGGTGGTGGAGGAGGAGGAGGGGGAGACAGTAGAAATAGTGGATGTTGGTGTCTCTGCAACTGGATGGTGTTTGTGTGAGTGCCTGTGGGATGAAGTGTGGTGCTTCTGTTTGCCTGTGATATTCTTGGGTGTTGTCTTATGTGCATGCTTGTGTGCCTGAGTGCTTGGAATGGGTTGGGGTTAAGGAGAATGGGACTGGGCAGTGTAAGTTGGAGGGTGGGTAGAAACAGGGACAATGGCTGCCATCAGAGAGGAGACCAGAGCCTCAATCGATCACTGATGGGCTGCCAATCCAGTGTGAATGCCCTCAAGGAATGCATTAGATTGTTGCATTTGGGGTGCCAGCCCTTGAATGGCATTCACAATGGTTGACCGCCCTAAAGAGATGGATCTCAGGAGGTCAATAGCAAGGCAGCAGGGCTAACTGGGGCAGGGCTTGAGGTGCCTGGGGTGAAGGAGATGCCCACCCTCTTGGGTGAGCGGTCACGGGCAACTCGATGAGGGGCTGCCGGGAGGGCGGTGCTGATACGCTCAGCGTCGGTGGACTCTGCCTCCCGGGTCCTGTGGAATGCAGCTCCGTCCGGCGTCGGTGCCTCTACTCCTCCGCCAGATTATACTAATGCACATAAGGACAGGATGGCAAAACAAAAATGTGGGGGGAAAGAGACAAATGATACACTTGGTCAATAGCTGCACCAACACCACCGTTGGTGTACACAGCATACTCACACACAGGGAACAGGCCTACACAATATGCCATAGCACTACCATAGAAATAGTTAGCCGCCAAGGCATGGGGAGGGGCACACACTATCAAATGCAGCACACCTGGGACCCACACAGCCCTGACCAATAGTGGATGCCTACGAGCTAGGTAGCAAGATTTTCCCTTCTGAACCCTAGCCACCAGGGGACCTACACTGCAATGTCAGGCCTGGCCTAGGAGCACCCACTGACACACATCCCCCAACCGGATACCACTCTACCATCCGTAAGTTGTAATGATGGGCACTGTACTCACCCCCTTGTGGCTGCTGGGATGCCCTTAAGTGTTCCGGGGAAGGAGACGGCTCACAGGTGAACCAACTTTTGTGGTTCGATATCAATTCATAATGGAATTTAGAGCCTGCCACCTCCCTGAGGGAGCCCACCAGTAATACTTGGAGGGTTTTGAATAAATTAATGCACAAAGCAGTTTTCATAAAGGATTAGGTACGTAAATAGGTCCTGATGAATCGCATGAGATCAATTTCAACTCAATATAGCGAGAAACATGTTGACCCCTTGATTGAGTATTACAGTGATTCTGTATACTCTTTTTTGTACCCTTTTTTTACTTGAATTTCTAGTGAAAATTGTTATAATTTCGAGGGATTGTATACATTAACTTACTATATCCCTAAAACGATGTTTTTAACTATGCCAGGGGTTTAAATATCTGAATAAATACATTTTTTACCCCTAGTCATTTTTAATCTCTTCCATACCAATCCTCTTTCTTCTTTTTTTCATCTGACCGGCTCTACACCAACTGCCTAAAAGATCTCCGGCAAAGAGCCCCTTTGTGGGGCCCGTCAGGCATTGCAGTGCCGGCCTGACGAGGAGCATAGCCCTATGATGAAGCATGTCACCGGACGGTGAGTGAGGGCTCTTGCTTCAAGCATATTGCTTCCCCCCCTTTTTTTGTCTCTGGAAACCTGTCTTTACCACTATAACCCTCGATCTCTCTTTTTTTCTCTGATTTTGGAACTGTGTGTAAACTTTGTGGAGTATATAATTGGGAGAAATACACACTGGACCAGGAGATATTCGTTATTCTCCAAATCTCCCGTTCTGCCCCTCCTTTTTTGAAATTGATGCCCTTAAGTGCCCATCCAGCTCTGGATTGGCCGCTGCCAGTATGCAGGCCATCAGGGGGTTCAGGGTTTGATGGGCACCCCTTCCTCGTTGGGAAGCCATCCCCAGCTGGGCCTCTGCCATCTTCCGTGCCCAGCGTCTCAGGTCCTCCCACCGTATGCAACAGTGTGTGCTTCAACTGCTATAGACCCCCAGGGTCCACTCCTACTTGGTGACGGCATACCATATACCCTTCTTTTGATGGGTGTTGACTGGAAGAGGCAATACACAGTGGACAATAGATTTAGGCAAACAGTCCTGCCTGTTAAACATATGGCCCAATATACCTGTTTCCATCACCATTTACACGCATGTGGCCCAGCACACAACCTGTATGCTGCCCAGAGGACATCCACCCACCCCCTTATACGAGGCCTTCACACACACAACTCCATGCATTCATGCCACATGCATTGTGCCCACAGTGTACCCACCTGTTGGTCTGGAGGCCCATACAGAAGTCCATACTAGGGGTAGGACTTTATCCACTAGTCTCTCCAACTCCTCCGATGTGAAGGCTGGGGCCCTTTCCCCGGTCACATAGGTCTTGTTAGGTTCCAGACACAGGTCACAACAGCACATGCAGTGTAGGTCCTCTCCTATGGAAGGTCAGGTAGCAAGTGAGGAATCAGTTAGAAAATGGCAGTCACATCCGTGGCGGTGCATACCGTCACCGCCGGCGTAGATCACCATTGGCCACTGTAACCCATACGGCCCAATAATGACCAATGAGGAGTTGCACGGTTGTTCCTGACCGCCTCCCGCAACGGCACCCAAAGTCAGCAGAATTACCTTACTTCCACCTGTCCCTCCTCACAGGACAGTCGGATGCAATTTCGTGGGGGGGGGGGGACAGGCCATGGAAAATTGCCATGTCAGCTGCGATATTAGGACATACTGGACAAATCACAGTGACCCATTACAATTTAACATGATGCAAAGTTCTGTTGTAGATCCATTATTCAGTTTTTGACCGGCTCCTCATTCTTTTGTCCCATAATTTCCTACCACTACAGATGAATAGGAGATGGAGACATACCCCTGTGTACAGACCCCAGTTAGACTCGGCAATACAGGAGGACAGGCACATTATCCTCACCTATAGACTTGACATGGCCACAATCACAGAGCTGTGTGTCTGACCTGATATATGCTGTCCGTCACCCCACTGGGATCACCCCCCTCATGCAAGTTCTATCAATGCCCCATTTCCTGGCAACTGGTTCTTTCCAAGTGACAGTGGAGTTGGCATCAGGAGTGTCTCAGCCAATGTTCTCAATAGTGCTGACAAGAGTGTTGTCTGCCCTGGTTAAACACATGTGAAGCTACATTCTTTTCACCAAGGTTGAAGATTTGGCCACAGTGAAGGCTGAGTTCTATGCAATGGGACAAATACCCAACATAATTGGGGCGATTGATGGAATACCTTTTGCATCCTCCCCGCCTGAATGAACAGGAATCGGAGGAGTTTCCACTCTATGAATGTACAGATGGTGTGCTTGGCGGACCAGTACATCTCCCACGTCAGTGCTAAGTATCCTGGGTCAGTGCATGATGCCTTTGTCCTGAGAAATAGCAGCATCCCAAATGTGATGGGACAACTACAGAGGCACAGGGTGTGGCTAATAGGTGAGCCCTGGTTACCACCCAGTAGATGGTGTATGGGTATGGTGTGGCCCATATGGGATAGTGGGTGGCTACATTTTGTCTGTCAATATTTTCCGTGACTCTGGTTACCCCAACCTATCATGGCTGCTGACCCCTGTGAGGAATACCAGGACAAGGGCAGAAGAACGTCATAATGAGGCCCAGGGGTGAACCAGAAGGATAATTGAGAGGACCTTTGGCCTCCTGAAAGCCGGGTTCTGGTGCATCCATCTGACAGGTGGATCCCTGTGCTACTCACCGAAGAAGGCCTGCCAGATAGTGGTGGCATGCTGCATGTTGCATAACCTGGCCCTCAGATGCCATGTCCCATTCCTGCAGGAGGAGGAGGCTGGAGATGCCCGTGAGCCAGCAGTGGACTCTGTGGACAGTGAGGATGGGGAGGCAGAGGATGAAGATGAGGACAACAGAACATCTGTAATCAGACAGTACTTCCAATGACACACAGGAAGGACAGTGTTACTTCACATTTCAAAAACATTTGTTTGAATGTGTGTGGCACTGGTATTTCCCACCTCTATGCCCACTTACTATTCTCTCTGGCAATTCAATTTGCAGATGTTGGTGACCTCCCATATACTCCTGGTGTGATCACTGCGGCCAGATACAGGCCATTGATCTATGCTCATTTTCTGTACAATTGATTTGCAATGTTTGTACCTGTTTCAATGAATACCTAATTGGCATACATGACATACTCCAAACTTCTTTTTTTTCCAAGGGTGTTTACTGAAGTGTTAAAACATAGAGGGGCAAGTGCAATGGGATGGGGTGGTGATGGAGGAAAGTCCGGGATATTGTTCCAGTCTGTTTGTAGCATAGGTGCATTGTCCAAGGGGACATAGGAAGGGGAGCAATGGCATGTCAAGGTGGACAGGGTGACTGAGTAGGACACAAGGGTGACAATCAGGAGAGTCTCATTTCCTGGCGGGGCTCTTGGCAAGTGTCTCTGGCTTCTGCCTGGATTGCAGGGAATGTTTGGTGGTGCCCTGGTGGCCTGGTGGCCTGTTGGTCCTGTGGCGGGGCCTCCTGTCTACCAGCTGCAGTGGTAGGCATTTCAGATGTCTGGCAAGTGGCAGGGGCCTGCTGTTGTGAGACTGCCTCCATCATAATGTTGGCCATGTCTGCCAGCACCCTACTATGGAGACCAGGGTGGTGTTAATGGCCTGCAAGTCCTTTCTGATTCCCTGGTACTGTCCCTCCTGCTGCCGCTTGTACTCCTGAACATTGTCCAGGTTCTGGCCCATTGTGTCCTGGGAATATTAGTATGCTCCCAGGACCTCGTGAGTGCTCCTGAAGAGTCGGTTCCCTGGGCCTGTCCTCCCCCTGGTGCACAGCAGTCTGGCCAGTGTCCCTCTTGGCCTGTGCCTCTGTCCCCTGAACCGTGTGCCCACTGCCACTTACCCTAGGCCCCTGATTGTCTTGGGTATGAGGTGTGGCCTGGGGTCCTTGTAGAGGTGGACACACTGCTGATTGATGTGTCCTGGGAACAGAGGTATGGGAAAGCTGTGTGGGTGCTGTTTCCAGATGGGGGAGTCTCTGTGGGGGGGTGTGACTGTGCCTGGGTAACCAACCGTCCAGAGGTCCCTGATGGACTAAGTTGGTCATCCAGATCCAAGCAACCAGAGTTGCTGTCATCATTGTGGGCCTCTTCAGTTGGGGGACTGTATGGTGCTGGCACCTTTTCTCCTGTACCATTGGCTGGGAAACTTGTGGGGATGTAAATGCAGTGTTATTGTTTCTGTGTGTGACATATTGTGCATGGGTGGCTTGCCCTATTTGGTTGTATTTGCCCTGGAAGCTTTCACTTGTGTAAGTGGGCATGTGGTGGGATAGCTGATTCTCTCTTGTGTGCATGCTTTGGTGATAGTTGTCCATGCAGGGCTGTAAGTGATGTCCATGCATTGGTATGGCATGCAGGGCTTGGCATTGGGATGAGTGAGATGTGATGGTGGGGTGTGTGGGAGGTAGAGAAGTGATGGGAGTAAGGGTGAGGGTGGGGGTATGTGATGGCATGCAAGTAGGGGGTAGTAGTAGTAGTAGTATAGAGTTGACTTACCAGAGTCCTGTCCTCCTCCTACTCCGGCCAGGCCCTCAGGATGCATGATTGCCAAGACTTGCTCCTCCCACCTTGTTAGTTGGGGGGAGGAGGTGGGCCTTCACCACCAGTCCTCTGTACAGCGAGTTGGTGTCTTGCTACAGTGGAATGTTCCTTCCCCCAAAGGTCGTTCCACCTCTTCCTGATGTCATCCCTGGTGCTTTGTTGCTGTCCCATGGAATTGACGCTGTCCTCGATTCTCCGCCATAGCTCCATCTTCCTAGCTATCAATATTTGCTGCACCTGTGCTCCAAATAGCTGTGGCTCTACCCTGATGATTTCCTCCACCATGACCCTTAGCTCCTCTTCTGAGAATCAGGGGTGTCTTTGTGGTGCCATGGTTGTTGTGTAAGGTGTGTAGGTGAGGGTGTGTAGGGTAATGTGTTGGGGTGTATGTTGTGGGGCGCGTGAGTGGTATTTGGCTATGGTTGTGTCAGTTGTCTTGCTGGCTCTCTCTGTTGGCAATAATTTGTATTCATAAAGGGTTGTGGGTAATGTGGGTGCATGTTTTATAGTGGTGTGGGTGTGTGGGTGTAGTGTGTGTATGGGTGTCAGGTGTGTGTTGTTTAAGTTGTCCAATGTGGTGTTGTTTTGTATGTGTGTGTGTATTTTGAGCGCAACGGTATGTACCCCCAATGGTTTACTGCAGTTGAATGTCCACCGTAGTGATTTGTGGCTCATAATGTGATGGGCGTTGTTCTGTCGGCGTAATGATGTGGGTTTGGGTACCGCCAGTTTATCACTGACCTTTGGTGTGGCAGACTTGTCTGTGGCTGAATAGTGATGGATTGGTGTGTGTGTGTCAAAATATGGTGAACAGATATCCACTGCGATGGCAGTATGTTGGTGGCAGTTATCATGGCGGTAAGTGGGGTTTACCGCAATGTCATAATGAGAAACTTTGGGCCAGATGTATGAAAGCATTTTGCATTCGCAAACGGTGCGAATGCCCGTTTGCGAATGCAAAATGCCATTTCAGAATGTATGAAATACATTCTGAACGTAATTTTAATTTTAAATTGCGACCCTGTTTAGAGAGTCACAAATTGCGACTCTCTAAATTAGAAATCGCAAATAAGGATTCCTTATTTGCGATTTCTTAGCACATGTATGAAGCCATTCCTAAATGCGATTTTGGCATTTAGGAATCGCTAATTACCACCAAGTTGAACTTGGTGGTAACCATGTGCAAAATTTAAAAATACATTTAAAATGCATTTTTAAATTGTACATGTAAAGCACACATGCCCTTTTGGCATGTGTGCACCTTACATGTTCCCCAAAGAACCTTTGGGGTGCAGCAGAGGGGGCCTTAGCCCCTCAGCACCCTGGGGTTTTGCATTTCCAAAATTGCGATTTCTGGTTCAGAAATCGCAATTTTGGAACTGCAAAAAATTAGCAGATATGGGCCAACAGGCCCATAGCTGCGAATAGGGCCGGTATCGCAATTTGCGAATCGGTAATAGCATTTGCGATTTTTAAGAAATCGCTGTTAACGATTCGCAAATGTGATACATGGCACTTCGCGAGCTGGAAATAGCGATTTCTTAAAAATCGCTATTTCCGAATCGCAAAGGGCTGTGATGATACATCTGGCCCTTTGTCTCCTAAATTAAGCCTTGTCGCTCACTGCCAAGCTACCAAGGGTTGAGCTGGGGTTAATCTGTTTCCTGTGCTTTATTTAATTACTGTTTTGTGATATTTGAATGCTTTACACTTTGTCTCATAAGTTAAGCCTTTTCAGTCGTTGCCAAGCTTCCAAGGGTTGAGCTGGGGTTAATTTATTGAGACCTAACTGAACCTAGTGGGGGTTAGTGGCCTGTTTCTAAGGGTAGGTACTTACGTGCCCTTACCTATAATTCACTTTCTAACAGATATGTTGAAAAAAAGTTGGGCTGGGAATTGTTCATTTCTTTGTTGTCTCTTCATAAAAATGGGGTAGTTATTTTCTGTCATAATCATATAAATAATTATATCTCAAGAGTGTGATGCTGATTGATATTAGTCAAGCTTAAGATTATTGCCATTCTCTTTACACTTTTCAATGTATATAGTCCCACACAGCCAGACCCTGAGTTTTGGAAATTCATTTCTCAAAAGATCATGCAACATTATTATGAGGATTTCTATTGGAGATTGCAATCAGGGCATGGATCGATTCCTGGACCACCCCTTTTCTACTAAGTTCTCCCTTCACAAAGCACATATAGATTTTTTTTTCACTATATCTCAACATTCCCTTTCCAACTCGTGGATAATATTTATTCCTGATCTTAAGAAATATAGGTGGTCATTCCAACCCTGGCGGTCCATGACCGCCGGGTTGGAAGACCGCGGGAGCACCGCCGACAGGCCGGCGGTGCTCCAATGGGCATTCCGACCGCGGCGGTAAAGCCGCGGTCGGACCGGCAACACTGGCGGTCTCCCGCCAGTGTACCGCCGCCCATTGGAATCCTCCAAGGCGGCGCAGCTAGCTGCGCCGCCGAGGGGATTCCGACCCCCCCTACCGCCATCCAATTCCCGGCGGTCCGCCCGCTGGGAACCGGATGGCGGTAGGGGGGGTCGCGGGGCCCCTGGGGGCCCCTGCAGTGCCCATGCCACTGGCATGGGCACTGCAGGGGCCCCCGTAAGAGGGCCCTTAAATGTATTTCACTGTCTGCTGCGCAGACAGTGAAATACGCGACGGGTGCAACTGCACCCGTCGCACAGCTTCCACTCCGCCGGCTCGATTCCGAGCCGGCTTCATCGTGGAAGCCTCTTTCCCGCTGGGCTGGCGGGCGGCCTGAAGGCGGCCGCCCGCCAGCCCAGCGGGAATGTCAGAATTACCGCCGCGGTCTTTCGACCGCGGAACGGTAACCTGACGGCGGGACTTTGGCGGGCGGCCTCCGCCGCCCGCCAAGGTCAGAATGAGGGCCATAGTTTTCACTCTTCCACTCATTAATCTAAAACTAGGATTGATTATATGTTCTAAAGCAAAAACCTGCTTCACCATTTGACTGACTTGGAGATCGGATCAATTTTGATTTCAATCATGCCCTGTTCTGACAGATCCTGAGATTTTCAATGACCATATTCATAAGTCGCAGTGGAGTTTTAACAATTAATTACTCTTGGAAAAATGCTTTCTTACCTCATGTGAATCCTTTGTTTCAGACTTTTTTTTTAACAGAATGGTACCCGAGATGCTTCCTTTAATTTTGTATGGGATGCTTTTATTAGCTGTGCCTAGTCATTTATTAAGAAACTATGGGCCATATTTATACTTTTTGATGCAAAACTGCGCCGCCGCTAACGCCATTTCGTAGCGCCGTGCGGGCGTCAAATTTATACTTTGACGCAGGTGGGAGTCATTATTTTTTACGCACACCGCGGCGTCAAGTCGTAAAGGAAAACAACATTAACACAGCGGAAATAACTGTGGGTCGATTTACGACACTGCAACCCGGATATGTGCCGTTTTTTGACGCAATAGCGTCAAAAAAAAACGCGAACACTGCAAGTGCACCAGAGGAGAGGCAAAATGGATCCCAGATGCCACTACAGACTCCAGGAAGATGACAGCAGACCAGGAACCAGCCAGGAGGATCCATACAAGAACCAGGACATGTATAGAAAGAAAAGAAAGTGTTGCTTCAGTGCAGAGGAGCAGGAAATTCTGGTTAAAGATGTGACGGAACACCAGCACCATCTGTTTATCACCTCAAAGTTGCCAATCAGTAGGAGTGAGGCCATATGGCAACAAATAGTTGACAAGATTAACAGTGTGGCTGAAGTACGCAGGACAGTCACCGACTGTAAGAAACGCTGGCATGACTGCAAACGCAGGACAAAGGAAAAAATGGCCAGGAACAGGAAGGCAGCACTGCAGCCTGGGGTGGGAGTCCAGCACACCAGGAGGCCCTGGACCACATGCAGGAGATGGTCGCAGCCGTCATCCCTGAGGAGATTGTCACAGGGATTCAAGGACATGACAGCGCAGACTACCACGAGACAACACACATGCAGGGTAAGTCGCATGGGGAATTAAAATACAATAATGTTGACTGTAAGCGGGGGGGAAATACCTTCTACACATTGCATGGAAGTCATCATATACATGGAGTGGCATGGGTAAAGGGGCACCGCAGGGGGGCATGGCCTGCACAGACAGAAGCTGGGGCACAACATTACACTACACCAACAACAGTCCTTTGGGGGCATGATGTCATGCCAACAATGGAGCAAAGGGAAAGCCTCGACAGGAGGGAAGGCCACTACGTCAAACTTACATCCTGGCACTCATCAGCCAACATATCTCCTACATTAACTAGGGCCCTATTAGCAATCCTCTAGCCAAAACGACAACTGCAATGTAACTGCCACAACAGTTGACACTACCATCTCTGATCTGTGTGCAGCTCAAGTAGCCAATGGCAGTAACCTCCCTATGGAACATACATACCTAAATTATGGGGTGAGGATGACATCTGCAACAATCTCCTGAAAAAAGACAGTACACGCAAATATCAATGCCCATAGGTGTCACAAACATCAGCCAATGTAAACAACAATAGGAGTGACACAGCACTAAGGACACACCCATGCTGCATATGTCAGGGTCCTTCCCGTGCCTGGCAAACAAGGCAACATCACAAAAGTCAAAATGCTCAGACAACAGCATTGAGGAGGGGACACATAGAACTGGTCACTGAAATACACCTGCACAGTCAGAGGGGGAAATAGGACACTGATACGACTATCAGGGCAATCCAATGTAACACACATTACCCAACATCAGCAGGGCACATTAACAATGTCAACATCCATATCGCATCATAACATTGCCATGCACAGGATATGCTACATGTCAATTACAATTATGTCAATTTGAACGATCAGGGATTGGGGCAGGTCCTGAGAGTCAAGTGTGCTGCCAGGACCATCAGAACACCCACAGCCAGTGAAAGGTCTCACCATGAGAATGGATATACACGGAGGGTCGAGTAGGACAAAAAGGTGGCTATTCTCTATTTGGCACAAAACAACACCTAGAGGCGATAAGGCTGACAAGTCTGATAACCCAATAACATACATGTGACACACAGGTGGGCCATAGGCCTGGAAGAATGCCCATCTGAAGTACAGCAGATAACAATACAAAACAAGATCACAAAGTGAATTCATCAAAAAGCAGTCACGTCACGTCAAAATTGTCACAACACAGACACACTAATTATACCCTGTTTCATTGCAGAGGAAAATGGATCATCTGCCGATATGCCTGTCCCAGATTTCCCTGATGACATGGATGATGAGCCCATAAACATTCTCCAGGAGACCATCCAAAAGGTTCTTGAAACCCTCTAGACCCCATCTTCACTCACAAGGAGGAGCACAGAACAAGCAGCCAGCACAGAGGAACCACCCACCACCCCAATTGCAAGACCTGCAAGCTCCAATACAGCTGAGGACTCTGACGACACTGGCACCAGCTTTGAAAGAACTGTAGTTGGAGTACAGCGCGAGCTGGCCAAGGAGGAGCGGGTGGGGATGTAAACTATGGCAGCCAGCCTTGAGGGGGTGCGCTCGTGCATGATGTCATCTGCAGATCAGGCAGCAGCTATGCAAGCCCTAACATCCATACTGCAAGGACTACAAGAAACTGTCAAGGAATTCACCACTGCAGTAAGGGAGTTGCCACAACACCTCGCACCCCAAACCTTCCACTGCATGCACGAATGCAATCATGACTCCCTCAGGGCCGACCTGGCTGCCTACCATCATGATGTGGCTGCTATTCTCAAAAACCAGCAGACCCTCCTTGCTGCAGTACTGCCCTTAAGACCTTCACAGGGAGCAGCAACCGGGATGGCTGACTCCATGTCTTCTAACACTGAGGTGTGTGTTGCCCCTTCACAACCAACAACAACAAGGACAAAGCAGGCAACACACACATCAGAAGAAGAAGACATGGAACAGATCACATTCACACGGAAGAGTACCCGGAAGCACTAGTCCCTGCACCATGGCCTACTTTGACCAAGGTCCTACGTTTTGTCAAATGCCAGTCTTACAACAACTATACTCAATGACTGTTCTGCTAACCACTGTATAACTTGTCAGCATTGCCAGTGATGCAACTAATCGGCAAATCTCCTACTAATCGGCAAATCCTGTCCCTCTGCACTGTCTGTAACATCACCCCAGCATGTCAGGAGCATTATCCACACCCCTTCTGTAGGAGCACCATGTAGGATTGCACTAGAACGGACTCAGCAAACATGGACAATCTACATATTGCACTACAGCACCTATCAATAAATTGCACTTGCACACCAAATATGTCTCAGTGTAATTTGACACATCAACTGTGCAGTAGATAACACAAATGTCCCTGTTTGACAATCATGTTGCTTGTCAATACAACTGTCCTGACATCATGTAGTCAGATACATCTGTGCTGTGGCCAGGATTGCATCATAGCCTGCCCATCCTGAGGAGAATAACTGATGAAGCGAGAAACCACACACCATCATGCTGTGTTGTACAGAATAATGCTTCATCAAGAGAAATCAAAGTCAACTAATAGTGGCTGATAAATGTTGTCACCATGCAATACTAACACATTGAACTATGCAGTCTAATCTAAGCAAACACTTCAAAACACAGCATCAATCAACCTTCCTGAGTAAACATACAAATAGGTAATCATGCTGAAATTTAGCACAAATTATCAATGTCAGTTATGAAGACAAGAAGACAAGAATGTTAACAAGACCTCATCTTCAAAGATGTCCCTGAACATCACACTGCAGTCCGACATAAAAATGTCCCCACAATACCAAGTCTAGAAGCACACTTTGTGACGTAGAAAACATACTCATTGACACAAATCTTTTGTGATCCATATCAACTCCGATTGGTGCTTCTAACAAATGGTGGATACTTACCAAGGTAGAACAGGTGTAGCTGCCATTTTACACCTCAGTTTGTTTTGGTTTGTAGCATAGGACACAAATGTCATAGAACAACAATCATCTACACTGATGGCAAGGCCATGATCAAGTAGCAGTTAACACATAATGCAAATGGTTATCTATATATTTATTCCAAACTAATCACACCAAAGGCAACTAAGGGAAAAGTCATACCTACACTAATCTAACCTGACTACTCATTAACCACAACTGTCCCTAACTAACCTAAGCTAAACTTACTCTTCACATATGACGAATCGATCTAAACATCAACCCCCCACCCATCATTATGAGACAGGACACATGCAGGACAACACATACTAACCTACACACATACTACACTATCTTAAACAATCATATTTTTTTGTTCTTTATTAGATTTTTTTTTTAAAATATTTTTATTTGTATTTTTTTTTTTTTAAACACACAGGAACCCCAACATTGATAACCCCACCCACCCACCCACACACTTAATAAGGAAAAGTAGAAAGAATCAGGACCCCCCACCCTCCTCCCTAACACTAACTAAGCTAAAAACCTATACTAACCTAACACTAATCTTCCAAGCCTACTAATCATGATAACAAGGAAAAAGGAGGGAGGGGAGGGAATTATGTCCATTGAATATATCAGTCCTAGAGGCTGGCCCTCCGGAGGGTCCGCCTGATAGACCTGACCCCCTTCTTGTTGTAGGCCACATCCTGGCTAAGCTTGTCCACCTTCCTCATAAATTTGTCCATTTTGCGTTCCAAATCCTGGAATGCTGCAGGGTCGATTGGAGGTGCTGCTGCTGTTTGGGTTCTGGCAGAGGTGCTCTGTGTGCGTGTTGAGCCTAGCCCACTGGACTGTCCTGCAGCTGTCACACTGCTGGGGCCTGGGTGTGCTGCAGAGGCAGGGACAACTGTCCCCGCTGTGGCTGGGGCCACTTGGGGAGAACCGGTGGTTGAGGTGGTGGTGGCTGTAGTGGGCAAGCTTGGGCCACCCTGTGGTGAAGCCCACCATGCTCCGGAGGCACGATCCGACTGGTATTTACGGGCCATCCGTCGCAACCCCAACTGCACCTGCAGGATGTGTCGGTACCTCATGGCCCGCCTCTCAAATTCATGCCTCTGTGCGGCACTCATGTTTGCAGCTGTGAAGACAAAGAGCAACTATTTACCATAGGAACTGCATTGTGTGGAATAGAACAAGTGGTCAATCTGACAATACATTTACTGTACTTGTAACAGCCCATATCACCATACAGATCATTGAAAGTCTCAGAGGAAGTACATGGGAAGCCTGCATCCAAAGGTCATCTCACACATAACATATACAATAATCTACATGATGGGTAACAACTGGCAATAACTTGTCATCAAAGTACTTACAGTTGCAGCTAACAATCATGCTGCACCTCCTCCGCCTATTGCCTGGACTACATATGTCAGTGTATGTGATGACAATTACAAACTTCAAGGTCTGCAATTTGTAATGGGATTTGCTAGTTTAGAACTCATGTGCCATAACTGAGTGTGTACACTAGGTTCAAAACCATATTTCATATAATCACAAGTATGTGTAACATACTGGTTGCTTCAGTCCTAGGTACCCTATTCACAAACCCATGCCTGTCGTTGAGGGGGGGGGTGGGAAGAACAACAAACAATCCCAAAATAGATGCACACCCAGGAGTGTATAGAAAGCTCAACATGTTTTTGCCTCCACACACACACCACCAGTATGGGCTATTAACAAATTGGAGTCAGCTAAACCTTGTCCTATCCAAGATCCACACATGTCAAAATGTACTGACCTAGGCCAACATCACATACTTCCAGTGAGGCATATTTTTCAACAGACACAGAGGAGCAAGAACACCCATGATCATGAATAGCATGCACACCTAGGCTGTTGCACTCTAGTCCCACACACTTCTAGTACAACTTGTGGAAGTACATGCTCCCGGAAGATCCAACCTACAGTGTACTCAGTACATCGGTTAATAGGGAAGCAGCAGTTTTCAGACAAGCCGTTTGCAGAAGCTATCTGGGAGAATGTCATTCTGACATGCAGACTCAGTCCGAGACGAGTCCCAGTGCAACTCTTAATGTAACTAGTGTATTCCACATGACTCACCCCATTTCCCATAGCGGGCCCTACAGGAATGGCCTACAGACCCAAGATCAGACAAATGGATAATCATTGGTCAACTGAAAATAAAGTGATAACTGAAATCCCACTAATGGAACAAGACTAATGATTGGGCAGCGCATCACACCTTGCAATCTGTTCAACACACAGTAGTCCATCACACATCACCAGCAAACACAAAACATACCACACATGTCAACACTCACTGTAGGTGTCGGGGTCCTCAAAACGAGCCACCTCTCCCACTGTGTACGGTGCAGGTCCACCTGTAAAGCATGGAAGGAAGAATATGCTCAGAATCCGTGCACTGACAAACAATTTCAAATACAAACACAATGTGATAATCTGACATGAGTAATGAAACACTTTCAGACATGCTCATACTGCATGGAATAATTCCTGTGCAACATTTACATCGGATGGGTCTCCTGCTACAGTTACACACACTTCTACACACATGCAGTGGCCCGGACTATCATGTGGTGGCAAACATGCACCTCCATTAGTGTGCAGCAACAATATAGGTGTGTATTCATCTCATCATGTGCCTGCAAGAGAGACATCCAAAAGCTGGTTACTTGAGGACTGCATGACCTGTCAAACAGCCTATGTGGTCATGACACATTTGTGACAGTTAGGTACATGGTACAGAGGGCCAGGTACTTTGGCAATACCTCATGTTGTTACAGTTTCATAAATTGATGTGTCCAAACAATGGTGATTGGCACCAAACATAGATGTTTGCACCCTAGTCCATACCTTTGGACTGCCATCCCTAATCGGATTTTGGCACAAGTGACAATAAATACCTGTCTAATATGTTAGCTGAGGGCACCTGAGTCCTTTACAAATATGGTTCATGTTCAGATCTGGCATGTACCAATAAAATGTGAAGGAGCACATTTATCCCGAACAGGCATGGCACTTCCATGAACACTTTCCCTATACACTAACCAGACACACATGAGACATATGTCTCGGCCACATTGCTATCATCAATTGACGTGAAGGCAGCACTCATTTCAGCATCATGTAGGGTTTCAAATGTCAGTCTAGCTACAGCGTCAACATATGTAGGTATGATGTTACTACATCCATACTTCACTGGCAATTGTGACCTGTAGAGTCCTGATTGCGTCATTAATGTGTCGCTTGTCTGACACAAAGGCGGCACTACATTACATTCTGATACAAGCAACCTGTATGTGTGAAAAACATGAGCTGCCTGACTGCTAGCATTTCTCATCCTTGCATCAATTACCCTGTGTGTTTCCCTAGCATTACACACAGTCAGCTACTTATCCGGCAGATTGGGTACCAATCATCTCATGTCACTACACAGCTTTAAATTGTGCACATTTATATGATCTGTACTCACCAACATGGCCACCAATCCTGATTCCCAGGTGGTCCAGCAGATCTTGCTCCCTGGAGATCAGGTCAGCCCAGCGGTGCATCAATTGATGGTCATTCCGTTGGCTCCCATACAGACGCACCAAGTGATGGCGCACCTTCCCCCACCGGACTTTTCTGGCCTCCGTGTGATACCCCTGTATCACCCTACCCCCAGCCTCCAGCATCAGTGGGAGGAAATGGCAAACCAGCCATATGAATTCCTCCTCACCCATCCTGGAAGCCGTGGCCTACCAGACATTTAAGCACAGAAAAAGGGGAAAACGTAGTAGAAAAAAAGAAAAGGGGAAATGGGGAAAGTTAGAGTGAGGAAATACAAAGAAAACTTAACAAATAGAAGAGCCCAACTATCCCCTATATAACAGTACCCACAACAGACTCCCACAGACAATAAATACAACAGTGGACTGGACAAAATTATACAGCACACACTCAGACAGTATTCTACAACAATATATTGATGACAAAACAACAAGTAAGATGGCACACTGGACACAAAAGCACTAATACACAGGACAACTCTTTGCACACAGCCACACAGTCTAGAATAATCAGAGACTGCAAAGTGAAAGTGAAAGTACACCCACTGTACAGAATCTGTAAACAGGATATCCTATTACATCACATCCTGCATAACATGGCCGCCGTTTTTTTCCATTATGTGTCATATTTTCACACATACAGGTTGTGCGTCATATGTTTTGACGCACAGGGGTGCAGATAATGCAGAGTCAACATATTTTTCATAATTGGTAATTAATTTTTGTTTGCGGCATAATTTACAGTTCTAGAGGTGAAAAGTAAGCCGCAGCCAAATATGATATCTATTTATGAGAAATATTTTTGACTCTGCATTATTTGCACTCCTGTGCGTCAAAAATTATGACGCACAACCTGTATGCGTGAAAATATGACACATTATGACAAATATGTATTTCATTTGTCCAAATGAGTAATGGAATTTTGCATGACCAAACGGTGCTAAGTGATAAACTTTGGGGTTAGCTATAGCAAATTTCCCTTATAGGATGTATAGAAGGTATTCACAGTGCAATAGTAATGATTGGCCTGAATGGATATTACTCATAATTACGCACATATGTAGGTAAATGCTGATTGCAAATTTCAAAATATGAAAGAGATACCAGGATGTATTCCTTAGCAAATTTGTGAGCACATGTATCAAGCTATTCCAAATAGCATAAAGGCCAATTAGGTAATGCAATTGTCGCCTAAACCTTTTTTTGGGGTAACCATGTGCTAATTACGAGTTAATGTAGCTAAAATATGTTTCATAATTGACATGTAGGGCACACATGCCCCTTATGCATGTGTGTGCTTCACATGTGCATAAAAAATGTATATTTGGGGTGCAGCAGAGGGGGACTTAGGCCCCCAGCACCCTGGGGTTTGCTGTTCCTGACTTGCAACTTTATCCAAGGTTTTCCCAAATTCAGTAACGCTAAACTATTGGCAGCAGGCCCATAGATGCAAATTGAGTATGATTCTCTGTTTGCTAATCTGTAATCCCATTTGCCCATTTGAAGTTTGCCCTATTAATTCTTTGGAGAATTCTGACATACCATTTAGCATTGATTTAATGGCTAATTCTCAACGTTCCTTATGTCATGATACCAAATAGGTTGTTGATGTATGTGGCCCTTTATGCATTACCTGGTTTAGTGGCATGTTTCATTCTTCCTGCTAGGTTACAACTGGGACACTACTGTGATAGGCTGCTTGCAACCATTTTGTTGATTGGATGGTACATGTACATGTGTGTGGTCCAATGTTGATCCAGTATCAACTGTTAAGGTGTATGTTGTCACTGTAACGTCCAGGTCTCATCATGAGTTATTGGCAGCTAATCGTGTATCTAATGAGTATCGTTTGTAGCTAAATGTGACTAAAGTCATTGAGGACATGGTAGCCTACACGTGGATGGTCCCACCCTGTCACTGAAGACGTGTAATGAGACTTTCAACTGGGCAACCGTGGTGTGCTGAGTGAGAGAATGTCTCAGGTGTCTGGATCCGGCATGTGTCATTGCAACATTTGTACTCAAGTTGGCCTCTGTGGATGGAAATGCATCAGGAAACATCATAGCCTCTGTGCAGAAGTAAATGGCTGGTATTCAGCACACACAAGCCATCTCTATTATTTGAACAATGTTACTCAGGGTGTGAACTGTCAGGGTCCTCATATGTGTTGACTTTTCATGGACATTATCTGAGGTTGGTGGCTCTGCTGGAGGCCACGCACACCATCAAAGGCTATGGCCCAGGTACACGGTCACACTTTGTAGTTTAGGCATTAATGAGGCCCAGATAACGGATGGGCCATGATTTATCTATTCAAGGGCACTGTCACAAATATGATACAAAGAAAAGTCAGATGATGCAATACAATGTATTTGAGTATACATTGATGAGGAAATTGACAAATTAGCCTCTGAGGAAAGAGAGGTTTTGGACAGCAAGTGTGGTCCATAGGTGGCCACTGGGTATCTTTAGGGTGACCCACGGACAGGTGCCAGTCAGGCTGACAGGATGCTGGGTCAATCAGGAGCCAGCTCTTTGACAAATTACATGATCAATGGTCTGACTAGGACTGGTCAGAGGGAGGAGTAGACAGTTGACATGTCACACTGTGTATGTTCTGTGTTGTTTTGAAGGTGACACATGAACCCTGATAAAGTGTTACACAGCAACATTAGTAGCAATGCTTAATGGTGTAATTGCCCAAATGTCTACATCTATGCTGTAGGAGGCATCATCAGGGACGGGGCATGTAAATTTGAGTGGTGTGCATGGAGGTGATCACTGGTGTGGCCTCCATCAGTGTCTCACAAGTCCTGTCGGATGAGATTTGCTTTAAAATGGCCTACAGTACCTTTCACACGAGAATCAATCTACAGGTGATACCAGGCCTTAAAAACTCCAAGCCAGTGTATTATATGAGCTGAGTTCCATGCCGTGAGATGGTAGTATGACAATGGTAGGCATAGGAAATGGTGTGGCACACTGGATGACTCTTGTGAGTGTGTGTATGTAGATGAGGGAATCTCAGGGTACACATATCAACATTCCAGGGACCTCTTCAGACAGGTGGGGTCTGACCAGGCGCATGGGTGTGTAAGGTTTTTAGAAAAGGGCTGACATGTAGATGGGATGTGATGTGCTGGATGCTTGTCATATATGTGGCACTTGTGCTGTGTATGTTCTGCTTATGTGTAACTCTATTGACAGATAGTCATTGCAAAGATTGTATGTAGTTGGAATTACTGCTGCCAAGAGTCTGGTCATACATTCCTGTTCCTGAAGCAAAAGCATGTCAACTGCCTGATGTATGAGGACTGTTTTCCCCTACTTGAGTGATGGTGTTTTAGTTGTGTTCCATCTGCTGCAATGAACCATGTTTCCTACATGTATGTGTGTAATAGGTGTGGTCCTCAGCTATTGCCCTTCAAAGGTGAACTGTACAGGATGTCAGTCATTTACATTGTGTGTGTATGTGACCGTTGTATGATAGGCATTACATTTGTAGTGTATTTTTCTGTGTCCTGATTGTTATATCATTAATGCTCCATGAGACGACATTCTTCTTCTGATATTTAGAGCTAAAGGTGTGCAGAAATGAATAGCCAGACCATGATGTGGTGTTTATTATCAGTGTTTATCTACAATAGTTCATTAAGTGGTGATGGTGATAATAATTAAAAGAAATTGTTCACAATGTGTTGGCGCCTATGCACTCCAGCAGCCGTGTTTGGTTGTTCCCCCTCCTGTTGCAGGGCAGCATCCTCCTCTTCCTCGACTTCAGGCATTGATGGGTCTGGTTCGAGGAGGGGAATGTTCCTTTTGACACAAATGTTGTGCAATATTGCACATGTGCGGATGATCCTACAGACTTTCTCGGGGGAATATAGTAGGCTACCACCAGTGATGTCGAGGCAGCGGAACCCCGGACTTGAGGATGCCGAAGGTCCGCTCGACAATGCTGCGTGTCCTCTTATGGGCCTCGTTGTATGCCCGCTCTGCAGCAGTACTCGGGTTGCCAAATGGTGTCATTATCCATGGCTGGATGCCATACCCCTGATCAGCTGAAAGAGAAAAAGAATGGGATCATGTTGATGTAGCTGGCACTATTGAAAAGACCTTTAATGGCAGTAGTTGTCTTGTGTTGTCTGTGACTCTTTGGTGTACTGATGTGACATCCTATACTTGTAAGCTATACCATCTGCATTGTGTTGCTTCCTTGGCTGAGCAAGTGTTTGTCTGCTAACCGTTTGTCAGCAGTATGTTTTGGGATTTTCAGTGCAGTGTGCCATCCCTAGCATTGTGACTTGCGATACAGGTGTCCGTGTGTCTTCATTCGGGGTGAGATGATAGTTCCATACACAGAATCATTTTGACAGTGTTGTTAACACGTTCATATCAATGTACCCTGGACATCCCATACCTTTAGACTTATGCAATGGATTAATGTAAATGTCATTGGTGACATTTCGGCAACCACACTCATTAATGTCTTAACATTAGGCTGTACAGTAAATTCCGATGTGTGACAGGTTCAATGGTGACTTAAGAAACATGGCTAGTGATGTCAGGACCTCAGTGTGTTCCTGTCGAGATGTTGCTGTTGTGGTGTATGTGTTGTGTGTCCTAGAGGGTTGCTGTGCAGTGTGTATATAAGTAGGTTTTTGTACTTACCAACAAGTAGTCCATTGCCATACCATCCATCCTGGAAGTGTTGGTTGATGGTGCAGTGACGGAAGATGAATGAGTCATGTACTCTCCCAGGATATTTAGCCACGATGTTGCTGATCAATCCCTGGTGATCGACTATGGCCTGCACGGTGATTGAATGTGTGTGCTTCCTGTTGCGGTAGAGGTGTTCTGTTGCAGCAGATGGCACAAGGCGTACGTGTCTGCAGTCGATTGCACCAAGGACGTGTGGGAAGCCACTGATGGCGTAGAACCCCTGTTTAGTTTCCTGCTGCTTCTGCAGTGTGTTAGGGAAGCAGATGTGGAGGGGTGTCAGTTGAATGATGGCATCCAGTACTTTTGGCAGAAATGCGGAGAATGATGGTTGTGATATTCCGCCTACCAGGGCACCAGTTGTTTGAAATGAGCCACTTGCCAGCATGTGAAGTACGGCAAGCAGCTTTGTTTCTGTTGGTATGGTGTGGGGTGTCACCAAAGTGGGGGCCAACTGCTATTCAATGTTTCTCGGCAGCTGCTGAATGGCCTGCCAGTTCAACCGGTACCTCTGTATGATGTTGTGTTCCCTGAGGCCCTGCAGGGTGGTTCTTGGGGCGAATATCATCTCCTGCCTTCTGCGCTGCCTTTGGGGTCCCTGCTGGTGTTGTTGTAGCTGCTGTTGTTGCTGCTGGGCTCTGCGTCTGCGTCTGCGTGCACAGTGGATTAGAATGACCTCCATGGCTCCCTGTTGCTGCTCTCCTGCTCTGCTGTTTGTTCTGTGTGTTCTGATTAAATACAGGTGTGTTTGCCCCATTTTAACGCCTGCCCTGACCCAGGTGTTAAATTTTGACGCAAATCGGGCTGTGCATCATTTTCTGGCTCTGCCTCCCGGCATGCGTCATTTTTGCCCGAAAGCATAAATATGACGCGCGGCCGTTTAAGTCATTTTTTGGACGGGAACGCCTACCCTGCATATCATTAACGCAGGGCGGGTTGCCGCATCCAAAAAATGACGCACACGGCGGAATTTTGTCGTCCGCGGGCGTCAAAGTTTAAATACGGGGCAAACATTTTTACGCCCAATCGACGCAAACGGAGTATAAATATGCCCCTATGTCTCCTCCAGAAGGAAACTTAAAGAAGAAAAAGGCCATGGCCATTTTAACTAATACCAAATATGTTGAACATGCTTACTATAGATCCAAAAACAGCAAGATAGATCTGGAAGCATTGATGGAGTCTAGGATAAAATTGAATAAACCATCTGTTGAGATAGCTTGTGTTACACTCCTTAAAGTTAATACTAGATACAATGGTAGTAAAAACAGAGCAGGTTTTCTGCTGGCTAATTATTTAAAGTCTAAGAAATAAAAAAACAACTATTAACACCATTACCAATACATCTTGAACCCAATTGCTACATGATGCTGACATAGCAGCATGCTTTGTGGAATATTGCATGAATTATATGCTCCTAAAAGCAGTCCACTTGACGCCCTTATATATTATTTCTTTTTTAATCTTAAAGCTCATAACTATATAACTACTGATACTTCTTTGCTTAAATCTGCCTGCACTATAGATACGCTCCAAGCAGTGGACAAATGTCTATCTAAAGGTAAGGTATCTGGTCCCGATGGCTCCACTGTTGAATTTTATCTCCAATTTTCTCATCACTCCTTCTTCAGCTCTTTACGTTTATCAATTATTTTCGCTTTATGAACTTCTCCCTTGGTTCTTTCATGAGGTGATGATAGATCCAAATCATATGTAAAAATTATTGATCAATATGGACAGCACAGTCTTTGCTAAGGGCTTGTTCTTTGGTTAATTGATCTTATTCCTGATCTTGTTGCCCTAGTACGGTCTGGATTTCTTAAGCACAGGAGCAGTTTAGATAATTCACACACCATTTTGAATATTATTGGTAAAGCAAGTAAACTTACCTCTTCAATAGCAGCACTTACTCTTGATGCAGAAAAAGCTTTTGATAGACTTTATTGGCAGTTTCTCATGAAAGACTTATAATGGCATGATTTTAGCTCCAGATTTCTGCAACTTAGGGCTGAATTTAAAAAAAGTTGTGCTGCATTCAATGCAGCAACACTTTTCTTGCGCCCCCCAACGCAACCATGTGTGCACCCTATTTATGATATGGTGCACTATGGTAGTATTAGAAACATTTGAGTCATTATCTTTGATGCTATTGTGGCACTTTGCTCCACTAGAGTCAAAAAAGTGTAAGGAGGCCCATTGGTTGCAATGAGTGTGTCTTTTCAATGCCTGTTTTCAGCAGCCGTTTAAAATGGTGTCAACAATGGTGCAATGTAATTTTGTAGATGGATTATAATCTCTTTATTACTCTTTTAAAAGCGGTACCAGGCAAGGTTGCCCACTCACTCTATTCATACTTGCATTAGCACCTTTTCTACATCAATTAAACATTTCAGCTACACTATTGGGGTTAAAAGCAAAACCACACATAATAAATACATTGCTTGCGTCATTTTTTGATTATTTGCAAGCAATTCTCTCATACCAGGATACAAGCTTCATTTCGAAAAATCTGAAGTTCTCCCTCTCAATAAAAATTTAGATGTACAGCTAGTTGGTGGCTTGCTGCAATGGAAGATGTAAACCCGTCTGCCACCCTGGCAGTTTGCGTGACCATAGATAAAAGACTGCCAGAGTCCTGCAAACTCTGCCAGAAATCTCCACTCACATCGACAGTGCCACTGGAAACAGGTGCTGATGGCAGTACTCCAGCTACTGTTCACACCAAGCCAATCACAAAATGCCTGTCCACCAAGCCAACTGTGGTGGTGTTACCTCCACCCTTGAGTGTCCGATTAGAAGGGCAATGAGGTAAAAACTCACACTTTGCCCATTTCCACTTCCATTTTGGACTGTACATGACTGTACTAGCCCTGCAGTTGCTGCTGCCTCTGGACCTCAGAGGACATAACCTCATCATCGAAGGTAAGCTTTCCTTACTACTCTTGAATCTTGTTTCGTCAATTCAGAGTAGCTTGGGACCGGTGCAGTAAAATATACAGGTCACAGTAATGTTTTAAAAAACAACTGGTGACATGCATAAGTCGGTAACACATCTGCAACAGATATTAATTGTTGGAAAATGGGTTATTGGTAAGGGCAGGTAGGTACCTACACCTAGCAACAAGCCACTAACCTCCACCTAGGTACAGTTAGGTCTCAGTAAATTAATCCCAGCTCAACCCTTGGTAGCTTGGCAACGAGCGTCAAGGCTTAACTTAGGAGACAGTGTGTAAAGCATTCAAATATCACAAAACAGTAATTAAATAAAACACAGGAAACAGTTTAAAAATCCAAAACCAATTTATAAAAATAGTTTATATTTTTATCTTTAAAATGACACAAAAACGATTAAAATTGGTTCAGGGGAACCGGAGATATGAATTTTTAAAGAATTATTATTTTTCTAGCGCTTAGAAACAAAAAGCGCCAATCGGGTCATCTGGTTGCACCTCGACCGGGGCAAAGTCAAAGTTTCAGGCCGACCGCGATGGAGCCCTGCTCGGCTACAAGTCACGGGAGGCCTCGGTTAAAAAGTTACCTTCTGACTTAGTCTTTATTTTGAAGTTTTTCTTCACCGGGACGAACCTGCCAGTTGAATCCGACCTCCTGGAGCCCTTGTCCGGATACGCGATGTGGGTTTCCTCGGTGGAGATTTTTACCTTTGGACTTAGTCGTTTTTTCGAGATGAAAATCCTTCGACCGGGGTAAACCTGGATCTTGATCCGACGTCCGTGGAGCCCTTCTCGGATACGATGGCTGGGAGGTCCCGGTCAACTTTTTACCTTCGGACTTAGTCTCTTTTTCGGAGGTTTTTCTTTACCGGGACGAACCACCAAGTCAGGCCGGGTCGCGGTTGAGGCAAGCCGGCTAGAATTTCCGTGGCGGGTCGGTCCCTCTCTGGAGCTTTTTTACAACATTTTTCAAATCTTTTCCAAACTTCTGGGGCTTCACCCAGATGTTCTTTTAAGGTTCTTTTGGGGTCCACAGCTCACCCCAAGGGTCCAGAAGTTCTGTGATGGTCCTTGGGGGGTGCGGACTTCAACTCCCAGAACGCACCTGGTGCAAACTCCTTTTTGGCCACTGGGCAGTGGTCAACTGGTCTCTTTTTTTTCAGGAGTTGGTGCAGGGGACTCTGGATAGCAATTTTTCACCTGTAGCAAACAGGGAGTCCCTCCTTGAACCAGTTGAAGCCAAGCAAAGTCCTTCTTGTGGTGAAGCCCAAGTGTGCAGCTGGTGCAGTCCATCTGAGTGCAGGTTCCAGGTGCAGGCCAGGGGTCCAGCAGGGCAGTCCTTCTTCTCCTTTAGTTCCTTCTTCTTGAAATTTGGTGGGGATCTGAGGTGTGGGTGCAGGTCTGCCAGTTTTATCCTTGCTCCTAGGTGAAAAGCAAGGGGGTCCTGGTCCTCCAATCAGGTACAGGGTCGTCCCCCTGTGATGACCACTTCCTGGGAAGTGTGGCAAAAATCCATCCCAATAGGCAACAGTCTCTAAAAATCCAACATGGCTGAATCTGATTTTGGGAGGTTACATCTGGCTGAGCCCACCCACTGGTGTGGCTAAAAATCATAAACACACCCCTCTCCTGCCCTCTCCTAATCTAATCAAGGGGGCACCTAGTTGTCTGGGGTTGCAGGATGTGGGGGTGTTGCTGGGTGCTCCAGATGTCCTTCTCTGCCTTTGAAGACCAGTTTCGCAGCCCTCCCCCTTCCTGCCTCACCATCTGCTGAGGGGAGATTCTCTCCCCCAAGCACATTCCTTTGTGTGAAGCCAGGCCACTTCACACCTCATCAAGGCAGCTTGGCAAAAGCTGCTGCAGGCTGGCCAATCAAAGCACAGCAGCAAAAACAATGCAGAGCTGAAATTGGCAACTTTTTAGGTAAAGTCTAAACTTTTTACCTGAACAAGTTATATTAAATCCAACAACTGGAAGTTGTGGGATTTATTACAACAATTAATCTGATACCAAATTCTTGGTATGCAACATTTAAGGAGACTTTAAAATTTAAAATAAAGTCTCCCCATTCTAGCCTATGAAGGCCATTTACTTCAATGAGGGAAAAACGAATTTGGCTGTTTTTACCTCACCAGGGCTTATAAATCTATTTTTATAAAGTCCCTGCTTATAGTTACATGGCACCCAGCCCTAGGGGCACATAGGGCACACCTTAGGGGTGACTTATATGTAAAAATAAGGTAGTTTAGGACTTTGGAAGTACTTTTAATTCCAAAGTCGAATTTGCATATAACTTTAATTTAAAAGCAGCCAGCAAGGCAGGCTTGCTTTTAAAATGACACTGGGCACTTCAGCAGTGCACCTAGGTGTGCACCACCTATGCTGTGGTCCCTTAACCTACATGCCCTACCATATACTAGGGACTTTTAGGTAGGTTAACTCAGCCAATTATAATTAGCCTAATTTGCATATCCATTTTACACAGAGCACTGGCCCTGGGACTGGTAAGCAGTACCCAGGGCACAGCCAAGAGTCAGTAACCACCAGTACCTATCCAAAAAGTGTGGGGGTGATCAGGCAAAAAAAGGAGGACTTTCCTACACTGCCCCCCCCCAGATGAAAGGTGATGGGTACTAACCTACACCCTGGTAGTCCTCATCAGCTAAGTGGAAAAACCTGGGAAGGCCATCTGCATTGGCATGAGCAGTCCCAGGTCTGTGCTCCACTGTGAAGTCCATCCCCTGTAGGGAAATGGACCACCTTAACAGTTTTGGGTTCTCCCCCCTCATCTGCATCAACCACCTGAGAGGTCTGTGGTCGGTTTGTACACGGAAGTGCCAAACAAGTAAGGCCTCAACTTCTTCAGGGACCAGACCACGGCAAAGGCCTCCCTCTCAATGGCACTCCATTTTTTCTCTCTGGGGAGTAGTCGCCTGCTGATGAAGGCAACTGGGTGATCATGGCCCTCTTCATTAACTTGTGCAAACACTGCCCCAATCCCTTCCTCTGAAGCATCTGTTTGCACTACAAACTCCTTGCTATAGTCAGGGGCCAGTAACACTGGTGCTGAACACATAGCCTGTTTTAGGGTGTCAAAAGCTTTTTGACACTCTGGGGTCCAAATGACCTTCTTGGTCTGTTTCTTGGAGGTAAGCTCAGTCAGAGGGGCCACTATGGTCCCAAAATTCTGAACAAACCTCCTGTAGTACCCAGTCAGGACAAGAAAGGCCCTGACCTGAGTCTGGGTTTTTGGAGCCTCCCAATCCAGAATAGTCTGGATCTTGGGCTGGAGAGGTTGTACATGGCCTCCACCAACAAGGTGGCCCAGGTACACAACAGAGCTTTGCCCTATCTGGCACTTGCGTGCCTTGATAGTCAGGCCTGCTTGAAGCAGGGCCTGAAGCACTTCCTTCAGGTGGACCAGGTGGTCCCTCCAGGTGGAACTAAATACAGCTATATCATCCAGATAAGCTGCACTGAAAGATTCCAACCCAGATAGGACTCTGTTCACCAACCGTTGGAAGGTGGCAGGAGCATTTTTCATGCCAAAGTGCATCACCTTGAACTGAAAGTGGCCCTCTGGTGTGGAAAATGCGGACCTCTCCTTAGCTCCTGGACTTAAGGCAATCTGCCAATATCCTGAGGTCAGATCAAGTGTGCTCAGGAATTTGGCAGCCCCCAACCTGTCAATGAGCTCATCAGCTCTAGGTATGGGGTGAGCATCAGTCCTAGTGACTGCGTTTAGACCTCTGTAGTCCACACAGAATCTCAATTCTTTCTTCCCACCTTGGGGATTAGGTTTGGGCACCAGTACCACTGGACTGGACCAAGGACTATCAGAAGGCTCAATTACCTTGAGGTCCAACATCTTAGCCACTTCAGCTTTGATGTTGGCCTTGACCTGGTCAGACAGCCTGTACAGCTTGTTCTTGACAGGCACGCTGTCACCAGTGTCAACATCATGGACACACCAATTGGTGAGTCCAGGGGTCAGGGAGAACAGACTAGCAAACTGTCCCAAAACTTGCTTACAGTATTTTTGTTGCTGATCTGTCAATTTGGGAGAGAGTACCACTCCCTCCACTGACCCATCTTTTGCCTTTGAGGACAGGAGGTCTGGCAGAGGTTCACCCTCCTCCTCCTTCCCTTCATCAGTGACCATTAGCATGGTCATGTCTGCCCTGTCCTGGTGGGGTTTCATCCTGTTTACATGCAGGATCCTGTGAGGATTCCTGGGGGTGCCAAGGTCCACCAAGTAGTTGACCTCACCTTTTTCTCTAGAATTGGATAGGGCCCAGTCCATTTGGCCTGAAGTGCCCTAGGAGCCATGGGCTCCAAAACCCACACCAGCTGTCCTGGGTGATACTCAGGCATGGTAGCCTTTTGAGCATGCCAGAGCTTCATGAGCTCCTGGCTGGCCTCAAGGTTTCTGCTTGCCTTCTTCATATACTCAGCCATGCGTGACCGCAGGCCTAGCACATAATCTAGCACATTCTCCTTGGATTCTTTGAGAGGCTTTTCCCAAGACTCTCTCACCAAGCACAATGGGCCTCTTACAGGGTGCCCAAACAGTAACTCAAAGGGGCTGAATCCAACCCCCTTCTGTGGCACCTCTCTGTAGGCAAACAGCAGGCAAGGGAGGAGGACATCCCATCTCCTCCTGAGTTTGTCAGACAAACCCATGATCATGCCCTTCATGGTCTTATTAAATCTTTCCACCAGACCATTGGTCTTTGGATGGTAGGGGGTGGTGAACTTATAAGTAACACCACACTCATCCCACATGGCTTTCAGATAGGCTGACATAAAGTTTGTGCCCCTATCTGAGACCACCTCCTTTGGGAACCCCACTCTGGTGAACACACCAAGTAGGGCCCTAGCCACTGTGGGAGCAGTGACTGTCCGGAGGGGTATTGCCTCAGGGTACCTGGTGGCATGGTCCACTACCACCACAATGTACCTGTTACCTGAAGCAGTTGGTGGGTCTAGGGGACCAACAATGTCAATCCCCACCCGCTCAAAGGGAGTCCCAACCACTGGCAGTGGTATCAGGGGAGCCTTTGGTTTGCCTCCTGTCTTGCCACTGGCTTGACAGGTGACACAGGAGCTGCAAAACTCCCTGACTTTTTCTGACATTTGGGGCCAATAAAAATGGTTGACCAGCCTGTTCCAGGTCTTGGTCTGTCCCAAATGTCCAGCTAAGGGGATATCATGGCTTAAGGTAAGGAGGAATTCTCTATACTTCTGGGGGACCACTACTCTCCTAGTAGCCCCTGGTTTGAGGGCCCTTGCCTCAGTGTAGAGAACTCCATCCTCCCAGTAAACCTTGTAGGTCCCACTGGTATCCCCTTGTTCTTGCCTGGTAGCAGTCTGCCTCAGGCCCTCAAGAGTGGGACACTCTCTTTGTCCCTGGCACAAATCTTCTCTGGTGGGCCCACCTCCCCCTTGCAGTTCTGCCAAATCAGGCAGAGTTTGCAGGGAAAGTGTCCCTCCCTCAGAGTTCAGATCCTCCCCCTCAGGGTTGGATTCTTCCTGACCCTCTGTACTTGTTGGGGCTGGCAATCCAGACCCAGTGCCCTTTCTCTTTTTCTTGGAGGCTTGGCCCATTGTTCCAGGGTCCAAGTGTCCAGCATTTCCCTGTTGTGCTGCCTGTGACCTGGTCACAGCACACACCCATTCAGGGAGGTCCAGCATCTGTGCATGGACCCTTCTCTCCACTTCTGACCATTCAGATGCTTCAAGATCATTTCCCAGCAGACACTCTACTGGGAGGGCAGGAGCTACAGCTACCTTACAACACCTTGAATTAACCCCTCCAATGAGATCTAAATCAAGCCCTTAGTTTCTTTTTTGGAGCTTTTTTTCTTGTCGTCACTTTTCAGTCTGGCTTGCTATGTGACATCTTTGTCTTGACTAAGTGCAAGATTCCAGTCAACTCTTGGAAGTCGCTTTGGCGGGGAAAATCTTCAGAGCTTCAGCAGGATGAACCTTAAATTCAGGCTGGGTTGTGTATCGACGTCGCCGGCCTGACCCTCGTCGATGGGTTGGTCACCTTATAAAGCTTTTTCACAAAGTTGCTTCAAACTTCCTAAACTTCTGGATATTATCCAAAAGTTCCTTTTGGGTCCTTAAAGTGTCCACAAACTTGATCCAAGATTCCAGAAGCTATGAGTTGCTCGTTGGAGGCTGAATCTACAGTCCCTCGAATGCACCTTTTCAGAATCCTCAAATGCAATTGGACGCAGCTCAGCTGGGTTTTTCTTGTAGGACTTGTTGCAGGGGAATCTGGTCAGCTCCTTTGTACCTGTTGCCTAATAGGAGTTTACTCCTGGTGCTGTAGAAGCAAGGCAAAGTCCTTTTCTTGATGAAGCCCAGAGTGTGCAGCTGGTGCCGTCCTTGTGGGTGCAGTCCTTTGGGTGCAGACCAGGGGTCCAGCATGGCAGTCCTTCTTTTCTAGTATTTTCTGCTAGCAGGGGTCTAAATTGCTGGGCAGCTCTGTCATATTTATCCTTGCTCCTGGGTTGGCAAGCAGGGGGCACCTCTGACCAATGAGGTGCAGGGTGTCACCCTCTGGGGTGACCACTTCCTGCGGTGTGGCAAAAATCTATTCCAAAAAGCAAGATATTATAGCCAAAGTAATTGGAAATCTCCATAAAATACTCCAAAATATTGAGTGTATCACTGAAGGTATAATACAAAATATAGAGGAGAAAGTGCTTTTGAAACCAGAACCAACAGCATTAAAGAAATGTGCAATCCCTCTAGTACTGGGTACATTTAAAATTGTCCCACAAGTTCACCAAAGTGTCTCGGAATGTTTGTATTTAAAAGGGACTGTATCTCCACAGATGACCTCACCACTTGGAGTGCATAGGTCTCGCATGCAGATGTCAGCACCACATGTTTTTGAAACAATAAAGCTTTTAGTCTGTTTAACTTGTCAAAATTCACATTTGAAGAAGCAATATGAGGCCAAATATGTGCAACTTTCGTCCGTTGTGTGGGGTGAAACAGTATGTTACCACAACAGGTTACAATTTGAGAGACTTAAACTACAAAAGCAATTCCAGCTCACATTCTGCAACAGCCCTCACTATTAATAAGCACATAGCTTCCATTTGATAGTACCTGTAACACTGGTCTAATCAAGGGGACTGGAACTCCCTTCAGATACTAAGCTAAATTCGCTGACCAGATTTCAATGTTTGTAGTGTCCATCCCAGCTGCATAATGAACCTAAGCTAGCCATGTCCATGTTGTAAAAATGACATGTCACTTTGCACAATGTCTATTGCAGATGAAACAATGTTGTTTATAGTGTTTATGTGTTTGTACAAGGTGTTAATCCCATCATCTATTACAGATAATGCTTTCTGTAAGTTTTTCTTATCTATTTACCTTAACCGGGCAGCAACTTCTTGTTGGGAAAGTTTCCAAATTTCATTGTAAATTGCACATAAGAAGTGCTTTTTTCATTGTCGTCTGGGGCCTAGCAGAAACTCCTGCAAGTCTGTGTTGTTAGACAGAAGTCTAGACTTAGGTGTTCTTTAACATCTAATGAGGAACTTTTTAATTATTGCTAGCACTATTTCCCTACACTGTATATTGTTACTATACCCGAATATTCTGATGACACATAGTGAATGTCATTTCTACTTGCTCTAAAACCCCCTGTGGAGTTTACAAAATACACATGGTATCTATGTCCACTGGCCACAATAAGCACCCACTAGGACATAAAAGTGATGTTTTAAATGTTCCATTTGGACCCACCCATCAAGCTCATCTTCAGTTGCATTAATGTATTTTTGCCATTTATAACATTTTGCAGGAGCAATGATACTTCAATTCCTTATTTCTACCCTACCAAGCCCAAACAACCTGTCTGTCATACAGTTTCATTGAAAAATATCATTTGTGCAGGTATCAGGAATACTCTAAATAAAGCTTCCTTTCCCATTATTTGGCAATTTGTAGCTCCCCATACACTCTTTAAGTCAATCAACTTCAGCCCACATTTATAGCCTTCTCTAGCCAACCAAGAAACAAACAAATCAGAATGAATCATTTTTGTATCAGTCAATAAAACATTGTGCATTTTCATTAAAGGCAGTTTAAAATGGTATGACTCAGGATTTTTAACACTGTGCTCGGTAAAATATGTAAACTTCTCAGAATATGTTACATAACTCCTCACTGATGGAGTTGGACAATGCTCCTATTGTGTGTAATTAAAAATAGTCTTTGGGGAACTTGCTCTATGAATGAAATGATGACCATAATAATTGTAACAGAACATATCTCCATAATTTTCTTTTGATTTATAAACATCTTCACTGTGAAATACAGTGAAGTACTCTAGTTCAGACAACATCAAATCAACTGTTTTTACATCCCAATCATAAGAAACATCTTGAGGTGTTATTACATCATTAATTGAAAATGTAAATACATATGGAAATAGAATAACCTCCATTGGGCAATAAATATCAGAAGATAACTTATACCAAATAAACCCTTCAGGAATTGGTATAGCTGAAATGTTCACTAGGGCCAAATTTCTGCGGACCTTATGGGAGGAAAAATGTGGTTTTAGAACCTCATCCACCAGTTCAACTGTACAGCGTTCAGGAAGGTAATGACGATATATTAATAAGAAAAAAGAAGATAACAAACCAAATCCAAAGAAGGAAGCAAGTACAGTTAATAAGAGCCACATATAGTTCAATAGATAATTGAAATAATGCATTTTGAGCTAATGTATTAGCTGAAGTGCTCTTGACAGTCTTGTTGCAGAAGAGGCAGATAAGGAATTGAAAGAGTCTTTGACATTGCTAAAATATCCAAAAGCAGTTTATGCAAAAACTGGAGCCATGTTTGGAAGAGGAGAACTGACAGAAGTCTCCCTTTGTCGTTCATAGTAAATGATTCCATCCATTTGAATTGAGTCTGAGAACAATTGTTGGGGATGTTTCTTGTCGCAGAAGAAGTTAGTGGTACTAATAAAAGATCATTTTTCTCTACTCCCCAAGTTCGGGGAGGTGTCAATGTTGCTGCTCAAAACCTGTAGAGGAACATCCTGGTCCATATTGAGAGGGAGTCGGGGAGTACCCAGTAGTCCTCTAGGTCTACTGTGCAGGATCAGCCATATGGTGTAGCTTGACATTGTTGATGGAGACAAAGCAGTTTTCTTTAGAACCAGGCAACTGTGGTATAATAACAGTTCTGATACTGGACTGGAACGATGCACAACAAGAAGGAACAAACTCCTTTTTCGCAGCAATCTTTTCACGCACTAGATCCCCAACTTTTGGAATCCAGCTAGTTGGTGTTATTGGTGCATCCCATATTCCCAAGGAGGCAGCATGGACAGATGCGGTGTTGTCACAGAACTGTTGCAAGTTCTGCAAGACCGTGACACATTTGTTTATTTCAAAAGGTGTATCTGCCACCTCCACTCCAGGACCATCGAGATCTGGAACATACATTTGAGTTCCAAACAGGACTTCTTATGAGGTACACCTTCCCAGGGACCTTCTGGGCAGATTATTAAGTGCTCTCTGGACTCCATACAGGTGATTAAGCCAACTGTGACCCGTGCCTAATACTCTTGCTGTTAAGGATTGTTTTAGGTCTTCGTTTCTTTGCTCCACAACACTATTTCCCTCAGGATGATACAGAGACAAATAATACAGTTGGACCCCTAGCAAAGCCAAAGTGTCCCTGAATGCCATGAGGTGAAAACAGGGTCTGGTCAGAGAGGAAAGCTGCAACTACATATGTGCTGATAAAGACTTACAAATCTGTAATAACAGTTCGAGCATCAGCTGAGCATTGTGGCCATAACCGTAAAGATCTGAAGCATGAGTCAACAGCAACTAAGATATATTTGTATGCACTATGAAGTGGCTAGCGACCACACACTGTAGAAGTTTGTTGGAAATTAGGAGGGGTGTCTGCAGTGGGCATTTGATGGTGGACCCTTTATTTGCTGACAGATACCACAGCAGAGGATATACTGTTCAGTCTGTTTGTATAGACCTGGCCACCAGTAGCGTAATGTAATAGTGAAATAGTAGCCACCACACCAGCATGGGCAGAAGAAACTTCCTCATGTGCTGCCTTAATCAACTCAGGTATTTGGTCTTTGTTGGCAATCACACAAACACCCAGTCCTGGTATTGTTACTAGGGCTGTTTTTAGGCTAGGTGGTAGGAATATTTGGCAGGATATTCCTTTAGCATTAGCTAGCTTTCAGCCACAGCTTTCACGGCAGCCAATGTTTTATCATCTAACCTCATCCTTGAAGAAGTTACTGCAGCAACAGAAGCAATAGCTACTGCTGATTTGGCCACTTCATGAGCCAAGATACGACCTCTAACATGTATTCCAATACATTGATACCCCAATGTATGAACTACATGGACATTGGGTAGTGTTTTTTTTTTCAGATCTACTACTCCCCCCCCCACAGGAGTCAGTGTTTGGTGATGTTTGCTTTGGAATCTCTGAACCCATTCTGGCACCAGTATTGCAGGTATTCATTGAAGGACTGGGCACAATGTATGAATCACAGATGATTAGTGTTAACTGTCCTGGATCCGTGTGTTCCAGTGTCATCAACAGAGTGTTGAACTCTGCTAATTGTGCAGTGCAGTCCCTCAAGGTGTACATGTAAGTATGTTGTGGATGGAATCTACCATCCTTCATGTAGCTACTCACAACCACAGAGGCAGTGGAGAATTGATTTTAATGCCTATTGTTGGTCAGGCTGAACCATCAGTGTAAATGATTGTATGATATTCTTCAATAGGCAAAGTGTTTGCTGGAACTGGGTATTCTAGTTCATCCTGGAGAACATCTTGAGTTTATAATTTAGGTTGGAGAACATAATCAACATCAGTGGCTATAGAGACATGATCCATTGAATCAAACATGGATGTTGTGCCTTGGTGTTAGGAAAACTGGATTTTATGACAGCCTCGAGGGTTTGGGTCATAGATACGACAATGATGAGTTTCCCCTGGGCCAGAGGTCTCTCTTTAATGAGAGACATCTGAACAGCAGTCAGAATTGTTTCTGTGGGATGAAAGGTGAAACCAATGTCACCAGTGATTACTCTGATGACCAAATGTGTTTTGTTTTCCTTTGTGTGTGAGTGTTTAGCTGCAAGCATATTTCGTTGCTAAGCTCTAAGAATGTGTGTAAGTCTGGCTGTTCAATATTTGCTTGAAAAATATGGAAGTATTAGATCATGTAATAGTTTACTGTGCTGTGCAGAATCTGGAATATAAATTCAGCCAAAGTTTAAAAAGCCCAACAATGACAGGAGCGTTTTGATGGTCTTCGATGGTTGCAATTGTGCACACTTTTCTATAAATTGGGGTGCTAGGCTCTTGGCTTTTTCCTATAATTCGTATCCCAAAAATAGGACACTTGGGAAGGCTATTTTTGTTTGTTTGAAATTAAATTTGTAGCCTGTTTCGGGAATCTCACAACAATACAGCTCATCAGCCTTATATGTTGAGCGAGATCATCATCCATGTGGCAGATTGTATCTACATAGGACAATGCCGCAGGATCAATGTTGTGTTAAATTGAAGTAACATGAGCTGAAAACAATCCTGCACTGTTTTGATACCACTGTGGGAGTCTACAAAACTTTTTTTGTGAGCCTAAATCACTAAAACGTGTTAAATCCCTACTTTCAGGCATTATATTTTGGTAAAAGAAACCGTTCGAAATTTCCAAGGTTGTTTTGTATTGTTTGCGCACAATATTGTTAATGAGCGCTGTACTATGCTTTTGCTTCTTGTGTAATTGGATATTGGGTTGTGATTGCCGTTGAGACCTTATTGGTATTATATGGTAGGGGGAATTTTTATCCCACCATACATGTCTTTTTTGGGTCCTTGAAGTGTCCACAAACTTGATTCAAGGTTCCAGAAGCTCTGAGTTGCTCCATGGAAATTGGGACAACAGTTCACAGAATGCACTTGGTCAGAATCCTCAAATGGCAACTACAGGAAGGACAGCTGGGCTCTTCTTGCAGGACTTATTGCAGGGTACTCAGGGCAGCTTTTTGTACCTGTTGCTTACAGGAGATTTCCTCCTGGTGCTATAAAAGCAAGACAAAAGCCTTTTCTTGGTGAAACTCAGAGTGTGCATTCCTTCAAGTGCGACCAGGGGTTCATCAGTATTTTCTTCCAGCAGGGATTTGAATTGCTGCGCAACTCTGTAATATTTATCTTTGATCCTGGGTTGGTAAGCAGGGAAGCACCCATGACCAATGAGGTAAAAGGTGCCACCAGCTCAGATGACCAATTTCTGCAAAGTATGGCAAAAATCAATCCCAGAAAAAAAAAATCTTTAAAAACCCAAGATGGATTATATTTCTGATTGAAGGTTACATCTGGCTGAGCCCACCCACTGGTTTGGCTAAGTTTTCCTAACACACCCCTTCCACCCCTGTTGTAACTTAATAGCGATTAGATTAAGCATTAGCAGAAGACATCTTGTATTTAGCAACTATTGTGAACATTTGGCGGAATCCATTTTGTATTCATGACAGCCATTTTCTCTGCCATGTGCTCGCTATGTGCTCTGTCCTACCTTTCTGTTAACTACTCTTGAAAATCTGCCTAGTGACAAGTTATATTTAGCATCTCCCACTTTCGTACATGCCCAGTAAGATCTGCAGCTGTTAGTAATCAGTAACAGACAGTAATGTGTCAACTAGTCCTTGAAACTGTTAGCCCCTCCTACCTGTTGACTGTGCATTTCCATATGACCTTACATGTATGTAAGTCTTCCTTCTATGATTGTATCACCTTCTTTTAGCCCCTGCGTGGGTATAAAAGGAGCATGCTTAGTTCAGTGTGCTACTTCAAACATTACCGAAGGGTGCTGTTTGAACTGTAGTACCGCCTCATGTGTTTTGAGAAACATTGTCTTTTATTTCAGTTTCTGTGCCAACTTCTTCCTATATGGTCTGAGGACTTTGTGCAGAGAAGGGTGAACCCCTTGCACTAGTAGGCCTTGCTGAGGCTTAATTCAACACCCCCTCTCCTAATGTAATTACTGGGGATCGCATCTTGCTTGGGGAGCAGGAAATGGGGGAGGTTTAGTGTCTGTCCCAGGTGGCTTTCCCTCCTTTGAAAACCAGTTTGGCCACTCTACCCTCCTCACTGCACTGCCATCAGCTTCAGCAGTGGTCCCACCAGATGCTTCCTTTGTTTCACCCCATGCCACTTTACACTTCATTTTGGTAGCTTGGCTCAGGCTGACAGAGACTGACCAATCAGGAATGGGCACCCAAGGGCTAATTTTAGTAACTTCCAGAAATAGTTCTAAAACATGTTACTGTACTAGTCATAATAAATGCAGCATTGGTAAGTTGTTGGCTGTATTCTAACTTTTAATTTGATATCAAAGATGTAATATTGAGCTCTTTGCTGGCAGAAATTAGAATTTATTATTTTTAAATAAAGCCTCCCAATGTTAGCCTATGGAGCTAATGTTAGATAAAGCAATTTTTTTTAAGGCAGCCCCTTTTCCTTAAAGGAAAACGGGATGCTTTACAAAATAAATGTAAAGTTTCCTTCTCATTTTTTCAGGCTAGGAAGTGGTCTGTGGGACTACTGCCTGCTTTGAAAAAATGTTAGCACCCCCTTTCACAAAAGGAAGGGATTCCTTGGGGACCCCTTTTCATTTATAAATGTGTTACCACCTACTTAAAGTTGGTGGTAACTGTGATTGCTTAGCAACCACCTTTCTGGTCGCAAAGGAATCATACCTCCCACTGCTACTCCCTCTTAGGAGAGTATGCCATTGGTACCCTCCTTCCTAATAGCAATCTGCAGCCCTATTTTGCAAGTCAGTAACAGGTTACAAACTTACAAAACAGTGTTGGTACATGGTATAGGACTTTTTAGCCATTGCAAATGGAAATTTATTTCTGTTTGTGACCAATAAATAGCTTTCTTTATCTGGCCCCTAGCTTCCATTGGAAAAACATGTTTTGTCCTGCTAAAAGCTTGAGCACCATTTGATGAATCTTCATGACATTTTCAAAACTAGTTTGCCACTCACTTCTGCTGCTGTCTTGAAATTTTCAGGATGATCCGTTAAGCAGAGGACCGAGAAAAATATATTCAATATATTCTATCCATGTCAAAATTCAAGTTTTTTTTTTTAAACTTGTTTCCTGTTTTCTTCAATCAGCACCAAAAATTAGGTTGACCAGTGCCACTTCTGTCCTTGGCAGGTGTTGGAGAATACCAAAGCAGTGTGTGGGAAAAGTAACATTATTTTAGCAAAGGTATCCTTTGTTAGGATTTCCAGTCCTACCCAAGTAATTGTGCCTAGGTCCTTGCCACCACAGTGCACAATCATGATTTCTGAATGTTGGCAATCCCCAATGCTTTCATCCAAAGGTAGCAATTTATGCTACTTTACCCTCTCTGACCAACCGATATGCATAGACTGCATCTAGGCTCCAGTCAATGTCACTGGTTTTAGCACTTGCTCTGGCCCAAAAAACAAAACTATGTCACACAATCCAGACCTTGACCATTTTTCAGACAAGCAGGATTAGCACACAGGAGAAGGCTGCAGCAGAATGATGAAGTTTTAAAGATGAAAGGTAGCTACAATGGAGGAAAGCAAGTAAAATATAAAAGAACGTCCTTGAGTGAATGGTGGACATGTGCAGAGGAACAAAATTGGGTGCTGACTTTAAGAAAAAAAGTAAATAACACTGTGATTGGCTTTGAAAACAAAAACAAGTTATGTTGTTTGGGATATGCTTGTAACTGCAAACAGTCAGCCACACTTGATATAGTTAATCTGAAGCAAGTATGCTGTAGAGAGAAGGTTGTGTGAGCTTTTGACCTATTGGTAATCGTACACTATTTAAAACATGGTTATTTTTTGGAATGGAGCTGTGAAAAGAGCCAGCACAAAAGGGTACAAAAGAGACTGTAGTGTGAAAATGAAAAGCTGACTTGCTCATGGAGTGTATGTGTTGCAATTAACAATATTCTACAAAATTAAATATAAATGAAAAGTGTTCACAGCAATATGTTAGATGATTTTATTTTAAGAATTTTTCTGTTGATTTCCTGATCTGCCATGGATCACACAGGGGCGTGCTAAACCCTGCAGAGGCTCCACAAAAGAACCTGATAGTGTGCTTCTTTGTAGCAGTGTTATAAAAAATCTAAATCTGAAAGGAACTCTGTGATTTGTTAAGTACAGGAGAATGAGTGAGAGCACAGTGGGTAGCCATTATTTGTACTTTTGTTTTGAAAGTGGAAGAGGGTTGAGAGAATTCTGACTTGAAATTTACTGTAGAAAACCGATGTTAAAATAGTAACATAAAAGTTGAAAAACAGCAAAGTGATTTTATAGGTATGTTGATTAGGTTGTACTACAAAAAAGTATGTTTTGCAAAAAAAACTGAGTGTGTTCAGCTGAAAATAAATGTGTAGCTTCTACACACTACAGTAAAAGACAAAATTGAAGGTAAGTTAGATGAGAACATTAACTAAAAATACAGGGCCTCATTTACAAAGAAACAACACAATGTGGTGCTGCAAGCCAGTTTGCTGCACCATGTTGCATCCTTTTGAAAATGTAGGGATGCGTCCTATTTACAGAAGTACAACGCATCCCTGTACTTTCTTCTGTGCTGGCGCACAAACTGCTCCCTAGCACCATGCAGGCACCATTGCGCGATGCTGCAAGGTTGTCGGCATTGCAGGCATGATTGTTTATGTGCAGTAGGACACACCTTTCAGTACATAAACAATCATCAGTGGTGGTTTCCTCTTTCTATTTGTGTTGCAAAATGCAGAATGCAGCATGCATCAAAAGAGGGAAATAATCTGGAAAAATAATGCTATTTCTCCTGGTTGGCCTACTTTAACTCCACCCCTTACTTGGCATAGGAATCTGATGCATTCCCAGCCTTGTAAATGTGGGAGTTGCGTTGGAACACCCACAGCAACAGCCATGGAATGCCCCTTTCATGCAGAGTTACGCGTGAAAGGGGACTATATTTACAAGGCAATGAAAAGCCATACAAGGTGGCTTTGTGTGCCGATGTAAATATGGACTGGCACACTGCACCACTGGAGCATAAAAGAAATGACACTCCGGTGGCGCAATGTGCCTCTAGGGGCTTGTAAATGAGGCTCACAGTGAGTAGCAAAGGAGGAAAAATTCAGTACTGGACATATAGTTATTTTGTTAAGCCATTATTAATGAATGTGTTTGTGATTAGTTTTGAGAGGTTGCTTACAATATGTAATTTAATAATGTGTAGTTTGCACCCACAAAGTTAGTCAGGCACTTACCCTCACAGTCACACTCCCATAAAAGCACTTATGTACCCACTACTCACATAGCCATTCAGCAACGGACACACTCAGTCACTCACCCATAAAAACATTCAATCACCTATTTACTCACCTATACATCCAATTACATAGTCATTCACATACAGGCACTGTCACACCCACTCACACAGATATGAAGCCATTCTTGCTCCCAGCACTCAGACAGTCAATTACACGCACACCTGCACACAGATATACCCAGTTGTACATCCAGTCACCCATTGATACAGCAGACTCACATCTCTATGTACAAAACTATACAGCCACTCATGCAGTCAGTAAGACAGCAAAAGAGGTACCTACACATATATTCACATACCCACACAACCACTTATGTAACCACTACTAACAGAGCCTCTTGCACACATGGTTACACACCCAAACATCCCCTGACACAGCCAGTTACCAATCCATACAGCCACTCACATATCCATTCAGACATCCATACAATCACTAACACACCTACAGAGCTACCTACACATCCTGCGATACACCCACAGAGGGACTGCTACACTCACTCACATATCTACTCAACCATTCATGCACCAAGTCAACCACTAGTATAGCAACTCATATAATCATTTATACACCCATACTCAGATACTTACACAGTCTTGCACACTGGCATAACCAAGTACTTAGCTTCTCACTTGCAAATAGTATGTAATCTAATAGTATGTAATGCAAAGTTAAATGTATTTTATATTTGCTCTTCAGATATCTACTAGTGTTTAAAGAGGAATATATGCAATGCTAAGAAAGACATGAAGGAGAAAAAAACAGAAGAAACAGTATAGTCTGTTGAAAACTGAGAGTAAAAAAGGACTTGATGGAGCAAACGTATTGGTAAGAGAACTAAGGGGTTTGTTCAAGCGATATATAGAAAATTGCTAAATGTTGAAAATGTTTCAAATAAAAAGCGAGGATTACAATCAACCCACAAAGGAGAAGGAGTAAGTCACATTGAAAGTGAAAATGTTATAAAGAAAAACCCCTTATTTTTCAAAGAGGCAAAAATAATTTAAAGGAATATAATTGAGAATGTTTAGAAGTAGGGTAATAGAGAATGTGGCATGTAGCATGAAGCAGTGTAAGAGAAGAAAGGCATCACTTAAGCAAAACTAATATTTTGAGAGGGTGGTTGATATAGTGTTTGACCTGAAGAACAAACTATTTATTTTGATACTTAGCAGAATGAAAACACTGGATAGACCAGTGCTGTCTATGAAGGAAAGAAGCAAAAAAAGAATAATGGTAACACATGTCTATTACTAAGGAGTTCTTTAATGAAGAAATCTATTTAGAACAAAATGCATTAGTGCCTGCAGTTGAACCAATTAGTCGATGCTATGAGGTAAAACAAGGTACTCCCATGGCAAAAGTGAAGATGGTTCCTAGAAATATAGAGGAAGAGATAAGTGAAGAGGAACAAGGAAGGCATACACATGCCCCTGTGTATAAATGGGAGTGCAGTAGCATTCATACTATTCGCTAGAATCACATTTATGCATTAAAAACATTTTGCGTCAGTTTCCAAATAGAAGCGTGAAGTGGGAAATTGACATTTTACAAGCGTTAGGTCCATGCAAAGTGAGGAAATACATTAATTTACAAGGGCACTTTTTGGTGTGTCTATCCAGGAAAGTGTGTGAAAGCACCTTGAACTGTTTCTGAATCTTGGCTGCTCATCTTTCAAAAATGTGAAATGTAATTAAACGACTTTACTCTGTAAAAAGTCCTGCATTGTGTTTAGGAGAATTTATAAAGCACTCCTGTATGCTAATAACATCACAAGTTGAAAATGTTTATGAAGATATTCAATTACATTTCTTTGGTCCTGAAGTGCAGTCTGAACAAAATGATGAGTGATATGTTCAGGTGCAGTGCAAGAAAACACAGATATTAGTACTGATAACATTAGGCAAGAAGTAACAACGTTTTTTGCAGTTTCTACAGAGAAATGAAACTATGTTTGTATCTGTTCTTGGAGCACCCACTGTAAGGAGAAAATTCAAAAAGTTAATGTGTGTTCAAAAACTGACAAAGAAAACAGAGAAAAGTGGCTATAATGTGCAGCACATTTATTTTCTACACTCCAAATCATGTGTAAGTATTGCAATGACAAATTAGTGGACAACAAAATGCTTGCCAAAGCAATACACAGTAAGTAAAAGGTGGTTAAGCTTCAAGAGGCACTTGCAGATCTGAATGTTTATATAGCAATAGTCATACAATCTACATACACTTTCCAAGCTATAGTTCATATGGAACCAAGGTCTGGGAAACTACCTCCCACTGAACTTCATAAAGGACAGAGGTTTGTATTTACCTTTAGATTTTAAATGTAATACTGAAACTGTGGGTCTAGAGTGTGACTTGTAAGAATCACTTGTATTCTAGTGAATGTTATGCCCCCATAAAATCTGGCAGGAGCTAGTGGATGTGAATATGGTGAAGAAACTGAATTGCAGCTTAAAGAAAATAATGTGTACCATAAAGATGTAGATGGTGTTGAACATGGAAATTGCATGGAGGAACAAGAGTTGCCTTCAAGTCGACAGTTTAAAAAAGTGGATAGGACTAGATCTGAAGAACTATATGAGCATTACATTATCCATCTACTACATTCAAAAGAGGTTATTGGGGATTCCATTGAACCTAATCTGATGAAACAAGCTAAAAGAGCACCATTAAGTGTGTGGGAGAAACGTTCAGAGGCTCATTTTTTTCCTTGACTATTTCCAACTTGAGTAGGTGGATGGTATGATGACTGACATCTACAAATACCTGCAGCAGAGTATAGGTCAGCAAGATTACATTCAGAGGACTCCAGATTTCGACAAGTTATTCTACATATTTTCTATCTCTTGTTTGAAGGTGATCTCGCTGGAATGCCATATGCTGTGAACCATACTCTTAAGACAGAAGTTAATCTACAAAACTTGTCTGGAAATGTTTGTTGAAAAAATTCATGGAAAAGTTGAGAATTTTGATTACAATTTGATGAATTTGATAGCATGCTAAAGTGGGACTAATGAGTACTGGTTTTGTCATCATGGTGAGCGGAAGTGCATGTTATGAAATTTAGGTGCACCAACTTGGTTTGTGACACTGAGTTGTGCAAAGTATGCATCTGTAGATTTACATATGTTTTTGAGAGAAGCAAACTCTCTAACATTAAAGACATCAAATTGAAGAAACCAGGAGAACTTTGCTCTTTGATCCTGCAGACTTTGCAGGTACTTTAACCGCAGGTTTCAAGCTGTGTTGTCCTTCATTTGCAACAAAAATAATCCACCTCATGGAAAAATTACTGATTTATTTTGGTGAGAAGAATGTCAAGCAAGAGGTGCTTGTCATATTCATATGTTGTTGTCAGTAAAAGATACACCTACATTTGCAACAGAAACAGATGGGTCTGTAAGAAAACAGAGAAAAGTGGCTATAATGTGCAGCACATTTATTTTCTACACTCCAAATCATGTGTAAGTATTGCAATGACAAATTAGTGGACAACAAAATGCTTGCCAAAGCAATACACAGTAAGTAAAAGGTGGTTAAGCTTCAAGAGGCACTTGCAGATCTGAATGTTTATATAGCAATAGTCATACAATCTACATACACTTTCCAAGCTATAGTTCATATGGAACCAAGGTCTGGGAAACTACCTCCCACTGAACTTCATAAAGGACAGAGGTTTGTATTTACCTTTAGATTTTAAATGTAATACTGAAACTGTGGGTCTAGAGTGTGACTTGTAAGAATCACTTGTATTCTAGTGAATGTTATGCCCCCATAAAATCTGGCAGGAGCTAGTGGATGTGAATATGGTGAAGAAACTGAATTGCAGCTTAAAGAAAATAATGTGTACCATAAAGATGTAGATGGTGTTGAACATGGAAATTGCATGGAGGAACAAGAGTTGCCTTCAAGTCGACAGTTTAAAAAAGTGGATAGGACTAGATCTGAAGAACTATATGAGCATTACATTATCCATCTACTACATTCAAAAGAGGTTATTGGGGATTCCATTGAACCTAATCTGATGAAACAAGCTAAAAGAGCACCATTAAGTGTGTGGGAGAAACGTTCAGAGGCTCATTTTTTTCCTTGACTATTTCCAACTTGAGTAGGTGGATGGTATGATGACTGACATCTACAAATACCTGCAGCAGAGTATAGGTCAGCAAGATTACATTCAGAGGACTCCAGATTTCGACAAGTTATTCTACATATTTTCTATCTCTTGTTTGAAGGTGATCTCGCTGGAATGCCATATGCTGTGAACCATACTCTTAAGACAGAAGTTAATCTACAAAACTTGTCTGGAAATGTTTGTTGAAAAAATTCATGGAAAAGTTGAGAATTTTGATTACAATTTGATGAATTTGATAGCATGCTAAAGTGGGACTAATGAGTACTGGTTTTGTCATCATGGTGAGCGGAAGTGCATGTTATGAAATTTAGGTGCACCAACTTGGTTTGTGACACTGAGTTGTGCAAAGTATGCATCTGTAGATTTACATATGTTTTTGAGAGAAGCAAACTCTCTAACATTAAAGACATCAAATTGAAGAAACCAGGAGAACTTTGCTCTTTGATCCTGCAGACTTTGCAGGTACTTTAACCGCAGGTTTCAAGCTGTGTTGTCCTTCATTTGCAACAAAAATAATCCACCTCATGGAAAAATTACTGATTTATTTTGGTGAGAAGAATGTCAAGCAAGAGGTGCTTGTCATATTCATATGTTGTTGTCAGTAAAAGATACACCTACATTTGCAACAGAAACAGATGGGTCTGTACTTTATTTCATAGAACAGTATAATTCATGTACCATTCCAAAAGACACAGAGGAAAAAACCCTAAGGCAGCAAGTACTGTTTCCAGTTACATAGATGTGAAAAGTATGGTGTTTGGACATAATGCCAATTTTATAATATTGAGATTTAAAAAAATATCTTGAAACAAAAATAATGTGATACAGAAATATTGCTGACTTAATAACGACTTTTTAGGTAAGCAATATAATTTTTAAAAATGTATGTTCTTAATATTGTTTTCAATAATATAGTTGTAAATAATACCTGTTTTAATTATTTTAATGTGTTTTAGTGATATATTAACCCCTTTGCTGCCAGGCCTTTCTCCCCAGTGCTAAGCCTTTCGGCTATTTTGAGTAGTTTGCACTGAGGCCTCCGTAACATTTTTCTCGCATAAGCTACTACGGCAAATTTGTGTCATTTTTTCCAAAATCTTGGGATTCTAAAGGTGCCCAGGGTTTGTGGAGCTGACAAAATAGGAAAAATCTAGTTAAAATGTTTAGGGTGGAATACATGGGATAAGTGTTGCAGAAGAAAGTGTGTTTTTTCCTACAAATGGCATGAACATAAGATTTGTAGTGCTAAAATCACCATCTTTCCAGATTTCATGAACAGACAGACTTGATTCAGAAAACCAATTTTTTAATACAGGTTTTGCATTTTACTAGGACATAGTCCTTTTCTCCTATTTTTTTTCTTTTCATCCTCCTTCTAGTTAATGGTGGAAATGGGTGTGAAACCCATGGTGGATCCCGGAAAGCTATGCATTTCTGAAAACGACACTAAATTCTGAATTCAGCATGAAGTCATTTGTGTAGATCCTTTAAGGTTTATTTAATTAAATCAAGTGTTGAAGTGAAAAAAAAATTGAAAATTAGTAGGAACAAATGGTCATTTGGGACAATATTTGCATTTGTAACTTCTTATCACAATGAGCAATTTACAAACCTGTAAACCATTACATGTGCTAGACACTTCCGGTTGTGGGGATATATAGGGTTTGTGGGTTTTCCAAGAACTTGAGTTATCCAGAGCCAATAACTGAGCTGCACCTTGCAATGGTGTTTAATTGTGTGCAGGGTACTGAGCGATTCATATGGTAAAACAAATATGATGGAAAATAGGTATCAAGGAAACCTATGTATTTCCAAAATGGGCACAAGATGTGGCGTTTAGAAGCAGTGGTTATTTGCATATATCAGAATGTGTGGGCACCCATACTAGAATGTGAATTAGATGGTATTTCTCAAAATGACTTCTTTCCTAACACGTTATCTTACATTTGGAAGGTGCACATACTTAAAAATACAATTGATACCAACTTGTGTTCTACTATTCTGTGTTCCCCCAAGTCTCCTGATAAAAATGGTACCACACATGTGTGAGTAAGTCTTCTGCCCATGACAAGAAATGGCCCGAAATGCAACATGGTCACATCACATTTTTCCACACAAAACTGACCCATTTTTTGTAAAATGGGTAGCTGTGGTTTTTGGGCCCAACTCAGCCAGTACCTAGGGAAACCTACCAAACCTATACATTTGTGAAAATGACGGGAATCTAAGATGGGTTGACTTGCATGGTTCTCACCAGATTGTGTTACCCAGAATACCTTGCAAACCTCAAACTCTGACAAAAAAAAAAAAAAATTCCTCTCATTTCTGTGAAGGAAAGTTATGGAATCAGCAGGGAGTCACAAACTTCTTCCACCCAGTATTCTTCTAAGTTTTCTGAGAAACAATGGTATTTTGCTTGTGTGGGTAGGCTTAGTGGGCACAAAAGGAAACGCCCCAAAATTCAACATGGCTACATCAAATGTTTCTTCACAAAACAGACACAGTTTTTGCAGAGTGGGTAGCTGCGGTCTTTGGGGCCTAGCTCAGCCACCATCTAGGAAAACATATTAAACCTATACATTTTTTAAAAGTAGACACCTGAAGGAATCAGGGATGGGGAAACTTGCATGGCCCTCACCAGGTTGTGTTACCCAGAATCCCTTTCAAACCTCAAATTGTGACTAAATAAATACATTTTCCTCTTATTTCTATGATGGAAAGTTGTGTAAATTGCTTTCATCCAGCATTCCTGTAAGTCATCTGATAAAAATGGCACCTCACTTATGTGGGAAGGCCTAGTGACCATGACCGAAAACAGCCTAAAATGCAACATGGTACATCAAACTTTTCCACGCAAAACTGACCAGTTTTTTGCAAAGTGGATAGCTGTGGATTTTAGGCTCTAACTCAGCTGACATCAAGTGAAACCTAGCAAACCTGTATATTTTCTAAAAATAGACACCCAGGGGAATGCAAGATGGGGTGACTGGAGGCGCTCTCATCAGGTTGTTTTACCCAGAATCCTTTGCAAACCTCAAAAATGGACTAAAACACATAGGCCTTCATTATGACATTGGCGGTATGTTTCGTATACAGCTGTGGTGACAGGAGCCAACATACCGAGACGGATGCGAACATCCACCAACTGCGGTAATCCATTGGCGGTGTACACCAAAACCAAAAAAAGCCAACATTGGTCAGTTTAAAAAAAAACACACCTGACACAAATACGCACACCCCACACACCCACCAACAGCACTATAAAACACATCGCCACAGCACCCACAATCCTTTTTAAACACAAGAAAACTGCTACACCTTGCCAGGCCAATCCCAGGGATAACTGCACACACACCATAACTAACTATTCATCCATTGCGCACCACACACCACACACCCCACCACATCACTCAATATCCTCTGCACAACACACACACCACACAACACCGATGTCCCCACAAAGGCACCCCTGTTTTACTAATGAGGAGTTGCAGGTGATGGTGGAGGAAATAGTCAGAGTAGAGCCACAGCTGTTTGGAGCAAAGGTACAGCAGATCGCCATTGCCAGGAAGATGGATCTATGGTGGAGGATCATGGACAGTGTGAACGGCATGGGACAATACCCATGAACAAGGGACAACATTCAGAAGAGGTGGAACGACGTATGTGGGAAGGTGTGTTCCATTGCAGCAAGGCACCAGCTCGCTGTCAGGAGGACTCATGGTGGACCCCACCTCTTCCCCCACAGTTGACAGCATGGGAGGAGCAAGTCTTAGCAATACTGCATCCTGATGCCCTTACTGGAGTAGCCGGACGACTGGACACTGGTGAGTCACCATTACCAACCTACCCATACCTGCATGCCATGTCACCCCCTCACCCTGACTCCCTTCACCTCACCCCATCCCACATAGTGCACCACCCCAATTACCACACCTAAATGTCTACTCCTGTATGTCATACCCACTACAAGCACACCCCTCCCAGCTCTGCATTCACACCCACCAGCAATGCCTGGACAGCATGTAGAACTACCTATCCCACAATCCATCACCATACACTACCAAAGGTGGGAGGACAACACCAATATCATTGGGAAAGGTAGAAATGTGGAATATGTGACAGACAATTACCCTAACAAATCACTTACATCCCCACAGGTGCCCCAGCCCATGTCAGTGGTAAGGAGGTGCCACGGCAACCCAGCCCCCCACCAAAAGATGCCCTCAGTGATGACAGCAACTCTGGAGGTCTTGATCTGGATGAACGCCCTGGCCCATCTGGGACCACTGGTCAGTCAGCTACCACATCCCACAGCCAGTCCACTACAGGGCCCCCTCAGACACAGACACCACAGCAGCCAGCCAGTGCCCCCAAATCTCTGTCCCCAGGACACGTCAATCAGTAGTGCACTTTCCATTGTATTTTTTGACATTCAAATAAACACCCTTGAACACAACTTGAGTAATAGTGCTTTATCAGAAAGTATGTGCAATGTATTGAACTGTATTGAACTGAATTATCCTGTGCAAATTCCTGTAATGTGTGAATCCATCCAACAAATGTGTCTCAGCAGTCTGTGGTCATCACATCAGTACACTGTTGTAACTACACCAACATCTGCTATAAGGGAAGGCATAGGTGACAGTCAATTGTGATGCAAAGGTAGTGACTGGCACAACACAACAGCCACACAACACTGTACTAAAATGGAGACATGTATAGATCAACATTCTTACCTGAGTGTCATTGGAAGTACTGCTGAAATATATGTGTCCTGTTGTCCACATACTCCTCCTCACTCTCCTCAGCGTCCACTGCTGCCACAGGTGCATTATCACCCCCCCCTCCTCCTGCAGATAAGGCACATGGCATCTGAGGGCCAAACTGTGCAGCATGCAGCAAACCACCACAACGTGGCAGACCTTCACAGGGGAATAGCATAGAGATCCACCTGTTAAATGGAGGCACCTGTCAGAGTCACCAGATCCTCGGGGTCTGTGCACGTTCCCAACACGTCCACCACTAAACAGCTCCAAGACTCTGACAGATAAATCACAGAGACTGAGAGAGTTCAAGAGGGGAAGAGGGGATTAGGAAGGGAACAGCTGGGAAGGAGACCTGTAGTAAGAAAAAGGTTAGAACACACAATATGAAAATTATAACTCCTGAAATCAATACTAGACTATGATTCTAAGCCTAGTCACCTTGAAAACATGAACAACCTAAGAGTTAAGTTTAAAATGACTAAGGGGGTCATTCCAACCCTGGCGGTTGGTGTTAAAGCGGCGGCTAACCCGCCAACAGGCTGGCGGTGTGTGATCTTGTATGTTGTGTGCAATGCCATGTACCAAGTGCATGTATTCTACTACAGACATTGTGTGCTATACATGGATATGGACTGTATGGTTGATGTTGTTTTGCAGGAGGGACAATGATGAGCAATTCAACATGATGAGTTCACGTACCACGGTAACATAACTGACGTGTATGATGCGCATAGTCAACACTCCGACCGCCACGGCGGGACAAACAAACAGCGCGGCGGCCACCGCCAACAGTTAGGCGGGAGACAAAGTACCGCCCACCCTATCACAACCCACCAATCCGCCACCTTTTCTGGGGCGGTAGCCCCGCCGATAAAAACACGGCAGAAACAGCCATTTCGAACGGAAAACGCTCACCTCCATACACCCCACGAGAAATCTGGACAGCATGGAACCCGAACTCCACATCCTCCAAGCTATTGTCTTACTGCTCCTCTACCCGGAGCACGAACGCCAGCGCAGAAGACAAAGGTGAGTACTGCACCTACGACACAGGGGAGGCAAAGAATTACGGGGACACACATACGCGACACACCCACCCCCACCCTCACCCACTACAACACACACATCAATGCATAGCAATACATCACAGTTACACCCCCCAAACCCCCCGGAAGAATGCAAAGACAAAAGGAAATGATCATAAACAGTCGAATATATTGTATCACTGGCTTATAAATATATCACACATCTAAAACTATTATATACATAAATATTAAAAGTCCGATAATTTTTGCAGGCATTGTCCGTGGACCACTGGGCCCAAATCACATGTGCAAAGCCCACACAGGATACCTGACACCAACGGAGAGAACATTGCAGGGGCATCAGATAGCAAAACTACAGGCACCTCAGGGGGAAGGGAAGGGTGGGCACCTCAGCCAGATGAGTCCACGACGCCAGATCCACAAGGGGCCTCCATGGCCACTGTTCCATCCTGGGGAGTGCAAAGCCACAGTCTCTCAAGTCTCTGCAGTGGGTGGGTTGCCCACTGTGCCATCCTGGGGAGTGCAAAGCCACAGTCTCTCAAGTATCTGCGGTGGGTGGGTTGCCCACTGTGCCATCCTGGGGAGTGCAAAGCCACAGTCTCTCAAGTCTCTACAGTGGGTGGGTTGCCCACTGTGCCATCCTGGGGAGTGCAAAGCCACAGTCTCTCAAGTCTCTACAGCGGGTGGGTTGCCCACTGTGCCATCCTGGGGAGTGCAAAGCCACAGTCTCTCAAGTCTCAACAGTGGGTGGGTTGCCCACTGTTCAATCCTGGGGAGTGCAAAGCCACAGTCTCACAAGTGGATGACAGTCTCCACTGGTTCTGGAGGGGGCTTGGTGCCCAGAGTGCTTCGTGCAGCCCTGCCCGACACAGATGAGGGCCTGCCCCTTCTGCCAATGGGCCAGCGGTGCTTGAGACGGCGGTGCCCAGTTCAGCGGTGCTTGAGACGGCGGTGCCCAGTTCAGCGGTGCTTGAGATGAAGGGTCCAGTTCAGCGGTGCTTGAGATGAAGGGCCCAGTTCAGCGGTGCTTGAGACGGCGGTGCCCTGTTCAGCGGTGCTTGAGACGGCGGTGCCCTGTTCAGCGTTGCTTGAGATGAAGGGCCCAGTTCAGCGGTGCTTGAGATGAAGGGCCCAGTTCAGCGGTGCTTGAGACGGCGGTGCCCAGTTCAGCGGTGCTTAAGATGAAGGGCCCAGTTCAGCGGTGCTTGAAACGGCGGTGCCCAGTTCAGCGGTGCTTGAGATGAAGGGCCCAGTTCAGCGGTGCTTGAGACGGCGGTGCCCTGTTCAGCGGTGCTTGAGACGGCGGTGCCCTGTTCAGCGGTGCTTGAGATGAAGGGCCCAGTTCAGCGGTGCTTGAGATGGCGGTGCCCTGTCCAGCGGTGCTTGAGATGAAGGGCCCAGTTCAGCGGTGCTTGAGACGGCGGTGCCCAGTTCAGCGGTGCTTGAGATGAAGGGCCCAGTTCAGCGGTGCTTGACATGAAGGGCCCATTTCAGCGGTGCTTGAGACGGTGGTGCCCTGTTCAGCGGTGCATGAGATGAAGGGCCCAGTTCAGCGGTGCTTGAGATGAAGGGCCCAGTTCAGCGGTGCGTGAGACGGCGGTGCCCTGTTCAGCGGTGCTTGAGACGGCGGTGCCCTGTTCAGCGGTGCTTGAGATGAAGGGCCCAGTTCAGCGGTGCTTGAGACGGCGGTGCACTGTTCAGCGGTGCTTGAGATGAAGGGCCCAGTTCAGCGGTGCTTGAGACGGTGGTGCCCTGTTCAGCGGTGCTTGAGATGAGTGTCCAGGTCAGCAGATCCGGCAATGGTATGGATGTCACTCGCCACCTGACATGTGGCTGGCAGGGCCTTCCTGCCCATCTGTCTGGTGGCTTGCGGGGCCCTCCTTGGCTGCAGTACCGGGCCTGTGGGTGTCCTCCTGCACACCTGGGATGGGGCTGGTGGGGCCCTCCTGGCCAGCTGGCCTGCTGCCGGACTTGTCGGGCGTGCTGCCCTTCCCACCCTTTCCCTGTTCGCCTGTGGCCCTTCCCCACCTTTGGCGGTGTTTCAGGGGGCACCCCACTTCCTGCCGGAGCCATGGTAGAGATTTTGGTCCCTGGTGTCTTTGGCCTCTCGCGCCGGGCACTGGCAATCTTCGGATGCTTTTCCGGGGGTGGGCTGGCCGTGCCTTGGCTCCTAGCTGAACTGGCTGCCCTTGAGGGTGGGGGACTCCACAGTCCATGGCAAACAGTCTTTATAGGTCCCGGTTTTGTGGTGGCTGAGGTGCTGATTGGAGTCTTATGAGATGGACGGGGTGGGGGAGTTGTTGGAAAGAGGTTAAGGTTGGAAAGGAAAAGCAATTTCGAAAGAGAGGGACGGTTAGGTGTAGTGGGTATGGGAGTGGAGGAAGAGGATGTGGTTGTAGGAGTGTGAAGTCTGGTGTCTTTGGGTGCAGGTGCTTGGGCTGGAGGCTGTTGTGAGGTGGATGGCTGTTGGGTGGGTGGCTGCCTGCATTTGTGTAGTTTGGAAGAGGGGGTGACAGACACACTGGGAGAGGACACAGGGGACGTGTAAATGGTAGTGGGGGTGGTGACTGCACGTGTGCGGAGTGTTCTGGTGGGTGTGCTGGTGATGGACGTAGTGGCTGAAGATGTTGTGCATGCAAGTGTGAGTGGAGACGTCACAGGGAGGGAGGAGGGAGACGAGGAGGAGTGGGACACAGTGGTTGGGTGTTGTTATGTCTGCATGTGGATGTTGCTTGTGTGATGTGTGGTGCTTATGTCTGGATGAGCTTCCCTTGGGTGTTGAGGTGTGTGCAGGCTGGTCTGATGGTGTGTCTGGGATAGGCAGAGGTACAGGGGATTGGATCTGGGTGGAGGAAGTTGGAGGGGGGAGGCTAGAGACAGGGACAATGGCTGCCATCAGTGCTGAGGCCAGAGCGTTGAACGATCGCTGATGGGCAGCCTGACGAGAATGAATTCCCTCCAGGTATGCATTACTCTGGTGCACCTCCCTTTCTACACCCTGGATGGCATTCAAAAGGGTAGACTGCCCAACAATGATGGTCCTCAGGAGGTCAATGACCTCCTCACTGAGGGCAGCAGGGGCAGGACCTGAGGTGCCTGGGGCGAAGGAGATGCCCGCCTTCCTGGGTGAGCGGGCACGGGGCAAACACTGAGGGGCTGCTGGGAGGGCGGTGCTGGTGCGCTTGCTGGCGGCTGTACCTGTTGTTGCGGGGGGCCCGGATGTTGCCGCCACCACAAGGGAGCTCCCTTCAGAGGACGAGTCGCTGTCACTGGCATCAGCACAAGTCCCCGCTGTGGAGCTCCCCTCGCCCTCCGTCCCACTGATGTATTCGGACTCCGTTGCATGGCCCTCCAGGGCCATGTGGGATGCAGCTCCCTCGTGCTCCGATGCCACTTCTCCTCTGCCTGATGATGCTAATGCACACATGAACAGGAAGACCACAAAAAAGAGGGGGGGAGGAATAAAGACATGTTGAGTGCATGCATTGGCGACACTGTTGGCGGAGAGGACAGACACAGAAGCCCCCTGCACTACGCCGCGCACTTGGGGTCCACTACGCAATCCGTGGGACATGGCCTACAAGCCTATGGACGACAACTGCACACATAGATGACGCAGGGCCATGGATACCTGTACTTGGCACCCTACAGAGGTGGGGGGCGGGGGCACAGGGCCATGCCTTACGGAGGGGCCTAGCCTACAGAAATCACCCTGGCCTAGGGATACCCACAGCCCTCCTCCCCCACCCAGACACCTCCACTGCGCACAAAGTCAGCAGAATGTGTTTGTACTCACCCCCTTGTGTCTGCTGGGGGTCAAAGTACGACTGGCACCCCTCCCACGTTGGGAGGCCAACCCCAGCTGAGCCTCCACCGTCTTCCTGCTCCAGCGTCGGATGTCCTCCCACCTCTTCCGGCAGTGGGTGCCCCGTCTGTTGTGGACCCCCAGGGTCCGGACATCCTTGGCAATGGCACGCCAAATAGCGACTTTCTGGTGGTCGCTGACCTATGTGACATGTACAGGGAGAGAAAAATAGTCATCACCTTCTGCATGCTCGATGTGAGTGGCCCCCCATCCCCACCCTGGCCATGTGGCACATGCTCTCATCTGTCGATTGATGCATGCCTCAATCGCTTCCCTCCCCACCATCTTTCATCCACCCCACTCAACACAGGCATTGCCCACTAAGCATGGTCCCAGTGTACTTACCTGTTGGTCTGGAGGACCGTAGAGTAGCGCATACTGGGGGAGGACCCCATCCACAAGTTTCTCCAACTCCTCCACAGTGAAGGCAGGGGCCCTTTCCCCAGTCGCATGAGCCATTGTCTCTTCCAGACCGAGGTCACAGCAGCACTTGCAGTGTAGGTCCTCTCCTGTGGAAGATCAGGTATCGAGTGATTAAGCAGATAGAAAATGGCGGTCACGCCCGCGGCGGTGCATACCGGCGGTGCGTACCGGCGGTGTGTACCGCGACCACCGGAGCACATTGTCATTGGCTCCAGAAACCCATAGTGTTCAATGTTAACCAATGCGGCTTTGCGCCGCGGTCTTCGACCGCCTACCGCCACGGTGTGCCACGCCAGCGCATTGACCTCACATCCCACTGTCGCACTTCACCGGTCAGGCAGCCGCCATTTCAAGGGCCCACATGGCTTAATTTCTACTGCGTCACACATACCTAGGCCTTGCATCAACACTCATACAAATCTTTCAATGCATTGGGAATCGTGTTATGTGCAAGCTGTGGGAACGTACCTGTGGGTTGTTTGACTCTGTGCTCACTGTTGTCCTTCATAGGCACCGTCTGCTGGGATATGCGAGGAGATGGAGGAATCTTCCAGTGTACAGACCGCTGGTGGACCTGTCGACAATGGAGGAACGACATGTCATACTGACATACAGGCTTGACCGAGCCACTATACAGGAACTGTGTGCCCAGCTGGAGCCAGACCTGATGTCACCCATCCGCCAACCCACAGGCATCCCCCCTCTAGTGCAGGTGCTGTCAGTACTCCATTTCTTTGCAAGTGGGTCATTTCAAACAACAGTGGCCATATCATCAGGGATGTCCCAGCCCATGTTTTCCAAGGTGTTGTCCAGAGTGTTGTCTGCCCTGCTCAAACATATGCGGAGCTACATCATTTTCCCCGAGGTGGGGGATTTGGATACAGTGAAGGGTGATTTCTATGCCCTTGGACATATTCCCAACATCATTAGTGCCATTGATGGGACACATGTTGCTTTGGTCCCCCCCAGCAGGAGTGAACAGGTGTACAGGAACAGGAAGAGTTATCATTCCATGAATGTACAGATGGTGTGTTTGGCTGACCAGTACATCTCCCATGTTAATGCCAAGTTCCCTGGGTCAGTGCATGACGCCTACATCCTGGGGAATAGCATCATCCCGTTTGTGATGGGTCAACTCCAGAGGCACTGTGTGTGGCTATTAGGGGACTCTGGTTACCCCAACCTGTCATGGCTACTGACCCCAGTGAGGAATCCCAGGACAAGTGCAGAGGAACGGTACAATGAGGCCCATGGCCGTCTAGGAGGGTGATCGAGCGAACCTTTGGCCTCCTGAAGGCCAGGTTCAGGTGCCTCCCTAATGTACTCACCAAAGAAGGTGTGCCAGATCATCGTGGCCTACTGTATGCTTCACAATCTTGCTTTGCGACGCCAGGTGCCTTTTCTGCAGGAGGATGGTCCAGATGGTGGTGTTGTAGCAGGTGTGGAGCCTGTGGAGAGTGAAGAGGAGGAAGCCGAAGAAGACGACATAGAGAACAGGAACACAGTAATACAGCAGTATTTTCAATGACACACAGGTAAGAGTACACACCGGCATATTACATTTACTTAAAGACTCCTACCTCTCTACTGTCTGACTTTTTCCCCCAGTGTATGGTAACTGTGTTGTGACTTTCCCTTCCGTTTTCAGAGATGTGGGCCCCACTGCGTGACATCTGCTTTGTTTCCACATGGACTACAGCTGCGTGACAGTGGTTTGTTGGCATCACAATGTGAATGAACATTTTGGCACGGTCATGTCTAATACATTTGTTCAAAATCACAGCCAGACTCCAGATTGTTTTGTGCAATAAGTCTGTTTATTCAAGTGCTCTAAATTGGATAGGTGGTTGCAAATCGGTGAGGGGTGATGGTGGAGGATTGTCCATGGCAGAGTCCAGACTATCAGTATCACAGGTGCATTGTCCAGATGCCTGTGGAAAGTGGAGCAGGGGCAGTTTAAGGTTGGACAGGGTGACAATGTGGGACAGTGGGATGACAATCAGGGCGGTATCCTTTGCTGGCGGGGGTCTTGACATCTTAGTCTGTCTTCTTCCTGGATCTCAGGGCCCGCTTGCAGGGTGGTTCTCCTTCTGCAGGGGGTGGGGCTCTGGTGGCCTGTTGGTCTTCTGTTGGGGCCTCCTGTCCACTAGCGCCGGCGGAGGTGGTAGGCAGTTCTTGGTCCATGCTAGTGTCAGGGGCCCTTTGAGGTGCCACAGTGTCCCGCAATGTGGTGACTACCTGATTCAGGGCCACTACGATGGTACCCATGGCGGAACTGATGTTTCTTAGTTCCTTCCTGAACCCCATATACTGTTGCTCCTGCAGAAGCTGGATCTCCTGAAACCTGGCCAGGACCGTCGCCATCATCTCCTGGGAGTGGTGGTAGGCTCCCATGATGGAGGAGAGGGCCTTGTGGAGAGTGGGTTCCCTGGGCCTGTCCCTCCCCTGTCGCACAGCAGTCCTCCCAGTTCCCCTGTTTCCCTGGGCCTCTGTCCCCTGGACCGTGTGCCCACTACCACTGCCCCCAGGTCCCTGTTGTTGTTGGGGTAGTGGGTTAGCCTGGGTTCCCTGTAGTGGTGGACACACCGCTGATTGACGTGTCCTGGGGACAGAGGTATGGGCCCGCTGGGTGGGTGCTGTGCTGGTGTTCCCAGAGGGGGGAAGGTCTGCTGTGGCCTGTGACTGGGTGTGGGGAACCGACTGTCCCGAGGTCCCCGATGGACCGGGCTGGTCATCTAGATCCAGGGAGACAGAGCTGCTGTCCTCACTGTGGGCCTCTTCTGGGGGTGGAGTGGACATTTGTGGACCCTCCTGCGCGGTGACCTGGCGTTCGGGTCCTGCAGAGGTATAAAAGTATGGTTATTGGTTCTGTGTGTGCCATAGCGTGCAATGGGTGGGTGCCCGTGTACCCCAGTGCTGGCATTCCTTTGTGGGGGCTGTTGTGACTATGGTTTGGGGGGGGGGGTTGTATGTGTATATGCAGTGGGCATGCTTTGGTGATGGGTGTCCATGCTTTGTGGACTCATGCAGGGCAAGGTGTTGGGATTGGTGGGTTGTGATGGTGAGACATTTGGAAGGAGTAGGTGTGATGGGGTGGGGGTATGAGTTGGCATGCAGGCGGGGTGGGGGGGATGAAGTAGTGAAGATGAGACTTACCAGAGTCCATTCCTCCAGCTACTCCTGCGAGGCCCTCAGGATGCAGGATGTTCAAGACCTGCTCCTCCCATGTTGTAAATTCTGGGGGAGGAGGTGGAGGTCCGCCGCCAGTCCGCTGCACCGCGATGTTGTGCCTGGATACCATGGAACGCACCTTCCCCCGTAGGTCGTTCCACCTCTTCCTGATGTCGTCCCGATTTCTTGGGTGCTGTCCCACAGCGTTGACCCTGTCCACTATTCTGCTCCATAGCTCCATCTTCCTGGCAATGGTGGTGTGCTGCACCTGTGTCCCGAACAGCTGTGGCTCTACTCGTACAATTTCCTCCACCATGACCCTGAGTTCATCATCAGAGAACCTGGGGTGTCTTTGCAGTGCCATGGGGTGGTGTGGGTGATGTGTAGGGTGGATTGTGTGATGCTAAGTGTGGTGATGTGTATTGTTGTGTTGTGTGAAGTGTGTGCAAATATTGCTGGGTGACAGTGAATTGGGCGTCTGGGTGCTCGGATGTCTTTTCTCTGTGCGTGTTCACGAATCTTTAGGAGTGGAGGTTTGTGGGTGATGTGGGTGTGTATTTTATATTGTATTGGGTGTGTGGGAGTGGTGTGTGTATGTGTATCAGGTGTGTATATTTTGAATTGTCCAATGTGGTAGTGTTTTGTACAAGTGTGTGTATTATGAGCACGGTGGTGTGTACCGCCAATGGAATACCGCGGTTGAAAGACCCCCGTGTGAATTCGTGTGTTGTGATACTGTGGGCGTATTTCTGTTGGCGTGACAGTGGAGGTTTGGTCATCGCCAGTTTCTCGCTGGTCTTTGGTGTTGCAGACTTTTGTGGATGTCTGTATTTTGGCGGTTTGCCTGTTGTGGGTCAGAATGACCGTGGCAGTTTACCGCGGCCGCAGCAGTGTTATGGCGGTCTTCTGCACGGCGGTAAGCGCCTTTTACCGCCAAGGTTGGAATGACCCCCTAAGTTTCAAGATGGCTGGATACCTGTAGGGGAATCAAGATGAATTAAATGAAAACTTTCTTATTCAAGTACTTTCCTTTACATGAGAATCAGAAAAACATTCTGACTAAATTTTTAACCAGTCATAAAAATCCTGTTTTGAGAATGTATATTAGGACCATACAATATTGCATCTAGAAACTCTGGCCTTCTGTGTACATATATATATATATATATATATATATATATATATATATATATATATAGTAAACACCATAAAAGGATTGTGCACCATGAATAACACAATATGGATTCAGGAAACAAATCACATAACTTGTCAACTCGAATATTACATAATAAATATCTTAGCATAGTGGCATACAATAAACAACATGAATTAAACTCGAGGAGAGAATCGTGTGTCTTGCCGATTCGAGTGTCACCATGTAAAATACCAAGAAATGGTAGCATGCAATGAATATCAAAGTCAAATCATCATTAATTGAATCACGCATCTTGCCAATTCGTAAATCACAATGTAAATGTCAAGAAATAACAACTCACAATAAATAACAAGATCAAAGTACAATGAAACGGATCGCGCTTCTTTTGCTGATTCTTAAGCCACCATGTAAATGTTAAGAAATGGAAGTGCACAATGAACAACAAAGTTAAATCCCCATGAAACGAGTGGTGCTTCTTGCCAATTCGTAAAACATCATGTAAATGTCAAGAAATAGTAGCGCACAATGGACAACAATGTTTAAACACCAAAAAACGAATTGCGCATCTTGCCGATTCTTAAGCCACCATGCCAATGTCAAGAAATGGTAGCACGCAATGAATAACAAAGTCAAACCTTTATGAAATAAATTGCGCATCTTGTCTATTTGTAAATGTCAAGAAATGGTAGCGCGCAAGTAATCTGTTACTCATTTAAGAATTAAACCAAGAGTATGAAAATTCTCAATAATGGTGTCGAGACAGTCCAACCACCGTCTTACCGCCTGGAACAAAGATCACCAATGAAGGATGAAGGGCAGAAGACTGGATCAAATCAAATCAAATCATAAACATTTATAAAGCGCACTACTCACCTGTGCGGGTCTCAAGGCGCTAGGGGGAAGGGGTTACTGCTGCTCGAAAAGCCAGGTCTTGAGTAGTCTCCGGAATGCGGAGTGGTCCTGGGTGGTCCTGAGGATGGTGGGGAGGGAGTTCTATGTCTTGGCCGCCAGGTAGGAGAAGGACCTCCCACCCGCCGTGGAGCGGCGGATGCGAGGGACGGCAGCGAGAGCGAGGCTGGTGGAGCGAAGAAGACGGTGGGTGCATGGAAGCTGAGGCGGCGGTTGAGGTATTCGGGTCCCTTGTTGTGGAGGGCTTTGTGTGCCTGGGTGGGTAGTCGGAAGGTGATCCTTTTGCTGACGGGAAGCCAGTGCAGGTGTCTCAAGTGGGCGGAGATGTGGCTGTTGCGGGGTATGTTGAGGATGAGGCGTGCGGAGGCGTTTTGAATTCGTTGCAGACGTTTCAGGAGTTTAGCTGTGGTTCCGGTGTATAGGGTGTTGCCGTAGTCCAGGCGGCTCGTGACGAGGGCGTGGGTCACGGTCTTTCTGGTGTCGGCGGGAATCCAACGGAAGATCTTTCGGAGCATGCGGAGGGTGAGGAAGCAGGAGGATGATACGGTGTTGACTTGTTTGGTCATGGTGAGAAGTGGGTCCAGGATGAAACCGAGGTTGCGTGCATGGTCTGTGGGGGTCGGTGCGGTTCCAAGGGCTGTGGGCCACCAGGAGTCGTCCCAGGAGGTTGGCGTGTTTCCGAGGATGAGGACTTCCATTTTGTCTTAGTTCAGTTTCAGACGGCTGAGTTTCATCCAGTCTGCGACGTCTTTCATTCCGTCTTGCAGGTTGGTCTTGGCGCTGGTGGGGTCCTTGGTGAGGGAAAGTATCAGCTGGGTGTCGTCGGCATAGGAGGTGATGATGATGCTGTGTTTGCGTACGATTTTGGCGAGGGGGCTCATGTAGACATTGAAGAGAGTCTGGCTGAGCGAGGAGCCTTGTGGGACGCCGCAGATGATCTCGGTGGGGTTTGAGCGGAAAGGTGGGAGGTAGACTCTTTGGGAGCGGTTGGAAAGGAAGGAGGTGATCCAGTCTAGGGCCTGTCCTTGGATCCCAGTGGAGCGGAGGCGGGTTATTAGGGTGCGGTGGCAGACGGTGTCGAAGGCAGCCAATAGGTCGAGGAGGATGAGGGCGACTGTTTCTCCGTTGTCCATCAGGGTTCTGATGTCGTCTGTGACTGAGATGAGGGCGGTTTCTGTGATGTGGTTGGCTCAGAATCCGGACTGAGAGGGGTCGAGAAGGTTGTTGTCTTCAAGGAAGTTGGTAAGCTGCTCGTTGACGGTCTTCTCTTTGACTTTGGCAGGGAAGGGGAGGAGCGAGATGGGGCGGAAGTTCTTCAGGTGGCTTGGGTCCGCCGTACGTTTCTTCAGTAGGGCGTTGACTTCAGCGTGTTTCCAGCTCTCCGGGAAGGTAGCAGACGAAAAGGAGCTGTTGATGATGGTCTGGAGGTGCGGGCGATGATGTCGTCAGCTTTGTTGAAGATGAAGTGTGGGCAGGGTTCCGAGGGGGCACCGGAGTGGATGGAGTTCATGGTGGCTTTGGTCTCTTCTGTGTTGATGTGGGTCCAGGCGTTGAGGGTGATGGCTGGGTTCGTGGGTTCTGTGGTGGTCATCTGGGTCTGGTGTCCGAAGCTGTTGTGTAGGTCGGTGATTTTACGATGGAAGAAGGTGGCGAGGGAGTTGCAAACGTCTTGTGAGGGTGTAATCGTGTTGGGGTTGGAGAGCTCTTTGACGATGTTGAAGAGTTCTCTGCTGTTGTGGCTGTTTTTGTCCAGTCTGTCTGTGAAGAAATTTCTTTTGGCGGCGCGGATCAGTTGGTGGTGTTCGCGGGTAGCATTCTTGAGGGCAGTCGGGCAGTCATGTTATCTGCGGTGTGGTCCTTACGCCAGGCTTTCTCGAGAGTGCAGCAGTTTTTTTTTGTTCCTTAAGGGTGTCAGTGAACCAGAGAGGTTTTTTGGTGTTGGTCTGTCTTGGGAGGCGTCTGAGGGGAGCGAGGTTGTCTGCGCAGTTGGTGATCCAATTCGTGAGGCTGAGGGCTGCGTCGTTGGGGTCGGAGGAGAAGGTAGGTTGGTTGTCGATGACAGTGGAGAGAAGCTGTTCTTCGGGGATTTTGTTCCACTGTCGACGTGGGATGGGTTGTGTGCGGAGGTGGCGAGTCTCGCGTCGGAAGGTGAAGTGGACACATCTGTGGTCGGTCCAGTGTAGAGCGGAGGAGTGGCTGAAGGATACGTGGTTGCTGGCGGAGAAGATGGGGTCGAGCGTGTTTCCGGCGATGTGGGTGGGGGTGTTCACCAGTTGCTTGAGACCGAGTTTGGCGAGGTTGTCGAGCAGGGCAGTGGTGTTGGGGTCGTTGTTCTGTTCCAGATGGAAGTTGAGGTCACGGAGGAGGATGTAGTCCGGCGAGGCAAGGGCGTGCGGGGAGATGAAGTCGGTGATAGAGTCGCTGAAGAGGGCGCGCGGTCCGGGGGGCCGGTAGATGAGAGTTCCTCTGAGGGTGGTCCTGGGGTCTGTGTGGATCTGGAAGTGCAGGTGTTCGGCGGCGAGGGGGGTGTCTTCGGCGGAGGTGGTGACGTTGATGGAGTCCTTGAAGATGATGGTGATTCCTCCTCCTACTTGGTTGGTGCAGTCTTTCCTGGAAATCTTGTAGCCTTCGGGGATGGCTATGGCGATGTCGTGGGCCGAGGAGGCGTTCATCCAGGTCTCAGTGATGAAGGCGACGTCTGGTGCGGTGGAGTCCAGGAGGTCCCAAAGTTCAACGGCGTGCTTGTGGACGGAGCGTGCGTTGATCAGGATGCATTTGAGGTGGTTGATGGCGCGTGGGCTGGCGGATGTGGTGTTTTCGTGGTAGAAGGTAAGTTTGCAGGTGTGACATACGAAGGGTCCGTGGGTACGTTTCAGGTTGGCTTGGAAGCAGGTGCTGGAGCGCCACGGGTTGAGGGCGTGGAGGGTGATGGGGTCGTAGCTGTGCTGTGGGGTTTGGGAGTGCTGGGGGCCAGGGGTCGTGGCACTGGGCGCGGTCCAGGCACGGACGGGTGCAGACGGGCTTGCATTTGGTGCGCCTTCGAGGGAGGAGGGGGGAGGGGTCAGCTGGGGGCGGGAGTGGGGCAACGAATGGGAGCAGAAGGGGCAGGGGCAAGCTGGAGGTGGCGGCGGGAAAGCGGAGGGAGGGGGGGTCAGGTAGAGGGGAGAAAAGATAGGGGAGAGGGTTAAGGGTGGTGGGGAGTTAGGAAGAAAGATAGGGAGATAGGGGAGGGGGGGTTACAGAGGTGGTGGCGAGTGAGGGAGAAAGATAGAAAGATAGGAAGATGGGGGAGTTACAGAGGAAGTGGCGAGTGAGGAAGGTCAGAGAGAAGAGTCAGGAGCAGGAGGGCAGACGAGAGAAGATCCAAGAAGAAGGTAAAGAAGAAGAGGAGCAGACGAGAGAAGATCCAAGAAGAAGGTAAAGAAGAAGAGGAGCAGAAGAGCAGACGAGAGAAGATCCAAGAAGAAGGTAAAGAAGAAGAGGAGCAGAAGAGCAGACGAGAGAAGAGCCAAGGAGAAGGTAAAGAAGAAGAGGAGCGAGGAGCAGAGGAGAGGAGAGCCAAGAAGATGGTGAAGAAGAAGATCCAAATAGGCCGCTGGGACAGGTGCTCAGGAAGAAGCTGCTGCTCTACACCGGGACCTCTGAATAGTGAGCACTGGGAGTTGGGCTGGCTCTCTTTTATAGAGTCTTGGCCCAGCCCAGAACCACAACCAGGCATGTTGCAGGGAAAGTCTCTGGAAGGCCCTGGAAAGGGGCCACACTCTAACACACTCTTAAAACCTGCAGCAATACATTGCAAAGGAACAGTATTTGTAAGCATATAAAAAATAAGTTTTCAGGATTGAACTCTGCAATGCAAAAGGTAAACCACAACATATTAGCACAATGCATAAATTACGTTGTTTTGAGAGTGCTGGGTTTTTGCATTTTTGTCGCCAGTAGAGCGCGTACCTCTCTGGTGTTGACAGCACCTGAACCTGGGTTTCAGGAGACCGAAATTGCATTCCACAATCCTCCTGGTACGCCCATGTGCAACATTGTACCGATTTTCAGCCCCTGTTCTCGGATTCCTAACAGAGTTCAAAAGTCAGGGTAGGTTTTGGTTAGCCAGAGTCACTTGGAATAAGTGAGGTACTCATATTAGCCATGCACAGTAGCATGGGGTTTGAGTTCAGTAGGCATACACTGACATATATTAGGTGGGGACTCAAGCTCACCTATAAGCCACACTCTGTGCCTCTGTAGTCATGCCATCACCTGTGGGATGCTACTATTCCTCAAGACGTAGGCATCATGCACAGATCATGCATACTTAGCAGTGATATGGTAGATGTACTGGTCAGCAAGGCACACCATCTGGACAATGAGAGATTGGAAACTCTTTCTTTTCCTATAACCCTGTTCATTTACCTTGAGAGTGACTAAGGCAATATGGGTCCTGTCAATGGCCCCAATCATGTGTGGTATGTGTCCCATTGCATAGAATCCAGCCTTCACAGAGGGCAAATCATCAACCTGGGAGAATGCAATGTAGCTGCTCATGTGTTTGAGCAAGGCAGCCAAAACCCTTCCAAGCACAATCGAGAACATTGGCTGTGACAGTCCTGCGGTCAAGCCCACGGTCACCTAGAAAGAACCACTTGCCAGGAAATGGAGCACTGACAGTACCTGCACAAGAGGGCAAATTGTTGTGGTGCTACGGATAGCAGGTATCTGATCAGGCTCCAATTGTGCACACAGCTCTGTGACTGTCGCCCTGTCCAGGCGATAGGTGAGTTTGATGTGCCGGTCCTTCAGTGTAGGCAAGTCCACAAGGGGTCTGACATGGGTGCTTGCCTCCTCCGCCCATTCCTCCACAGTGGTTGGTATCTAAGAGAGCCAAAAGTGAAATGGATGTGACAACAGGGCCTATGGACACACAGCACCACAGTACACAGAGCATGTATGTATGTAGGACACTGGAATTGTCTAGATGTGTACAGTCAACACCAATGACACACATATAAATTCAAAACATGAGTACCAGCAGTAGGAAATGGCAACCGCCTGTCCGGTATACAGGGACAGATGCAAGTGACCTTACTCCACCGGCATTAGGCGTCATGGCGGAAGGCGGTCTGCACCACCGTGCTATTGCTCGTTGGCTAAAATGGGGCTGTATGGAGCACGTGGACGTGACCACCATTTTCTTTTTAGCACTTCACTTGATTCCTGACTTTCCACTTAACAACATCTCCACTGTGTGTGCTGTTGTGACCTGTGTCTGGAACCTGCCAAGGCCCGTGCTACCGAGGAAAGGGCCCCATCCTTCATGTCGGAGGAGTTGGAGAAGCTTGTGGATGGGGTCCTACCCCTATATGGGCAGTTGTATGGGCCTCCAGACAAACAGGTGAGTACATCATAGGTACGTTGCATGCAACATGGGTGCATGTAAATGTATGTGTGCACTAGCAGTGTGTCATTTGGGGTGGTATGGCTCCAGGTAATGTGAATGCAGAGGTACAGGTCATGTGGGTGCTTCATGAGGGGCAAATGCAGTATGTAAGCCATTTGTGTTACAGGCTGAATGGTATAATTCATGGTGTACTTCTATCTGTGTTTCCTCTGCAGGTCAGTGCCCATCATAAAAAGGGGTTGTGGCATGCCTTTGTCAAGGACGTGTGGACCCTGGGGGTCCGTCGCCAGTGGAGCACCCACTGCAGTAAATGGAGGGAGGACCTGAGGCGCTGGGCCCGGAAAACTGCAAAGGCCCAGCTGGGGACAGCCTCCCACTGAGGGAGGGGTGCCCGTTAGAGCCTGACCCCCTAATGGCCTGCATACTAGCGGTGGCAAATCCTGAGATGGATGGGTGCTTGAGAGCACAGCAGCCACAAGGGGGTGAGTACAGACTGTGTGTTATTTTGTATATGTTGCTTGCCATGAGGTTTGGGTGCAAGGTTCTAGTCAGTGGATGCCCCAATATGCTGGTTTAGCCATTCCTGTGTGGACCTGCTTAGCTATGTAGGGTGGTACGCTGTTATGGTATTGCTAGGTAGCTAGCATACCATGGCATACAGGGCTTAGTTGGTCCCAGTAGGTGTGCAGATTGTTGTGTTTGAGTTCCATGCTGCTGTAGTACCTAGGCCATGGTTTGTCACTGTGGTCCATACTGCCCACTGTAAGTCCCAGGGAGTGGTTGTGATGTGTATGCCTTCTGTGCCATTGGTGCTGTGATTGTCCCTGTGCTCCCTTTCTGTCTCCCCCACCCTCTCTCCTTTTGTCATCCTGTCCATGTGTGCATTAGCATCATCTGGTGAAGGAGCAGGGGCACCAGCGAGTGAGGGAGCTACAGCCCATGGACCCAGGAGGCAGAGTCCACTGACTCTGAGGGACCAGTGGGTTGGAGGGCGAGGGGACCACCAAGGGGGAGACTGAAGCAACGACTACAGACTCTGATTCCTCCTCCGATGGAAGCTCCCTGGTGGTGACAGACCCCTCTGGGACCACCCCAGCTACAAGATCTTCTGCCACCCTTGTACCGGCACTGCCTTCCCAGTAGCCCCCCATCCAATTGCCTGTGCGTCTCCTTTGCCCCAGGCACCTCAGGCCCTGCCCCAGTCACCCTTGCTGCCCTAAGTGAGGAGGATATTGACCTACTGGGATCCATCTTTGTAGGGCAGTCAACCATAGTGAATGCCATCCAGGGCTGGCATCCCAGATGCAATAATGATTTGCCTACCTGGATGGCATTCACGGGGACTTGGCGGCCCTAAAGATATCGTTTCAGGCTCTGACCTCCTCTCTGATGGCAGCCAGTGTCCATTTTTCTTCCGTCCCCCATCCAACTACCTGTTCCCAGTCCCATAGCCCTCTCCCCAACCCATTCCCAGCACACAATCTGACAAGCACACACACAGAACAACAGACAGGACTTGCACAGATAAACATAGGCACCACACTTCACGCCACAAGCACACACATAGCCAACACCCAGATGCACATAATATAACAGCCACTGCCTCCACTTTCTCCCCTCCTCCTCGTCCCTCACAGTCACATCAGCACTCACACTTGCATGTACTGCATCATCAGTCCCAGATCCTGGCATCTGTACAGCCTTGCCCACAGTCACCACAACAACAGACACACAGACATGCACCCCACACACCACATGTGCAGTCACATCCTCCACCATCACCACCTCATGTAGCACACCCCCCTCACTTGCAGACACCACCACAATATACATCCAAATGTCCTGTTTGTCCTCCCCATCCTGCCCCCTCCAAAGTGCTCCCACTCAAACTCCCCAACAGCCATCCACCTCACACACGCACACTGTCCATGCACCTGCACTCAAGCCCAGCACACCTCCTCCTACAACCACTCCCTTTACCTCCACTCCCATTTCCTCCTCCCATAGCCCCCCACTGGTCCTAAGAAGCTTTTCCTTTCACGCCTTGTCCTCTTCCCTAACCTACCCCCATCCTGCCTGTAAGAGGAAAGTCCCCCAAACCCAGTCCCCCCAGCTCCCATTTGACTCCTGTTCCTCTCCCTCAGAGATCCTCCACTACTAAGGGGAACAAAAGTGGTACTCTGGCCCCCTGCCTCAGGGCCACTCCTCCGCCCCCTACCCAGAAGAGCAAGGACCCGCTCCCTCCCAAACCCAAACCCAAGGACATCCCCAAAGAAGACCCCTCACCCCAGCTGCCCTCTGAAGTGCCTGTTGTCTCCATGATGCCCCTGCCCAGTGGAGTGCATAGGCTGTCAGGAGTCAAGTTGGGCCTTGAACTTTGCCCTGTGGCCTTTATTACTTTGGTCTGGCCAATGGCCCTTTCTGTACATATATATATGTATATTTTTTAACAAATGAGGCTGCTGTTCCCTTCTAATTACAGTGGTTGGACAACAGGTAAGTGTCCTGGCTTTCTTTGCTCCTGGGTTATGTTGCTGTTGATTTACTCTGCAGATAGTTCTGGGTGTGTGGCATGTGTGTTTGGAGTGTGTTGTGTGTGTGTAGATGTGTGTTTGTGTGTGTGTCACTCTCCCCTCCTTCCTTTGGTTGCTAGGCAGCTGTACTGACCGTTCTCGTCTTCCTCGGCATTGGTGCTCCTGGACGGCCATTGCGTGGTATAGCATTGGGAAGACTTCCAGTTCGGGTTCCATTGTGGCCACAGACTCCTCTGTGTCCCTGGAAGTGAGTGTCACCTTTTATATGATGTGTTTCCCCCAGGCTTTTGGTGGTGATGCTAACTCCCTGTAAATCCTGGCGGTCTGCTATGTAATAATATGGTGGGCGGATCCTTGTCTGCCGCCAGGCCGTAGGTGGCTACTGCCGTGGTCAGTGGCCACACCGCACTGGCAGTTGGGGTGGTACATTGGCAGCTATGGGAGGAGTCACCTCCATGGCCATAATTTGGCAGTTATTACGCCAGCTTGGCGATGGTACTACCACCAATGTCGTAATAAGGGCCATATTTTCTTCACATTTCTGTGATGTAAGCTTCCAGAATCCACAGACATCCACAAAAGCCCTACCACCCAGCATTGCCCCACTTCTGCTGATAAAAAAATGCTGTGCCACAGGTGTCTGACTGGGCCTAGTGCCAGTAACTGGAATGGATCAAAACGAAGGACAATGTGAGCCCTTGTGTTGGGACTGCTATTGACCTCGGTTGGATCCATTCCTGTTTCTGGCAAGTGGGATGATACCTGGAATTAGCCAAACTTTCCTGGCCCATCTGAAAAAACAACACCCAGAAGAATTAAATGGCCTCTGGGTCCCCATTGGGATACAATGCTTTAGTCTGCATGGGAGTAGAAAGATTGATAAGATTTTAGGGGTGAGGCTGGAGTCTGATGTTAGAAAGACACTAATATTTTATTAAAAATATATACTACTGCCGTACAGTGGGATTTTCCCCCCTAGGTAGATTGGGGGTAATTACTGCATCTGCCCGCAGGTGGGGCAGAAATAATGTTTCCCTATATTTATGAGTGTGGGCCAATGACCACACCCATGCTGGGCAGCCTCCACCTCTACTATTAAAAAATGAATCCCTTGTATCTGGGTGGGCCTTCTGTCCCCCACGCCCCCAGGAGGGGCAGATGGGGTAATTGCCCCAATCTGCTCCCACGGCAGGGGTAGAAAAACTGAGCCCCATTTTTATGTGGTAGGAGCAGGGCCATGCCAATGCTGAGCAACCCAAACCGCTACAGTTTTAAAAAAAAGTAATCCCTGGTATTTAGTAGCCTTTCTGCCCCTCTCCAGGGTGGGCAGAAAGACTTGTCTTTTTTGGGATGGGTGTAGGATAGTCATGCCCATGCTGGGCTGTCCCAGCTCTTATAATGAAAAAAAGTAATCTGTGGTGCCTAGTGGGCTTTCTGCCCCCCCCCCCAGGATAATTGTCCCCATTTGGCCTGGGGAGGCAGAAAAACCGTTACTATTTTGGGGGGGTGGAGGCATGGCCAGAAACTAATCACTCATATCAAATAGACCTTTTGCCCCCATCAAAGTTAAGTAATTATTAAATAGGTAAAAATTGATCATTAATTATTTAGTTGAATGATAAATATGTAAATTGTGTAATAATTATTTTTTACATTTGTATTAGATGGGGCTCTTAGAAAGGTATAGGGTGCAAAGTTGATCAAATAATAAATAATTAACAATTAAAGATTAATGTATTAATAATTATTTAATTCATTATTGAATATGTATGTTGAATAATTGTATTTTTTAAGGTATGGATTAGGCACGGGCTACTGGGTTTGGAGGGGTATAGGTTGTAAAGTTAATTAAAAATTAAATAATTAAGAATCAATATTCTATTAGTTATGTTAATTGTGTTACATTCATTATATTTACTTTCAGTCCAAGTGGGGCAGGTAGGTTTGTGGGGGTTTAGAGCGGTAAGTTAATAAAGTAATAAATACGTGATCATTTTTCAAAATTATAATTATTAAATATTAATTTGTTTATTCCTCATCATGTTAATTTTTTCATTGTTTATTTGGGGGGTTAATAAAAGAAAGTTCTTTTTAAGAGTTTTATATTTTTTATGAGCCTTTTATATGTTATGTGTTGAAGTTAAGTACTTTCCCTACTGTTGCACAGACTGGAATGGAAATAGTAAATTTTACTCCTTTGGAATCTAATACTTTCCCTACTGTTAGTACTTTTTACCCCTTCAAAGTTCAATGCTTTCCCTACTGGTTTACAGACTGGAGTGGGAATAGTAAATACCCCTTCAGCCCCTAGGAGTCCAACATTTCCCCTACTGTTGCACAGATTTGAGTGATAATAGTAAATATCTACCTCTCCAGAGGCAAACTCTTTCCCTGATGCTGCACAGACTGGAGTGGGAATAGTACATTTATTTCCTCTGGAGTCCAATGCTTTCCCTACTGTTGCACAGACTGAAGTGGAAATACTAAATTTAACCTCTCTGATGACCAGAGCTTTCTCTACTGTTGCTCAGACTGGAGCGGGAATAGAAAATGTTACTCTTCCAGAGTTCAATGCTTTTCCTACTGTTGCACAGACTGGAGTGGTAAAAATTAATTGTAACTCCCCTAATGTCCAATGCTTTACTTATTGATGTGCAGGTTGGAATGGGAATATTAAATGTTATTGTTTTGGAGTCTAACGCATTCCCTACTACTGCACAGACTGGAGTTGGAATTGTTAATTTTACCCCTATAAAGTCCAGTGCTTTACTGACTGTTGCACAGACTGGAATGGGAATAGTAAAAGTCATCATTTCGAAGTCTAATGAATTCCCTACTGTTGCACAGACTCGAGTTGGAATAGTAAATTTAACCCCTTCAAAGTCCAACTCTTTACCTACTGTTGCACAGACTGGGGTGGGAACAGTAAATGTTACTCCTCTAGAGTCTAACACTTTCCTTGCTGTTGCACAGACTGTAGTGTGAATAGTACATTTAACCCCTCTGGAGTCCAATGCTTTCACTACTGTTGCACAGACTGCAGATGGAATAATACATTAAACCTATCAGTGTCCAATACTTTCCCTACTGTTGCACAGACTGAAGTGAGAATAGTAAATGTTACCCCTCTGAAGTCTAACACTTTCTCTACTGTTGTACACATTGAAGTGGAAATAGTATATCTATTATTCACAGACTTTACTACTTTTTAATATTGTTAAACTATATATAGTATTATTATGTGTTTATTTGTTTAATTTTATATTATATGTATGTATCTTTGTATTTGTTTTGTATTTTTTAATAAACATTTTAGTATTTTTTTTTTTTTATTATTTGTTAATTTTGTTAGGGTGCTTAATATTTTGCATTTGATTTGTTCATCTTTCTGTAACATGTGTATATATATATATATATATATATATATATATATATTTATGTTGTGGGGCATATTGGGTCAAAAAATACATATACATACATATCTTTGTTTCCCAAGATGCCACACAACAGTATGGATAGGTTCCAAGAAGTTGGGACCCAGGATTTTAAAAAATTGAGAAAGAGATGTTGCAAGAAATGTAAAACGAATTTGACAATAGAACAGTTAAAGGCTATTGATTCTTTGGCTCAGGGTGATGGGATCATCATTCACCCTTTGGATAAGGTTGGATACATTGTGGTCCTCACTAGGGAGATGTATGTCAGAGAAGCATCAAGACAGATGAATGATAATATGTTTTATGAAAAAGAAACTACATTGACATATGTTGATAGTATTGTCTCTCTATGGGACAAACTGACAATATGGTAAGACAAAGGCATACTTATTTGGGAAGAGTATTATTTCTTGAAAAAAGAATATCCCAAGATACCGGTCCTTTACCTGCTTACCTAGATACATAAGGACCCTGTAAATCCACCAGGAAGACCTATAGTATCGTCTGAAGACAGTGCCACCAAGAATTTTTCTAAATACATTGACGAGATTCTAAGGGACTATGTACAGAGCTTGCCCTCATATGTGAGAGATACCAAAGACTTTTTTGGGACAGATAAATGGCATCCCTTGAGAATCTAATTTTTGTCTCATGACGTTAGATGTGAACTCATTTTATACCATCATTGAACACGAGCTAGGAATACCAACCTGTAAATATTTTCTGAAAGCGAGACCCATTAAACTATTAGATCATACTAATATGATAATTGAATTGATTAGGCGTTGCTTGGAGAATAACATCTTCCTGTTCAATGAGGATCTGTCTCCACAGATATGGGGGACAGCGATGGCACCTGCTTTAACCACCAGCTTTGCAAATCTTTTCCTGGGCTGGTGGAAGGACCAGGTGTTCACCGATAGGACCCTGATAAAATTTATGGACCAGGTAGTCCTGTGGCTCAGGTAAATTGATGATTTGTTCATTATTTGGAATGGTGCAGAAGAAAGTGCGAGTGAATTTGTTGCCCATTTGAACAATAATACTTGTAACCTAGTGTTCACATACATGTTGAGCAAAACTCAGATTGAATATCTAGATGCTCTAGTTGAGGTAAGAGCTGACATGATTCACACTTGTCTCGTTAGAAAATCCACAGCTGGTAATATGTTACATGACTGTAGTGGTAATCCAGAGAACTTGAAGTAGAGTATCCAGTTTGGGGAACTCCTGGGAGCAAAAAGGAACTGCAGTACAGAGATAACCTTTAAGGAGGAGTAAAAGAACATACTCACAAGGTTCAAAGAAAGAGGTTACCCTATGTGGGTTCTGAATAAGGCAGTAAAAAAGGTTTACCTTATGAACAGGAAGACTCTTCTCTACGAAAATAAAATACCTGCCCCTGCCACTACCAAAAGAGTCATCTTGAAATTCAATGGTAATTTGAATAAGATCAGGCAGACATTGAAGAAACATTGGGGAATTCTTAGAAGTGATCTCAGTGTTGGAAATGAGGTGGATGAGAGACCTAAGATCACATATAGAAAAGCCAGAAAAGTCAGAGACTCCTTGGTTTATAATGACATTACACTGACTAAAGGTATTGGAGAACATGAACGTAAGGGTTTCTTCCCTTGTGGAAGGTGTAAAGCATGTGAGAACAGTTTGAATACAAGTGAGTACATGGTGGTAGATGGTAAGAAAAGGAAGATCCATCAGTTTCTTCCATGTAGTTCACAATATGTGATGTATACCCTCATGTGTCCATGGTCTTTGAGGTATGTGGGCATTACAATCTGTACAATGAGGAAGAGAAAACATGAACATTTAAGAGCCATCAATCATAGGGATAGCAAATGCCCGGTGGCTAGGCTTTTGAAATAAAAACATGGTAGTGACCGGACTAGATTATCCTTCTTCGCAGTAGAACAAATCAGGAACAATCCTAAAGGAGGAAATTGCATCGTATTGTTGAGACAAAGGGAGTCTGAAATGATTGTTGACTTAGAGACCTGGAACCTGGGAGGTCTTACTTTAGATAAGGAACTGAGTATCCATTTGCATCAATAGGAACAGACATGTATTTGGAACCGAGTACCTTCATATGTTAACCGGATCTACACTGATACAGTAGAGAATCTTTTAAACACTTGTCAAGTTGCTAGACTGCTCAGGGGTCTTTTGGTGGGAATTTCTGACTTATATTCCATAATATATCATAGAGAAGTTTGGGCAGATTATACACACTGAGACCATTATGAAATAGAGTATGTCTGCCTACCTAGGAAATAATATGCCTACCCAGGAAATATTATACTGAATATTTTCATGAGGATAGCTTCTGACTATTATGAGTCTCTTCTCTCTTTCTCTCTCCATTTCTTTCATTGGTTTTAGGAGGTAGGGAGATGGCCTTGGGTTTCTTTGGGCACTCCTTCTTCCCCTCCTTTTTTCTGATGTTAAAAACTAATGTTTGTTATCAGATAAGCAATTTGGTGTCTTCTTTTGTGGTTTATGGGTTGGTCGCCAACAAGATCTTTACAGGATATGGCAACCCAGTAAAGGTATTAGCTGCATTACATTTTAGGGATTTAGAAAAAGGCATTATATCTAATTGTGTTTAATGTCTAATATAGTAATCTATAGGAATTACATTGCATAGGACTGGCCCACTTGGGCTTGATTGAGAAACAAGACCTTCAGAGACAACTCAAAAACTAGAAGATAAAATTCATAAATGCAAGTCTGTTTGTTGTCCAATTTAGAAACCTACATAGATTACCTTACTCAGGATTGGCCCACTTAGGCTCGATTGATAAACTAAACCTTTAGTAACAACCAAAAATTAGAAGATAAAACACAAAAATATATAAATGTAAATATGTAAGTATGAATGATGAAATACAACAAGGTGAACAACTTTACAGGTTGTACACTCTCCAAAGTAATGTTTACTCTTACTATTGCGTGAGCAGTTTCATGCTAATTATGTAGGTGAATTAGGGGTATGGTTCTAATAGGGGAGATAATTATAGATTTACAAGTTTGGCGCAACAGCCTACAAAAGTGGTCTTATGTCTGTTGAGAACATGCATTAATGAATTGAGATGATTGTTTTGAGATTTTAGTAGATTAAAATGTTTTAGTAGGTATTCCTTATCATTCTGACATGGCGGAAATTTGCACAGGGTGTTGTATGTCCTTTTGTATGTTTTCCAAGTGTATATGACACTGCTGATGAAGTGCACAGGACATGTAAATAAGGCTGTGTAGTCAGCTAAAACACATTGGGCCTGATTACAACTTTGGAGGAGGTGTTAATCCGTCCCAAAAGTGACAGTAATGTGACGGATATACCACCAGCCATATTACGAGTCCATTATATCTTATGGAACTCGTAATACGGCTGGTGGTATATCCATCACATTTGGGACGGATTAACACCTCCTCCAAAGTTGTAATCAGGCCCATTATTTTTTAAGAAAAACAGCTGTTCCTTTCCATCTGAGTGAGCGTTTTTCTAATATTGTTAAATTGGGATATATATATATTTATATATATATATATATATATATATATATATATATATATATATATTTATATTCTATATATGTATATCTAAAGCTACATCTATATTTAAATCTCTCTCTATATATATATCTATATATATATATACACACACACATACATATATAGACACACATACATATATATACATATATTTATATATCAGTATTTATGTATATTTATATAGAGAGCTAGATTTATATGTATATGCTTTTTATAGTAGTAAATTGAAAAAATGTAAAAAATGAAATCTAATGTCAACTATATGATTTTAATAATAGTGCTATATTATTTATATGCACATATATAAACATAGAAACACATACATATTCATGTGTGTATGTTTATATGAGTATATAAGTTTAAATGTTACTTAAATGAATTTGGTTTACATTATATTAATATTTTATATTACAATATAAACTGATATTAAAAATAGATATTTTCTTTGTTTTTAACAATAGTGTGAAATCTTTGTTTTAAATATTGTTCTACTTACCTTTATAAGTATAGGGAAACAATTTTTTGTCATTCATATTTTTGACACAATATTTATGTGTCATGATATTTTTGTCTATATTTAGTCACTGATCCGAATGTACTGTCAGTAGACATACAGAGCAAAAGGAAAATATTACACAAAATGTCACCTTGCATTTCCAAGACTTGTTATTTTGAAAGGAAGAATGAACAGTTTTATGTCTGCATTTAGAAATACACTTACTCATAACGGATGTACACTTACGTGTAAATCACCAAAAATACCTACAACCTCAAGAGAACAAAGGCTTCAAAATATATTAATGACTACAATCCTGTTATGTGCTAAGAATAAGGAGAGACATTCTAGTGCTCTTCCGTCAACACTGACATTCAAAATTGTCTGTATGAGGGTAGTATGGTCTACAGTAGTGAAGACAGCACTGAGATCTAAAAGAATGACAGCTGCAGAACCTCCTTGATCCAGAAGATGCCTAAATTCCTCGACCACCACTAGCAGTGCTTTCTCAGTGCTGCGATGTGGTTGGGACCCATTTGAGTAGGGTGATGAACTTCCTTAGATTCGAGGAAGGCAGAAATAATTTTATTGACATGTTTTTCTAAGAGTTTGGAAGCTCCAGGTAGTAAGGATATTGGCCTGTAGCTACCTAGGAAAAAGACATCAAGGTTTTTTTTTTTTTAAGTGGCTTCAATATTCCATGCTTCCATTAAGAGGAATGTTGCCTGCGGGTGGGGGGAAAGTTTAACAGGAATACATTCAGAGGCTTGGTGGAGAATGTGGAGATGGGCGGGGTCCAAAGGAGAACCTGATTTTACTGTGTTTAAAAGATTGCTTACAAGGATCACAGTGAGATTTGGAAAGACCGTGAGCGAACCCTTTTGGTGGCCCAAAAAGGGTTTTCTACAGAAGAGGTCAGCCAGATTGAGTGTTTCAGAGAAAGAGGAGTAAATATCCATAATTCTCTTCAGAAAGAATTGTCCCAAGTTGTTGCTGTGATCAGCAGAGGCAACTGGGTGGAAATAACTGTTAATGGCTCTGTATAACGTTTCTTTAGGGGAGTCAGAGATACTGGTTGAGAAGTAGCAGCTTGGGACACTTTTAGCTCTTTTGCACTTTTGCAGGGTAAAGCCTGATGGATTTCTTATATTCATATTTACTAATCTCATCATATGCCCTCCTCCACCTTCTCTCTAGTTGCTTACACTCCTTCTTCAAGGTCATTATATGGGGATTTGTGGGGCCAATGGATGTCTTTTCACCACCGTATTGGTAGAAATGCATCCAGCGATATATCAGTCCACTTGCTGAACTGATGGGTGGCCACAGTGACCTGGGCCGAGAAGTCTGGTCTAGAGGCTTCTACATTGACTAGCCTGTTTTCCAAATTAAGTTTAGGCCAAGGTCATTCCAGTCATCTGATTGGAGGAGTGGGAGCTGATACAGAAGACATGCAGAGAGTGAAAGGAATAGGAACGTGGTCAGACCACATTAAAGGTAGAGGGTTTGGACCTGAAGGTTAGAAATGTTGCTGAACACAAGGTCGATAATATGCCCCTTATCAACAGTCAGGCCATCCACCAGAAGCATTAACTGTAGGGAGGTCAGGTCATGTAAGAGTTGCTCAGAGGCACTTTTGTTCACACCAATCATTTGAAGGTTGAAGTCTCCAAGTAAGGTAAAATTCACCCTATACATGGCAATTCCAGCAAGCACTTCTGTACGAACCTGAGGAAATTGTGTATAAGGATGTGAGGGTCATACAAAACTATTACAGAGAAGGAAAAGGTGAGACATAGTGTAATTGAGAAAGACAAACTCTCACAATTCAAAATATTGAGCACTTTAACGAGCCCCTATAAATAATCATTATTGCACCACCACCATTACACTGCCTGTCTAACCTTGAGATGCGATAATCAGACAGTAGAGCCTGAACAACATCAGGCCCGAGCCCTCAGATACCCATATCTTAGTGAGAAATGGCACATCTGGGATGGACTCAGTTGAAAAGCCAAATATGTCCAGCTTATGGATAACTAAAGAGCTGCAGTAGACCAAAATTAAGCACCAGACTGAGGGTGGGCATGGGGGTGTAGGGGCAGCGTAAGGCTGACTCGAGTCAGGCTGGAGTGACCATCCACAAAAGTCACAAGCCCCTGTAGGTAGACTGAGATCAATAGAGTGCATTTATGAGTCAGGTAAAATTGATCAAAATGCTAACTGTTGGCTCAATGAATAAGTTACCTTTCTGGTGGAAAAGGGGCAAAGGTCCCTGGTCCCAGACTGGCCTAGACCGGTGCGGAAAAGTGCAGGTGGACTAGCCACTGCATGAATCAGGGCCACATCCTTCATTCAAGTTAAGGCAGGCTGAACGTGACAACTAGAGTGTGTCAAAAAAGTGATTCCAATGTGCAGTAGGCAAACATAAAATTGTAAAAATCCTCACTTCCCCTCAAATATTTCTTGCCCCCAACATCTCAATTCCCCCGGCAAGTTTTAAAACATATTAAAATCAGTTTTTAAAAAGATGTATAACATAAAACAAAGAGCACACGGACACTGCTGAGCCAATTCTGGAAGCAAGTTCTTGAAACTGACAGAGATGTAAGGGCAGCGAACAATGCCAATATCAGTGAAGAGGATTGGGTAGAAGATGTACAGATGCATCTTGTAGGGAAATTGGCTAATGCAGACAGTTTTGTGTTGCCCCAGGAGGACTCTTCAGTGATCACCCCCACTGATCCACTTGAGTACATATTACCAGAGATAATTAAAATCATTAGGAGATCACAAGCTGCTTGTGCTCCAGTTCCCAATGGGATTAATCAAGCTCTTTTCAAATAAATGTTTTCTATTTAGGCAGGCTTCCTGGCTGAGCTGTTTAAGGCCATACTGGTGGATGAGGCCACACCAGATACCTGGAGAGGCTCCATTTTTCATCCAAACTTTAAAGGAGAATTCCCTTGTCCCCAACTAATTATCTCCTAATTACTTCACTGGATGCAGAACTTAAGTTTTTTTCACATTGGTGCTCCAGGATTTAGCAGCATGGGCAATTGAAATAGGTAGCTTGCCCTTAAACAAGGTTTTTGAAGAATCAGGGGACAATAATAAACCTAATGGCTGTAGGATTAATTATAAGAAGAGCCAATGAGACTGGCATGCTGTTGTACCTGTGTTTCAATGACTTTGAAACTAATTTGATTGTGTCCCACGCAACAAGCTGTGGAAAAAGCTTTAGAACTGGGGGAACCCAAATAATCTTTTGAGTGCAATTAGGCTGCCCCTAGATCAAGATCAGAGACGGAATCCACCTGTCAAGGAAGGTGAGAACATTGATTGGCCTGAAAGGTGTGTAGCCTTGCATTCCTTTTATTTACTTATATATCTTTGACCTCTCCCTGGCAGTTGATGAGCTGAAATCACATGCCCGACTATTGGTGGCCTTTCTCTATGAAATATTCCTTATGCCAAAGACCTGCTCCTCCTCAGGAACAGAAGAATAGGACTGCTGAGGTTAATTAACCACATATAAGTAGATGATAACCAGTTAGAGGTTAGCCTCAAGAAAACTAAGGTAATTCAGCTAAATCAACATTCCTCGAAGCAGCATAAACGGCACCTCAATAGATCCACGATAGATAGATAGCTAGCTATGTTTACCTAGGTGTCAAGATAGACTGAAGGGCATCCTTTGCTCCACAAAAGGAAACAATTACAAGGGAAGTCCTGACTCTCAATTTACATTTTCATCCTCTGATAGGGCTGACTTATTCCCTTAAGGTAAAACAAAAGCTGCTATTAATGAGACTGAGGAGAGCTCCCAACCTTAGACTTTCAGCCAAAATGGCAGGAGGAAGGGCAAGGACGGGATATGAAGTGTGGTCTACGATACCAGACACAGGAAACTTTGCTGCATGTCCTTTGTATCTGCCCCTCTCTAGACCTGCAGCCGGTGACCCTGCTGACAAATGAGATTAAAGCGTTATGAATTAGGGCATGCAGATCGGCTGCAATGGAGTCACTGAACCCGAGGAACATGATGCTTAACCCCTTAGCTGCTGGGCCTTTTCCCCCCCCAGTGCTGAGCCCTTTTTTGGCTATTTGGGGTAGTTCGCGCTTAGGGCTTCATAACTTTTTATCCACATAAACTAACCACACCAAATTAGAGTCCTTTTTTCCAACATCCTAGGGATTCTAATGGTACCCAGAGTTAGTGGTTTACCCTGGAGGAGACCAAGAAAATAGCCAAAATACAGTGAAAATTTCATTTTTTCCAAAAAAATGGGAAAAAAGGGCCGCCGAAGAAGGCTTGTGGTTTTTTCCCTGAAAATGCCATCAACAAAGGGTTTCTGGTGCTGAAATCACTATCTTCCCATTTTTCAGGAACGGGCAGACTTGAATCAGAAAACCACATTTTCCAACACAAATTTTGCATTTTACTGGGACATACCCCATTTTTACTATTTTTGGTGCTTTCAACCTCGTTCCAGTTAGTGACAGGAATGGGTGTGAAACCAATGCTGGATCCCGGAAAGCTAAACATTTCTGAAAACTAGCCAAAATTCTCAATTCAGCAAGGGGTCATTTGTGTAAATCCTACAAGGTTTTCCTTCAGAAAATAACAGCTGAAATAAACAAATATTGAAATTGAGCTGAAAACAACAGCCAGTTTTCTTTATGTTTTACTCTGTAACTTTTTCCTACGATGTCAGATTTCTGAAAGCAATATACCGTTTTGTCTGCTGGACTGTTCTGGTTGCGGGGATATAAAGGGCTTATAGGTTCATTAAGAACCCTAGGTACCCAGAGCCAATAAATGAGCTGCACCCTGCAGTTGGTTTTCATTCTATACTGGGTATACAGCAATTAATTTGCTGAAATATGAAGAGTGAAAAAGAGGTATCAAGAAAACCTTTGCATTTCCAAAATGGGATCAAGATAAGGTTTTGAGGAGCAGTGGTTATTTGCACATCTCTGAATTCCGAGGTGCCCATACTAGCATGTGAATTGCAGGGCATTTCTCAAATAGACGTCTTTTTTACACACTCTCTTATATTTGGAAGGAAAAAATGTAGAGAAAGATAAGGGGCAATAACACTTGTTTTGCTATTCTATGTTCCCCCAAGTCTCCCGATAAAAATGATACCTCACTTGTGTGGGTAGGCCTAGCGCCCGCGACAGGAAATGCCCCAAAACACAACGTGGACACATCCCATTTTTTGACAAAATACAGAGCTGTTTTTTGCAAAGTGCCTACCTGTAGATTATGGCTTCTAGCTCAGCCGGCACATAGGGAAACCTACCAAACCTGTGCATTTTTAAAAACTAGAGACCTAGGGGAATCAAAGATGGGGTGACTCGCGGGGCTCTGACCAGGTTCTGTTACCCAGAATCCTTTGCAAACCTCAAAAAGTGGCTAAAAAAACAAGTTTTCCTCACATTTCGGTGACAGAAAGTTCTGGAATCTGAGAGGAGCCTCAAATTTCCTTCCACCCAGCATCCCCCCAAGTCTCCCGATAAAAGTGATACCTCACTTGTGTGGGTAGGCCTAGCGCCCGCGACAGGAAATGCCCCAAAACACAACGTGGACACATCCCATTTTTTGACAAAATACAGAGCTGTTTTTTGCAAAGTGCCTACCTGTAGATTATGGCCTCTAGCTCAGCGGGCACATAGGGAAACCTACCAAACCTGTACATTTTTGAAAACTAGAGACCTAGGGGAATCCAAGATGGGGTGACTCGCGGGGCTCTGACCAGGTTCTGTTACCCACAATCCTTTGCAAACCTCAAAAAGTGGCTAAATAACAAGTTTTCCTCACATTTCGGTGACAGAAAGTTGTGGAATCTGAGAGGAGCATCAAATTTCCTTCCACCCAGCGTCCCCCCAAGTCTCCTGATAAAAATGATACCTCACTTGTGTGGGTAGGCCTAGCGCCCGCGACAGGAAATGCCTCAAAACACAACGTGGACACATCCCATTTTTTGACAAAATACAGAGCTGTTTTTTGCAAAGTGCCTACCTGTAGATTATGGCCTCTAGCTCAACCGGCACATAGGGAAACCTACCAAACCTGTACATTTTTGAAAACTAGAGACCTAGGGGAATCCAAGATACGGTGACTCACGGGGCTCTGACCAGGTTCTGTTACCCAGAATCCTTTGCAAACCTCAAAAAGTGGCTAAAAAAACCAGTTTTCCTCATATTTCGGTGACAGAAAGTTGTGGAATCTGAGAGGAGCCTCAAATTTCCTTCCACCCAGCGTCCCACCAAGTCTCCCGATAAAAATGATACCTCACTTGTGTGGGTAGGCCTAGCACCCGCAACAGGAAATGCCCCAAAACACAACGTGGACACATCCCATTTTTTGACAAAATACAGAGCTGTTTTTTGCAAAGTGCCTTTCTGTAGATTATGGCCTCTAGCTCAGCCGGCACATAGGGAAACCTACCAAACCTGTACATTTTTGAAAACTAGAGACCTAGGGGAATCCAAGATGGGGTGACTCGCGGGGCTCTGACCAGGTTATGTTACCCAGAATCCTTTGCAAACCTCAAAAAGTGGCTAAAAAACCAAGTTTTCCTCACATTTCGGTGACAGAAAGTTGTGGAATCTGAGAGGAGCATCAAATTTCCTTCCACCCAGCGTCCCCCCAAGTCTCCCGATAAAAATGATACCTCACTTGTGTGGGTAGGCCTAGCGCCCGCGACAGGAAATGCCCCAAAACACAACGTGGACACATCCCATTTTTTGACAAAATACAGAGCTGTTTTTTGCAAAGTGCCTACCTGTAGATTATGGCCTCTAGCTCAGCCGGCACATAGGGAAACCTACCAAACCTGTACATTTGTTAAAACTAGAGACCTAGGGGAATCCAAGATGGGGTGACTCGCGGAGCTCTGACCAGGTTCTGTTACCCAGAATCCTTTGCAAACCTCAAAAAGTGGTTAAAAAAACAAGTTTTCCTCACATTTCGGTGACAGAAAGTTCTGGAATCTGAGAGGAGCCACAAATTTCCTTCCACCCAGCGTCCCCCCAAGTCTCCCGATAAAAATGATACCTCACTTGTGTGGGTAGGCCTAGCGCCCGCGACAGGAATGGATCACACAAGGGTCAATGGTAGTCCTTGCTTGAGGTCTACTGTTAACCCTGGAGTGATTCATTCCTGAAGCAGGCACTAGGCGCAGGCACACAAGCGGGGTTGTGTTTTTATCAGGACAAGTGGGGAAACACTGGGTGGTAGGAATTTTGAGAATCCCTGCAGATCCCTGGACTTCTGCTCATTGGAATGCAATGAAAATGTGTTTTTTAAGCACATAATGTAATTTCAAGGGGATTCTGGGTGAAGGAAAACTGGTGAGAGCCTTGCAAGTCCTGCACCCTTGGACTCCCCTGGTACTAGTTTGTTAAAGTTAACCCACCACTCACACTGGTTGGTTTTAGCACCTCCAGAAATTATGGTTTCAAAGCATGATTACTTATCAAAATATCTGCATATTTGAACCAAGACTTCTGAAGGTGGGCCATAAAGCCGCGTCCAGGCACCAACCTCTTTATGGTCCATTCACACGCCATTCACTCACAACAAACAACCCTTTCATATCGCCAGCCACGGGCCCAATCCAATAAATCACTCCACTCACATTAACTTACCGCTGCCAGACAAGGGCCCATCACATTCACACGCCCCAGAACGGAATAAGTTTGACTACATTTTACCACCTGTCAAGTAACTGCCTCCTTCTTCCTTAACATTACCAAATGCATGTGTAACAAACCTTTACTAATGACTCCTGTGACAGCCACCTGAGGCTCAGGAAGACATGTTTTTCATGCACCTTTAACGCACTCTCTGTGCTAAATCCAATTCCTTCCAGTTTGTGGATGCAAGTTGGGGGTGTCCGAGTATGCCGTACAAAGCGATTCTTCGAACTGAGTGAGCATATCTACCTTTGAAACTAAGGGAGACATGCTGGGGATTTCTCATGCTGTTACCTAAAGAGAAGGTCATAGGCTACCTGCCTCCTTCTTCCTTAACATTACCAAATGCATGCGTAACAAACCTTTTCTAATGACTCCTGTGACAGCCACCTGAGGCTCAGGAAGACATGTTTTTCATGCGCCTTTAACACACTCTCTGTGCTAAATCCAACTCCTTCCAGTTTGTGGATGCAAGTTGGGTGTGTCCGAGTATGCCGTACAAAGCGATTCCTCGAACTGAGTGAGCATATCTACCTTTGAAACTAAGGGAGACATGCTGGGGATTTCTCATGATGTTCCCTAAAGAGAAGGTCATAGGCTATGGAAAAGGGTAGTGTTTGGTACATAGGGGAGTCCATGAGAACGTAGCATATGTCCCAGCCAACATTATGTGCAGTGATGTGACTATAATGCACTTATACAGCAAACTGAACATCTACTAAGTTCTGATGGAGGATGAACATGAAAAGCAGGTCAAACACTGACCTATACAAGTCATTCTCCTTCAGTGCTGGGATGGCACCAATGGGTTTGAATCCATAGGTGTAGATGATGTACATCTGTACTACCTTTACTATCTGCCTTCTACCTGTGCAATAACCCTGTGAAGGCACTCCTACCATAAGCTTTCCTTACCCATCCATGTCTCTGTTCTCATCAGAGTCCTGGCTAATCCTGTATAATAGCCAAGTGAACCTATACTAGTTTGTGGAAGCAAGTTGGGGGCTTCCAAGTATGCCCTACAAAGTGATTCCTCGAACTGAGAGAGCATATCTACCGTTGAAAGTAAGGCAGACATGCAGGTGAAGAAAGGGTACTCCGTGGCAATGTGGAATATGTTCTGTCCACTAGTATATGCAGTAGGGGGAAGAAAATGCATGTTAATTGAACAGAACACCGACCACGCCAAAAGGAAATCCATGATGAAGTAAAATTCTGTGGCTCCTTGCCTAACGAAGCAGTGGCCCATGGACATTTGGTATCCATGCACTGCCACTGAAAGGATTACCCAACAGCAGCTCAACCTCAGTCGATTTCCCAGAACTTTGCTTTAGTATGATACAACGTAAAGCAAGTAGGGATGCAGAGGCCTGGTTGTGATGGACACTGGGGACAGTAATACCGACTCTCCTGCCGCTTTCCATGCTTTGAGCACACTTTACAGCGACGACATGGACGATCCTTTTTGGGTGTTTTAGGTATGCGATCAGCAAAGTGCCACTCCTGCAGCTTTGCCACATCCTCCAGAACATATGAGGTGGAGGCTGCTGCTTCTTCTGTAACAGCAGTGAGGCTTTCAATTACAGACAAATGGAAGTCAAGGAAAGTCATGAGTCTTCCTGTTGTTGTCTGACGGTAAACAACATACGCATTATATGTTGCCATCTGAATCAGGTGGGTAAACAGTTTCTTGTACCAAGTGCGAGTTTTACGACACGCATTGTATGGTTGAAGAACCTGGTCGTTCTTTTCCACTCCACCCATGTTCTTATTGTAATCGAGTATTTAGATGGGCTTGTGGACTTCGGCCATCTGACCCCAAACCGTGATGGGAGAAGTGCTTTCATCATGAATTGTAGTGAGCACGTATACATCACGTCTATCTAGGAACTTGACTGCGAGCAGTTCGTTAGAATGTAATGCAGTACTCTGTGATTTCTGGAGCTTCTTGCAAACAAGCTCCCGCGGGAATCCTTTGCGGTTACAACGAACTGTACCGCAGGCCACAGTGCCAGCTTTGTAGAGCTCACTGAACAGCTCTACTCCTGTATAGAAATTGTCCACATAAAGGTTATAAACTTTGTGAAGAAGTGGCTGGACAAGTTCCCATACAATCTTACCTGTGACCCCTAACACGGGAGGGCAACCTACAGGGTTTAGGGTAGAATCCTTCCCTGTATACACTCTCAGGCTGTACACATAGGCAGTAGAGCTCTCACACAGCATGTACAGCTGTATGCCATAGCGAGCTCTTTTGCTCCCAATGTACTGTCTGAAAAGCAGCCGTCCTTTGTACAGGATCAAGGACTCATCGACTGCTACATTCTTTCCAGGAGTATAGATCTCTGGAAACCTGGCAGACAAATGTTCCATGACAGGCCGAATTTTGAACAACCTGTCATGATCTGGAAGGTTCCGGGGCAATGCAGCAGAATTGTCATTGAAATGCAGCATGCGCTGCAGTAGCAAAAAACGATCTCTGCTCATGTATGGTGCGAAGATGGGAGTTACCCAAACCGTGCGAGTCGTCCAGTAGGACTGCAAGGTGGGTTTCTGTACTAACCCCATTTTGAGCGTAAGGCCCAAAAATATCTTCACCTCCGCCAGCGAAGTGGGAGTCCACTGGCGTGCCCTAGAACGGGGCCCTAGAGTGCCTCCGCACTCCCTCAAAAATTGGTCTGCACGCAAATTTGTTTGCTGCACAACTTTCTGAAGAAAGTCAACATCCAAAAACAGATAGATGTAGTCGACTGGCAAAAAGTTAGCTGTATCGACTTTACATCCAGCGTCACCAGTAAAAGGTGGAATTTGGGGCTGAACCAAACAGGCGGCAGCAAGCACGTGCTCTCTGGGCTCGGCTAACCCAATGTGGTCCCGCTGCCCAGAATGTGCTTGCGAAGGGACAGCACGGATGTCGTCATTGTCTCCTTCAGACTCACTGGAAGAGGTGTCGTCAGATGGGACTCCGCCGACTGAAAAATCACTCCCAGAATCTGCCCCATTGCCCTCTCCCTCAGATGCTGTCTCATTGTCTGCTGTCTCAGTCTCTGAGCCTACATCAGAACTGTCCTCCATAACCCGAGCTAGGGCTTAATCAGCAGTCATCCAACGAGCGCCATCTCTGCAACTGGCTAAACTGTCCCTCGAAATTACTAGCCTACGTAGAAGGCAGATAGTCACAAAATTGCTTGTGGGTATGTTTGTTGTGTACAACAGGAAATGTTGTCACCTTACCTTCGCTTCTTCTCCAATTCTGCAGATTCTCTGAAAACACTATATATATATATGTTTAGAAACAAAGTGGTTGAAGGGTTGCTGGGCAGCACACTCCACTGCCGGTGCCCAGTGACAGAGAAGACCAATCTAGAAATTATCTAATGCCGAAAAAAGTACAAATAAACGTGTATTTTATTGCAGTCAATAACCACCAACGTATTTCAACTCACCAAGGAGTCTTGATCACGGTCCTCGTGGAGTGCGGTGAAATTGTTCACCATTATAAAACAACACACACAAGAAAAACAAGCATTTACAATGCAATGGGTCTCGCATCTGCTCGAGGTAGAGCTATTAGCGTTATAAACTCCTAACCCAACTTTTCTTGCCACATAAATTGATAATTGAAAGTTAAACTCTTTCACATAAGAGAGCCGATTCACAGCGCCACGGCCACCATGAGCATCATGTGAAGAGTTACACAAAAGGAAAAGAAGTTCGCTCGCAGTTAAACGTAACAGCAAAAGTGCAATAAGCCATGTACCAGGGGCGATGGCCAAGGCGGTAACAAAACCTCCCCAAGGAGGGACAAAGGTAAATAATTTTCCAATGTCATCAAAGGATTTTTGAAGGGCAAGCCCACGAACGAGTGGTAGTGATGGGCGTGAGGTGGGCGTTGTTAGAAGCCCAGATACACACCAACAAGTCAGAAAATCAGGACATGGACGCTGCAATGCTTGTCCTGAAAAAAAAAAAGGATATATATATATATATATATCTATATATATATATATATAGATATATATATATATATATATATCTGTATATATATATATATATATCTATATATATATATATCTGTATATATATATATATCTATATATATATCTATATATATATATATATATATATGTCCAGAAAAATGGTGCATTTAAATCGCACACCAAGGGCTGCACATCATTCAATACCAGCTGGTAAAATACTCAAAAAACCACTTATTATCGATAAATTCATCGGCTGCTATACATATATACACATATATATGAGAGAGAGAGAGAGAAAGAAAACAAAACACTCATGTCACAAATCTTTTTTTTTTTATACGTGTGCTTGCCCTTGGCAAAGCACACATGTATAAAAAAAAAAATGGCCCCATTGATGGTCACCCTAAGGGCTGACCACCAACAATTTTTTTTTTTTCTTTTTTACCCTGGGGGGGCGATCGGCCCCCCCAGGCAAAACTACATGTTTTTTTTTTTTTTTTTTTTCCCCTGGGGTAGGCCCGTGTTCCAAGGGCCGACCCCGCCATTTCCTTTTTTTTTTTTTGTGGGGGGCGCGATCGCCCCCCAAAACCATGTAAATAAATAATTATTGCCCGGGGGGGAGGGTGGCCCTTTTACGAGGGGGCCAACCCCCCTAAAGAAGATCCCTGGTGCCTAGGGGCGTTTCCTGGCCATGGATCGCAGCCGCGCTGCGATCCACGGCCAGGAAACGGTGCCAGGGAGGCATCGATGGAAAGGGGAGAGCCTCCCCTTTCCATCGATGCCTCCCTGGCATCTGGGGAGGCTGTTTTGGCCTTTTTTTCCCCACCGGAGAAAGAGAGAACGCTTACCTGCTTCTCTCCTTCTCCGGTGGGGAAAAACTGTGACGTCAGCGCGCCTCACGGCGCGCTGACATCATAAGGAGGCGGGAGGGGGGTGGGATGGAGACGCGGAAGCTCTTCCGCGTCTCCTACGGTTAAAAAAAAATAATAATAAATCCTCCGGTGCATTGCACAGGAGGATTTTTAACCCCCTCCCTGTTGTCGGCCACTGGTCGTGACCCGCACCAGGGAGTGAGTGTGGGCGTTGGCAAGTGGCCGACGCCCGCATCTAGCAGGTTAACATTCGACTAATGCAGTTCATGGACTCCTCAAAAGACCTTGTCAAGGCCAAAGACACCACACTTAGCAGGTTCAAGGTTGACTTATGCTCCAGAGTATATGAGCAAGGACTACACAACCCTATTTGAGATCAGAATGGCTGCCAGGAGGCTTTTGGTTTGATGTTTCACATTCTACCAGTAATTATTGTGTAATTTTATTTGAGATCAATGTAGCTGCTGGGGTTGGCGTTATCTCCATTTATTTTTTTCTCTTTCTGGATCCCTTTATGAATCCCTGGATCCCCTTTTTCCATTTCTAATCCCTATCCCACCTTGTTAATATTGGGAACCTTCAGTATTTAGCATGCAGCACTTTATATGTGATAGTTACTCTATTGGCACAATGGGGAATGGTTTTTAGGATGCAGAGGCGTTCAAGACACACGGGCGGTGTTTATACATCATCACCTCCTATTGCTTCTTAACCCCATCCTGCTGATTATGCATGGTCTTACCTCCAGGACTTAAAATGCACTCTGGTACTTTACTTGTGGTAGTTACCTCTGGCCATGACTGAGAACAAATATTTATTTATTTTAAATCTTTTTTTAATTTTAAAGTAAAGTTTTGATTGTATATTGTATTTTAACATGCATATGTTTACATTTTTTTATTGACTAATAAACACAGTATTCACTCATTCAATTGTTCAAAGGTTACAGGGTCATTACAGTTAGGTTGACATTTTAACATACAACACCATAGAAATACAGCAGCTACGGTTATACTTATAGTTATACTTATCTGAATAAACTATAATATGTGCCGTTAAGTAACTTTAGCCGATTAGTTATAGTTTCTTAACATAAGAGTAACTATAATTATAACTATAACAGTGGAATTTCTATTGTTATGTATGGGTAAAATGTTAACATAACTATAACCGTGCTGTATCCTTTGTATTAAGGACACTGTGGCCCACCCCCATAACCACATAAAACCACCCTGCGCACAGCCCTTTGGCCGTGTGTGGTGGGAGTAGCCTGCAGCCTGTCTGTCTGGATGTGAGAATAGGTGTAGGAGGGTGTATCTTGGGATGAAAGTAGCTGTGAGAGTGTCTGGGTGTGAGAATACTTGCATCAGTGTCTTAGTGGGTTTGTCAGTGTCTGCACAGGTCTGTGAGTGGGTGCATAAGGGTGTCAGTGGGTCTTTGAGTGGGTGTGTGAGAGTCTGAGTGGGTGTGAGGGTGTTTAAGTGGGTTTGTGAGTGGGTACGTGAGGGTCTGGGTTGAGCTGTGAGTGGATGCATGAGGATCTGAGTGGGTCTGTGAGTAGGTGCCTGAGTACGTCTGTGAGTGGCTGCGTAAGGGTCTGAGTGGGTGTGTGAGTGAGAGAAAGACATTAAAAAAGAGACAGAGAAATAGAGTTAGAGGGAGAGAGCTAGAGAGTTTTTTAGGCTTTGATGAATTATATATTTAAAAATAGATATTTGTGCACAAATTGAAAAGAAAAATGTATTTGTCTCCCACATGATCTCATTGCTCCAGCTGGGTCAAACGTTTCATCTGTCTTCCCTGCACCCATATCTGCCTGCAGGGAAGAGAAATTAAAACTATGCTTTCTGACAGCGGGACCTGTCAGAAAGTAAACTTTGTTTGATGTGACAAGGCTGCAGCTGTTGAAGCTGCAGCCTCGGGGTGGGCTCCTCTGGACATAGCAGGAGCTGCACCTGCAGAGTGGGGTCCCCAGGGCCATCAGTTGCTCCTTGAGGGGGCCATGCAGCCTCCCTCCAGCAAAAAAAAGCCTCCGTGAGGTGATGGTCCCTGGGATTGCAGGGGATCCAAAATAGACCTCCTATCTCATTTTTTCAGGTTGTCCCAGGGAGGTGGTGGTCTCTGAGGATACATGGGGGGCCAGGCACACACCCTAGGCTGCCTCCCGTTACAATAAATCAATGACCCCAGGACTTGGCCCACCCTGGGGCTTCAAAAAGATGGAATGCAGTAGCCCGCACTTCATTTTTTTTATTTTTTATTGCTGGATTTACCATGAATCTTGGCAAAAAAAAAAAAAAAGATTTTTGCTCTGGGGGGAACCCCAGCACCAGAGCTAACAGGTCTGGGTGTGTGTACCTTGTCCCCTTTTCCTGTTTTTTTACACTTTTGTCTGGGACTCGCTGAAGCAGAGTCCTCAGTTGGCTGCCAACACTTCCTGGTTTGAAGTGTTGGCAGCCCATCAGATTTCAGCAGAAGATCAGAAGGGGTTGTGAATCCTTTGCGTCACTAGACATACATCCATACAAATTTGGATTTCCTTTAATTTATCAAAAACTACTGAACGGATTTACACCAAAAAGGGCTTCTTCTGGACCAAGAGCTACCAATCTTCTGTCCAGTGGTTTTGGCACTATCACTGTTCAATTTTTCGTACAGGAAATAACATTGGAAACGCTCTAGATTTCACCCCGTTATCTCAGCCCCTACTTCACTGATCACCCCAAAACTTTTCAGACAGCAGCTCATGTGACTGTCAAATGTTTTTGGAAATTTTCATGAGCCTAACTGTAATGTCCCTGCGAACTTTGTTTTTTTTAATTTTTTTTTTTTTTTTTTTAGATTCTATTTCCTAACTCTAACATCACTATCAACTTTGTTTTTTTCAGTGAATTTCTGTGTTTTTTTAACGTTTAGCAATTTTCTTTACTATATTTTAATGCTGTGCATGGCCTTCACGTGGTGGGAGTTGGCTGTGGGGCCTGACGTGTTGACAGGCCCTCAGGCCAACCCCCTATAAGCACCCAACCTTCTGCTGTGCACCGCCTTCAGCTGTGTGTGGCAGGCATTTCCTGTAAGGCCTAGACTGTGGCAGATCCTGCCCCTAACCGACTAACCACGTAACCCCATGCTGCACATTGCCCTTTGGCCGTGCGCAGTGGTAGTTGACCACAGCCTGTCTCTCTGGGTGTGAGAGTAGGTGTGAAAGGGTGTATCTGGGGGTGAGAGTGGCTGTTTGAGTGTCTGTTTGAGTGTAAGAATGGGTGCATCAGTGTCTTAGTGGGTGTATCTTTGTCTGTGTGGGATTGTGAGTGGGTGTGTTGGGGTTTCAGTGGGTCTGTGAGTGGGTGTGTGAGAGTATGAGTAGGTCTGTGAGTGGATGTGTGAGTGTCTGAGTGGGTCTGTGAGTCGGTGCATGAGGGTCTGAGTGGATCTGTAAATGGGTACATGAGGGTCTGACTGGGTCTGTGAATGGGTGCATAAGTGTTTGAGTAGATCTATGAATGTTTGCATGAGGGCGTGACAGGGTCTGTGGAAGGGTGCATGAGGGTGTGAGTAGGTCTGTGAATGGTGCATCAGGGTGTGAGTGAATCTGTGAATGAGTGTATGAAGGTGTAACTGACTCTGCAAATGGGTTTGTGAAAGTATGAGTGTATTTCTGAATGGGTGCATGAGAGTGTGAGTGGGTCCGCAACTTGGTGTTTGAGGGTGTGAGTGGGTCTGCAAATAGGTGAGTAAGGGTGTGAGTCAATCTGTCAATGGGTGCATTAGGGTGTGAGTGGGTCTGTGAGTAAGTGCATCAGTGTCTGAGTGGGTGTATGACAGGGTGCATGAGTTTCTCAGTGCTACTATGACTGAATTAAAGAATGTATAGCTAACTCTCAATGTTTTTTTCTTTCTTGTCACTGATATTCACGACTATGTCACAATATTACACAGGGGTTGAGGTGAGCACTGCAATGTATTCACAGAAATCACTAACCGTGGAAAAAAACTAATTATAAGGTCATATTTTGACTTACATAGACTCCTATATGACAGCCCTGGGGTCAAGGTAACTCCACCCTGACCCCCTATGCCACTTTTCTTGTCAGATATCAGCCCTGGAGACTGTGCCCTGTTCCCTAAAATGGTAGCCGCAACATTCTAGTCAGGTTGCAGTCAGCCAATCACAGCATTCCTGTTGGTGCGTGCATTTCCAAATACCTTGAGATCATTGCGAGGACATCACAACAAAATCGCGAACAGAGACATCCAAATTTATTTTCCCTATAATTTCTTGAAAAAACAGTCAGGCAGAGACCATGTATCCTCCGACTCATTATGAGGTTACACACCCCCAGCATTTCAGCCGCTGTCGGACCTCCACGGAACACGAGGCAGAAAGGAACAGTATAAAAGGAGTTGCTCACCTTCAGGAAGCCATACTCGTTCGGAGCTGCCATGAAACCACAACTAGATGTCATCCTGTTGCTTGCAGAAAGACAATGGATCCACCTCCGATGAGGACGACAACAACCATGAGTACACACACTCACCTGTTACATATGTAAAGTTGAACTGAAACACAACATACCACAGGGTTGGGGGTTCAAGGGCTATACTCACACGTAACAGGACAGTGACACACACTCACATACAGCAACAAATATACCCACACATACACAACACACACACTGCAGCCAGCACTCACACACGCATCACGTGTCAAGAACACTCAGTTACACATGGCAACACATCACAGGCCCAGCCTCACAAATATATATACAACATACAAATTGTCTAAACAACACCACACTCACTACCAACACTGGCCAGGGACTTCACACACAAACAACACAATGAAAAACCATCTGTAATGGGGCACATACAATTATACCATAACACAACATAGCAATCGATACACACATCACACCTGTTGGAAAATGGGTTATTGGTAAGGGCAGGTAAGTACCTACACTTAGCAATAGGCCACTAACCTCTACTTAGGTCCAGTCAGATCTCAGTAAATTAAACCCAGCTCTTCCCTTAGTAGCTGGGAACGAGTGACAAAGCTTAACTTAGGAGAAAAAGTGTAAAGCATTCAAATATCACAAAACAGTAATTAAATAGAACACAGGAAATCCAAAACCAATTCATAAACATAGGAAATATGTTTAGCTTTAAAATGACACCAAAACAAATAAAATCGGATAAGGGGAACCAGAGATATGAATTTTTAAAGAATTAATGCTTTCTAGTGCAGAGAAACAAAAAGCGTCAATCTGGTTGCACTTCGACCGGGTCAAAGTCAAAGTTTAAGGCAGACCGCGATGGAGCCCGGCTCGGCTACAGCCCGCGGGAGGCCTCAGTTTAAAGTTTACCTTAGGACCGTTTTTCTGGAGATTTTCTTCATCAGGACAAACCTGCCAGTCCAATCTGACCTCCTAGAACTCGTCCTCGGAAACTCGTCAAGGGAGCCCTCGGTCAAGATTTTTAGCTTCGGACGTAGTCGTTTTTTCGAGGTGAAAATCCTTCAACCAGGGCAAACCTGAATCTTGAGCTGACGTCCTTGGAGCCCTCTTCGGATACACTTCCTGGGAGGTCCCAGTCAACTTCCTACGTTCGGACTTAGTCACTTTTTTGGAGATTTTCTTCAACGGGACGAACCTGCAAGTCAGGCTGGGTCATGGTTGAGGCAAGCCGGCTAGAGTTGCCCTGGCGAGTCGGTCCCTCTATAGAGCGTTTTTCCAAAAGTTCTCCAAACTTCTCTAAACTTCTGTATCTTCTTCCAGATGTTCTTTTGAGGTTCTTCTGAGGTCCACAGTTTACCCCAAGGTTCCAGAAGCTCTGAGATGCTCCTTGAGGGTGTAGACTACAACTCCCAGAATGCACCTGGCACAAACTCCTTTTTGGAATACTATACAGTGGTAAGCTGGTTGGTTTCTTCAGGAGTAGGTGCAGGGGACACTGGTTAGCAAATGTTCACCTGTAGCAAACAGGGAGTCCCTCCTTGAACCAGTTGAAGCCAGACAAAGTCCTTCTTGTGCTGAAGCCCAAGTGTGCAGCTGATGCAGTCCTCCAAAGAGCAGTGTTCAGGTGCAGGCCAGTGGCCCAGAAGGGCAGTTATTCTTCTTCTGTAGTTCTTCCTTGTTAGAATCTGATAGAGATCTGAGGTGTGGGTGCAGTTCTGCCAGTTTTATCCTTGCTCCTGGGTGAAAAGCAGGGGGGTCCTGGTTCTCCAAACAGGGGCTGAGTCCTTCCCCCTGCGATGACCACTTCCTGGGAAGTGTGGCAAAAATCAATCACAGTGAGCAACTTTCCTTAAAAAATCCATCATGGCAGAAAATGTTTTTTGGAGGTTACAGCTGGCTGAGCCCACCGACTGTTTTGGCTAAAAGTCCTACACACACCCCTCTCCTGCCGTCTCCTAATCTAATCAAGGGGGCACCTAATTGTCTGGGTTTGCAGGATGTGAGGGTGTTGCTGGGTTGCTCCAAATGTCCTTCCCTGCCTTTGAAGACCAGTTTGGCAGCCCTCCCCCTTCCTACTGCACCATCTACTGAGAGGAGATCTCCTCCCCCAGGCACATCTCTTTGTGTTGAGCCAGGCCACGTCACACCTCATCAAGGGAGTGGCCAATCAGATCAAAGCAACAAAAATACTGCAGGGCTGAATTTGGCAACTTTTCAGGTAAAGTTTAAAACTCTTTACTTGAACAAGTTATATTAAATCCAACAACTGGAAGTTGTGAGATTTATTATAATAATTAATTTGATACCAAACTTATGGTATCTGTAACTTAAGGGGATTTTTAAAATTAAAATAAAGTCACCCCATTCTAGCCTATGGAGGCCATTCACTACAATGAGGGAAAAACACATTTGGCTGTTTTACCTCACCAGGGCTTATAAAACGATTTTTTAAGGTCCCTGCTTAAAGTTACATGGCACCCAGCCCTAGGGGCACATAGGGCACACCTTAGGGGTGACATATATATAAAAATATGGTAGTTTAAGACTTTGGAACTACTTTTAATTCCAAAGTCGAGTTTGCATGTAACTTTAATTTAAAAGCAGCCAGCAAGGCAGGCCTACCTTTAAAATGACACTGGGCACATCAGAACTGCACCTATGGGGCACTACCTATGCTGGGGTCTCTAAACCTCCATGCTCTACCATATACTAGAGACTTATAGGTAGGTTAATTTTGCCAATTATAATTAGCCTAATTTGCATATCCACTTTACACAGAGCACTGGCCCTGGGACTGGTAAGCAGTACCCAGGGAACAGACAAGAGTCAGTAACCACCAGTCCCTGTCCAAACAGTTTGGGGGTGACCAGGACAAAAAAGAGGACTTTTCCTACAACACCAAACGTATCATGCCATGCACAATACACGAAGACTCAAACAATGTCACTACCCAAAGCCACACAGCACTACAACAAACACATATCATTCGAAATACAACAAATCACCATGACAACAACATTTTAGCTATATACACATACCCATCAATCAAGACACATCCTATCCCTGAGGGATACAACCTCACAGACTGCTCAAACAATACCGGAAGCATCGAGCAGCACACACATAGTTTCACATAACCAATGTCACCCAGGAACAAGTCAAAACTAGGAGAGGAAATGCAGGTCAATGATGTAACCAAATAAAAACAACAACTGGTTAGTGATTTTTATGAAAAATATAAATACTAAAATAAGTTTGTGCAAGGCCATAGGCCAGTCCACTGTCTAAGATAAAAAGCACCACAGGCACTAAATTGTGCCCCTACTTGACTCCTGACTGCCAGAAGTGACAACAGGTATGGGCATCAAGGGGGCAGGCAAGCACCTCAGGGATTTGTGGAGAGGTGGTTGGGGAGGAGGGACTTTGGGCTTAGGCTTGGGAGGGGGTAAGGGCTTAGGCTTGGTAGGGGGTGGGGTGGGATGTTTTGGGGTATGGACTTCTTGTTGGTGGGGGAGGGGCATGGGTGCCAGCAGGGGAGAAGGGGAGACCTTAGAGATAGAAGGGACGGTCTTGGGGAGGGAAACAATCCTTTTAAGCGTTTTAGAGAGGAAGAGTAGGGAAAAGGTCAAACTCCGAAAGGAAAACATTTTTGGATGCATAAGGACAGTCATTGAAAGGGGTTTTGGGTGTTAAGGGAGAGAGAGAGTGGTTGTTTGACATTTAGGTGTGGATGTCTTAGGTGCATGTTTGTGTGAGGTATGCTTGTGGGTGGAGGGTGTCTATAAGGTGGGTGAGTGAGGGTGTTTATGTGTCTTGGGCTGAGGGGGAGTGGAAGTGCTAGAGGATGCCATGGTGGATGGATGGTTGTCTGTTGGGGTGGTGACTGCCGGTATGGTGCATGTGCTGCATGTAATTGTATCAGTGGTTGTGTCATCTGCAGGTGTGGTGACTGGGGTAGATGTCTGAGAGTCTGCTCGGGTGCAGTCTGTGGGTAGGATAGGTGTGGTAGCTGGATCTATAAATGTTGGTGTGGTGTCTGCAGGTGTGTCAGGTGTTGTGTCTGTGATGCCGGAGGTCGTACCGGTGGTGTGTCTTCTTGTACTTATGTTTGTCTGCTCTACCCTTGAACGTTGAGATGGATGTAAGCTTGTCTGTTGGTGTGCTTAGGCTGGTTTATGGAAGGGGGGGAATCAGATTGGGAAGAGGAAGGTGTAGCGGGGACCGTAGACAAGGGGTGATTTGCTGCCATCATTGATGAGTCCAGAGCCTGAAAAGATCTTTGTATGCCAGCCAGTACACTGTGAATGCTCCCCAAGAATGCATTGCTCTGTTGTATTTGAGTTGCCAGTCCATGGATGGCAATCACAATGGTCGACTGACCCACAGAGGTCGACCTTATGAGGTTAATAGCCTCCTCACTGAGGGTAGCAGGGCTAACTAGGGCTAAGGCAGAGGTGCCTGCAGCAAATGAAAATGCCCACCCTCTTGGGTTGGTGGGCATAGCCAACTGGGTGGGGAGTTACAGGGATGGCAGTGATAGAATGAGGGTTGGCAGACAGAGATGGTACTCGGCTGGTTCTAGATGGGTACGCCATCACTAGGGAGTGGCCACTGGAGGAAAATTCTGAAGAAAATTTAGTCAATCTGGTCATCTACGTGGCACACCCCGTGTCCCATGGGCCACTGGGTCCCTCAGTGTCAGTGGTGTCATCACTGGAGGTGCCATGGCCATTAGCTTCCGTACTCGGCTGTGCTCTGTCTTCTTCGCCTGCCAGTGCTGATGCTCAAAACAAAAAGTCAGGCATGGTCATCACAATCACATGATAACACTTCCACCATACAGTAGAAATGAGTCTCATTATATCATATTCACCAACACCCCCAGGTAGTGCCAGTGAAGTGCCAACATTATGTCAGAATAAAATATGAAGTAGGTTCTTCAATATAAACATTGTTATACACCAGCTAAGCAAGCTAACTGACACCTACAATACCAAGAATAACATTTACCAATCACACTGACCATACCATGACAAGGTGTCTTTGCAACATGACACAGGTTCCCTAGCCACAACAGCATAGTCAAGCACCAAACAACCAATAGTCTTGGAATGTTGGTTTGCTTACCACTAATCAAACACAAATACTCAACACATACAAATATTTCACTCTGAAAAGTACCAGGCTATGACAAATGTTTTACAGCAAAGGAAGCAAGCATAGTGTAGATAAGCAATACCTTCTTCATGTCACATAGTTACAACCATACACCAAGGACATATGGAAATCTGTAACGACTCAAATTCCCATTCATCCCAATTTCCAGTTAAGGGGTCAGAACACAAGGCACACTCACATCCACCAATAGTGATGTAGCAGAGATTGAAATTGAAATGTGGACCAAGTCATCCAGCTCACTGGTGATCTGTAAACAAATGTTGTCAGTCAAGTTAGGGCCAAGAAGCTCAGACCTATGTTCGACACACAATCACAAGATGTCAAATAGAGTGTATGTTACATATGGACTGCTATACTGTGCAGAGAGATGGCAATAATACCTACATAATCCCACAATTAGTTCATCAATAGGCCACTGATTGAGAAGAAACATCCCTACACACACATCAGACTTGGCAAACCCTACATCTGTTTCGGTAGGATTTCCAGAGACAAAATACATGTGTTGCTAACATGACAGTCACACCTACCATGATGCAAGCCACAAGCCTAGAACCACTTACAATACAACTCATATGTGCATGAGAATTTTCACACCTGCAACACATAGGTTTCGTTTCCAACATTAGGTACCCAAACAGCCAGGACTCAACTGCCACATCCTTCATAACAACAGCAAGTAGACATAACGATTTTCAAGGTTGAATCATTACTGAACCTTTCAATTAATACATGATGTTGACACATATTTGTCAAGATTTTTACTGTGGATAGCCTATCATTGCCTATGAATCATACCTAGTACAATATGCCCTAGGACAAAGCAGTATAGCCACTTTCCACTAATAGAGCATAAGCAAGGTAATACCAGTCCTAGGTTCTGATATCAATGTATGTGTGTCCATTGAAATGTTGCAACACCTAAATGGTATCCAACATGCATGGTATCTACTCTGATGGGTTTCCACATATGTTTATGCATATCTCTCTCTTACCAAGGGGGGTGACCTTGTAATAGTTGTGAAGGAGTTAACCTTGTATGTCATGTGGCATGTCAGGAGGACATCACAGCCTCACATGCTGCTGTAACTTACAGGAAAGCATTTGAAAACTAGAGAAGACTAAAATACGTATGACTCTATTGTGCACATGAACAGGAATCTTGAGACATTGCAGACCTCAGAAATCAAGGAACTACACAACTTACTGCCATGGTATTGGGAGGAATGACCTGTTGGTGGGTGTGTACAATCACCACTGTAGGAAATGCAGTATGATGGTACACTTATGATAAAGTCATATGTGTACCATATAATGCAATTGTAAAGCGGGGACTACATATTTGAGTAACAAGCCTCCAAATACAAAGGTATGTACGCACCTGAGTGCTATAGATGGCTATTGTACATCAATGTGTACACAGGAGACATGTGACAATTTGCACTTACCACATTGTCAGAGATGACATACTGTTCTCTAACTCAATAAAGGGACAAACATAATTTAGGTCTGTACTTACCCTCTTGTGGCTGCTGTGCTGCCTTCAAATGACCATCCAACTCAGGGTAGGCCACTGCTAGAATGCAGACACAACGTCCTCATTGGGAGGACATCCCCAGCTGGGCTTTCTGTGGTCTTCTGGGCCCGCGTCTCAGGTCCTTCGACCACTTCCGACAGTGGGTGGTCCTCTGGCTATTCACCCCATGGGTCCACACTTTTTTGGTGATGGCACACCAGATCCCTTCTTCTGATGGGTGTTGACCTGCATGGATGACACAGACAAGAGGAGAAAGCCATGTCCACATGCATCATCCCAAAACAAGAATGGAGAAAACTTAAGTTAGTGCAAGTTAGCAAACATACCCTTACTCACACTTCAAACTCTTAATCAATTTCTAATCTGCAGTCAGACCATGTGTAAAGTGGAGTCAGCCATACAGCATGCATAAGGTGTTTGCTAGAAAAATATGACCAGACCACAAACATTTCTTTCTTCTGCTGGGCATTGACCTGCACAGATGAATTGGAAAAAATGAAGAATGTCATGTCCACATGTTCCATACTAAAACAGGCGGGGCAACCAACTACTTAGTACAACTAGCTAAACACTGACGTTCTTGAACATCCCCTGTACTGATAGATGAGCATATACAGTCAGGCCAGATGTGAGGTGGACATAAGCGGATGACATTCATCTCCAGCACCAACTTTCATGTTTTCGCATATGGCTAGACAGCAAACACATAAGCAAATATGGTATTTCAGGAGGAGTCTAGTATACCAACTCCACTAACCTTGCGCAATAGTCACAAGGTGGGTCAAGGAACATACATCAAACGCTCTCCACAATGTATCAGGACTCATAAGCTGTCAACAAACATAGGTACATGACCAGAAACTCAGCCCATTCTATCTCAACTTTGGGACCCTACAGACTTTGAGGACATAATGCAAAACATTGCCCACCGGCCCTTGTTTAGTGAAACACAGTATATTTGTAATAATGAAATATTTGTGTACATGGTGCACTTACCTGTTCTTCTGGTGCACCATAGAGGTGTTCATACAGGGGTAGGACATCCTCCAAAAGCTTCTCCAGCTCCTTAGGTGAGAAGCCAGAGGCCCTATCACCTGTAGGATGTGGCATTATTGCTTCCAGAGGCAGTATGCAGCAGCTCAAGTCTTGGAGGTCTTGCTGGCAGCAGTATCAGGAGTCAAGTGAGAGATGAAGTATGAGATGGTGGTCTCGTCACGTCATCCCATGTAAGGGACCATCACTGCTGGCAGTCATTGCCATTGGCCCAAAACCACCAAAGGCAGCTATGTGTTCCAATGACAATATCCATTGTTGTAGAATCTGCCTACTGCCATGACGGCTTCTGCTGGCGGACATAGGTAATTTCCTGATGTCCAGTATAGTAGGTGAGACAGCCGCCTTTTCATGGACCTTAGATGGTCAGGAAAGTCAAAATTAAGGTGCGTCACGGGGCCAGAAACATATCTACGCCATAGTTTTCAGTGCTGGCTATGAGAAAACATGATACTGAAATCCGATTTAAATACATATTGAGATATTTATGGAATGTGAGTTAGGTATCATTAGTGACATAATCTGCACCCTCATCACAATTGGATGCATGGTATTTGTATCTATAATTTGTGAAACATGGTGAGAAATTCATTATCACTGAGACTTTCATTGACATGCTTATCCATTTCAAAGCAACATATGAGATAAAGAGATGACATTTGTTCAAGAAGGCATTATTTCCTTAGGTATGTCCTGTGGACCATGTTTTTACTATTTCATATGGCATGCCCAAGCATCATGTGTGACATATGTATTTTCACACTTACAATGGGCACAATTATTGAAAGACATACGTTCTCATTCCTCTTCATTTCGTTATCCTGGAATAAGAAGGGTCAGATAATTTGCAGTGTACCGTCCACTAGCAGACCTGCAGATCATGGAGGTTCGACATGTTGTCCAGATCTATTGCCTGGAGAGGCAGACAATCATGGATCTCTGTCGTCAGTTGGAGCCAGATCTGATGCTTGCCATTCGACTTCCCAATAACATTCTATCCATTGTACAAGTCATGTCAGTGCTGCACTTCATGGCCACAGGCTCCTTTCAAAATTCCTTGGCCCTAAGTGCAGGGATGACACAGCCTATGTTCAGTTTTGTCTTGAAGGCTATTCTCTCAGCACTATTGAAACACCTAGAAAGCTATATTCGATTTCCACAACGTGATGATTTGGCCAAAGTAAAGGCAGATTTGTATGCTTTGGCACACATTACACATGTGGTGGAAACCATATATGGTGCCCATGTAGTCTTGGTTCCCCCAAGTGGAAATAAACAGGTGCATCAGAACAGGGAGAACTTCAAGTCCATAAACATCCAAGTAGTCTGTTTGGCAGACATCTACTTTTCCTAAGTACGTGCAAAGTACTCAGGTTCAAATCATGATGACACAATAGTACACAGAGAGGACCTGGCTGCTTGGTAAGTCATATAGGTGATAAGTGTAAGTATCTAACGTCTGCTGCCAAATGTAAGGATGTCCAATATTCATGTTTGCACACAGGTAACGGTTCCTTACAGGGGATTCTGGCTACCCAAACCATTCCTGGTTGTTGACAGCAGTGAGGTTCCTAACGATGCCAGGAGAAGTTCGCTTCATTGAGACCTACGGAAGGACAAGGTGTGTTGTGGAGCCGACTTTCAGGCTCCTAAAGGCAAGTTTGTTGCATAGATAAGTCAGGTAGAGCCCTCCTCTACTCACCTGCCAAAGTCTGTCAAATCATTGTAGCCTGCTGCATGCTCCACAACCCCACTCTGAGATGGCAGGTCCCATATATACCAGATGGGGAGGTGGGAGCCAGACGTTCCGGCCAGTGAGAAGGCAGAATTGCCAAGTGAGGATGACAGTGATGAGGATGAAGGTGGAGAAAACCTCACAGATCTCATCAATCAGTACTTCAACTGACTGTTGTTCAATAAAATACTTAACTCAGTGGGTAGTTGGGGGGTTAGAGATGTTTGTGAAGGGTCTTTGTATGACCATCAGAAACCTCATTAGTTGCTTGGCAGTACATAGCTCAGGTGTGCATGCAAAATTGTACATGGAGTTGTGATTATTGTGATGATCTCATTTGTTAATGTTTGTCACACAGCACACTCAGTGTAACAAATGTAATTAGAAGATGTCTTTATGGTTCTTCATTACTATTACCTTACTATACCTTTTGCATTACATTTTTACTTTTCAGATTTCTTCACAAGGTCATCCTTATGTTCTCAAATCTGAATTGTGTCACAAGCAGGTAGGATTTGCAGATCTGAAATGATGTGAACATGGATAGATCCAGGTATTGTATGGCATCATATTGGTGGTGTCTGAGTTCCATGCCCAGACTGTCAGGACAGTGGGATGGTCGTGTACTATTCCTCACAATAGACCTGTGTGCAATGTTGTCTGGGTCCAATGGTGTCACATGTGTGGTCTTGTGTCCTGACATATGTCATCCTGTGTGCTCCATCACCTCAACCTTCTCATTGGTTCAATAATGATACTACTTAACTTGTATGTAGCTGTCAATGTGTTTCTTCATTGCAGGCCATTGTGCATGTGTGTCAAGACTCACATAGGTGAGTAGCATGCCTACGAATACCTGACCATGAGAAGTGGAAGTTTCCATGACTGGGGACTGTTGTACTAAACTCTGTCATTAATATTGGGTATTATCATTTAGGAGGTATAGTATGAGTATGTGATAAGCCTTTGGCTGATGAAACGTTGAACCAAACTGTTTGCCTATTTGGATAGACAAACACTGACTTGTCGCCAACTTCAGTAGTCTCGTTTTAGACACCAATGCTGAAGCATTACATTATGAAGCTATGCTGCACTGAGTGCTATTTGGCATGCTGCCAACCTATCTGCTGAAAAGTGCACTAAATGGGCAAATGGGTGTGTACATTTGTACAATTGTACATATGAGCCCCATATTCAACAGTGCATGTGAAATGAGACTTAACAGATTTGGAACATATGTGAATATCATGTGTATGCAACATTTTTCAGTTTATTTTTCAATATAGCTAAGAAATGTCTCCCAACTATGATATGTGGATAGTTGTGTTTATTTACAAGTGCACATGTAAGTTTAAGGAATGGAATCAAATCATATAGTGCAAATGGTGAAGGGTTCAGTCATGGCGGATGTAATCATCAGGGTAGATGCTACAACATTTGGAGTCTCAAGCCCAGTGTCCTTGTGCCTTCAGGAAATAGAGAATGGTTGAAAAACAGTCAACAAGGTGTATCTGTCACACACAAGGAGAACCGATGAGTAGAGGATCACTTCCTGGCAGTGGTTGATTTCTTGGCATCTGCTCCTCCTAGATGATTAGGTGGATGTCCATGTTTGCGGGGGAGTTCTTCAGCTACATAGGCAGGGTTGTCTGAGGCATGTCCTTCCCCTTGCAGAGCCTCCATTCCACTGGCTGCCACAAATGTAGAGGGGCCTGATGTAACATGTCCAATTGAAGGGGTCTGCTGTAGTGGACATAACCTACTCAGGGTGGTATTAAAGTCTCTCAGCACCCATGTTATGTAGGCCATGTTGGCAGTGTGGGCCTCCAACTATTCCTAGTGGTTGTCCTTCTGCAGCTGCTTGATCTCCCCATCATGGCAAGTACCTGACCCATCACGCCTTGGGACTGTTGGTAGGCTCCCAAGACTTGAGAGATGGTGTCCTGGCCACTTGTATCCCTAGCAGCCTCAATCTGCTGGTGACACCATCCCTCCCACGCACCCTAACCCCATGTGTCTGTGCCCTTGGCATAGTTTGCCCAATCCCACTGGAGCCAGGTCCTTCATTGTCTGGGTTCTCTAGCAGTGACTCCAGTACCTGTACTGAGGGGGCACATGATGGTATAAACTGTCCTTGGGGCACAGGTTTGGGGGTGAATGGTTGCCTGGGATGTCGATGCAACAGGGCTGGGAGGAGTTATTGTGGGCAGGGTGAGGCTAACCAGGTATCCCAGATGGGCCAGAGTCATCCTCATTGTCCTCACATCTAGGGGTGTTGTCCTCACTGACGGTTCATCCAGTGGGAGGTGGTTGTCTCAGGTGTCCTCTCCATGGTCACAATGGGTAGATGAGCTGTTGAAGAAGTGGAACAGAGTGTTATAGATTGTAATGCAACATGTGGTATCAAACGTTGACAGGTAGATCTGCTTTGAACCATGCACAGAAAGGCTTTACTTGATTCCCTGATATGACAGTGATCCCTGCTTTCAAATCTGGGGTACAGCTATATGGGATACAAAGTATTCTCATACAACTTTCTACAGGCTATCAAATGAGCTTGGCTGTCGGAGGTCTGTTGATAGACTCATATCTTGCCTGCTGTGTAACTTAATATTGTTCATGTTACTTCCCAGTTAGCAGTAGTTCAGTACTGAGTCACCAGACAGCTGCAAAATGTAATTGTACAATGACCTGTCCATCAGCTTAGGTGTGACCATTCTACCTAGCCATAGATATCAGGTTACACCTAGCACAGCACACTACAGATATGTGTGTTCCTCCCAGGTGAGTATGTGTCAATGGGTGATTAGAGGTAAAAGGGTCATTTTTTCAGTGGTGTTGTACTGCCAGATGCCCATACTATTGCTGTAAGTGCACTAGACTGTGAAATTGTGGATCATGCAGGTGGGTTGAGTTGATTGCCTAGTTGACATGCAATGGTATTTTCATTATGGTACACTGTTCTGGTTTTGTTAATGGTAGAACAGTGCCTGCGGGGAGTTGTAATGCTGTCAGTCCCTGTACTACCCATACCATATACAGACACTGTGCCTCAGGTGAGTTTAGTTGACATGTGGTGTGGCAGAGAGGGGCATTTGGACAGTTGGACACAGGGGTGGTGAGTGTGTTGGCTGTTAAGATGTCAAAAGGTGATCAGTGATCATGCAATACAGAACTTTAATGTGACATTTCCAGTGTTGTGACTTACCAGTCTCCACTCCCCCAGGTATTCCTGTCAAGCCCTCAGGATGCAGTATGTCAAAGACTTTCTCCTCCCTTGATGTGAACATTAGAGGAGGAGGTGGGGGCCAACTGCCAGTCTTGCGGACTGCCAGCTGGCGCCTGGCAGCCATGAAACATACCTTCCTCCTGAGGTCATTCCACCTCTTCCTGATGTTCCCCCTTGGGTGTGGGTAGCTGCCTACAGAATTCACCCTCTCGACTATGTTTTGCCACATCTCTATTTTCCTGGCAATTGAGGTTTGTTGGCTCCAAATAGGTGCGGCTCTACTCAACCATGACCCTCAAATCTTCCTCTGAGAAGCGGGGATGTTTTTGTGGTGACTTGGTAGTGGTGGACAACACAAAAATGTAAATAAATGGATAATGATGTGTTGGTGGTGTGTTGTGAGTGGGTGATGGGTAGTTTGATATGTATGATCTGCAGGTGTGGGATGGGTGATATTTGGAGTGGTGAGGGGTGCCTATTCTTTAGTTCATAAAGTTGGTGTGTGGCTCTGTCTAGCTGTGTATGGTGTTTTTGATGCAAAGGATTGTGGGGTGTGAAGGGGTGTATTCTATAGTGCAATTTGTAGGTGTGTCTGGTGTGTGGGTGTGTCTCAGGTGTGTGGAATTCAAACTATTCAATGTGGTTTCATGTATTACTGTGTAGACTGCCAATGTTTGGACCTCCATTTGTTTTCCAATATGGGAGTACCGCGATCATGATTTGAGGGTCGTAATTGGTTCAGAGGATTTTTGACAGACTAACGGTGCTGTTAGTGGACTGCCTTTTTCTCGTCCTCCAGAGTCCTGGTGATGTTTGAATTTTTTGAGGGTTTTCAGTGATTCTGCCTGGGTAACTCATAATACTGCAGTCTGTATGATCGCCAGCATGATGGTCTTTTGTTGACCCAAGCAGTCTTACCGACAGACTGCCAAACTCCTAATGAGGCCTACAGTTTCTATGTGAAAAACATTTTTTTACTTGCTCATATCTTTGGTGCTGGTTGGTGAATCTTCATGAAATTTTCCCAAGAAATATGATGCTCACGTCAGCTGCTGTCTGGAAAGTTTTGAGGTGATCTGTCAAGTGATGGCTGAAAGAAAGGCGGGGTCCCAAAATGTGTTTTCACCATATTAATTCCCATGGGGTTTTCAACAGGAATACAGCCCAAACCGCTGGGCGGAATGACACCAAATTTGGTAAAAAGGTAGCTCTTGGTCCAGAAAGCACCTTTTTTTAGTTTGTGTAAATCCACTCAGTAGCTTTTGAGAAATTAAAAATAAACAAATGTATATATTTATGGACGCAAAGGCTGCACAAATCTTGTGCTGAGATCTGATTGGTTGCCAACACATCAAAAAGGAAGTGATGGCAGCCATCTTGGGACTTGGATTCAGCTGATTCTCAGAAAAAAAATAGGCCTGGGCAGAGTGGGCAGAGTTGAGCTATGTGGAACTCTGAAAAGTAGCAAAAAAATTCTGCCATGAGACATCGAAGTTCCGGGGGCTGGTGGAGTTCCCTGTTTCCCCATTTGTGTTGCATTTTACGTCAAATACAACACAAAGTACGTTCTTGCATTCAGAATAATGTGAAAACAGCTCCATGCACTTCGCGTGGGAGCAGCTATCTTGTTTTTCACCCTGTTTAGGGTGCTGAGCCTGTTTTCTTTATCCCTCATTAATCTTTTCAATCCTCCAACCTTCTAATTAATCTACCCCTCATTTGGTTTTATTGTGATAGTGTGTCTTTTTTGGCCTACTATTTTTGAGACTTTTTCATTTTTTTCCTGCTTTTTCTGACTTTTATTGCTTTCGTTTATGTTTCCCTTATTTATTTTCTTCCTTCCTTCTCCTATTTCTTTTCTTCTTCACCCCATGACCCAGTGCCTTAGTAGAGCAGGGCGGTGCTGGCGAACAGGGGAGCGGCAGCACGAGCCCCCCCCATACAACCAGCAGCAGCTGCTTACCTTGTGGGCGATGGTGCCACCAAAGTGTGCAACCTCAGCCCATCAATAGTGAGGAGGAGGCAGCAGCACTGTTTTTTATGTGTAGCACCAACTCTCATCGCCTCTAGGCGCAGGCGTTAGGCCTGGGAGTGGTTATCCCCTGCGGGAGCATCTGCTGCATTGTGCTAGGGTGTGCCGCTTTGACTGATGCACCACCCAGGTTGAGTGCACCACCTGCAGCTGTCTACACCGCTGGGCAGCCGTCATAGAACACAAGCAGGACCTGCTCGACCTGCTAGGCATTGAGATTCCTGGGCTCGGTATGTATTAATTCTGTCATTTGTGTTTGTGGTATACAATGCTAACTTTGTTTTCAAAACAGCATGCTGCTCACACTCAGAGGTTAATTACTTTAGTTTATGTTAAGAATATTATTATGTGGTCCAGTTTGAGCTAGGCAGATGCTTGGCGCTACCGAATCGTACTCGTTAGCACTCGTTTTGGCTGATTTTTAGGAAGCCATTGCAATGCATACTCCTCTGTCCTCCAGTCAATATAGTAAATCAGTAAATATAGTAAATCAGTGATACCAGTAAGCTAGTGTTCTCTTCATCTAGCTTGCACAGTCCAAATAAAATCCACAGTGATCTCTAGTACTAATAGGAATCCATGTATTGCAAAAAATGGAGACAAAGTTGGTCCATCAAGAGGGTTGAGAAATAAGAATTGAATCAAAGATCATTCATTACAATGCAATAGTTCCAAATGTAGTTATGGTCGAGGAAATTTGAAATAGAGATTTTGGGAGTATAGCTAACTCAGTAATAGTCAATCATATATGTACCATAAGTAATCTGATTTAGATAAATACAATGTTACTGCATTTACCTGGTGTGATAATTTTGTGGAGATTATCTGTACCACTAATCCATTTTTTATCTTCTTTATTTCTTATATCAGCACTCAAGAGCAAGAAGAGGGGCACCACAGAGGTGGGTCCAGCAGGAGCTGGGGAGGTTCCGGCCACCACTGCCGATGCTGCAGGCTCTGCTCAACCCTGTAAGTCCACTAATTTAATATTATTATTACTATTTCCCTAACATTTACCTCTGCCACTATTATACTTCTTTTAATTTTGCCTTATTTACTTTTCTATACTGTCTCTTTTCTCCAATTCTCCTATCCAATTTTTGTTTAATTCTTGTTATCCCTACATTATATTTTTTTCTGTCTTTCATTGACAATTTTTATTCCACCCATTAATTGTGCTTCAGTGATTCCGAGTCATCATCGTCATAGGCCATAGCTCTGCCCCTCCATTACGCAAAGTGTTTGGTTGGCAGCAACATTGTGAAGCAACGAAATGCCCAGAGTGCTATTTTTGATAGAAGATACTGCAGTGCTAACAGAACTGTAACAATATTTTGCAGTTGCATTTTTTTTTAACACAATTTAAGGGGAGTTGTACCATGGTTTAAAAAACTGTATAATGTTTTTTTCTAGCCACACCAACTACCACTGGAGCCAGCTTAAGTTCTGCTGCAGGACCAGATGGAGTGGGGGAGAAGCAGCAACAGGAAAGGGCAGTAGTAAATCACATTGCTTGCTTATTGAAAATTACTATTACTCACTCGTTACAAGGGTGTTATTGTGATACAGCTACAGTGGCAGTTAGGTTACTTAGGTCCTCTTTCATCTGCAACTCAGCAAAAGTAAACATAATGTATACTAAAAATGATGGCTTGATGGAAACAAAAAAGAACAGAAGGTCAGAAGAAAGGATGGATGAAGTGAGCAAAAAGGAGGGATGTGTGGTTGGGTTAAAGGATGTGTGGGTGAGTATTTGGCAAATAGATGGATGGGTAAAAGGATGATTGAAAGAAAGGGAGGAGGGTGGATACTAAATGGATGGATAATAGATTGTGAATTTTGGTGAAATACTGCATGAGTTTAAGTAAAGCTTAAATTATGATGGCTATGGGTGAGTAATGTAGTGGCAAGAGTGAAAGGATAATTGAATAATAGCCTGGATGAATGAACAAGTGAGGTCTTCTTGAGAGGGGCATGCTGCTCACCTACTTCACTTACTTTATGTTTTATGGTTATGAAAGCTCTGGTTCAAATGGCAGGGTGTTTTAATTTGTGTTCTATCTGTTGGCCCACTGTGTTTGTTAAACAAGACAGATATGTATACCACCGATCATTATCATTCATAAACCCCCTCCCTGCCCTTGGCATTTTGCCACCCATTTACTGAAGAAGTGAAGTATGGTTCAATTTTTGCCTGCACTGTTGGCTCTGCAATGTGCGTTTGCTTTAGTTAATGCAGCATTTACAAAGTTTTACAAAGTTTTCAATGCATTGCAACCCAAACACGAAAGGTAAGTTGTTTTCCCTTTGTCCACTCAGTCACATCTTAGTACCTCACTCCTTTACTCTTCCTTCCCAGCCTACCTAACAAATTGAAAAATCCATTCTTAGCATGTGCCACATTTTATGACTACGTAAAGTGTTTTCAAGATATGTTTCATGGTTTCGCATAACAGATTTATTTTACACCTGTTCAGTTTACATTTTCATCTACAAAGTGACTGAATAAGCCAAGGCTTAGGGACGTGATGAATCAATGATCATTGACACCCCTCTATCCTATAGCAAAAGCTCTACCTACCTGCCTTATCCCTCTGCCTTACTCTGTAGTAGAGTAGGTCAAGTTTCCTTCCCTTACTGTCCAGCGAATGCATTTGTTAGAAAGAATTTGTGGTGGTGAGCAAGGCCAGTGAGTAAAGTGGGACTAGTAAGTGGCCAATTTGATTTCAGGTTTGGCGTAAGGGATACTCTGTGATGAAGATGTCAAATACGATTTATATAGCCCATTCCTTTCCATAAAGTGGTGTGCATCATTATCACCACAGTCTATTTACAGCAGATAGGATAAATAATATATCTGCATTTTATACATGACATGTGTGACATATCTTATTTATTCATCTGCCACTTGTTGTCATGAGTCATGTTAGAAGGTGAAAAGCATATGGGGAAGAACAGGGCCATTTGAATTAAAGATAGTTAATTGTCAACTATAGCTGCCTTAGCTGCAGCCCATAACAAAGTACTTGAAGCTCTGACTAGCATGCCTCCATTAATTTGGCACAGTGTGTAATCCATAGTGCATAATGCCTTATAAATGAGAAGTAATTCATGTTTATTTTTCCTCTAAAAGTGTTTGTTTAGTTAGTAGAAACACCTTTAAAAGAAAAAAATGAAATCACTATTTTTTAATCTGGTGTTATTCTGCCTCAATTCTTTTCTACCAGACAGTCAGAGCTTTTTATGTGGAGAAAGTGAGGTTAACAACCAAAATTGGCCCTGTGACTCTACTAATCATAATCACATCAAATTCCAATGACCCTGGAGCACCAGCAATGCAGTGCTACAGTGCCACCCACTACCTACTTTTGAAGAAGTGTTTGTTCAGAGCATTAGAACCAGGCTTCACTTTGGACTTTAGTTGGATTTTCCAGGGACGAGGCTACTTGTTTGGGGAGAGGGGTGGGCCTGCTGTTGGTTGAAAGTGTGTCTTTGTGTATTTGTTAAAAATAAAAAAGGGGATACACTATTTTACTTGATTTATGCCTCAACTGTTTATTGTGGTGTTTTAGTTTACACTACAGTCTTTTAGTGTAATCCGCTAAAAAATTGTATGCAATTTACATATACCCTTGCACGACTGCCTTCTGCAACTATATTTACTACTAGGTGATGTTTGCCATTGCCTATTTTGCCTACAAAGACCTAGAAACACAGACAGACATCTTCTTCTGTAAGAGTGAATTACTTACTAAACAAGTTAACTTCATACCATAAGTCTTCGCTTACCTGATTAGATGAAGCAAGAGAGTTGTCTTACTGTAGGGTTTTCCCCAGTTAGCATTCTAAGGGGGTGGTAGGTAGGAGTATTAGCAGGCTCGTGTGGTTACAGGAAAGAAAAAGGTGCCACTGCCACCTAGGTGAATGCCAACTGCAGGATTAATCGAATGGTTCTCCATCACTGTCAACTAGATTGAATGAAAACATGGAGTTAGTGGATCATATTATATCATGACTCTAAGAAGACTGAGACCAGACTACCACAATGACAGTATTACAAAGAAGACCTGATATTATAATAATAATAATAAAAACTAGCAATATCAACTTCTTTTGAGCAATGGTGGGGAAATAGAATTTGAAAACTAATCTTAGGAAATGAAAACATTCGAATAAGGAGAAGTTGGCTTAGAGTCAAGGGTGGATGGACAAGGTTAAGTGTTCATGCAATACACAACACAACAGGCCTTAATGATGATGTTGATAGGGGTGTGTTAAATATTGCTTAGGTAATAGGAGGTCATGCTGTGAGTTGTTGTCGCTTTCACTACATCTACATCTAGCAGGTGTGTGGTCCATTTATGGTATAAAGTTAAGTCACACCTCAATAAATCACATAGCCCAGGGGAAGAGTGTTAAGGGTCTTGAATAGATGGGAAAGGAGATTTTGGGAAAGGTCTGACAAAGATAAACACTACACAAAAGAAACCATGACAATAGTCATTGGGCGCGGAGAAGCACAATATTATCAAGCTGCTGTGGAAGGAAATAATGACACAGTTAAGTTAAATGCACTGCAAGCCATAATTATTTTGCCCCAGAGAGACCCAATATAGTATATTTTTAAATGTTATATTTTCTAGGATTGAAAAATACAAAATTTGGAGGATCAAAGTTAACCCACCCAGTTCTAAAAATCATGATTGTTAAAACAAAAATGATTATGTATTGCCAAATTAGGTGGAGCATCTCCAATCTTCTTGGAATGTCCGTCACTTTAGGATGCCTAGATAAACCTGTCTGGTAGGTAGCTGGAGTCTTGAGCTTGTTCATGCAGGAAAGGACGAGGAGAAGGCCTGCGTATTAAAAAAACTGTAAGTATATCGTAGAGTAAAGGAAAAGGACAAAAGGAAGCATGGTCCTTCTCACTGTAACAACTGCACCAGCTGCACTGAACACACTTTCAGCAAACACGCTGGCTTCAGGACGAGCCAAATACTTTATTGCCGGCCTGCTGAGCTCTAGTCATTGGTGTATCTTCCCATACTAATACACCAATGGGTTTTGATCCACATACACTTCTTATGGGTCATCCAGATACTCCTGGAATATCCTCTGAAGTGTAATTGGTGCTGCCATTTGCCCAACCACTAGTGCCCTCACTTCTGCACAGGACTTAAGACCTGCCACTTGAAACAAAGCCAATACAGATGTTGGGTCAGATTCTTTTGATGCTATTGTTGCTGGTGTTCTTGTTACTGGTGTTTTCTGCTGTGAGAAAATACTGCCCATTTGTGGGAGTTGAAGGAGCCACCCCAGAACTGTGGAGGGGACTCTAAGTTCTAGTCATTCTTGTTCTAGTTCTCTAGCTTACTCATCTATCCACCTCTTGTATTTTGAAACATCCACTTCATCAAAAGGCATGAAAGAGGAAATAATCTTTTTGCCTGGTAGATTGAGTAGGTTTGCATACGTGTACTCTTTGGGTGAGGTAATGTCATGTTACAGGCTTGTTCTATAAGCCAACCAATGGATTAATCTCTCAATTGAGGCATGTGCTTCTGGGATTTCAATCACACCTCTGAGTGTGAACCTTTCAAACACCTTATTCAGCTGGTCGTGTTGCAGGTGCAACAATGGGATAGCTTGGCTCATCGCACTGTCCTCCTTGCTAACTTCCCACATAAAAACCTCAAATAGGAGCAGCATCTGTGTCAGACGTTCAGCTAGGCCCTGTTTCTCTGCATCTTTGGCCATAGCTTTCCAAATTGCATCCCTTCTTCGTCGAATGACAAAGTCATTGTTCTGTATGCACTGCTCAAACAGACGCTGCAACATGTAATAGGTTGAGTTCCAACATGTTGGCACGTCCTGTAGCAGGGCTTTAACTTGTACTCTGTTCCCACGATGAATAATCCACAACTGTTTCCGGGCATTAAAAGAATGGCTGAAATGAGCGCAAATTTGTCTTCTTGTGGTCAGTATGTTGCTAACTATGTCTTCTTTGTGAAAAAGTCTTGCACAACCAGGTTGATGCAGTCGGTCAAACACAGGACCCTTAAATGGCCACAATCTGTTGTGGCCTTGACTATGTTACTGTCATTGTCCGTGGCAACAAATCCAGTTTGAAGATCTCTGGGTCGCAGCCATTGAGACACCTTGCTATTAAATTCCTTCAAGATATTTGCAGCTATGGGTGATTTCTCATGGGGAACACGCCTACTGTTGCATGCCCCCAAATGCTCTTAAAATGTTCTCCAGGGCCAAGACCTGTAGATAGCTTGTTCTTTACCCCCACAAAAGAGGTCTAGTGTGCAGTGATGCACATGTAATCATCACCTGACAACTGGTCCACATGTCTGTCAACAGGTCGATAGAGTGGAAAACACTTTGCTGCAAAGCTTGTCCAACCAATTGCTGCACATCATGATACAGCACTGGGACAGCAACTCTGGCAAAATAGGTCGGACTTGGAACCTTCCATTTTGGGCAGATAACTGCCACATACTCTAAGAATCCCACTCCCTCCACAAAGTTAAAAAGGGAGGTGGTCCAGTATTAACATTTTTGCCAGCTTCCTATTGTACAAAAATTCCATTGGGTGGTTGTGGTTGCGGGTCCTCCTGCCTAACCATGACTGTAATTGTAGCCTGGATTCTCTTCTTTTGTGGGCCACTGATGCAGCTGACGTTTGAGATGTAGGTTGGGGCAGACTCAATATGCATTTTGGTACAGGTATTGGATTCCGTGGTGTCTCCATCTGACTCTGAGTCTTCCTGTACTATTGTGAGGTCGCTCAGGTGGGTGATTCTGATGCACTGCTGGGGAAAGGGCTGCTTTGTGTGAGGATGTCAACCTCTTCTTCCTCACCTTCCACCAGGATTTGACCCATTGTAGCTGATGTTTCCTGGCTCTCTTCACTTTCAACACCGCAAACATGTTCATTTATTTGTTTTAAGGTGCTCCTCCCATATTTTCATATGGGTCATTTGGCCTCCAGTGGCACAATGTAAACCAGGGTTACCTCGACAAACACTTGCACAGCAAATGGAAAATATGACAATGTTTACCTCATGTTTGATAAGCATAGAAAAGTCCCAAACTGGGGAAAGTTACTTTGTTATTGGGCCGCTGCCAATGCCTAAAGAACAACTTGAGGTAGGTGGGAGTCTCAATCGCCTCTCTGCAGTGCACACATCTACTGAGGTATGGATTGGTGCAGGTCTCTGCTGGGGCCTTACAAATATGGGAGATGGGGGCGCTTCTTGTACCACATCCCTCAGAGCAGGTTGGACAGTAATGTCAGACTCCTCTGAACCAGCTTCCACCATGACTGGCTCAACATCATCATCCTCCTCATCATCATCCCCTCCATGGTTCTAAGGCTTTCTGACTCTTATTTTTTTTTTCTTGCCTCTCCTGGCATCTCCTGGAGTCTACGAGGTCCACTCCATGGCTCTATCATCATCATCAGAAGTGTTGCTTGGAGAAGATGTTGGAGTAGTATGCTTCCTTTTTCTTGCTGGTGATCTGGTAGTCATTGATTTTAATAGGGAGGCTCTTGCTCAGCAGGAAGCTCAACCTCCTGTTCTGCTCCAAATTAAGGAAGATCTACTATTGTTGGCTACGCTGCTGTCCACTTTGCTCTGTTTCCCGAAACAATTGGGTACTACTTTGCAAAAGAGACAAATCCAATTCAACGTCACTGCTTATCAGAATCACCATGATAACAGTGGCTGCCTCACTAGACTTAGATTTGGGTGGTGCTATTGATGCAGGAGTGCTGCTCCCAGGTTCCTCCCCAGAGGTTGCTGTGACAGGCACTTGTCTCCCAAAAATGTTTGTGGTTGGAACTCCACTGGTGGAAAGCTGCTTCTTCTCACAAGCCACCTACTTGGGAGCAACCTTCTTTGAGGCCATCTTAAGCTCTCAGTTGGTAGTGGCACTAAGATGCACAAGTGGAAAAGTTGGGAGGACTGAAGTAACTATAAGGCCTTCTTTTTGGCAGTACTGCAGGTGACTTCAGGTCTCTTCTCTTGTACACCTAAAGGCAACCAAGCAATAAAAATGGCATTGTTGGAGGTTAGAACAGCATACATACATGTAATCTTAGTGCAGTTGGTTACTTATGTAATAGATACCAATGTAATCAAACATTTTAAATCAAACCACACCATAAAATGTAATTTCAAATCAGGAAGCACAACATGCAGATATAGCTCTTTGCTTTATCTCCATCTGTTTTAAAGATCACACCTAGGGAAGTCAGAGAAAGGTTCATGGGAAAATGGAACAATCCGTTAAAAAACCTATGATGGCAAGGTGCTCCAGGGGAAATGTAATAATCATAAAAAAAAAAAAAAATATGCTGCTGATTTGCCTGCACTGCTCTGCAGCCAGGGGTCCAGGAAGTATTGGGATCATTAAACACCTAAAGAAAGTGTATGCTATGTTGCGGATCAGCATCTTTGGTGGATGGATGAAGGAATAGATGTGGAAGGATGGATCAAGGCAAAATGCAAAATTAAATAAAGTTAAAATGGAAAAAATGTTAATATAAAAAAACAAAACTTAAATTAAAATTAGAATAAGAAATTCAAATAATCAAAATTAAAAATTAAAATTACATTTTTTTAAGTACTAAAACTGAATAAAATTGAAATAAATTGAAATAAATTGAGTAAAAAATAATAGAACTAAAATTTAAAATAAAAATGTAAATGTAAAATTAAAATAAAAAATAAAATGTAAAATTAAAATAAAAAATTAAAATAGAAACTTAACTTTAAAAAATGGTCAATAATTGACGATTTTTGTATGTAAGCATACGGGGAAGGGACACTCGCCGGCCGCCAGCCACATAGTTATACAACAACAAGGAGGAAGGAGACATGGCAAAACAAAGAACACATGCAAGCCTATGGCAAAAAGACATTGGCTGGATGGACAAAATGGCTCCCAACCACATGGTCAAGCAACAGCAACAAGGAGCAAGGAGGCATGGGGAACAAAAAAAGAACACATGCCAGCTCATGGCAAAGGAACACTGGCTACATGCACAAAATAGCTACCAGACACATGGTCAAGCAACAAGAAGGAGCAAGGAGGCATGACAAACAAAGAATACATGTACACCTATGGCAAAGGTACATTGACTGGACGGACAAAATGGCCGCTAGCCACATGGTAGCACAAAAACAAGGAACAAAGAGGCATGGGGAACAAAGAAACAACACATGCAAGCCTATGGTAAAGGAACACTGGCTGCATACACAAAGTATCTGCCATCTGCATGGTCAAACAACAACAAAGAGCAAAGAGGCATGGCAATAAAATAACACATGCAAACCTATGGCCAAGGGACACTAACTGGATGTACAAAATGGCCACCAGCCACATGGCCAAACAACAACAAGAAGGAGCAAGGAGGCACAGGGAACAAAGAAGGAACACATGCAGGCCTATGACACAAGGAACATTGGGTGCATGCACAAAATGGCCACCAGCCAGATGGTCAAACAACAACAATAAAGAGCAAGGAGAACAAAGAAGAACACATGCAGGCCTCTGGCAAAGGCAAACTGCCTGTATGCAGAAAATGGCTGCCAGCCACATGGTCAAACAACAACTGTGAACAAGGAGGCATTGAGAACAAGGAACGCATGCAAGCCTATAGATATAGACTACACAAAATGGCCCCTGCCCATACAGCATGAAGAACAAAGTCAAATGATGAACGATGACAAACACACACACACAGACAGACTGGCCAAAAGGATACATGTTGGTAACACTGAAGAAAACACTACTATTAATTCAGCAATGCAAAATACGAAAATTAACTCAGCTATAAAAATTTAACAACAATCGTACACACATTCTCCTATGCCATCAAATATTATCATACAACATTCACTTTTTACAAAAAAAAGACAACATTTTTAATTTGATCCAATACCATCCCTGCCCTAAATGAAGCTTTAAAACATATGTCACTGAAAGATTTCTTTCATTCTCTGATAACTTCTAGTATTGGGCCTACTGGCTAGATGGCCCTTTGGATATCTAGGCCACATAGTATTGCAAATGTTACAAACATGTAGAAAACTTACTGAGCTGTATAACAATCTCCCTTTAGAAAAGATGAAAAATCAATAAAATGCAAAATAAATAATTAGACCCACACTTAAACCCCAGGCTACCAAACACTATACTAATTGTAAAATCAAATTGAAGTACAAAGAAATACTGGTACATGCCCAAGCAAGCAAACAACACCCTTATTCAGTAGTTTGTGAGCTTACTTTTTTGATTTAACAAAAAACAAAGGCCCTCATTACAACCCTGGCGATCTGTGATAAAGCAGCAGTAATTCTGCCAACAGGCCGACAGTAAAAAAAATGGAATCACGACCATGGCGGAAACCGCCAACACAGACAGCCACTTTAACACTCTGACCGCCACGGCGGTAGCAACAAACACCGTGGCAGTCACCGCCTACAGACAGGCGGAAGACAATGTACCACCCACACTATTACAAGGCATCAATCCGCCAGATTTTCTGGGGCGGTACCAACGCCATCAAAATCACAGCAGAAACAGCCTGTGGAATGGAAACCACTCACCTCTCGACACCCAACGAGGAACCAGGACGCCATGGAGCCCGAGTTACAGGTGTTACCAATGTTGGTTTACCTCCTCTTCTATCAGGAACATCAAAGACGGCGGCGACGACCATGGTGAGAACTGCACCTAGCACACAGGGGAAGGGAGGAGGAAAAAGAGAGTGACACAAACGCAACACGCAACCCCCCACCCCTCACCCACAACAACAGACACGCAAGCACATCCAAATACATCACAGATACAACCCGTCACCCCCTGGAAGAACGCAAGGATAAAATGAAATGATTGTAACAAGTGTAATCATCAAAAATCCAGATAGGCCAACATAACTTTAAAAGAGCAGTATATGCAAATATTTACAGCAAGTACACAATTCCGTATACTGTTGCATTACATATCAGTGGACCAGTGGTCCCAAAAAGCATGGGCGAAGCCCACACATGACACCTCAGGGGGAAGAGGAGGGGGGTACGTCAGCTGGATGACGGGATGACGCCACTGCTCCATGAGGGGGCTCCATGCCCACTGTTTGCTCCTGGGGAGTACAAAGCCACAGTCTCTCAAATGGGTGGTTTGCCCACTGCTTTGTCCCGGGGAGTGCAAAGCCACAGTCTCTCAAGTGGATGGTTTGCCCACTGCTTGGTCCCGGGGAGTACAAAGCCACAGTCTCTCAAGTGGGTGGTTTGCCCACTGCTTGGTCCCGGGAGTGAAAAGCCACATTTTCTCAAGTGGGTGGGTTGCCCACTGCTTGGTCCTGGGGAGTGCAAAGCCACACTCTCTCAAGTGGGTGGGTTGCCCACTGCTTGGTCCTGGAGAGTTCAAAGCCACAGTTTCTCAAGTGGGTGGGTTGCCCACTGGTTCTGGAGGGGGCTTTGTGCCCAGAGTGCTTCATCCTGCCAAGGACTGGGGTAGTGGATGCAGTTCTCCACTGGTTCTGGAGGGGGCTTTGTGCCCAGAGTATTTCATCCTGCCAAAGACTTGGGGAGTGGATGCAGTTCTCCACTGGTTGTGGAGGGGACTTTGTGTACAGAGTGCTTCATCCTGCCAAGGACTGGGGGAGTGGATGCAGTTTTCCACTGGTTCTGGAGGGGGCTTGGTGCCCAGAGTGCTTCATCCTGCCAAGGACTGGGGGAGTGGATGCAGTTCTCCACTGGTTCTGAAGGGGGCTTGGTGCCCAGAGTGCTTCATCCTGCCAAGGACTGGGGGAGTGGATGCAGTTCTCCACTGGTTCTAGAGGGGGCTTTGTGCCCAGAGTGCTGTACCTGGGGTGTGATAGTTCTCATTCTCTCACCTGGGTGTCTGAGCCACAAGATTTTCAGGGAACAGGTAGCATGATACTCCATGGAGGCAGAGACACACTCCACCCTGCGATGACTTAGCCTGCCTACTGCTGGTACTGCCAGTGCTGGTTTTGGTGCCTCATGTAGTGTGTGCATGGTCCAGGATGTCTCCTGCAGCCTCGGATGGCTGCCCACTGGGGATGCTGCTGATGTCTGCTGTGGTGGCACTGGCTGGGCACGTCGCAGGGCAGGTGGCGGAGGCTGCAGCAGTGTCTGTGGCGGAGATGCTGCCGGTGGTGCAGGTGTCAGCACCTCTGTAGGGAGACACCATGATGTCTCCTGCAGTCTCGGACAGCTGTCTACTGGGGATGGTGCTGGTGACTGTAGCAAAGGCAGCAGATGTGCAGGTGGCGGTCCAGGTGGTGGTGCAGGTGTCAATGTTTGCGGCGGTGGCTACCGCCATAAAGGTTGCTGTTCTGTCTTGCAGAAGGGGTGACACCAGCCCCTCACCCGGAGGCTCCGTGCCCTGAGCTGAATTCCCTTTGGCCTTGTGTCCCTTCCCCACCTTGGAAGTCGCTGCTGAGACCTTGGCACTGTCCTCTTTGGTTGTGGAATAGGCTTTGCTGGGTGGTTGGTGCAGCTTTTTCCTTCGGCATGTGGGGCCCTTCTTCACCTTGGCAGGTGGTGGAATAAGGTGATCCTTGGCCTCACTAGGTGGCACACTGGCAGCCCTGATGGGTGCCGCCCTCGATGTTTCCGGACTTCCAAGGACCACAGTGCTCAAAGATTTTGTGGCTGAGGTGCTGGGCTGGGATCTGGACATCCTGGCCCTAGGGGAAGGACGTGGGGGGGAGGTGTAGGGAAGAGGTCAATGTTAGCTAGGAAACGTTTTTTAGACACACTGGGACAGGAAGATGGAGGGGGTGTAGGGGTGGAGGAAGAGGGAGTAGTTGTAGGAGGTATACGTCTGCTAAAATTGGGTGAAGGTGCATGGGCTGGAGGCTGTTGTGAGGTGGATGGCTGTTGAGTGGGTGTGTGTCTGCGTTTGTGTACTGTGGGAGAAGGGGTAACAGACACACTGGAGAGGACACAGGGGACGTGTGCATGGTAGTTGGGATGGTGATTGCACTTGAGTGGTGTGTGGTGATGAGCGTGCTGGTGATGGAGGTAGTGGTTGAGGATGTAGTGCATGCAGGTGTGAGTGGAGATAAGACTGGGAGGGAGGTGAAGGACATGGAGGAGGGGGACACAGTGGAGGTGGTGGATGTTGGTGTGTCTGCATGGGTATAGTGCTTGTGTGAGTGTCTGTGGGATGTGTGGTGCTTATGTTTGCCTGAGCCACTTTTGTGTATTGATGAGTGTGCATGCTGGTCTGATGGTGTGCTTGGTATAAGCTGAGGTAGAGGGGATTGGGTTTGGGTGGTGGAAGTAGGAGGGGGGAGGCTGGACCCAGGGACAATGGCTGCCATCAGTGCTGAGGCCAGAGCCTGACATGCTCTCTGTTGGGCCGCCACGCCAGAATGAATGCCCTCCAGGTATGCATTTGTTTGTTGCAAATTCCTCTTGACATCCTGGATGGCATTCAGTATGAGTGACTGCCCAACAGTGAGGAATCTCAGGAGGTCAATACCCTCCTCACTGAAGGCAGCAGGGCTGACAGGGGCATGGCCTGAGGTGCCTGGGGCGAAGGAGATGCTCACCCTCCTGGGTGAGCGAGCACGGGAAACACGCTGAGGGGCTGCTGGGAGGTCGGTGCTGATGGGGGGGGTGGGGGCTGTACCTGTTGTTGCCGTGGGCACAGAGGTGCCTGCCACCGCAAGGGAGCTCCTGTCAGAGGGGGAGTCACTGTCGCTGGTGTCTCCTCCTGTCCCCGTCGTGGAGCTCCCCTCGCCCTCCATCCCACTGGTGCCTTCAGACTCCGTACATTCACCCTCCAGGGCCATGTGGGATTCAGCTCCCTCCTGCTCCGGTGCCAATGCTCCTCCGCCAGATGATGCTAATGTAAACAAGGACAGGGTGACAAAACAAAAAGTGGGGGAAAGACATTGGAGACACATTGTCAATGCCAGCAACAACATCACCGTTGGCGAACACGACACACAGGGAGCAGCCCTGTGCAGTAGGCCATGCACTAACAGTTCTTAGGAAAATCACCTGCCCATGGGGGACTGTGCCTAAGCCCATTTGCTGCACACCTGGAACCCACAGGAGCCTGACTAGGTGTAGTGGGCCAGTACTACTTTTGGGGTTGGAGCGCCATAGAGCCTGCCTAACAAGGGACCTACCATAGCAAGTTTGCGCTGGCCTAGGGGAACCCACAGCCCACTTCCCCTTCCCAGACATCCCGTAAAGCGTGCAGAGTCATCTGAATTACACTGTACTCACGTCCTTGTGGCTGCTGTGATGTTGTCAAGCGCCCATCCAACTCTGGATATGCCACCACCCGGATCCGGTACATCAGGGGGGTCATGGTGCGACGGGCACCCCTTTCATGTTGGGAGGGCATCCCCAGCTGGGCCTCCACCGTTCTCTTGCTCCAGCGGCGCAGGTCCTCCCAACTTTTGTGGCAGTGGGTGCTCTGTCTATGGTAGACCCCCAGGGTCTGCACTTTCTTGGCGATGGCACGCCAAATACCCTTCTTCTGGTGGGCACTGACCTAGAGGAAAAGTAAAGTAAGAATGGATTTTACTCCCCCGTCCAGTTATTCTTACTCATTGGCCACAACTTCCCAACCATGCCCTGAAACACATACACTGACCATCCTCACATGCTGGCCACAGGCCTCCCCCACATGTATCTTCCATCCACACCACTCCATACATTCATGTCCCATCCATCATGCTCACAGTATACTCACCTGTTTGCCTGGAGGACCGTAGAGTAGTGTGTACTGGGGGAGGACCCCAGCCACCAGGTAGTCTAACTCCTCCGCGGTGAAGGCAGGGGCCCTTTCCCCAGACACTGTAGCCATTGTCGCTTCCAGACTCAGGTCACAGCAGCACTTGCAGTGTAGGTCCTCTCCTGTTGAAGGTCAGGGATCAAGTGAGTGAACAGATAGAAAATGGCGGTTACGTCCACGGTGGTGCGTACCGTCACCGATGGCGTACATCGTTATTGGCTCCTGGAACCCATAGGGCCCAATGATAACCAATGCTGAATTGTGCTGCGGTCTTCGTCCGTCTACTGCGATGCTGCACAGCGCCAGCGCAGGTTCCTCATTTCCCCTTGTCTATCCTTACAGGTCAGGCAGCCACCATTTCAGGGGGCCACATGGCAGGGCAACTAACTGCGTCGCAGCACTTTTGGGCAGGAATACAGACAGACAGCGCCACACACCGTTTACATCACAATAGTGCAAAACACCCTTGTGCAAGCTATGGGGTGTATGACCCTCTGCTCACCCTTCTCCTCCATAGGTCACATCCACTGGGGCAGATGATGAGATGGCATCATCCTCCAGTATACAGACCCCTGGTGGACCTGTCAACAATGGAAGACAGACAAATCGTTATCACCTACAGACTTGATCGTGCCACAATCCATGAACTGTGTGCCCAGATGGAGCCAGACCTGATGTCAGCTATCCGCTACCCCACAGGAATCCCCCCCTAGTGCAGGTCCTGTCAGTGCTCCATTTCTTGGCCAGGGGTTCCTTTCAAACAACAGTGGCCATGGCATCAGGGATGTCACTGTTCGCTAACGTGTTGTCCAGAGTGTTATCTGCCCTGCTGAAACACATGCGCAGCTACATCGTTTTCCCCCAGGTGGAGGATTTGCCCACAGTGAAAGGTGACTTCTGTGCCCTGGGACGTATCCCCAACATCATTGGTGCCACTGATGGTACACCTGTGACTTTTGTCCCACCCCACAGTAATGAACAGGTGTAAAGAAACCACAAAAGCTACCATTCCATGAATGTGCAGATGGTTTGTTTGGCAGAACAGTACATCTCCCATATGAATGCCAAGTATCCTGGATCAGTGCATGACGCTTACATGTTGAGGAATAGCAGCATTCCTTATGTGATGGGCCACCTCCAGAGGCACCATGTGTGGCTAATAGGTGAGCTCAATGTCGCCACACAGTTTGAATAGGTGTCTGGGTATGGGAGAGTCCCTAAGGGTTGGTGTGTGTCTAACAGATACCCCTCGATATTTGCAGGTGACTCTGGTTACCCCAACCTCTCATGGCTACTGATCCCAGTGAGGAATCCCAGGACAAGGGCAGAGGAACGCTACAATGAGGCACATGGGCGAACTAGGAGGATAATAGAGCAGACTTTCGGCCTCCTGAAGGCCAGGTTCTGGTGCCTCCATCTGACAGGTGGCTCCTTATACTATTCACCGAAGAAGGTGTGCCAGATAATCGTGGCATGCTGTATGTTGCACAACCTGGCTTGGCGACGCCAGGTGCCTTTTCTGCAGGATGATGGGCCTGATGTTGGTCTTGTGGCAGCTGTGGAGCCTGTGGACAGTGAAGAAGAGGAGGCAGAAGAACAAGATATAGACAACCGAAACAACATCATCATGCAATACTTCCAGTGAGACACAGGTAAGAGACTGGCACTGGTCCTCTAATATAAGACTACTGTAGGACATTGCATGATTCTGCTTTTTTACCTCTATGTATGGACCCTGACAGTTCATTTTGCCTTTCCACAGATCTGGGTACCACATTCTACCTTCTGCTATGTTTACTACTGCCCAACAACTGTCAAACATTGGTATGTGAAAATGAACATTGACATTGATATTTGTCAGAGAGGTTGTAAAAACACACTTGTGAAAGTACAGACTGACTCCAGATCATTTTGTGATTCAAGGTTGTTTATTTAATTGCTATTCAGTTGAGGGGTATGTGCAATGGGCGGGGGTGATAGTGGAGGAGTGTCCATGGTGGAGTCCAGTCTCTTTCTATCACAGATGCATTGTCCAAGGGGGCGTAGGAAGTGGAGTAATGGCAGTTCAAGGTGGTCAGGGTGACATAGTGGGACAGAAGGGTGACAATTAGGAGAGTCTTATTTCCTGGCAGGGGTCTTGGCAATGTTCTCTGTCTTCTGCCTGGATCACAGGGACTATTTGCAGGATGGTTCTCCTTCTGCAGGGGGTGGGATGCTGGTGGCCTGTTGGTCCTGAAGCGGGACCACTTGTCCACTAGCGCCGGCGGACATGGAGGACTGTTCATCACTCAGGCTAGTGTCAGGGGCCTGTTGGTGTGCTACTGTCTCCCTCAGGTGTTGGCCATGTCTGCCAGCACCCCTGCAATGGTGACCAGGGTGGTGTTAATGGACTTCAACTCCTCCCTGATCCCCATGTACTGTTCCTCCTGCAGCCGCTGGGTCTCCTGACACTTAGCCAGTCCCGTGCCCATGGTCTCCTGGGAAAGGTGGTATGCTCCTATGATGTTGGAGAGTGCCACGTGGAAAGTGGGTTCCCTGGGCCTGTCCTCCCCCAGTCGCACAGCAGTCTGTCCAGCTTCCCTGTTGTCCTGTGCCTCTGTCTCCTGAACCGTGTGCCCACTGACCCCAGGTCCCTGATTGTCTTGGGTTAGTGGGGTTGCCTGTGGTCCTTGCAGTGGTAGACACACTGCTGATTGACGTGTCCTGGGGACAGAGGGATGGGCCCGCTGGGTGGGTGCTGTGGTGGTGTTTCCTGAGAGGGGAGGTTCAGTGGTGATTTGGGACTGTGGCAGGGGAACCGACTGTCCAGATGTCCCTGATGGGCCGGGCTGGTCATCTTGATCCAGGTGCGCAGAGCTGCTGTCGTCACTGTGGGCCTCTTCTGTGGGGGGGACTGGAAATGGCTGGCACCTCCTTTCCGGCGATGTTGGGTAGGGGTCCTGTTGGGGTGTAAATGCATTGTTATTGTATATGTGTGTGCCATCTTGTGCAATGGGTGAGTTACCCTCTACTCCTGTGGTTGCATTATTGCCTTGGCCCGTGTGTGATTGGTGATTTTGTGGCCTGGGTGAGTCTCTCTACTAGACATGCTTTGCTGATGGGTGACCATACATTGGTATTACATGCAGGGTTTGGTTTTGGAATGTTTGGGTTGTGATAGTGGGGTATCTGTGAGGTGATGGGTGTGAGGGTAGGGGTAGGAGTTTGTGATGGCATGCAGGTAGGGCGGGGGATATAATAGTAAATATTTGCCTTATCAAAGTCCAGTCCTCCTACTATTCCTACAAGGCCCTCAGGATGCATGATCACTAAGACTTGCTCATCCCATGTTGTTAATTGTGGGGGAAGAGGTGGGGGCCGACCGCCAGTTTTCCGTACGGCTACTTGGTATCTCGATACTACGGAACGCACCTTCCCCTGTAGGTCGTTCCACCTCTTCCTGATGTCATCCCGTGTTCTTGGGTAGTGTCCCACTGGATTGACAATTCTCCGCCATAGCTCCATCTTCCTTGCAATGGATGTCTGCTGCACCTGTGATCCGAATACCTGTGGCTTTACCCGGATGATTTCCTCCACCATGACCCTGAGCTCCACCTCAGAAAACCTGGGGTGTCTTTGAGGTGCCATAATGTGGTGTGGGTGATGCGTGAGGTGATGTTTGTTGTGGTTTGTGAAGTGTTGTGTTGGTGTGTGTTCTTTGAGTTGTGTGGATGTTGTATGAGTCATGGTGTTATGTGCCTGTGGATGTTGGTGTTGTGTTTGCTATTCTCTCTCTGCTTCTTCCAAAAAAGTCATTGTAAGGGGTTGTGGGTAATGTGGGTGTGTGTTTTATAGTGGTGTGAGCGTGTGGGTGTTGTGTGTGTAAAAAAGGAAAGAAATAAGAAAAGGGGCAAGGTAGGGACACCCTGACCCCTTAACTCTGGTGCTGGGGTCCCATTGGGACCCCCAGAGCAACATAGCATATATATGTTTGTTTTTGTCACCATGAGCCATGGTGGATCTGTGGATACTGCAATAAAAATAAAAAGCATGGCCTCCTGGGTTTAGTGTTTGGTTTTATTAAGTATTAAGCCCTTAGGTGGGCCATTTCCTGGGCGCATTTGGTGGGATGAAAAAAGGAGTGGGGCTCAAGGGGCACCTTTCCTAAGCCTTATCATAGCCCCAGTGACCACCACCTCCCCAGGGCACTTTGATATATGTATGCAGGTACGGCCACTTGGCAGGGGGGCCTCCACACCACCCCGTAGCCCGGTGGACAGCCACCTCCCTGAGGCTAAACAATCAATTAATATATTAATATGGAGGGGACACGCAGCCCCCCCCCCCACAGCCCTGGAGAACTCCATCCCCTCCCTCCCAAAAAAGGAAAAAAAGTTAAGGCTGGGTGCAGAGGGGTAGGTTCCCCGGGGCCAAATCGGCCAAGGGATTCCCACACCCCCAATTTGAAATAATTTGTGGAAGTATCCACAAAACAAAGAGGCAATTACATCATATAGCTGGTCAAAGAAGGACTCTTCTTTGGTCAAAATGTACATCTTTGTAGTCTTGTTGGACTCTATATAGGAGGATTCACGTTATCACAGAATTTTTGAGAAAGATGCACAGTAACAATCACTTTACCAAACACACACAAGGCCACTGGAGAATTATAGTTACCTTAGAGGACGAGTTATAGTTACTAGAATAAATCTATTTGCTGAATTTCTATGGTTTTGTATGCTTAAAATGTGTGTCTAATTATGATGTAACCTTCATTTTGTTTTAGTGAATATCTATCTATCTATCTATCTATCTATCTATCTATCTATCTATCTATCTATCTATCTATCTATCTATCTATCTTTATAATAATATATTATATTTATACTTATATATGTGTATATATATATATATATATATTCTGACAAAAGGATCGCCCCACACTCCATGAATGGAACAATTCCTTTATTATACTAAATGTGCAAAAAAACAATGCGTTTCGACCAAGACCGCTTTGGTCGAAACACGTTGGTTGTTTGCACATTTAGTATAATAAAGGAATTGTTACATTCATGGAGTGTGATGTGATCATTTTGTCACAAATTGTCATTTTGAGGGATCGTTCTACCCTCCAGTACATGCACCAGATGATGAGCATGTCATTTTGAACGACCGCTTTGGAATTGCTGTGATCTATCTATCTATCTATCTATCTATCTATCTATCTATCTATCTATCTATCTATCTATCTATCTATCTATCTATCTATCTATCTATCTATCTATCTATCTATCTATCGATCTATCTATATATATATATAGACATTACATAGTGGCAGTTGCCACTACGTAGTTACAATTAGGACCTAGTTTGTATATAAAATTTATTTTTTTACTTGCCTACATCTTTGGTGCCGCTTATGAACCTTCATGAAACTTTTCAAAAAGATTTGCCAGTCACATCAGCTGCGGGACTAGAAAAGTTTGAGGTGATCCGTCCAGGGAGGCGGAGAAAAAAGGGGGTCCCAAAACACTCATTCCCCATGCATTTTTCCATAAGAAAATTGAGCAGCGATAGCAGGAAAACTACTGGAGGGAATTTCACCAAATTTGACAGAAGGGTAGGTGATGGTACAGAAAGCAACCTTTTTCTTTTTTTGCTGTAATTCTGTTAAGTAGTTTTAGATAAATTAAAGAAAATACAAATTTGCATATATAGGGACACAAATGATTCACAACCCTTCCCAATCCCGTGCAGAGATCTGATTGGCCGATAACACTTCAACAATTGAAGCCGTTGAAGTGTTGTTAGTCAACTTGGGACTTGGCTGATTTTACAGACAGAGCTGTGAAGAATCCCCAGATCTCCTGTAAAATAAAACAAAATATAAACAATCACTGTCTCTTGGGTTTCATTACTATAAAGACCCCGGATGGGTCAAGTCCTGGGGGCATTTCTTCAAAAATGCGGGGCATCATGGCCCCCTTCTGCTGCCCCGGTAATGACCATCTCCCCAGGGCTTATAATTGATATGCAGGAGGTCGCGTGCCCTCCCTCTGTTCTGGGGACTGTCACCTCCCTAGGGCTGTGTTCTAATATGTGGGGGGCTGTCCGGTGCCCTCCAACTGCCCCGGGGACCACCATCTCCCTGGGGCATTCAGGTAATAATATGCAGGGGGCCTATGGCCCCCCTGGGACAAAATGCAATTTATTTGCCAGGACCCTTTGTCCCCTGCTGCCCTGGGGACCCCCACCCCCCAAGGCAAATATTTAAAATAAGAAAGGGAGTTCCTTTGGGACTCCTGAGTCTCGGGGACCAACACCCCAGGTACACATAGTTAATAATGAAAGGGGGTCTGTTTCAGACCCCCATTAGTCGTGGGGACAACCATCCCCGGGGCTATGTCCTTGTTGGAGGGGGCTGCATGGCCCCAATCTTGTAGTCAGTGATGGCCCTAGGGACCACCACCCTCCAGATCCAGTTCCTGCTATGCCCCGGGGTGCCCATCCCTGAGACATATCTGTTTGCTGTGACTTGTCTGCCAAGCCACAGCAAACACTTCTGTGGCAGAAGGACCTCCACAGCAAGGCTGGTAGTCTCATGACCGCTAGCCTCATAATGAGGCCCTATAACATCCCTGTTACCTTTGGCTTTTTAAGTGAATTTTGATTTTTTTTTAAATTCTATTTCCTAACTACAACGTCCCTGTAACGTTTTTTTTTTCACTGAATATATCAATTATATATTTATATCACAGGAGAGGTGCCTGCAGCCTGTCTCTCTGGGTGTGAGAATAGGTGTGAGAGGGCCTTTCTAGGTGTATGAGTGGCTGTGAAAGTGGCTGTTGGGGTGTAAGAGAGGGTGCCTCAGTATGTTAGTGGATCTGTGAGTAGGTGCATTAGTGTCTGTGTGGGTCTGTGAATGGGTGAGTGAGCGTTTCAGTGTGTTTGTGAGTGTGTATGTGAGACTCTAATTGGGTCTGTGAGTGAGTGCGTGAGTGTCTGAGAGGGTGGGTGAGTGGGCGTATGAGTGTCTGAGTAGGTCTGTGAGTTGGTGTATAAGGGTCTGAGTAGGTGTGTGATTAGGAAAAAGAGAATGAAGAAGAGAAATTGAGAGAAAGAGAGTGAGAGGAAGAGAGATAAAGAGTTTGTTTTTTAGACTTTGATGGATTATATGCTTAGAATGAGATATTTCTGGACAAAATTAAAAGAAAAATATATGTTTTAACTAAAAAGAGTGAGATCACCTTTAAGTATGAACCTTAAACTTTTGAACTGTAAAAGAAATTAAAAAAAGAAAACAACCACGGGCACACCTAAAGTAGAACTCTCAACTTTCAGTGTGAGGGTCTGTGACCTTAACCTTTAGGCAATAGGTGACTCTTTCTTGTGTTGTTTCCAGACATATCTGTGACACTCAACCCACACTTCTGACTGGAAAGAATCTGGAATGTTCCATCACTAGGAAGGGTTAACAGTCAAAAAACTAGTAAATAAACAAACACACTGCCAAACAATACCAGGATTTCAAACTTCAGCCTGCTGAGAGACAGCACAAGACCTTGACCAGTAGCCCAGAAGTGACTGTGTTCCACTCTGCATCCAAATGTAACTATAACATTTGTACCAAACATCTTGCTAGTGTTACTCTCTGAAGTCATTGTATGGAGAGACCATTGCAATGACAATCTCTCTCTCCATCTGTCTTCCATCCCATTATGGGATGAATGGAAGAGTGAGAGAGAGGATCCATTGCGACTCCATATATACAAATTTGAATTTTCTTTAATTTCTCTAAAACTACTGAACAGTATTTAACCAAAACAAAAATGGTTACGTTCTGCACCACAGCCTATCTTTCTGACAAATTTGGTATAATTCAGTCCAGTGATTTTTGCGCTGTCACTGTTCAAAATCAGAAATTAAGGGGGAAAACATATTTTGAGACTTCCCCTTTTTCTCGGCTCTCCCTTGATGGATCACCAGGAAACTTTCCAGGTAGCAGTTGATGTGCCTGTCAATTTTCTTTGAAAAGTTTTTTGAAGATTCATCAAGCAGCACCAAAGATATAGGCAAGTAAAAAACGCTTTTTATATAGAAACTAGGTCCAAACTATAACTATCTTGTGGCAATATATGTATATCTATATAGATATATATACATAAAGTATAGCCCGGCTTAAACTGGGTGAATTGTGAGGCAGCACATTACCATTGCTAGCCTTCAGAAAAGGAGCCAACACATAGGCTAAGATCTTAAGATCTTAGAGGATAAGGAGGCTCTATCGAATCGATCACATGAATGGCTAGTCCTAAATTCATATGTGTGGGACAAGGAACCTCACATCCTATCTGCCACATTAGCACGAAAAAACAGGCATGAGGTTGCGAGATCTACCAACTCTCGTCTTCCTCCCAAAATGGAAAAGAGAGGGAGGATGGCAAACACAGGTCTGTAGATTATGTCATCAGACCAGGGAGACCCTAATCCACGTTGTTTGCATCTGCCCAGTTTGGGATGCCAGAGAAGGGAACTACTGAGGAATGAATTTAACATCCTAGGAGCCCGGTCATGCAGGTCGGCCGTTATAGCAGCCTTTGACCCAAGCAATGAAAAACTGAATGCCAGATTATTCCAGTTCCTGAGAATCTTCACTGCACTGGCAGTCCCAGAAATTCCAGTTTTGCACCCCTTAAGTAAGCAACAACAAAAAAAAGACAATTGTCCAGCCCTATAATACCAGAATTCACCCGTAGATATCAGCTAACGGTGATGTAGGGGCTTGGTCTACTTCAAATGTATCCTTTGGATAACAGGCCACCCTGTTCAGGTTAGCTTAGCTCATTCCGTCTGCCTTCCTAAAAATATAGATTTTAGGTTCTAATTGCACTTGGGTTCCCTTGTTTCTATTAAGAGGGGTTCTCTCCAGTTTTATTATTTTTATGGTCTATATTTTACTGTTCCCATGTTTGAGGGCAATGGACATATGCAGCTGTATTTTTTTGATGTGTTTCTTTTTTATTTTTTATTAACTAATAAAATAATTTCTACTTTATATATAGCCTTTTTCTACCAACTTGGTCTAATCGTAATGTGCACTACCCTCAGCTGGTACCAGTGTCAGGGGTTGACCAACCCCAAAGAACAGTAAACCCTCAAACATTTAACAGTGCTCAACTCCAGGAGAGTTGTATTGTGATTTGATTTATTAAAAAGGTATGGTTGCTGCCATATACACCACCACAAATGTGTTTCAACCAAATGGTCTTGCTCTTGATTATGTGAGTCTGTCATTACCTTCACTTTATATACATACTACTAACTCCATCTATTATGAGGCATTGTGGGACATGTAGTGCTTCACTATCAACAGTATTAAAAACAACTGGTTTAGTTAATTACAACTGGTCAGAAGGATACATCATTACATACATTTGTCATCCTATGCTAGATGGAATGTGCTGGGCATCATTGGGTTTGTTACAGTGCCTGTACTGCTGGGACAAGGGCATATTTATTATAAAGCCACACGTCTCATATTACATTCCATATGTTCTTGAGGGATGTGTAAGGAAGATATCAATGCTGATTCCCTTCTCACTGTGTCACTCCACCACCATTTCTCACATTGGCATGTCTGGTGCCACCCTCTATGATAATATAATATGCTGCAGTAGATCTACTCTTAATGTTATTGTGTAAGCATGGCAGGCTTAGCAAGCTAAGTGCCTTTAAATGATCCACATTGGATCCCCTTAACTTATGTACCTTATATATGGTGTTTCATCTGCCGCAACAGATCGGGTTTCTATGTGTCCATGGCTTAGTGCCCCTAGGTTATGGAGTGATCCACATCATCTCACATAATTTCTAGTACCCTCTCTCCCTCAATTTAATGTGTGCATTTGTTCTTACATTGCATTCAATTTACACTTAGGGGGTTATTACAACTTCGGAGGAGGTGGTAATCCGTCCCAAAAGTGGCGGATATACCACCGGACGTATTACGAATTCCATAGGATATTATGGACTCGTAATACGGCTGGTGGTATATCCGTCACTTTACCGTCACTTTTGGGACGGATTACCACTTCCTCCAAAGTTGTAATAACCCCCTTAATGTGTCTAATTATTGAAGCCTGTCCCAATCGTCTAATCATATGTACTGACGGTCAATTCTAACGCTATCCAGTGACCCATTCTTTCCTTTACAAGTAACTTCCTTCCATGATTCATAGATACAGGATTGTCCTCCATTAATAAACAGTTGTAATGAATTTGCTCAAATCATTTTGAATGTAAATTTCTTGAACCTCATTACGTCCATGCGGTGTCTTGGTTTAGAACTTTATAATCAGTCAGGACTGCAAAAGTCCCAGTTCAAGAGTTCTATCTCCTCCTTTCTCATTTCTGGGAATACGTGGTATCCCAAAGTAAAAGCAGTTCTTCTCTGGGTTCTTCTCTGGGTGTGTGTTCATGTGTTTTGCCATAGCATAGGTCAAATCTTTGTGTTGGACTACTCTAATATGTTTGAGAATCTATTTCTTTCAAGGACAAACGGTACTCCCTATATATCTCAGTCCTCAAAAACACCCAATCACGTATACTACATATACTGAGTCACAAGTGATCCATTCAATTATAATAAAGGTCGTGCCTTTGAAATCTCAGAGCTCCTTCTTGTTTTGTCCAATCCTGTATGCTTTGCATTTTTCACAGCAGGAGAAGCCCACTTGTTGTTTTTGTAGCCAGTTTATTGATTTGTTAATCGTAAAGTGACTCCTCACAATCTTATCCTTCAATGAGGGCACCTTGTGATAAGTTTCTTTTCGTCTGGGCCCTAATTTGTTCTGAATGTTAAAAATCTTTTTTCAAATATTCCAGTATTTCTTCAATATGTTGATGATCTTATGACTCTCCTTGCCGTATGTTAGCATCATTCTGATCGTATTGGCCTCTTCGCTGTTGATTTTATGCTCTTTATTCACAAATGTTCGAGCTTGTTTCTGTCTTTGTTTGATATTTCTATTTTTATCACCTCTACGCAGGAATCTCATTTCTATTTCTTAGAATTTTTCTTACATTTCCTCATCTTTAGAATAGTTTTGTTTTATTCTTATAAATTCCCCATATGGCAGGATTTTCATCAGTGAATTGGGGTGAAAGCTGGATCCATGGAAAATGCTGTTTGTTGACGTCTGTTTATATACGAGTAGTTTGTATTTGATTTTCCTCTATATATACTGTTACATCCAAAAACGGTATCTCCAAAGTATTCATATTGTATGTGAAGCTGAGGCCCACTTCATTTTTATTCAATATTTGTAAATACTTCAAGAATTCATCTTTCGTTCCATTTTATATCAAAAATAGATCATCTATGACTTAAAGCCACAGTGCTATTTTAGCAGTGTATTCCTCATTCTCCTTTCTCTAAGCTATGGTTTTCTCCCACCAGCCCATGGTAAGGTTGGCATAACTTGGAAAGAAAGAAACTCAAGTGGCTGTCCCACAGATTTGGTAACATAACTGATGATGGAAGATGAAGAGAATGTTTTTAAGACAGCTCAATCATTTCCATCAGCATACTGGAGTGTTGCAGATCTTGATTGCTTCACTGATTTAAGAAATATCTAGTTGCATTCAGGCCCAATCCCTGGCTTATGGACATGTATAATTATACAACGTCAACAGTTACAAGCAGACACCCTATATCTGTCAATTTCCTGAGGAAATTTCCGAGATCCTTTCTATAAGAGCTCAGAGTTGCCACCATTGGCTTTGTCGCGTGGGCTCTCATTATCCTAAATGAGACTACTGGATTTCTAGGCAGCAGGATCGATAACGGTATGGGGGACTGAGTCTGACCCACGTGTAAGGAACTCTGTCACCCTAAATCCGTTTTTTGCTCCGGCTAACTAGCAGTGCCTCATTTCTCCCACGGGGAAGAGATGATTGGGCAGCCGAGCGCATGACATCTTTGGAACTTCTCATGGAAGTTGTGGTCACTCAGATCCAAACCAACTCTCTCATTTACAGTATGATCTCATATACAAATGACAAAGGCAGTATAAGTTTTATATAATGTTTTAATAAAATGACTGCATTTTAGATAATAAGGCGTGAGCCGCAATAACCAGAACCATACAACACAGTAGGATTGAAATAGTCACCAGGAGAGTAAAACATAAGAACAAAGCTATCATCGTGTCTAATAGTTTCTACTCTCCCTCTGCTTGTTCTATTTCGAGCACAGCATGTTAAGCTTCTAACTTGCCTTTCCGAATCACTGGGGAGACATCAGCCCCCATACCTGAGCAAAGGCCTGTGATCTTGGTTCACCATCTGCAACGAGGCAGTCAGCGTCTAGTTGTGGTTCCCTGGTCGGAATCTCCCTCTTGCGTGTGTTGGGACAAGGAAGTGTTTTTATACGTGATCACAAAATGTCCCTACGCAGGAATGCCAAAGACTAAACTCCTACCACGTCTATCGGCAATGTACCAGACTGTATCCTTGACTGAAGCACAGAGTGAACAAGAATGTGTTATGGAGAACTCCAGTGCTGAAGTAGGCTAAACAGTGTGATATGAATATAAAACAACACCGTAGAACTGGCTATTTGAAAAATAACAGTACAAAGCCTAATAAAAAGCATTTAGAGCAAAGTGCACAGAGGCTCTAAGCTGCAAGCAAATGAATAAAATACAACCTGGGGCAAAGTGCACAAAGGCCTAAAGCCTGAAGCTAATGCGCAAACGATACGTAAAACTAACCACACTACAGCTTCAAGAAGTCGTCCACATATGTTGTAACATTCTCATAGAGAGATCCATAGCTGGATATGATCGGTCTGCCATGGGGCCTTGTTTGTGTCTTGTGTACCTTCAGAAGAAAGTATAGGGCCGGCATCACTCTACTCTCATTTTTCTGGAACAATATCTCCTCATCATTGAATAAAGCATCCATATGCCATTTCTTCAATTCATTGTTGAGTTCTATTGTCAGATAATTGAAAGGATTATTTGTTAGCTTCCTACAATTTGCGGTGTCATTCAATTGTCACATTGCCTCAATGATGTGGTCCTACCTCACCGGACGTCGCTTTCCCCATCAAGACCTGGACCAACACCACCTCAGGCCCGGTCATCGCCATCGCCATTCCCCAAGGATATAAGATCACCCGGAAGGACTACCCCAGCCATCCTGGGGAGGGTATCATCATCACCCACAAATCTAACATCCAGCTGAGCACACACTCCAAAGACCCCATTAGCCTGATGGAACACCTCAATTTCAAACTACATACCAGCCCGACATCCACCCTCAGAGGAACCCTCATTTACCGCCAACCGGGAACCCGTGCACCCTTCTCTGGATCCATCACGGACTGCATCACTGCACTAGCCATCGCAGCCACCAACTACAACCTGCTAGGAGACCTGAACTTCCACCTCGACAACCTACAAGACCCCAACACCACACCCATCCAAGACAACTTCCACAGCCTAGGGCTCCAACAGATCGTGACAGAACCAACGCACTCAGCAAGACACACCCTCATCCCCATTTTCACAACAGGAACATAAATCACCTTCAGCAATGCCTCTGAACTTCCATGGACAGACCACTGTTGCATCCACTTCACCTTCAACACACCCTCCATCCTCAGACCTCAGCACCAACCATCTCGCAGAGACTGGACAAGTCACCAATGACCAGCTCACCAACACCGTTTCTAACTCCGCCCCCTCCTTCGCACACAACGATGACCCAAACACTGCAGCACGCACTTTGCACAAATGGATCAATGACTGCACCAGCAACATAGCCCCCCTCAAGAAAAACAACAGCACCCACACTAAGAACACCAGCTGGTTCACCAAAGAACTTAGGCAATCCAGACACATCTGTCATAGACTCGAGAAAATTTGGAGAAACACCAAATCCACAAAAGCGCAAACCAACATCAGAACAGCCACCAACACACACCACCAACTCATCAGAAGCACCAAAAGAAAAGCAATACAAGGCAGACTCTCCTCACACACACACACAAAACAGCTAGGAACTTTTCAGCATCACCAAGGAGTTCGACTAACCCAACAGTGAAACAACAGACATCCCACCTTCACAAAACCTCTGCGACAGACATAATACCTACTCCGACCACAAAATCAAGACCATCTATGACGCTTCAACGAGGACATCTCACGCTCAGAAACCCTTCCACCGGAAGCCGAAACCAACAAACCAACGATCACTAAATGAAACCCCCCACCGAAGCCACTATGAAGACTATGAAGTCCATACACTCCGGGGCCCCCACGGAACCATGCCCCTACCACATCTTCAACTGAGCCGATGACATCATCGCTCCCAAGCTCCGCCTCACCATCACCCGCTCCCTAGCTGACGCCTCCTTCCCCGACGACTGGAAACATGTCAAGATCAACCCCCTCCTTAAGAAACCCTCAGCAGACTCGCCACTTTCATGGAAGTCCACAACATCCTTGATGCCTCCCAAGCCAGATTCAGAAAAAAAAGCACCAAAACAGCCCTCCTGCCCGCAACCGATGACATCCACTCCCTGCTGGACAAGGGAGACAGAGCGGAACTCATCCTGCTAGACCTACCAGTGGCCTTCGACACAGTCTTCCACCACACCCTGATACGTAGACTTCACGAAGCCGGTATTAGAGATAAAGCCCTCGACTGGATCCACTCCTTCCACTCCAGCAGAACCCAATGAGTGAGACTCACCCACTTCATCTCGGACCCCACACCCACCATCTGTGGAGTCCCTCAGGGATCCTCCCTCAGCTCTACTCTGTCCAACATCTACATGACCCCTCTGGCTGCCATTTGTAAGGAGCTACGGAATCAACATTGTCCCCTACACCAACAACACTCAACTCATCCTCTCCCTATCCGGCGAACCCAACACAGCCAGTCACAGCTTCCTTAAAGGCATGGGTAGCCAACAGGATGAAAAAAAGCTGCCGCCAACTCAACGTAAACAATACAGAAGTTCTCATCATGGGCCCACAACCCAATGCATGGAACGACTCATGGTGGCCACCCATCCTCAGAAACCCACCCACCCTCATGAACCAAGCCCGAAACCTCAGGATCAGCCTGGACGCCATACTCAACATGGACCACCAAATCAGCTCAGTCACATCCACCTGCTTACACACGTTCCACCTCCTACACAGGAACTTCAAATGGATCCCCCGGAACACAAAAAGATCATCACACACACCTTTATCACAAGCAGACTGGACTACGGCAACGTGCTCCTCATCCATTCCCAAAGGCCCTCCATGACACCAGGCCAGCCTACCTGAACAGCTGACTAAGCTTCCAAGTACCCCACAGGACCCTCCGATCATTCCAGGTCTCCCTCGCCGAAGTACTCTGCATCAGGAAATCAAGAACACAGGGACGCTCTTTCTCCTACATCGCAGCCACAGCCTGGAACACCCTCCTGCTTCACCTCAGACAAACTACCACCCTCCTCAACTTTATGAAGGAGCTGAAGACATGGCTTTTTGGAGAACCACATCACTGATGGTAGCTACGTAACCTGCCCCCCAGTGCCTTGAGACTCTTACAGATCGGTAGCTGCACTGTATAAGCAATGCCTGATTGATTGATTGATTGATTGATATTGATATTGATATTGATATTGATTGATATTTATCCAAGATAACCACATTACTTCCCTTCTCTGCTGGTTTGATCTCTATTGTGTCATTTCTCATCAGTTCCTCCAGTACTTTCCATTCCTTTTTAATTAGATTCTCTTATCTGTTGCAATGTTATCTGTTGCAATGTTGTACTTTCTCCATTTGTTCTCATCCAGATACAACTAAATCATGAAATGTATCAGTTCTATTGCCTGGCATGAGAGAACAACAGAATTTTGATTTAGTTTTGAATTCCATACGGGTAAAGTTGTCAATATTATCTCCAATTCATCCAATATTTGTGATTCTGTCATCTCTTCATCATTGAGATTGTACATGAGGTTGTAGGCAGTTTTAAGATCCACTATTTCTGCTAGTCTAATGTCTATGGTGGGAACCAGAGAGACACTCTAACATTGTCTGATGTTCTTGGATTTGGAAAATACATTTGCCAATTTAAGCTTCCTTATTAGTTTGTAATGGTTGATTCTTGTTTCCACATCATCATAGTGTTTCTCTGGGCAGAAGGTTCGGCCTATGTTCAGCACAGTAATTTCATGTTGGTTCAGTGTGTGCTTTGACAAATTGATTATCAAGTTTTTATCTCCAGTGTTTTCCAGCTGTGTTGTTACTGTTTTCTGTTTTCTGACAGCTCCAAAAATGGTAGCCTTTTGTTCTTTCTGGACCCTCTTTGCGTCTTTCTTCGCTTCTTCGATCTGACTGTTGACCTCTTCCCTGCCCTCAACCTCGCCCTCTGGGTGTTCTCTGATTTAGCTTCTTCTTGTCTACAAAGCTGTTTGATGTGAGATTTGAGATGTTCCTCCCCTTTCACTAAGGTTTGTATCTGACTCACTGAGTGTTACATCAGGGTATTCATTAATCGGACCAGTATATAATTGTTGTTTTAATACATTGAATCTCTTTGCAAGCGTAAATATTGCCACTCTCTCTCTCTATACATATATATATATATATATATATATATACGTTTGACATTTGAGGGAGGGTTCTGCGGTTTGTACATAAATATCCCTGTTGCTGAATTTGATGGGCTCTTTTTGTAATTTCTTAACTCCAAGATCAATGATATTTTTGCCTGTTTTATGGACATAATATTTTTTTCTGTTGACATCATATTAACATCTAGAGGACTTTCTTACCATTTTTATGAATTGTGTAACTATTTATTCATAATTTAATTCAATATTGTTATTAAGACTAATTGAGATATTTATATATCAGCATCAACTGTATAGAATTTTGGTTATTAACATCCATTATCTATATTCGTCCTTTTTACATATCTTTTATTGCCATTCCTTGATATAAATTGATTGCAATTATTCCATTTATTGATTTATAGCTTGTGTATAGATTGATTGTATTGTAATTAATTTATAGTACACATATTTCTCTATCTATCTATTTATATATTATGCTTTTAAAATTATCAAGTAAAAAGTGGACAATATTTTGATAATAGAGAGTAAGAAAAAAAGAAAAAAAGAAAAAAATATGTATATGGGTTGTTCTCTTCCTCCCCTTTCTTACGAGGCCTTCCTGAAAGTGTTTCCTGGCCCCCCGGTCGCAGCTGTGCTGCGATCGGGGGCCAGAAACAGTTTGAGAAGGCCTCGTAAGAAAGGGGGAGAGTCTCCCCTTTCTTACGAGGCCTTCTCAAAGTGTTTCCTGGCCCCCGATCGCAGCACAGCTGCGATCGGGGGCCAGGAAACACCACTAGACGCCAGGGATTTCACTTTGGGGGGGCGGCCCCCTCGGAAAACGGGCCGCCCCCCCCCCCGGGGGCATAATTAATAAAAATAAAAAAAGGTAGGTGCCCCCTGGGGGGGGGGCGCGATTGCGCCCCCCCCCCCAGGGGATTGTTTTTTTTTTTTTTTTTAAATAATGAAAAAAAATAAAAAATGACAGGGGGTCGCCCGTCGGCAGGGTGACCCCCTGTGGGGGCAATTTTTTTTTTAGATGTTGTAGGGTTTCCCTGGGGGCCATTTTGGCCCCCAAGTAAACTATACAACAACTAAAAAAAATAGATCTATATATAGATCTATATTTATATATCTATGTAGATAGATATATCTATGTACATGGATATATCTGTAGATATATCTATGTACATAGATATATATATATATATAGAGGTAGATCTATATATACCAAAGAGATTTATAAAGTGTGCTACTCACCTGTGAGGGTCTCAAGGCGCTTGGGGGGGGGTGGGGGGAGGGAAAGGGGCTGGGAGGTTCACTGTTCGAAAAGCCAGGTTTTGAGGCCCTTCCTGAAAAGAAGTAGGTTTTGGGTCTTGCGAAGGTGGGTTGTGAGGGCGTTCCAGGTTTTGGGTGCAAGGTAGGAGAAGGATCTGCCCCCGGTGGTGGTGTGTTTGATGCGGGGGACAGAGGCGAGAGAGAGGTCAGCTGAGCGGACGTTTCGTGTGGGGGTGTGGAAGGTGACTCTCGTTGAGGTAGGCAGGGCCTGTGTTGTGGAGTGATTTGTGTGCGAGGATGAGGATCTTGAAGGTGATCCTTTTGTCAATGGGGAGCCAGTGGAGGGATTTGAGGTGTGGAGAGATGTGTTCGTGTCGGCGGAGGTCGAGGATGAGTCGTGCTGCTGAGTTCTAGATGCGTGTAGTTTGCGCTTGAGTTTTAGAGTGGTGCCGGCATAGAGGGCGTTTCCGTAATCAAGCCTGCTGCTGTGTGCGTGAGTGACAGTTTTTCTGGTCTCTGTGGGGATCCATTTGAATGTTTTTCAGTATACGGAGTGTGTTGAAGCATGAGGAGGTGAGAGCGTTGATTTGTTGGGTCATCGAGAGGGAGGAGTCTAGGATGATGCTGAGGTTGCGTGCGTTGTTGGCGGGGGTGGGTGCAGGGCCTAGCGTGGTGGGCCACCATGAGGGGTCCCAGGTGTTTTTGTGTGGGCCAAAGAGGATTATTTCGGTTTTGCTTGAGTTGAGTTTCAGGTGATTGGCTGTCATATATATCACTTTTGTCAATATGTGTGTGGTTTCCCTGGGGGGAAAAGGGTCCGACTTGTCTAGTGGCAGTTTTAGTGCCATAAAGAAGCGCAGAAGGTTTATATGCCTACTGCAAAGAGCAAATCTGTATTTTATGTAAATAGCTGAGTACATTAGCAAAGTCTATGGAGAGATGAAGGGCACTTTTGCTGGGTGGTAATGAGGGAATCCGAGGAGGAGGGAGTGGGAGCACCAATAATGATTGTTGGACTGGGCGCAGGAGGTGCTAAAGACTGTGACGAATGGTATGTGACAAGGTGTTTTTTGAGTGTCTTGAAAGTACGTGCTGATTGAGGGAAGAAGCGCAGGTAAGGTGGCCTCTACTGTTGCACGTATCTCACACACCATCGATTTTGTGACTGTCTACGTAGGCTAGTGTTTTAGAGCAACAGTTTAGCCAATAGCAGAGATGGCATCTTGATGGATGACTGCTGCCTACACTCGGGTTATAGAGGACCGCTCTGACATAGGATCAGAGACTGAGACATCAGATACTGAGACAGCATCTGAGGGATAGGACAATGGCGCAGACTCTGGGAGTGATTTTTCAGTCAGAGGAGTCCCATTCGATAACTCCTCTTCCAGTACATTATGAGGGAGGTGATGAGGACAGTCCTGCTGTCCCTTCGCAAGCTGTTTGTGCAACTGGGTAATAGTGGGTTAGGTCAACCCAGAGAGCAGGTGAATGTGGCGGCAAGCAGAGAGAGAGTGCTCTCTTGGGAGCTCCCCAATTTAGTTCAGCCCCAAATTCCACCACCCAAATCATATTGTGGAGACATCAAAATTATCCATGGCAAAACAAACTGGTTTTGTAAGGCAGGCACCTGTGTTTTTGGTCCTGGATTCGGCGGCCATATAGAGAAACACACTAAACCCAAACATTTCTGGAAACTAGACATTCGGGGGAGTCCACAGAGGTGTGACTTGTGTGGCTTCCCCAAAGTTTTCTTACCCAGAATACCCTGCAAAGCTGAAATGTTGAAAAAAAACTAAATGTTTCTCGCATTTCTGTCACACAAACTACAGGAATATGCTGGGATCCACAATATTCCTACCACCCAGTGACTCCTCACCTGTCCTGATAAAAACACTACCCCACTTGAGTGCCTACACCTAGTGTCTGTGTCAGGAATGGATCACCCCAGGGTCAACAGCTGCCTCACGTAAGGACCAACATTGACCGTTGTGTGATCTATTCCTGTCGCAGGCACCAGGCCTAACCACACAAGTGAGGTATCATTTTTATCGGGAGGCTTGGGGGAACGCTGGGTCGAAGGAAATTTGTGGCTCCTCTCAGATTCCAGAACTTTCTGTCACCGAAATGTGAGGAAAACTTGTTTTTTTAGCCACTTTTTGAGGTTTGCAAAGGATTCTGGGTAACAGAACCTGGTCCGAGCCCCGCAAGTCACCCCTCCTTGGATTCCCCTAGGTCTCTAGTTTTCAGAAATGCACAGGTTTGGTAGGTTTCCCTAGGTGCCGGCTGAGCTAGAGGCCAAAATCTACAGGTAGGCACTTTGCAAAAAACAGCTCTGTTTTCTGTGATGTGTCCACGTTGTGTTTTGGGGCATTTCCTGTCGCGGGCGCTAGGCCTACCCACACAAGTGAGGTATCATTTTTATCGGGAGACTTGGGGGGACGCTGGGTGGAAGGAAATTTGAGGCTCCTCTCCGATTCCAGAACTTTCTGTCACCGAAATGTGAGGAAAACTTGTTTTTTTAGCCACTTTTTGAGGTTTGCAAAGGATTCTGGGTAACAGAACCTGGTCCGAGCCCCGCGAGTCACCCCATCTTGGATTCCCCTAGGTCTCTAGTTTTTAGAAATGTACAGGTTTGGTAGGTTTCCCTAGGTGCCGGCTGAGCTAGAGGCCAAAATCTACAGGTAGGCACTTTGCAAAAAACAGCTCTGTTTTCTGTGATGTGTCCACGTTGTGTTTTGGGGCATTTCCTGTCGCGTGCGCTAGGCCTACCCACACAAGTGAGGTATCATTTTTATCGGGAGACTTGGGGGGACGCTGCGTGGAAGGAAATTTGAGGCTCCTCTCCGATTCCAGAACTTTCTGTCACCGAAATGTGAGGAAAACTTGTTTTTTTAGCCACTTTTTGAGGTTTGCAAAGGATTCTGGGTAACAGAACCTGGTCAGAGCCCCGCGAGTCACCCCATCTTGGATTCCCCTAAGTCTCTAGTTTTCAAAAATGTACAGGTTTGGTAGGTTTCCCTAGGTGCCGGCTGAGCTAGAGGCCAAAATCTACAGGTAGGCACTTTGCAAAAAACAGCTCTGTTTTCTGTGATGTGTCCACGTTGTGTTTTGGGGCATTTCCTGTCGCGGGCGCTAGGCCTACCCACACAAGTGAGGTATCATTTTTATCGGGAGACTTGGGGGGACGCTGGGTGGAAGGAAATTTGAGGCTCCTCTCCGATTCCAGAACTTTCTGTCACCGAAATGTGAGGAAAACTTGGTTTTTTAGCCACTTTTTGAGGTTTGCAAAGGATTCTGGGTAACAGAACCTGGTCAGAGCCCCGCGAGTCACCCCATCTTGGATTCCCCTAGGTCTCTAGTTTTCAAAAATGTACAGGTTTGGTAGGTTTCCCTAGGTGCCGGCTGAGCTAGAGGCCAAAATCTACAGGTAGGCACTTTGCAAAAAACAGCTCTGTTTTCTGTGATGTGTCCACGTTGTGTTTTGGGGCATTTCCTGTTGCGGTCGCTAGGCCTACCCACACAAGTGAGGTATCATTTTTATCGGGAGACTTGGGGGGACGCTGGGTGGAAGGAAATTTGAGGCTCCTCTCCGATTCCAGAACTTTCTGTCACCGAAATGTGAGGAAACTTGTTTTTTTAGCCACTTTTTGAGATTTGCAAAGGATTCTGGGTAACAGAACCTGGTCAGAGCCCCGCGAGTCACCCCATCTTGGATTCCCCTAGGTCTCTAGTTTTCAAAAATGTACAGGTTTGGTAGGTTTCCCTAGGTGCCGGCTGAGCTAGAGGCCAAAATCTACAGGTAGGCACTTTGCAAAAAACAGCTCTGTTTTCTGTGATGTGTCCACGTTGTGTTTTGGGGCATTTCCTGTCGCGGGCGCTAGGCCTACCCACACAAGTGAGGTATCATTTTTATCGGGAGACTTGGGGGGACGCTGGGTGGAAGGAAATTTGAGGCTCCTCTCCGATTCCAGAACTTTCTGTCACCGAAATGTGAGGAAAACTTGTTTTTTTAGCCACTTTTTGAGGTTTGCAAAGGATTCTGGGTAACAGAACCTGGTCAGAGCCCCGCGAGTCACCCCATATTGGATTCCCCTAGGTCTCTAGTTTTCAAAAATGTACAGGTTTGGTAGGTTTCCCTAGGTGCCGGCTGAGCTAGAGGCCAAAATCTACAGGTAGGCACTTTGCAAAAAACAGCTCTGTTTTCTGTGATGTCCACGTTGTGTTTTGGGGCATTTCCTGTTGCGGGCGCTAGGCCTACCCACACAAGTGAGGTATCATTTTTATCAGGAGACTTGGGGGGGCGCTGGGTGGAAGGAAATTTGAGGCTCCTCTCCGATTCCAGAACTTTCTGTCACCGAAATGTGAGGAAAACTTGTTTTTTTAGCCACTTTTTGAGGTTTGCAAAGGATTCTGGGTAACAGAACCTGGTCAGAGCCCCGCGAGTCACCCCATCTTGGATTCCCCTAGGTCTCTAGTTTTCAAAAATGTACAGGTTTGGTAGGTTTCCCTAGGTGCCGGCTGAGCTAGAGGCCAAAATCTACAGGTAGGCACTTTGCAAAAAACAGCTCTGTTTTCTGTGATGTGTCCACGTTGTGTTTTGGGGCATTTCCTGTCGCGGGCGCTAGGCCTACCCACACAAGTGAGGTATCATTTTTATAGGGAGACTTGGGGGGACGCTGGGTGGAAGGAAATTTGAGGCTCCTCTCAGATTCCAGAACTTTCTGTCACCGAAATGTGAGGAAAACTTGTTTTTTTAGCCACTTTTTGAGGTTTGCAAAGGATTCTGGGTAACAGAACCTGGTCAGAGCCCCGCGAGTCACCCCATCTTGGATTCCCCTAGGTCTCTAGTTTTCAAAAATGTACAGGTTTGGTAGGTTTCCCTATGTGCCGGCTGAGCTAGAGGCCATAATCCACAGGTAGGCACTTTGCAAAAAAACTGCTCTGTATTTTGTGAAAAAATGGGATGTGTCCACGTTGTGTTTTGGGGCATTTCCTGTCGCCGGCGCTAGGCCTACCCACACAAGTGAGGTATCATTTTTTTCGGGAGACTTGGGGGAACATAGAATAGCAAAACAAATGTTATTGCCCCTTATCTTTCTCTACATTTTTTCCTTCCAAATATAAGAGAGTGTGTAAAAAAGACGTCTATTTGAGAAATGCCCTGCAATTCACATGCTAGTATGGGCACCTCGGAATTCAAAGATGTGCAAATAACCACTGCTCCTCAAAACCTTATCTTGATCCCATTTTGGAAATGCAAAGGTTTTCTTGATACCTCTTTTTCACTCCTCATATTTCAGCAAATGAATTGCTGTATACCCAGTATAGAATGAAAACCAACTGCAGGGTGCACCTCATTTATTGGCTCTGGGTACCTAGGGTTCTTGATGAACCTATAAGCCCTTTATATCCCCGCAACCAGAAGAGTCCAGCAGATAAAACGGTATATTGCTTTCAGAAATCTGACATCGCAGGAAAAAGTTACAGAGTAAAACATAAAGAAAAATGGCTGTTGTTTTCAGCTCAATTTCAATATTTTTTTATTTCAGCTGTTATTTTCTGTAGGAAAACCTTGTAGGATCTACACAAATGACCCCTTGCTGAATTCAGAATTTTGTCTAGTTTTCAGAAATGTTTAGCTTTCCGGGATCCAGCATTGGTTTCACACCCATTCCTGTCACTAACTGGAAGGAGGTTGAAAGCACCAAAAATAGTAAAAATGGGGTATGTCCCAGTAAAATGCCAAATTTGCGTTGGAAAATGTGGTTTTCTGATTCAAGTCTGCCCGTTCCTGAAAGGTGGGGAGATAGTGATTTCAGCACCAGAAACCCTTTGTTGATGGCATTTTCAGGGAAAAAACCACAAGCCTTCTTCGGCGGCCCTTTTTTCCCATTTTTTTGGAAAAAACTAAATTTTCACTGTATTTTGGCTATTTTCTTGGTCTCCTCCAGGGTAAACCACAAACTCTGGGTACCATTAGAATCCCTAGGATGTTGGAAAAAAAGGACGCAAATTTGGCGTGGTTAGCTTATGTGGACAAAAAGTTATGAAGCCCTAAGCTCGAACTACCCCAAATAGCCAAAAAAGGGCTCAGCACTGGGGGGGAAAAGGCCCAGCAGCTAAGGGGTTAACCTGCATTTGAACTTTTTTCAATAAATTGAAGCCGATGAGATTATATATAAGTGGTTTTTTGACTCTACATTTTTTCGAGCTTGTTTGGATGTTGTGCAGCTCTTGGTGTGCGATGCATTGCACCAGTTTTTTGAATACATATATATATATATATATATATATATATGAACACTGAGCACAGCGTGTCTCATTTTCTCCAAAGCGTCGGTGGTGCCAGTACCATACGCTCGCGACTGCGTCCAAATGCACACTTTTCCTCCGCTATCCATAAAGGAATACGGCAGTCCACAGCTGTGGAAGAAAGATATTTATTGACATGCTAAGGAATGTGTTTCAGCATTTTCCGCCTTTGTCAACCTCGCGGTCACCATCTTAGACTCTCTTATTTATATCGTACTCTCAAAACATATCTTAGCATTGAATAAAATTCAGTACAATTTTTGTTATTCAGTTTGGTAGCCAGAATTATATTGTTTTCACAATTAATTATGTGAAAATCATTTATTTTGCCACATTCAAAAATATTCTTTGTGAAACCGCTCCAAACTGTGTACACCGATGCCGATAGTGCTACAATTTCCCTTAAGCATATCGTAAAGTGTCTGACGGTTGGCACATCCTGGCAACATAACAAGACATTAATTTAACATGCGTACATAATTTTATGATATCAAGGAACAAAAATCATGCCAAATAATTTTATAACTAAGAAATTGCTTAGAATTCATGGGTAATCTTTGATAGCCTATGCCATCCATATTTTTTTAAAATAATATATATGCAGTGGTTTACTACTTTTTAATCCCATCATTTCTTAAGTGTGCAACATAAGTATATACATTTACTCAAATATACCAAATGTATTTTAAATTTTTGTACACACCTGTCAATACTTTTATGTATTTCCTATTTCACCAATACAATTTATTGCAAATGTAGGTGCATTTCCTCACTACTGTTTATCCCACTTGGTTCTTTAGTATCTAATCTAATTATATACTTTGATTCCAATATTCTTAATTTCAACTCTCTATTACCACCTCTGATGTCTCTTTTTATTCCATCAATCACACTGTATTTAATTTCCCATCATGTACATCATGTATATGCCGTGCAACAGGATAGGTATCATCCTTATTCAATATTGCTCGTAAATGCTGTAAAATTTGCTTGGGAACCTGCATTTTCGTGCTCCCTACATACAATTTAGGACAACTATACCTTAAAATATAAACCACAAAATCGCTCTTACATGTATATCGCCCCTTAATTTTGTGTACTATTGTTTGTCCGATCACAAAAGATTTTATACTTTCACAATTTTTACATGCTTTGCACTTGTAAAATCCATCCTGTAACTGCAGCCACACCTTATCCTTATCTTGTTTCCTAATATCGCTTTTGACCAATGTATCCCTCATTGATATACTTCTTCTGAAGTCTATTTGATATTTCCATCTCTATCACAGGATCACTTTTTAGTACATGCCAGTGCTTACTTAGAATTCTTCTAATCTGACAGTGTGTTGTATTGTGCGTAGTTATAAATCTTTGGGTGCCTGTTCCTGCCTTACTGCTTTTCTTCTTCGTATTTTTATCTCCTATATCAAATAGCAGAGATTGTCTAGAATGTAATTTAACTTTGTTTCTCGCCATCTCTAATGTCAGATCTGAATAGCCTCTTAATCTGAGTCTTTCAAATGTCTCTTTCTGTATTATCTCAAAGTCTTTTTCTGTACTACAAATTATTTTGGCTCATAATAACTCCCCTAAAGGAATACTTTCTTTTAACTTGCTGCAAATATGCTATTACCTGCAGAAGGTTTTCTGTATACTGTAGTTGTCATTCTACCTTAATCTGCCTTCATCTTAACATTTAGAAATGCAATCTCATGTGTGTGTGTATTACCCACAAATTTCAAGTTCAAGTCATTGTCATGAATTTGTTGAATAAATCTTCTTGCACTATCTGTACTGCCTGTCCATATAATGAAGATACCATCTTAACCACATAACAATATTTTCATTCCATATCTTCAGTGGAGGATCTGCTCATCCCACCACCCCATGTACAAATTTGCATAACTTGGAGCAAAACAAGTTCTCGTTGCTGTCCCACAATTCTGTTAAAAAATGTAATTGTTAAAGAAACAAATATTGTGTTTAAGACACCACTCAATCATTGTGATTAACATTGTGCTATGTTTATAAAATGTAATTGGTCTTGCTCTCAAAAAATGTTCCACTGCTCTTATTCCATCCTGATGTGGAATACTAGTATATAATGCCATGACATCAAGGGTCATGAGAAGCATATCAGACTCCCAGCTCACAGCAAGGATTCTATGTAAACAAATCTGTGCTATACCTCGAATATGATGGTAGACTTATCACTAATGGATACAAGAATACTTCAATATATTGTGATACAAATTAAAACATACACCCCTGTATTGGCACAATGGGTCTACCAGGTGGTTTTACCTCATTTTTGTGTATCTTTGGAATCAAATAAAAAACAGCAATCTAGGATGGTCAACCTTCAGAAACCTATATTTCTCACTGTTGATTAATCCCTGTTCTTTCCTCTACAAATCAGTCAATATTGAATATGTTAATAACTTCAAAATGGAATTTGATGAAGAATTCTTAATGTGCTTGGCAGTTATTTGGAAAATGAAATACATCTGAAAGAAATCTGACAGACCTGACACATATTGACTCACAACTATATAAATGCTATCCACAGTTTGGGATCAGTTTGTTCCTCTTCAACTTTAGGGACATGTACCACCCACTGCATTTTTCACAAACCATTGATGCTACTTTGAGAGAAGAGGATGAGAAATATTACTAGGCAACAGCCTTTCTGGTTAAATAGTAAAGCAATTATAGGGGCTGCCTCCATTTTCTTTCAGTGGAACAGAAGGCAGCATTAGGGCAGAGAGGTACTGATTTACTGTCAATGCAATGAGGAAGGGGTCTTGATTGCAAAGGTAATCAACAAAACATGGCAAGATGAGAGGAGGCAGGTAGAGGAGAAATTATGCAAGAGTCAGCCAGCTGAATTTCTTCCTGGAGGACTAACTGGAGCCTATCTCCATCTCACCCCTCCCCTCTCCACAATGCATCCAAAACTGCCCTATGGGTTGTGACTTCTGGACAACATTAATGTGGTTCCTGGTAAGATCAAAAAGCTTATTATCCTCCACACCCCCTACTTTCCATAGAAAGCAAGTTTCCAAGGTCATATGTGACAAGGTAAGCCAATCCCATTTTTTCTATGAAATATGGGTCACACTGGATTAAACAATACTACAAGTCTCGGAATTCTATGAGAAAACTGGCATTGGGCTATCTAGTCACACATGAACCTGGAAAAATTTAAAGTAATTGCTCTCTATCGGTCTATAAAAACAAACCTAAAAACACTTATCTACATCTGGCCTTCACTCATTCCTGCAATGTTATTCATCCATCACTGCTCGTAGATGCCCTCTATCACAAGCAGAAACAATTTTTACAACATGTTAATGTTTTTTTACAACTGCTTATACAGCCAGAATTATTGCTTCAGCTGGGGCAAATATCAGTGCAACTCCAGCAGAGTAACACACAGGACAGGCTTTGTAATGTGCACTATGTACACTGATAGGTAGGTTCCTATGCCAACAAGGTAACCTAAACAACATAGAAACATGTTATCCATTGTTTTTTTTTAATCTAAAGCAGAATGTCAATATGTGTGACATGTGTTTAAAAACAGACTAAACAGGACAATGCTCACTTGTTTTCAGTCCAAAACAGAAATGTAAAAATGTGTCTTCCCATGTCTTTTAATTGCACTCAAATTTCACTGCGAGAAAGCTAGGCTTTTTTGCAGATGTCCCCTCGCTTTTTGCCTAAGGGTAATTTGCAGTTTAATGATAAGCAGGGACATAATGCAAATTGTTGTATAAGCCTGGTGAGGGAAAAATAACTGCCAATTTAATTCTTCCCCAGGGTAGCACATTAGCTCCACAGGCTAACATGAGAAGACTTTATTTAACATTAATGATAGTGAGCTAAAAATATCATTCAAGAAGTCTAATTATTAGAATAAATCCAACAACGTACAAAGGTTTGATTTATTATAATTATTACAGTGAAAGAGTTTTAGAACTCTTTCCTTAGGTTACCTAAAACCAGCCCTGTTGTATCCTTTCCTGACTGATCAGCCTTAGACCGAATGAGCGAAGCAGACTTATTGATGATTAAAGTGGCCTGGGCTGAGACAATCAGGATGTCTGGTGGAAGGAAATCTGCAGCAGCAGATGCCAGAGCAGGAACGGACCAAGGTGGACAAACTGGTCTTCAAAGGAGGGAAAGACTTTTGGGACAGAAACCAGACCTCCACCATTTCCTGCACCCCAGACAGATAGGACCCCTTGTAATTCGATTAGGATGGGCTGGAAGGTAATATAGGAAACAGTTAGCCACATCTGTGGATGGGCTTAACCAGACCTGAACTTCCAGGAGAGATTTTCTCTTTTTTGTGATTTCTGGGACAGAAATATGCCACACTTCTAAATAAGTGGTCATCAGAGAGGGTGGCAACCTGTACCCCATTGGTCAGGGTTGTCTCCCTGCTTGCCAGCTGAGAAACCTGGATAAAGGTGGGAGATCTACTCAACAACACATATCCCTTCCTGGAATTACCATGAGAATAATGACTGCCCTGATGAACCCCTGGTCTACACCGCAAGAGGACTGCACCTGCTGCACACTTTGGGCTTCACAAAGGTGGACTTTACCTGGCTTCAATAGGATTCTTGATGCACTCATAAGGCTTCATAACAAAAGGACATTGCCTGTCTTAAAGAATAAAGAGTGGACACTCTAATCAGCAAAAAGTAGAAAAGTACTGGAAGGGCTACCTGAAATATCAACAACAATGACAAATCCAGCTTACAAACGTCACCCAGATTTTACTTGGATTGACCAGGTGCACTGTAGGAGTTGTAGTCCCAAATCCCAAGAGGCAAACCAGAGCTTCTAAACCCTTCATTGCTGCTCTGGACCACTGTTTCTGCATCAGGAAACACTTCTGGAAGTAAGTGTAAGATTGTAACATTGCGGGCGGCCTGAACACTTGACTTTGTTCCAGTCCAGTGCAAATGTTTCTAACCTTTTGAGAGCTATTTGCTTCTAATGGCTAGTTTTACTTTTAATCTCCAGAAATGCATAACTCTGGTTCCCTACATTGGATTATTATCATTTTGAGGTCATTTTTTAGATAAACTGATGCTCTATTTGTATAAATTGGTATTCTTTTTTTATTGTGTTGTGTCTTACTTATTTGGTGTTTTGTTGATATTAAATGCTTTGCACACCTGTTTACTAAATTAAGCCTGACTGCTTGTAAGCCAAGCTATCAAGGGTTGACCAAGGATTAATTTATTGAGACCTTGGCTACACCTTATGAGTGATTGTGACCTTATTACTAGCTGTAGGAACCTAAATGCACCTATTGATAAACCACTTTTCAAAATTCACTTTCTCACGTATACTGGTGTACTAATATATCGTAATGGCACAATATCGAATTCAGCTCATAGCTGTTAAAAAAAACAGGACTTGCACCACAAAACAAACAAATGGTATACACTGGTAAGTTCAATCTTATATTATGTTTCCCTGACGCAATAATATATCTGTTTAATAAAGCCAGGGTAGCTGTATGCCTTTTCCCACACATCCCCTTTGGTACATGCTTAATAAGTGGGCATGTTTATTAACTGATTTTATATGACACCTGCACTGACACTTGCAAAGTAAACGTACCATTATGACATTGTAGCCCTTGTTTTAATTATCATCAAAATAAATTTGTTCGCCTCTCAAAATGAGTGTTGAAACCATACACCTATAATTTTCTTCTTTGATTTACAATGACTAACTCCTCTATGTATATCTGCTTCTCCTGTTTCAGTCATACAACATGGCCTAATGTCAACCTTCAAACCATCCTTAACTGAGACACCAGGGAACATCCTGGTAGCAGCAATTAGGCCCTCGACTATCCATCCGTCAGGTAAGTCCAGGAACCTATGATCACAGTTTCTACATCTCATCACTTCACAATTTTTTTTTATTTTTTTTGTGTGAGTATAGTAAATGTTTGCAGATTATTTCTGGTGGTTGTTGGAAAATGGCCCTCTCTGAAGGGTCACCTGCTAACAAGTGCTAAAGTACACTTGTTCTCTCCCTGAAACATGGCAACATTGGCTCATACCCAATTGTTTTTTTTTTATTTACTTGTAAGTCCCTGGTAAAGTGTACTGCAAGTGCCTATGGCCTGTAAGTTAAATGCTACTAGTGGGACTGCAGCACTGATTGTGCCATCCACATAAGTGATCCCCTTAACAATGTTCCAGGCCTGCCAATGCAGAGCCTTGTGTGCTGTTTCACTGCCACTCTGACTTGGCTTTTAAATCTACTAGCCAATCCTTAAATTCTCATTTTATTACATATAGGTCACCTCTACAGTAGGCCCTAGGTAGCTCAAAGGGCAAGGTGGTATGTAAGTAAAAGACAGGACATGTACTTGTAGGTTTTATATGTCTTTGTAGTGAAAAACAACCAAAGTCATTTTCACCACTGCAAAGCCTTATCCTTTCAAACGCCAGCATAAGGAACTCCCTTATATACCTGTAGGTGGTAATATCTGATCTGAGAGGAGTGGCATTGTCATGTTTGGTATGGTTGGAATGGAAGTGAGAGATCCTGCTTACGGATGAAGTTGGAATTACCATTACCATTTCTCTACACTAACTGCTCTCTGTGCCTTACAGCCTGTCTCCAATCCAGTCCTGGTCTCTGCTGACTGATAGCTCCTCTTATGCATTTCACCCACACAGCCATAAACACAGGACACTCAGATGCATCTGCATTCATCTGCATACTGATGGGTTGCACTGGGTAGGAAGAGTGGATGGGCTCTCACTTATACTTCAAAGGCTAATGGTCTGACTCCACACAAAGTACTGATAATCCCCCAAAGACTTCCTGGCAGACAGGACTGGGTTGAAAGGAGAACTCGTGCACTTCAAAACCACTCTTTGAAGTTGAAGTTTGCCCCACTTCAACATTTGGGCTTGTATACTTGGTTTGTGATCCCCTCAAATCAGACGCTTCTGGACCTACAACTTGACTCTGTCAAAGGGACTGTCGTGCTGCCCAAAGGGCTCATCTGAACTGCTTTGCTGGAAGGACTGCTCTCCTGCTTGTTGCCCTACTTCCTGCTGCTCCCTGACTCAGCTGGAAGGACTTTCCCTTACCCCACAAGTGATCTCCAAGGGCTTGGACTCTTGTTTGGAAGTCTCAGGACCATCAACAACTTTATGAGAGGGAGAAAATCTGCTGCTCCAGGAAATGGAAACAATCCCTGCAAAAAACAAAGTACTATCTGTAGAATCGACGCAGCACCTGTGTAGTGGCTGAAAAGTTGCTGCAGCGGCTCCCAAATCTATGCAGCACCTGTTTCCTCATTGCAGCACACTTTAGATTTTCGACACATCGTCCCTTGGCGTCAAAATATCCCTGCATCACAGTAAGGAGCCAAAGCTGTGCACCTAGAAATTGACACATCACCTTGCCCCAAGGAAATAATGAGCACATTACTTCTCCAGTGCCTGAAAAATTGATGCATCGCTTTACTTTCTGACACATCCCCCACCCCTTGAGAACCTCCGTGTTTTTATTTTTGATGCATCCAAGTTACTTTGTGCTAAAAAGATACAACCATCGATTCCTATGGACTAAGACTTACCTAAACCTTTCAAAAGTGATATCTTGGCTTGTGCATATTGGATTCTTGTTGTTTTGGCCTTATTGTATTCAGATAAATATTATCTATTTTCCTAAACTGGAGTGTAGTACATTTTGTGGTATTTGCACTGTGTTACTGTATGAGTTATTGCACAAATACTTAACACATTGCCTTCTAAGTTGAGCCTGCCATCTCTGTGCCAAGCTACTGGAGGGTGAGCACAGGATAATTTAGGTTGTGTTGTGACAGGGTGCATGTCTCTGCCAACTAGATACCCAATTGCTAGCAGTGGTATGTCTCTCTAATGTGTCTGGATATGTGGTCATGATGACATGTAGATGAATGCCATAAATTGAACCTACATGCTATCTCTATAGGTACTGGATCTAGATATACTTTGGAAACACCAGCTACAATGACTCCAAGCCACTGACCTCATGGGAATCGGCAAAACAGTCTGTATTGGTGCTGGTGGATTTACATTGTTAGTATATAATAATCGTATCCATGGATCAACCCATAATAGGAAAGTATGTCCTACATTCACATGGTGCTAACTGTATTCTTTATTTTCAGAACAATGTGTAATAAAGTACTGTGTTGAGAATTTGACAGAACACTACACATTTTGAATTTCATCTGTTGAAATTTTCTTCTTCCAGGTTCTTGGATCATTAAGCTGGACAATGATCTTGAGCAGTCTATTAGAAAAGGGTGGGGGACAATCCAGGAAGAGAATCTGATCCTCCTGCAAGCAACAATATCTGCAGGCAGAATTGCTCACCAAGAAGAAGAGAAGAAGGAAGAAACAGGGCAGGTTAAGGAGGAGTGGGCCTGGTACAAAAAAGGACATTACTGCCTCACACATAAAATCTTAAAGAAAGTCACTTCACTGTCAGGGGTAATTGTTACTCTTAAATCTCTTCTGAGAATTGGCACTTTCCAGCCATTAGCCAAGAGGATATGGGTGTAGCCTCTACTTACCTTTTACCATAACTTACCTCCAATTAACACCCAGAACACAGGTCTTTCTGTACAATCTCCTACAGATTTTGCTCATGAAGGTGCAGCTATCTATATATTACACAGTGGTGGTCACCATTCAATAGGTATAGTTATAAAAAAATCATGTTTTGTTTTCCTATTAACTTTAGAGCCGATTGAAGAATCTTCACCAAACTTTCCCAAAACAATTTCATCCATCTCAGCTCCTTCCTCAAAAGTTTTGGGGTGATCTGACAAGCAAGAGCCAAGAAAAAGGTGGGGGGGGGACCCAGAACCCATTTTCCCCTTTCATTTTTCCGGTGTAAATTCAGACACAACTAACTGAATGCATCTACACCAAATTTAGCAGAAAGCTAGACACTGGTATAAATCCTCACTCAGGCTCCTCTCCCCTTTAAGTTGTGCTGTATTGTCTGAGAGTAGAACTTTGTCAGTACTTATCTTGTATAATTTAAATTCCCATTGTCGGGTGGCTGGTATTGTCATTAGTTGTATTAAAAGGAGGTAGTCTAGAGGTTCTGTGGGGAAGTTGGACCAAAGACTCCAAGATGAATGTCTCATTCAGTGGTAAGCAAACATGTCAAGGGCCATGATCTGCCTATCACCATTGAACTCTCCTAGAGATAGGAAAATGCCTCCAAAATATGGGCAGTTTTTTTTAGATCCACGCTTCTGTAAGTCTATTTATGACCCTTTCCCAAGTGTGGGTGAAACAGCCTAACTGTTAATAATTCTAATGATAAGTGCGTAGAGGGAATCTAATCCAGCCTCTTTGGCCATGGGCTATATGGACCAGACAGTACATTGCACCATCATTTGAGGGGTATAGTGGGTGTAAGTGCTATTATTATTTTTATTTCTTCTATTTTGTCTTGGTCTTTTTCTATATGTATGTGGGAAGCGTGACAATTGGAGTCAAGCCAGTAGCATGCAAAACAGGATTGCACAGCATGATAATATCATTTCAAGTATCATACATTTAGAGCACCCTCTGTCATATGGTAAATTAGGAGTGAGCTATCTTAATCTGGGGCTTTTACCACATCATACTAATTTGATTAGCTAAGTTTGCAGGTTGGCAAAGAGCTTTCTACTGAGTTGCGCAGGTATATTTTAAAATGGTTTAGGAAGTTATTATTCGAGCATATGTTAATGTTATTCATCTGTCCACTTGTTCGAGGAACTTGGACAATGCTGGGCCATAATTGTTTTATGACAATGAGTCTCTAATCCGAAAATAACCCCCCCCAGATATTTGATCAAACTCATGCACCATTTAAGCAGAAATTCTGTTTCTGACTTTTGAGCAGCAGTTGTGAGAAGCAGCATCTTTGCTTTGCCAAATTGATCAGATTCCAGATAGTCCACCAAATTGAATTATCTCACAAATTAGGGGAGTCACATTGGTCCCTGAGGTTTTGCAAAAAATGTATTGTCTTTGCACATGGATAGCTGAACATGTCTTGTGGGGAACGTAATGACTGGTGAGCATGGTGTGTTCACAACTCGGTTGCGAGGGATTCCTTCACAAGGGCAAAGAGGAGGAGCAGAAAAGGACAACCCTAGAATGTGGCCTTTTGTATAGAATAGGGGGTATGTGATATGATCATTGAGGCATATACAGGGGTCCTGTATTTAGTAATTTGACAAAATGTATGATGTTACAGCTAATACCCAGTCTGTGGAACATAGCGAATAGAAAGGGCAATTTTGAGGAATCATAATCCCACCTTCCTTAAAGAATACTGAGATGGCATTTACTTTGGGGTATATTTGATGCATTACTTCAACAAGCGTTGTTAAGTTGTTAGACTTTGTCCTTTCCGGTACGACCCAAATTGTCCTGTCAAAAAAGTTCCTCTTTGTGGGAATCAGTCTTCTAGCTATCACTCATGCTAGAAGTTTGCCTTTGTTAATGAGTAGAGTAGTCAATAAGATTTACAGTCCTGTTCACAGTTCCCTGGATTTAAAATACTATTAGTGATAGGTTTTCTCGTCCTAAGGAGTAAAGTGCCCAAATCAATCACCTTGTGTTAAAGATTCCACCAATCATGGAGCTAAAATTGTCTTGAATTTTTTAGAGGGTGTCCTTTCCTCACTGTATGCTCTCTATTACCCTTATGATCTCCTGTGCCCTAATGGGTTCCTGTAAATATGCACCCAGGACAACTTCTAGATGGGCCTGTGCTAAGCCATCAAGGTAATTGACAATGTCATGTGGGTTAGTGGTGATTGTGTAAGTGTATACACCTCTGCAATAGGACTTAAAGCTTGGAGTATATTAGCATTGCCTGTGATGATGTAACCCACATATGTCTTCAGAGTATAAACCTCAGTATGTTTATGAGAGTGTTTGAAGAGCCAGGATAATGTCCTGCCAAGAAGTTCTCCTTTCCCATATTTCCTTGCTGTAACTTCTTCAGCCAGGAATGTACTTTTTCAGCTGTGATTTTCCTAAAGGAGAGAAGTGTCTCTTTTAAGGAATGTGGAACAATGTTACAAGAGCAGTGAACCCTGTCACACCCAGGAGCTGTATGAAGCATCAGAAGCAGGGTTGGGTGAAAAAATGTCTGCTTCACTAGCGGAGTTTGAGGAATTTTGCCCACTCTGTGTTCTACTTGGAGTGCAGAGTTTCAGCGAAACTCCACCAACCATTGCAGCTTGCCAAAGTTAAGTTGGCAAGTGCATGTGAGAATTTGAGTCCCCTAGTGCTTTTTCTGGGCACATCTCTTGGTGAAATTTCTCCAAGCAGGCAGTTATAGAAGGACTCGACCATTTGCATTGAGAAAGTTGCTACTCGAGTGGAAGATTTACTCCAGTGTCGGAAAATGGCAGAAAGAAGCAGCACCCTCTGGCCTGCTGCCTAGAGCCTTTCTCACTGATTTTACAGTGAGGAACATCTTCGAGTGCTAAAAATCAGTGTGAACAGCCCAGTGTTCCCACATTATGCGTGCTAACGGAAATCCACAGAATGTTACGGAGTTGTTATCTAATTCAGAAGAACTCTGCGGTGTGAAACTCGGCGTGTTCCTCCCACCCTTAATCAGTAACACTCTGGAACTGATTAATCCTAACTGAAATGAGGAGGCTGGGGACAGAGACAGTAGGGTACCACAGTTATGCCTCCATGGTGGTCTGCTGTTAGCCATGCCCGCAAGCCATAACATCTTTCTGCTCCTAAATCCAACCCACTCACATTTAGGGATTAATGACCTGATTTAGAGTTTGGCATAAGGGGTATTTCTTCACAACCCTGAAGCGGTACCAGCTCTAACAAACCACCAAACTAAAGGTCCAATGTTCTCATTTTATAATGGCAGAGGACGTCAGTGACGGAGAACTGAAAAATGACCCCTTGCTATGGAGGAAAAGTTTAATTGCGAGATTTGTCTTTGCTTTTTTATTTCAAAATATACAATCCTGCTTTGGGATTTTGATTTACAAACTAATAAAAAGTTGAAAGTTTGATGTATGGCAAAGTCATGTTGATGGAGACATCCATCAAACTTTTCATGCATTTACAGCAATTGTCTTGATAGCGTTTTCTAGAAATGCAATAGATGTTCACTGGGTCGGTGTACATCTCTAAATTTAGCAAGCAGTAGAAAAGTACTCCGCCATGGCCACGGTACACAATCCATCTGCCTAAATCTAAATCAGGCCTTAATGTAGGCATATGCCATTGTCAACTATCACCTTTTCAACTGATGAATTCAGGGAGAGTGCACACATAACATTGCACTTGGAGATTGTACATAGTGACCGAAATGTCATGTTAGGCGAATGGTAATCCAAGCTGCCTCAACATCACAGAAGATGCAATCCATTCCACGCAAGAGGAAAGAGAGCTTAACTTAATAGAAAGCACACACCTTTTTTTACCACTACAGTACTCTACATGGTGTACCTACACACACCCCCATTGAAGCAGAGAAGTGCTAGAAAATTACCGAAAAGGTGAATGCATTGAGTACAGAAAATAGGCACTACAAGGGACATAATAAAAAAATGGAAGAGGAAAGCAGGTACATGAAGGGCACTTTGTCTGAGGACAAGTGATAGCTGTACTCCCTGGTGGAAGACACAGAGAATGCTGATGACTTGCAGCCATAAAGCAGCATAATTTCAATACAATGAAGCTCTACCAGCTGCATGACCTCTTGCCATCACCGTCATCAGACCAAGAGCACTGGTAGTAAAGTATCATTGTCCCTGTAATTGGCACTATTCCCCAAAACTGCATATGTGCTATCACAATATGCATGGTCTACTCTGCCACATACAAAAATATATAGACAATGAAACAAATGTTAGCAACATGTTGAATTTTAAACCCACATTTGCACAATAAAAAGGCAACAAAATCATATGTCAACAACAATATTGTTTGGTCTTGTTAGCCCCTGGTCATGCACCTTTGTAAGGATCAAGAACAGAGGTTACCCTTGGTGTGACAAGAATACAACTGGTTTTTGCTCCAGACCCTGCCCCCTAACCTAGTCAGGTGTGTGTCACAGCTATGTCTTTTATGCCAACACAGGAAAGATAAGTGTCATGTCTCTACTAGATCTCACAAGTAAACTATGCATCTCTGAGCACATTTTACAATCTCACAGTACAGAAAACCCTGCAGAACACATTGCCATCAATCAAATGAACAAATAAATAAATGTTGCTGACAATTGTTGCACATGAGATGGTAGATAACTTCTAAGACTCAAGTTTTTACATCAGTCCCAGGAAAAGCAGACATTAAACTTTGTTTTTAATCAGCTTTTTCTTTTAACACCATGCATTCCCTAGTCTGTTAACACCATTACAGAGCATCTGTTATCAGAGGGCACATCAACATACATACCACCTATGGCAGTGGTAGCCAAGATATGTCACTGTAAATAAGTTCTATGTACATTGCAAGCATCATGCTGATCATCACCTGGTTTTCATTTGGCCCAGAAAATGTCTGTTTCACTAATCCTTGAACATTAGCTAAGTTGTGTCATTTGTGTGATGTTATTCACACTCCCACCTTATCAAAAGCCCAATAATCAACTTGAGCGGGTCTCTCATTCCCAGCACCTCAAGGGACCAAGCCCAATGATGATTCTGCATTCATAAATAGATACGAAACTGAAATCCTGGAAGAAAACTCTCTGTTCCCTCGTCTGCATTTAGCATCTCTGATGGTGAGGAGATTGATGACCCAACTAAGTATAAGACGTGAACTACAGTGTAACTGCTGGTGACCAGTCTCCCTTGTTGAGCTATAATCTGCATTGCTAGTCTCTGAGTACATGGTTCAAGTGCACAGGTTCTTAATCTAGTCGTGTTCAGGACTCACCTATCCACCCTTCTCACCATGCAAATGCCCCAAATGAGTATCTGTAAGACTATCTCACACACATGAAACCCAAGTATTCTCACCAGCATTTCAGACATATGAATCCCTGTTCAAGCAATTTGCATCTCCCATACAATGTCCCTATCCCATTCCCCATTTGCCAGGCCAAACAGCTATGATGTGTTACAGAAATGCAATTTGCTTCCAAAGGCGAACATTCATATGGTTGCAGAATTGGATCAGGTGCTTCCCTTACTACCAGAACATTACTGCCCCATCTACTCTACAATTTCAACCATCCAAACACTGTAACTAAACTAAGATATAAAAGAGAACACACACTGACCTGAAGAATCATACAATTTGTGTTTGGAACCCTCATGTCTCAGTTCACGAATCTTGAGCCCATAGTGTAGACCATTACAGAACTCACATCAAGAAGTTTGCAAAATGATCCTGTTGTGTTTTGCACAATATTGCCTTGCAATGGGGTACACATATAAACCAACATCTAGTGTTCTTACTCCATTCCTGTTCCCAAGCTGGTCCAGAAACCAGAGCCCAAGGTCTCAATGTATTTCAGTACTTCAAGGGGAAAAGTGAACTGTTTCCAGAGGCTCACCAGAAGAGGCTCCAGTGTGGAGCCTGGATGTGCTCTGAGAAATGGACTTCCAGTTGAGGATGAGAACAGCAGTTATTAGGGAGAAAAGCAGTAGAAAAGCAGTGGATGCCACATCACCACCAGATTTAGAGGCCTTGTGGTGTCAATCACTGTCTGCTTTAGCCCCGTCTCCCAAAGGAAAGGAGGCAGAAGCTGCCACTAAGAGGCAGGCCCCCAAGTGCAGTTCGGTCTCCCTGGTGAGACGTGAACTACCACAGTTACTCCAAGGCATTAGCCGTGCACAGTTCTTTCATCCAAAATGTTATTGCAGATTTTACATTGATATTATCAATGATGTTATCAAAGATGTCATGAGTGCCCTAATTTGTGGGTTAATTAGCAGTGCATGGCGAGGGCTTGACTTATAGTTACCTTAGGGAATGAGTTATTGTTCCTTGAGGTAACTCTAACTCTAACTGGTGAATTTCTCTGGTTTTGTATGTTTAAAATGTGAGGCTAACTATAAGTTCCCTGGTACCTTTCAATTTTGAAATGAATTTCTATGTTTTTTTTAATTCTGTTTCCTAACTATAATGTCCCTTATAACTATATGTTAATCCAAACACTGCTGCACATGGACGTTGGTCACAGGGCTTGCCCTGTGGCAAGGTCCTGAGACAAACCCTCTATAAACACCCAACCTTGCACTGTATACGGCCTTCACGCATGCACAGCAGCGGTTTCCTGCAGGACCTGATCTGCAGCAAGACCCTGTGGACATCCGCCCTAACCACCCATCCCTATGCTGTACTCTTTAGTACATTTATATTCTCCTTCTCAAGCAGTGGACCATCAAAAAGAGGGACAGTGCAAAAAATCTTGATTCCAATATTGTGATAGGGTTGTATTTGTTTTTATGTATGATGTAGGACTCTGTTATTAGTTGGTGTGTTGATGACTATAAGCTATTGAGAGGTATGGTCCAGTTGTTGGCAAAGATCCTGTCTAAGAAGTAACTATCTTTGATGTCAGGACCCCGGATTTGTGCCCCATCTGCTGTGCTTAGGACTCTGTTATCCAGATGTAAAACACCTGTGTTCCCACTTTTTAACATAGCTCAAGTGGCTTATTCCTGACTTTAACCTTTAACTTGCATGTAAGTCAGTATTATGTAGAATATACTCTCTGCACAGGGCCTGGAAGTTAAAAGTCACTTGTGGACTACAGCCCTCTTGTGCCATCCACAAACAGTGGCACAGCTAACCTTGGGTAGCCTGACTGCTGCATTGTAAAAACTGCCATGCGGCCTTTCAAAATAACCCTTATTTGACAAGTACCTCCACTTTAAATATTGATAAGTCACCATCCTGTAGGCATTATACCCCACAAAGCATGGTGCATGCTATTTAAAAGTTGGGCAGGTAGAAAATCAATATTATTCTGCCTCTGCAGTGACAAAGTCAAATAAGTAATTTTATTTTAGGCAGAACTAGATGCCCTTTGTAGAATACCAGAGTACGGATTAGAATGTTCATACTGCTAACTTGGGATTGGTACCACTAGAAAAATAGTTAAAGCACCATTTTAATAATGAATACAAATTTCAATTCAACAGTGAAGTCAGATTTGTAATAAATAGTAAGGATAAGTAACTTTTAGAAAGTCACCCTTTGCCTGCCTAAGCTTTCAGAAGGCTAATTAGCATTAGCCTCTGCCAACTCCTAGCCTGCCCTTTGCCCTGAATAAGGTATGAACAAGGTATGTATTTCCTTCCCAGGATCTACACAATAGGTTAACCTGAATTGGCAGGGATAAATCATCTTTACTCAGCAGGATATTTAGTGTGGGGCCTGGGTCATTCCTCTGAAACAAAAGTGTCTGCCTGATTTGTCTGTTTGAACCAACATATAAAATATCAGATCACATAAAAGGGAGAAAAACAGGATGGCAAAACAAATCGTGTGTGCCACTGCCTAGGTGCTCCAGGAACTTGCAGTTATCATACCATACTTCAGTGTTTTCAGTTCAAAGGAGGGACAAAGTCCCTTTTTGAATTAATACTAACGTTTTCAAACTTTGACTGCTAAAATTTTCAGAGGGACCAATCTACTTGTTTTATTTGACAAGGCACCAGCATGGACGGAATCAGTTTATGTCTAGGCCCTTGTATATGGCAACCATTGACTGTCATTGGTGCTCTATGCTTTTCAAAACCATTTCCACTTAAAAATGTGTCTCCAGTATCCCTTACTGGATATTTGGTAATTTAGTGTCATTTTCTTTAGTACATTTTACTCTATTTTTCTTATTTGTTTTTATATTCCAAGATATATTTTATTGAATATTTTGAATTGCAGAAATTGCACATTCAAAGCAGTTTGCAACCTAAGGTCATATCAAACAAAGAACTCTGTATTACATAGTAGGGACACAGTATATCAAACACAATAAACACACCATTGAGTCTCAAGGTTTCTGAACATGTTCATAAAATCCACTTGCATCCTAAAGAGTGGGTCCCTGTTGTCAGTTCATCTGGGGTATATGGTTCTTTTATTACTTAAGTCTACATTACAGTTCCCTTTGTTTTTCTCCCAATTTACATTGTATGCAGAAAAGCCTTGGAAGTCTTCTAAAAAAAAAAATGAGGTTAGTGCTGGTATGTAGAATCGAAGATTATTTATTGTCATCAGAATTTCATCCGCATATAATAAAAATGCAATTGGCCCTATTCGCTTAAAGACTCCCTGAATAATACGGGCTGATCTGATTGCTGTTGCCAGTAGTTCAGAAGCCAAAAGAAATAGTGGACATCCTTGACGGGTCCCTGATTTGATCTGAATTGTATCGGAAAGATGTCCTGCACAATTCATTTGTTTTATATTCAGCCACTTAACTTTATTGCCTCAAATCCTGACCTAAACCATAACAGGACAAAAGCTTCACAAGATAATGCCATGAGACATGGCCGAAGGCCTTTTCTGTGTCCAAAGAGAAGGCCACTGTTATAAATTAGCTTTCTGTTTGGCTAAGGTTTGCACCAAAGCCAGACAAAACCCACCACTCTAGTCAGGGCAAGTAACTTACACACCAAAGAAAAGTTGTGCTTATCCCAGGTAGCTTGGCATAGAGTAGTCAGGCTTATCATCAAGCGCAATGTGTGAGGCAACATACTCTCCCAGAAAAACAATGAATACACCACAAAATAGACTCCACACATGATTATAAAAAACAATATGTATGGTATATTGTGCACAAACAAGACCAAAAACACCTGAATAATAAATACTGTGCATACCATGCAAAAACTAAGATAGTACTTGTTATCCTGAACAATGCAAGGCAAAATTATACTACATATATTGTAACTTTAATGCAGGAATGCTGCAGAAAAGAACATCAATACAAGTAAGTAACCATGGATCCAAAAACACCTGCACTCCTATTAGGACGGTTATGGTTAGCACTGTGGCCTAGCTGAAACAAACGCAATTATGAATAAGAAGGCAGAGCACAGGAGCACCTATGTGCCTACTACCTATAATGAAGTAATTCATAGTTTCCTTGGATTGAGTCACACTTGGGGACCTCTGTCGAGGTACCACAGAGCTTCCACAGATCTAGTGCCCTCAAGGTATGTTCCAAAGAGGGGTGGGGGCACACACTGCAGTATCCTGTGGAGAAACCTCGCTTGGTCCCTGCTGTGTGTAGATTTGCCAAATATAGCTGCCCGCGAGCATGCAGTGCAGCTGCTGAAGATATAGGGCCAGATGTAGCAAAACGCCAATTTGCGAGGTGCAAAGTGCGAGTCCATGCGACTCGCAATTTGCACCTCGCAAATTGGTATGCAGTACGGTGTCTCAGACACCGACTGCAACTCGCTATGGGGTCGCAATGACCCACCTCATGAATATTCATGAGGTGGGTCGCAAATTGCGGCCCCATAGCGAGTATAGGCACTCTCAAACATGGAGGCCTGCTGTAGTCAGCAGACCTCCATGTTCGTGACTGCTTTCAATAAAGCAGTTTTTTTTTTTTAAGTGTAGCCCGTTTTCCTTAAAGGAAAACGAGCTGCACTTAAAAAAAAAACGAAACCTTTAGTTTTTTTTTTTTTTCAGGGCAGGCAGTGGTCCCTTGGACCACTACCTGCCCTGAAAAAAATGTTTCGGGTCCATTCACAAACTGGAAGGGGTCCCATGGGGACCCCTTCCAATTTACGAGTGGGTTACCATCCACTTGAAGTGGATGGTAACTGCGATACCCTTTGCGACCGCATATGCGGTCGCAAATGGTATTGCATTCCATTCCGAATCGCAAATAGGAAGGGAACACCCCTTCCTATTTGCGATTCTGAAATGCATATTGCGAGTCGGTACCGACTCGCAATATGCATTTCTGCATAGCAAAGAGCCATTTGCACCTCGCAAACGGCGATTTTCGCCGTTTGCGACGTGCAAATACTTTGCTACATCTGGCCCATAGTACCCAAACTCTGGTGAATCCAAATCCCACAGGGACCAATCAGACCTCTTCCTTGCCAAAAACAGGGCCACCCAGGAAGGAATGTGGGATGGCTTTCCCTCTGCCAAGTCAGATTCAAAGATTCCTCTAAGGCTAAAACATGGGGGAAAAGTATCCTAATTAGCAGCAGGAGCCCCTCTCTCTGGGGCCCTCCCATTGGAAGGCGAGCAGGACACACAGTAGTCCGATTCACCCTAGGGGAACCAGTGGCAGCAACTTCTCTTGCAGATGTGACCCCTCCACAGAAGTTCATCGTGGGCATCAGTGGAGTCTCTAACCCCTTCGAGGCACTTGCAGGAATACAGGTAGAGACGTGCAAAGAGGGAGTTACTCAACTCTGCACACATGTCAGAAGGGGGTCTACCATGTTGCCCCTGACACAATGTCTGCAAGAATGTGGCCTGGAATTGGCTCTCACTGCTGTTATGTTTGTGAGGCACAAAAGGGACAAGTTAATCCCTTTCTCCTCTCCACAACGGGTCCTCGGCTCTAAATAGTAAGTCAGGCTGGGCTGTTCTTCGAGCCACACAATAATCAGCCACTTGCTGATTCTGTCAACGCACCGTGCTGGACTCCTCAGGTGCAGAGTCCCATAGCAGGGGCAGAGTAAATAAATGTTTATTGGCCCTGAGGCTCCCTGAACACAGGGGCATGCAACAAGCCTGTGGAGAACACTAGTGGGGCACAGAGCAGGCAGCAGGCCAGCTTATCAAGGCAAAGTGCAAAATTGGTAGTCCCTCCTGCAGCCCAACATCTCGCAGGCCAACACAGCAAAGGAACTAGCAATAATGGTGTTTGCTCCTGGCAGCACAGCAGTCCTTCTGGTAATGTGCTGATATGGAATTGTTTTCATTTGAGAGCGAAGGAAGTCTGCTCAGGGATACTTGTGTGGAGAAGGAGGAAACATTGCAGCTTTGGTTTCCAGGCAACACACATCACATCGAGATGTGCGTCATCATCGGAGGTGTGAAAAGGGCAGGCTCATCAGTAGCCTAGCAACCTACCTATCTGCCTACAATAAAGTGGGACGGAGGCAGTGTGTGACAGCAGTGCCGACATCGGTGTACGTCAGTAACCTATCAACCTGTCTAATCTGCCTACAATGACTTGGAGCGGAGACAGTGTGTTGCAGCGTGGTAGATACAGTGCGTGCATTGTGTCATAATTGCTGGCAATCATGATCTGAGGAAGACATCATTCACATGCGCAGCTGGTGTATTAATACACACTTGCCAGGAATAAATACAGACGTGCAGAGCAGTGTAATAACAAGGTACTGGGAGTTACGTACGCATCTAGCTGTAACATCACCGATGCGCTTAGCTTATATGTGACACATAGAGCATTTTTAATAATCACGCTGACGTGCATGACTTAGGGGGTCATTACAACCCTGGCGGATGGTGTTAAAGGGGCGGTAAAACCGCCAATAGGCCGGCGGTAAATTCTTTTTAATTACGACCGTGGCGGAAACCGCCAACAAAGACAGCCACTTTAACACTCCGATCGCCACGGCAGTGCAAACAAACAGCACGGCGGTCACCGCCAACAGACAGGCGGGAGACAAAGTACCGCCCACAGTATTACAACAATCCAAATCGCCACCTTTTCCGGGGTGGATTCACCGCGGATAAAAACACTGCAGAAACAGGAATTTCGAAGGGAAAACGCTCACCTCTACACACCCCCACGAGGAACGAGGACACCATGGACCCGGAACTCCAAATTCTACCTGCGATAGTCTTCCTGCTCCTCTACCAGGAGCACGAACGCTGGTGGCGAAGACCATGGTGAGTACTGCACCTACGACACAGGGGAGGGGGGAGGCAAAAAAACAGGGACACACACATGCAACACCCCCACCCTCACCCACTACAACACACACAAATGCATATCAATACATCACAGTAACACTCCCCAAACCCTCCGGAAGAATGCAAAGACAATAGAAAATTAGTGTAACCATTGTAATTTATTAAAAAACAAGTAGGCAGAAATATATATATATACACCATGTACAAAATAAATACCAAGCATAGTAGTCCAGGTAGTGCACTAAGATAGTCCGTGGAACACTGGGACCACATGGTATGGGCGAGGCCCACACAAGATCCCTGACCATGACGGAGAGAACACTGCAGGGGCATCAGATACCAAGAAAACAGGCACCTCAGGGAGAGGGAAAGTGGGGGCACCTCAGCAGCTTTAGTGCACAATGACAAATCCACTAGGGGGCCACATGCCCGCTGTTCCAACCTAGGGAGTGCAAAGCCACAGTCTCTCAAGTCTCTACAGTGGGTGGTCTGCCCACTGTTCAATCCTGGGGAGTGCAAAGCCACAGTGTCTCATGTCTCTACAGTGGGTGGTCTGCCCACTGTTCAATCCTGGGGAGTGCAAAGCCACAGTCTCTCAAGTCTCTACAGTGGGTGGTCTGCCCACTGTTCAATCCTGGGGAGTTCAAAGCCACAGTCTCTCAAGTGGATGTCAGTCTCCACTGGTTCTGGAGGGGGCATGGTGCCCAGAGTGCTTCATCCTGTTAAGGACAGAGGCAGTGGATGACAGTCTCCACTGGTTCTGGAGGGGGCATGGTGCCCAGAGTGCTTCATCCTGTTAAGGACAGAGATAGTGGATGACAGTCTCCACTGGTTCTGGAGGGGGCACGGTGCCCAGAGTGCATCATTCACCCTGTGACGGACTCAGTTGCGTCAGTGCCCCTGCTGCTCATGGGCTAGCGGTGCTTCAGATGGCGGTGCCATGTTCAGCGGTGCTTCAGATGGCGTGCCTTGTTCAGCGGTGCCCTCCAGGAATGCATTGGTTTGTTGCAACTGCCTCTCTACACCCTGGATGGCATTCAAAATGGTAGACGGCCCAACAGTGCGGGACCTGAGGAGGTCAATGGCCTCCTCACTGAGGGCAGCAGGGGTGACTGGGGCAGGGCCTGAGGTGCTTGGGGTGAAGGTGATGCCCACCCTCCTGGGTGAGCGGGCACGGGGCAAAGGCTGAGGGGCTGCTGGGAGGACGGTGCTGGTGGGGGGTGGCGGCTGTACCTGTAGATGCGGGGGGCACAGATGTTGCCGCCACCACAAGGGTGCTCCGATCAGAGGACGAGTCTGTGTCGCTGGTGTCAGCTCCTGTCCCCGCTGTGGAGCTCCCCTCGCCCTCCGTCCCACTGGTGAATTCAGACTCCATAGTGTCGCCCTCCAGGGCCATGTGGGATGCAGCTCCCTCGTGCTCCGTTGCCACTGCTCCTCCGCCTGATGATGCTAATGCACACAAGAACAGGGAGACCACAAAAGGGGGGGGGGAACAACAGAAGAAAGACATGTTGAGTGCATGCATTACCGCTACCGTTGGTCGGACACGACAGACACACAAGCCCCCTGCACTACGCCGCGATCTTGGGCTCCACTGTTCAATTTATGGGAAATGGCCAACAAGGCTGCACACATAGATGACACAGGGGCATGACTAGCTGTACTTGGCACTCTACAGAGGTGGGCTGGGGTGCCACATGGCCTGACATACGGAGGGGCCTTGCCTACGGAATTCGCCCTGGCCTAGGGAAACCCACAGCCAGCTCCACTGCACGCAAAGTCAGCAGAATGAGAGTGTACTCACCCCCTTGTGGCTGCTGTTATGCCCTCAAGCGCCCATCCAACTCCGGGTAGGCCACCACCAGGATCCTGAACATCAGGGGGGTTATGGTGCGACAGGCACCCCTCCCACGTTGGGAGGCCATCCCCAGCTGAGTCTGTGCCATCTTCTTGCTCCAGTGGCGAATGTCCTCCCATCTTTTCTGGCAGTGGGTGATCCGTCTATGGCAGACCCCCAGGGTCCGGCCGTCCTTGGCGATGGTTCGCCAAATATCTTTCTTCTGGTGGGCGCAGACCTACATGAAATGAACAGGGGAAAAAGAGAAGTTATTACTAACTGCACCGTCAAAGGGATTGGCCCCCATCCCTACCCTTGCCATGTGGCACATGCGTTCACCGTCTTTCATGCACGCAGCACTCTCCCCCCTTCCTTCTTACATCCAGCCCTCTCCACACAGGCATAGCCCGTACAGAATGCCCCCAGTGTACTTACCTGTTTGTCTGGAGGACCATAGAGTAGCGTGTCCTGGGGGAGGACCCCATCCACGAGTTTCTCCAACTCCTCCGATGTGAAGGCAGGGGCCCTTTCCCCAGACACTCGAGCCATTGTCTTCCAGACCGAGGTCAGAGCAGCACTTGCAATGTCGGTCCTCTCCTGTCGAAGATCAGGTATCGTGATTGAAGTGATAGAAAATGGCGGTCACGTCCGCGGTGGTGTGTACCGTCACCGCCGGCGTACATCGCCATCGCCTCTTGGGTCCCATAGAGTCCAATGTTAACCAATGCAGCAGTGCGCCACGGTCTTTGACCGCCTACCACGACGGTGTACAGCGCCAGCGCAGTTACCTCACATCCCATTGTCCCACTTTACAGGTCAGGCAGCCGCCATGTCAGGGGCCCACATGGCTTAATTTCCAACTGCGTCACTCATACCTAGGCCTAAACTCAACACACATACAGGCCACCTTTTGTGTATGATAGGTGTTCTGTGTAAACTGTTAGTACGTACCTCTGAGTTGTTTGACTCTGTGCTCGCTGTTGTCCTTCATAGACACCGTCCGCTGGGACATGTGAGGAGATGGCGGCATCCTCCGGTGTACTGACTGTGGTGGACCTGTCGACAATGGAGGAGCGACATTTGATTATCACATACAGGCTTGACCGTGCCACAATCCAGGAACTGTGTACCCGGTTGGAGCCAGACCTGATGTCAGCAATCCGCCATCCCACAGGAATCTCCCCTCAAGTGCAGGTGCTGTCAGTGCTCCATTTCCTTACAAGTGGTTCCTTTCAGACAACAGCGGCCATGGCATCAGGGATGTCCCAGCCTATGTTTTCCAACGTATTGTCCAGAGTGTTGTCTGCCCTTCTGAAACACATGCTGAGCTACATTGTTTTCCCTCAGGTGGAAGATTGCCTACAGTGAAAGGGGATTTCTATGCCCTGGGACACATCCCCAACATCATAGGTGCCATTGATGGGACACATGTGGATTGGGCCCCCACAGGAGTGAACAGGTGTACAGAAACCGGAAGAGTTATCATTCTATGAATGTACAGATGGCATTTTTGGAAGACCAGTACATCTCCCATGTGAATGCCAAGTTCCCTGGCTCAGTGCATGACGCCTACATCGTGCGGAATAGCAGCATCCCTTATGTGATGGGTCAACTCCAGAGGCACCGTGTGTGGCTATTAGGTGGGCACCTGGAAGCAAGTCAGTGGGAATGGTTGTCTAGGTCTGGGGATATCCCTCCAGGTTAGTGCGTGTCTAACAGTTGTCCCTCACCATTTGCAGGTGACTCTGGTTACCCCAACCTGTCATGGCTACTGACCCCAGTGAGGAATCCCAGGACAAGGGCAGAGGAACGCTACAATGAGGCCCATGGGCGAACTAGGAGGGTGATCGAGCGGACCTTCGGCCTCCTGAAGGCCAGTTTCAGGTGTCTCCATATGACAGGTGGATCCCTATTCTACTCACCAAAGAAGGTGTGCCAGATCATCGTGGCCTGTTGTATGCTTAATAACTTGGCTATGCGACGACAGGTGCCTTTTATGCAGGAGAATGGTCCAGATGGCGGTGTTGTTGCAGCTGTGGAGCCTGTGGACCGTGATGACGAGGAAGCAGGGGAAGAACACAATGACAACAGGGACTCAGTGATCCAGCAATATTTTCAGTGAGACACAGGTAAGAATACAAACCTGCCTACTACATTGTACTTTAACACTACTACCTCTCTACTGTGTGTCGTTTTCACTCAGTGTATGGTCACTGAGTTGTCACTTTCCCTTACGATTTCACAGATGTGGGTCCCACTGTGTGACATCTGCTTAGATTCCTCATGGACTAGAGCTGTGTGACATAGGTATGTTGACATTAAACTTGAAAGAGCATTTTGTCACTGTAATTGCTAATACACTATTTCGAAATCACAGACAGACTCCAGATTGTTTTGTGCTTTAAGTGTGTTTATTTAAGTGCTCAATATTGGAGGGGGTAGTGAAATGGTGAGGGGTGATGGTGGAGGAATGTCCATGGCAGAGTCCAGTCTATTAGTCTCACAGGTGCATTGCCCACATGGGCAGAGGAAGTGGAGCTGGGGCAGTTTCAGTATGGACAGGGTGACAAGGTGGGACAGTAGGATGACAATCAGGGTGGTCTCATTTCTTGACGGGGTCTTGGCATCATGCTCAGTCTTTGTCCTGGATCTCAGGGACCGTTTGCGGGGTGGTTCTCCCTCTGCAGGGGGTGGGGTGCTAGTGTGATGGTCCTGTGGCTGGGCGTCCTGTCCACTAGCGCCAGAGGAGGTGGTGGGCAGTTCATCGTCCATGCTAGTGTCAGGGGCCCCTTGGAGTGTCACGGTGTCCATCATGGTTTTTTGTATGTCCTTCAGCACCCCTACGATGGTGCCCAGGGTGGAGCTGATGGTTCTGAGTTCCTCCCTGAAGCCCATATACTGTTTCTCCTGCAGGCGCTGGGTCTCCTGAAACTTGGCCAGTACCGTTGCCATAGTCTCCTGGGAGTGGTGGTAGGCTCCCATGATGGAGGAGAGGGCCTTGTGGAGAGTGGGTTCCCTTGGCCTGTCCGCCCCCTGTCGCACAGCAGCCCTCCCAGTTCCCCTGTGTTCCTGGGCCTCCGTCCCCTGGACCGTGTGCCCACTACCACTGCCCCCAGGTCCCTGTTGTTGTTGGGGTGGTGGGTTATCCTGGGTTCCCTGTAGTGGTGGACACACAGCTGATTGACGTGTCCTGGGGACGGAGGTGTGGGCCCGCTGGGTGGGTGCTGGTGTTTCCAGAGGGTGGGAGGTCTGTAGTGGCCTGTGACTGGGTGATGGGAACCGACTGTCCCGAGGTCCCCGATGGGCCGGGCTGGTCATCTAGATCCAGTTGGACCGAGGTGCTGTCATCACTGTGGGTCTCTTCTGTTGGTGGTGTGGACATGTGTGGACCCTCATGTCCGGTGACGTTGGGTAGGGGTCCTGCAGGGGTATAAAAGGATGGTTATTACATCTGTGTGTGTCATGGTGTGCAATGGGTGGGTGACCGTGTACCCCAGTGCTTGCATTCCTGTGTGAGACCTTGTGTGAGGATGGTTTAGGGGGTTGTATGGGTATGTGCAGTGGGCATGCTTTAGTGATGGGTGTCCATTCTTTTTTGTTGCATGCAGGGCTTGGTGTTGGGATGGGTGATTTGTGATATTGGGACATATGTGAGGAGTTGGGGTGCTGGGGGTGAGGGTGAGGGTGGGAGTATGTGATAGTATGCAGGTAGGGTGGGGGTTGTAATAGTTAAGATTTGACTTACCAGAGTCCATTCCTCCAGCTACTCCTGCAAGGCCCTCAGGATGCAAAATCTCCAAGATCTGCTCCTCCCATGTTGTTAGTTGTGGGGGAGGAGGTGGGGGTCAGCTGGACCGCAAGGTGGTGTCTTAAGACCACGGAATGCTCTTTCCCCCGTAGGTCGTTCCGTCTCTTCCTGATGTCCTCCTGATTTCTTGGGTGCTGTCCCACTACGTTGACCCTGTCCACTATTCTTCACTATAGCTCCATCTTCCTTGCAATGGAGGTGTGCTGCACCTGTGATCCGAATAGCTGTGGCTCTACCCGTACGATTTCCTCCACCATGAACCTGAGCTCCTCCTCAGAGAACCTGGGGTGTCTTTGCCATGCCATGGGGTGTTGTAGATGATGTGTGGGGTGGAGTGTGTGGTGATATGTGTGCTGATATGTAGTGGTGTGTTGTGTGAGGTGCGTGGAAGTTCTGTGGGTGATGGTGTTGTGTGCCTGTGGTTGCTATTGTTCTTGCTGGTGCTCTCTCTCTGGCCTTCTTTCAGAATTTTTTGTCGTGGGGGTTTGTGGGTGATGTGGGTGTGTGCTTTGTAGTGGTGTGGGTGTGTGGGAGTGGTGTGTGTATGTGTATCAGGTGTGTGTATTTTGAATTGTCCAATGTGGTAGTGTTTTGTAAATGTGTGTGTATTTTGAGCGCGGCGGTGTGTACCGCCAATGGAATACCGCGGTTGAAAGACTGTTGCGTTGATTCGTGTGTCGTGATAGTGTGGGCGTATTTCTGTTGGCGTGACGGTGGAGGTTTTGTTTTAGCCAGTTTATCACTGACCTTTGGTGTGGCGGGCTTGTGTGGGTGTCTGAATTTTGGTGGATTCCGACATGTGGGTCATAATAGCTGTGGCTGAATTCCGCGGCGGTGTGTTGGCGGGCTTCTGCGCGGCGGTAAGCGGCTTTTACCTCCAATGTTGTAATGACCGCCTTAGTGTATTACCATTAGACTCTGACGTGCACATCAATTTAAAGTTATAACTTATTTGAAAGATGGGCACAAGTTTGAAAGTCATAAAGTAAAAATACTCAGTTTATGGGTAAATTAATAGCATGATTCTAGGAAAGCACATTTAAATGTGTGATTTTGGGAGTATTATCATCTTGTAGGTTTTTGAAGGGAGTAATTGTTCTGCTAGTCACAGTTGTGAATATATATTTTTGAAATTCCCTAATGCACCCGTAGCATTATGTGAGTGGAGAGACAGGTAAACCATGTTATCACAAATCATACCTACTCCCCCAACATTTTTGCAGGATGTTGGGAAACCTTGTGTGGCATAGGAAGATTGAAATTAATCCTTTAAAAATGTAATAGGAGGCTGTTGGGGGGATATATTTGTTGCAAAAAGGAAACTTGCGATCCTCAAACACAGTTAAGGGACAGAAGGAAGAAATGTTCTAAAAACGTTGCCCAGAGCTGGAATAGAAGGTAGAGAGGGTGATGCAGGTTCAGACACTGATGAGGAGGATGTGTGTGAAGATGCATCAAAAGTGTTAGAAGACAAGTACAGATAAAATGAGTATTGTGGTTAAAAGAAGCAATTTTGTTCACATTCTCAAAAGCAAAGTGAAATGATAGAACAATTTGTTGCAGTTTCGGGAAGACTAGCAGTTACATGTAGAAATCAGAGATCTCAGAGATGAAATTATAAGGTACCAACTAATCAACAGAATGTACAGTCTAAAGATTCAAGAGAAATTGTTAGGGTTAAATACAAAACAAGGAAAAGAAGAAGACATGTGATAGATATTTTTGTTCTAGGCATCCAATTGAGGCAAGTACTTGTCCTACCACCAACAGTAAATGTTTTCAATGAAAAAAATTGAGTATTACTCAAGAGTTTATAAAATGTCAGAGAATTCTATTACCAAGAGGGCTGTGAATTTGGTGAAAAAGGAAGAAACTTTGAGGGATGAAGAAGAAGCATATGGAAGTGTGGAAGATGATGCTGATGATGTTGAGGTACAAGTGGTGTGTAGGGTAGAGCAAAAATGAGTGGCGACTCCTGTCAAATGAATAATGTTTATTGTCCTTTAAATTGTGTGTTCGAAATGGATGGGAAAGAAGCGGCAGATTCATGTTCACCATTCACCCTTATTAATAAAGCTATGTGGAAAAAAGTGAGATTGGTGAATAATACCCTACTGATGTTGAACCTGAAGGGTTTAACCCCAAACATCCCAAACAAGTACTGTTAACAGAGAACAGAGGATCATCACACAAATGAATGGCTCATCAAGCTTCCAAATTAATTCAACAACAAGTTAGGATGTTAGAGGAAGTTTGCAAACTGGATACTGCTCAAAGATAGAATGATTCCCAAGGTACACAATATGCAGAATGTTCCATGTGTTTTAAGAGAATTGTTAAAAGAGGAACTACAGAGACTGTGCACTGAGGGGGTGATAGAACCCATTGAGGCTTCAGAATGGTTAAGTCCAAAAGTAATTGCAAAAAAATACAACACAAAAGATTGCATGTGTGGATTGAAGGGATTTTAATTGTATTTGGATGGATCATCATCCCCTTCCACTCATAAATGAGATGTTGGTGAGTATGAAGGGTGGTATATGGTTTACAAATTTGGATCTATCCAATTCTTATCACCAAATATGTTTGCACAAGTAATAAAGGCATGTCACATCTTTCATAACACCTGACGGGGCATATCACTTCATTCACAAGGCTTAACTTCTGCATTAGCCCTCTTCCAAAGAGTCATGCAGAGTGTTTTGAAGGACCAGGTAAATCTACTGGTATTCTAGGATGACATTTGGAGACAGCAGTGCTCACCCTTGATGTGGAAAAGTGCAAATTTTGTATGAATGAAGTGGAATACTTAGGTCATTCCTTGAGCTATGAAGGGGTTAAACCCATACTCAGTTTAGTAAAAGTGATGAATAAAGCACCCTCCTCAGGTGACAAGCATCATTTAAGGTCTTTTCTAGGCTTTGCGGAATTTTATTCAAAGTTTTCACACCATTTTGTTTACAAGGTTCATCATTTAATGAATTAATAAACAAGGGAGAATGATCCATTAGCCGAATGAATGTCATCAGGCATTTGATTTGGTGAAAAGTTCCATTGTAAAGACTGTTGGTCTAAAGCCATTTGATCCTGAAGATAGATTAAATAATAAAATTAACAGATACCAAATGTTATGGTCTACGGGCAGCATTGGTGCAAGTGCATGATGGGTGAGAAAGAGGGCGGCATTTACATCATGGACCCTCAAGAGAGTGGAGCGCACATATTCCATGGTTGAAAAGGAGGTGCTAGTGTACTGGTGGGGTTGCAACACTTTAGGATTTTTCCATGGGGGGTGGAGTTTGAACTTAACATAGATCATAGACCATTGGTGGACTTGTTTTCTGTGGCAGGTGCTGGAAAAGCCACACCACACATAGCTAAATTGTTTTATCACCTTCAAGAAACATGTGCTTGGTGTGAAAAATATCTATGGAGACTGTTTGTCAAGATTACCAGTGAAGGATGTGACAGAAAAGGAAGAAGAATGGACAGTGGCTGAAGTATCAGATGTTTCTGGTGCCATATGAGAAAATGAGTTTAAGGAGGCAGTCTCAGCAGTCTCTCTTTTAGTGAAGTTGATGGAGCTCTTTCCAGGTACCCAGAGTTGGAAAATGGAAAGAGAGTTGAAAGTGTTCAAAATGTGTGGGAGGAGTTATCTGTTGTAGATGAAATTATGAAAAAAGTGAACGGATGGTCGTACCCGATAGATTGTGATATAGACTGTGGAAATTATTACATGAAGGACATGGAGGGATGACTGCAATGAAAAGGAAAGCATGAGTCATTGTTTTATGGCGGGCATGGACATTGAATTTTAAAGGTTTTTCCAGGAATGTATTTCTTAGACATGTAGCCACAAATTGCATGTGCTACAAGAATGGACCATAGGTCCAGTAGCATTGCAGAAGTGGGCCTGGGAGTGGACAGTTTGAGTGTTAGGGGGGAGAGAAATATGCAGTTGTAGTGATGGATTATTTTTCAAAATGGCCAGAAGTGGCGTTTATGAAAAAAGTAAGAACAAACAATGTGTTTACTTTTTGTGGTGGATGCCCTGCAGAAATATTATGAGACAATGGTCCACAATTTATATCTGAAGAATTTTTGTGAATTTTTCAAGAAATGGGGAATTAAAAATTGTAAGACTCCAGTATATCTTTCTAGAGGAAATGGCTTCACTGAGCGCTTCAATTGTGTGTCGGGAGAAAGTATGCAATTGACCATATTGAGCAATATATGCCGGAGAAGCAAGGTCAGATTCATATTATGGGATTACAGAGGTGCATCCCACTCAGTCACTGGGAAAAATGCCATTTTAGTTATCAAAAGAAAAAGTATCTTTTACAGTACAAGCACAGGCATGGATGGCTAGATCTGATAGATGCAAAGTAGATTATGACAAGTTGAAAGAGAAAGTGGAAGAATACCAAATGACTTAAAGCAAAAACATAATGAGTGAGTAAAAAGAAGCAATAAACGTTTGTGGAATGAACTTTTGTAAGAGTGTGCTCAGAAAATATGTTAAGGAAAGTTATCTTCAAGTTATCTGAACCAAGGGAAATAGTGGGAGTAAACCGAAACACACTGAGATTGTAAAAAAGCAAGTGGTGGAATATAAGGAGAGTGATGGTGTGTAATGATGTGAAGGAGAAAGAAGGGTTGAGGTCATGGTCAAATTGTACAAGAAGAAATTTTGATGAGACAGACAAGTCTACAAAGATAATGAAATAAAGGAAATGATGCCAAGCTCTAGTGTGAGAGTAAAACCTAAAAAACGCGAAGATTATATATATATATATATATTATTTTAAGCGATTGAATAAGATAATACAATTATTTAAGTTAGATTATATATGTAGAAATGTTTTTGTAAGGAAAGGGGATCTGTTATGTTCTGGAATATTAAGTCTATCTGGGTAGTGTTGTTTTGCTTTGCAATGGTGCTCTTCCACTTCTGAAATCTGGCTTGTGGATTGACAGAAGCTGAGTAGTAGACAGTTGCTTAGGAATACTCTCTGGCCAGTGGTCATTGGATGAACTTAATAAACCTTGGCTTTACTCTTGATGGATGCTGTGTCTTCCTTCCCAAAAGGTAGGACACAAGCTACTTTACATGTAAATGAGAAACACTTCTCCCTCTCCCAGCCCAGGAGACTATCAGTATGCATATGAATGCAGATATATCCCCTATCACACCCAGCCCTTCCTATGTTGTGGTTGTCTGGAAAGTAAGTGTAGTTGTCACCCAGGCAAAATGTGGATTGGAGAGAGACTACAAAGCACACAGAGTTATAAGCACAGAGAAATGCCCACATTGTAAAAGTGCCACTTCTAAAATAGTAATGTAAAATCCAACTACACCAATAAGTAGGTTTTATCATTACCATTCCAAACATACCAAACTTGACAAAGCTACTCCTTTCTGATTGGAAATTACCTTTTAATAGGGGATAAGGGAATTCCCAACACTAATCTTTGAGATTACCAGACCTCACAGTAGAGAAAAACGATATAGGATAGTTGTCACTACCAAGACATGCAAGACATAAAAGTACAGGTCCTAACTTTTATTTACACAGCACCTAACCCCTACCTTAGGTGTGACCTATGTATAGTAAAAGGGGAGTTTAGGGCTTGACAAGTAGTTTTAAATGCCAAGTTGAAGTGTCAGTAAACCGTGTGTGCAGGCCATGAAATGTCAGGCCTGGGACAGGTTTGAAAGGCAACTTAGGGTGGGTGTCACAATTAGTGCTACAGGCACAATAGTTGCATTTAATTTACAGGCCCTGGCTATAATATATAGCACTTTACAAGGAGACTTACAAGCTACAAATTAAATAAGTCAGCCAGATGTACGCCAATTATACCATGTATAGAGGAGAGAACCCATACAGGTTAGCACTGATTGCCAGAGTCCTAAAACCAACAAAAAGAAGGTCAGAAAAAAAGGAGGAGAAAGGTAAGAAGTTTGGAATAAACCTGCAAAAAGGCCCAGGTCCAGCAGCAACTGTTTAAACTACTGCATTTCTTCTGTGTTCCCATAGGCCTAGCACAGACCTAACTTGAATCATGTTGCCAAGACCTTTGCCAGTATCTTATCAATATTGATGAATGTACTAGGCCTCTAGCTCCCACAGACCACTGCTTCTTTTCCCTCACTTGATAGTACTGTTGCATTGGCTTTGATGTAAATGGGACCCAATGTGCCAATTCCTTAGCCTCTTACTAGGCCTAATATAACATTTGAGCCTCTTGTGTTTTGTATGATTTTCAAAATTTGCTTGGAAAACTACCTTCTTTTGAGAGTTGCTCACTGTTGAACTGGTAATGGCTGGTAATGGCTTTGCCTATATATTCCATAGTGCTTTCTCCCTGCAATATATCTCTGGTCTCATCTGTTAGGCATATAAAATGTATGGAGTAGGAGCCTCTCTTGGCCCTTGGGACTGTATAAAATTGTGTAGAATGTAGGGAATATGTCTGAGATCTGAGCTGGATGTGTGACAACAGTCACAGCTGGTGTCTTCTCACTGGTATTGTGACTTGCTTCTCTCTTTGCCTAATCTTGAATACCGGCATCCACCCAGCCTTTTCTCCACACTCGTAATACCTCTATTTGAATCTGACAAGTGCTATTACTACAGCAGAAGTGTAGAGGTTTTTATATGCAGGTTTTAATACTTGTAGGCAGAGTCTATTGTCCAAGGAAGGGTTGGAATTGTATGTCTATCAGGGATGTTTTTGAGTGCTCTAGGTGTTTGTACTCATCGGCAAACCTTTGCTTTACTTTTGCTGAGTCCTTCATGAAGAAGCTGCACCAGGTCTCTGTGGCCTCTGACATTCTAGTATTCCTGGGAACATTACTTAAATAAGTAGAACAAGAATATCTTCAGGAACATGATCATATTGCCCCCTTTCAACGCTTCGGGCGCTCCATATATTTTTCAGATCAAAAACCTTCCTTTGTAGCCTGGCAATATTAGTTTCCCAGTCTGTTTGGACGCTAAACATCCTGTCCATGTCTTGCAGACGTCAGTTTTATACAATCGGAGATACATAAGTATAGGATCAGATCTTAGTGATTAAAAATCTGTGGCCAGTTCTGCCATTATGGTGTGGGTGTGGGTAACCCCTAAACTTGTATATCCCATAATATTATCTCAACAGTACACCCTCAAGTGGATGAATTGCAGATGATGTAAAAACTTGATTTCATGAGACAATGTGTCCCTGAGATAAGACACTTTACAGCATGCCAAAATACATTCAATAACGTATGGGCAGACATAATGAGTGAGTTCTAGATCGGGAATAGAAATTTTAAAGATTTATTTAATTACTTTCAAAAGATGTGATACCAAATTCATAATGCAAGTGCATGAACTCAGTAAACAGGGCAATATAGAATAATGAACAAATGAGAAAACGTTCTGAGTTTCAGGGAGCAGTAAAAACAATAAGAAATCTAGCAGCATCCCTAGTAGCATTGGGGAGTCTTTTAGTTCAACCCCAAAATTGAGGATTTGTATACAGTTTTCTTACATGGTAAATCATTTCCATTTATGGTGTGCGCAAACAAATTACATTCTTAGCCAATCAGACCACGGTTTTATGAAAGGGCATACTGCCTTAGCATCTAAGCACTAACCCACTTCATGCATATTAATTCTGCCCACCTAATGCTAATGTCATCCTGAGATCAAAGGACAAATTGGTTCGACGAAGGACAGCAAACTAATGTGGTGTAATGAGATACAGTGAGCTACCAGAAGTGCCTTGTGGAAAGCAACAATACTGTGTCCGAGTATGTTTTCTATGAGAAAGGCAGGGACAAATTAATGGAAATCAACAAACAAACGTCTGAGTAACAGTAAATGTTCAGGCGGAGACATCCATTTTTAATAAGATATTGTTGAGGCTGACAGTGAAGCCTAGTTAACATAAGCCAGTAAAGCATACTTTATCAACACATAGCAAACTGGTTTCAAATGCAGATACACTATATCAGTGGACACATGAATAATTTGAGAGTAAATTCACATTCTGCATGTTGGTAATTATGCACCAAATATGACATTCACAAACACTTCCACAGTGTTATCAAACACTATGATTTTCAAGTTCGTGGCTGTAACTGTTGCACGTATCATGGCTAGTGTATTGTCCACCATTGCATCAGAGTTGCTGGTCAACTGTTTTCTCTAAAAAGGCCTCTGCAAATGACAGCTGCATGAACAATTGAGAGTGATTGATTAATGGCTGATTTATCAGTAGATATCTGAGTAGGGTACCCTAGCAGAACACCCTATACACTTTAGGGGGATGAGTTTCTCAGACCTTCCACTCCAGCACAAGACGATAATGTGGTGCTTTTGTCCTATACATATTTAGCATATTTCTTGCAGTTTTGCCTGGTGTCTGTGGTATATCTTCTATCCTGCCCGACACAGGATCTCCAGTCTAGGATCCACTATCTTCATATGTATGAAAAAGAGCTCTGTTGCTTTCTGGTTGCCTCTGCCATTTCACCAAGCTGCAAGCCTCTATAATTTTACTGGTTACTTTTCCTCTCTTACGTTTTAGTCCTCTGTGCTGGGTCCTAAGGAAAGCCACAGCATTCTATATGGTTTGGATGCCTTCCTTATGGGAAACAGATTGCTTAGTGTCCTGTGTACATCTTGCAATGCATACATCTGCCTAGAACAGTGGTTTCCTGATGTTGCTAAAATACAACATTTTTATTGAATGGCTTAAATATTTGGTATTGGTGAGCTGTTGTCTTGATTTCCAATGTCCGTTCTCTCACCTTGCTCTCTGTACCCCCACAATATCATTATCCTCTCATCATCATGTCAGGCCAGCAGTTAGAAAGTAATGTAACTTTCACCATACTGCCTGTGTGAAGTCTTACATAGTGCTCCATTTAAGATAACTAGTAGTTGTATAGTCATCCGAGGTCTTTGAGACACTTTCCACACGAGGCTGCTTGTCAATCTACTAAAGTACCTCACTGACCATCTGCTATTCCCCATCTCATCCAATCCTCCTACCACATGTGCTCTAGCTGTCTTCTTGAGCTACAAGAAATTGGGTTATTAATTAAAAAGGGTGAGAGCCCCACTAAAATAATAAACCCAATCATTGTCAGGGTGAACCACAAAAGTCACAAAATTAACTAGTGCTCAAACGCCTTGTAGCTTGGCATAAACGTAGTCAGGCTTAACTTAGAGGCAATGTATAACATAATTATGCACTTTTTGAACAGTAATAAAGTGAAAATACAATAGATATAAATCCCAAACCAATTGTGAAAAATAGATGAACATTTAATAGAGACTATGGCACTAACACACCAAAAATCCAATAAGCAGAATGTAACTTATGAATTCTTAAGTATTCAGGTAAAAATTAGCACCAAAAAGCACAAAGTGTCACTCACTGTTGTCTGGTTGCAGCAAACTGGACCAGAGTCACAAGTTCAGGCTGATTACAATGGAGCATGGGTCGGAAAGAGGGACCAGGTTCATTGCGCTGAAGAGTTTACCTTCTTAATGTACAAGTTAATGCGAGGAGCATTGGCTGGGGCTTTGCCTTGGAGGGGATTGCGAGGAAATCAATGTCAGCTTGAGAATCAATCAATGAAGGAGCTTTATGAGGAACGTTGATGGGGTGGCCGCTGTTCAGTGTGTAGAGCAGGTCACCATTATAACTTTGCATTGGTTGCAGACAGGGTTGCCATTGGTGTCACAAGGAGCCCCTTTGTTGTCATGAAGAGCCCAAAACTTCTGGATTTTCCTCTAGAATGCAAATTTCTGTACATTTGAGGTTGGAGGATTATACTCTGATGTCAACCGAGGGTTCAGCACCTGGGAGGCACTGCCTGGTGATTAGGGCTCATTCTAGCTGAGTCCAACAGCAGGGCTCAGGTAGATCCAGGTAATGCTGGTCAGTTTCAAGTAGGCTTCGAGAAGCTTGTTGTGCTTCTGTCACTCAAACAGGAGGTCAGTGAATTGATCCTTGGAGTCACTTGTGGGAGTTCTAGGTTTAAGGTAAGCATCTCCAGTCTTCAGATAACAGGGCAGTCCTTCTTACAAATGTCCAGGACTGTTCTGATGAGGGATTCTTAAGGTGCTGCATTTATACTAGCTGCCAGCTTTTGTGTGTGGGAAATCCGTATCTTACTCATTAAACTGGTTCTAGGCATTTCTTTAGCTTCACATGGCTTTTGCTCCAAACTGCCTAGGGTTATAAAAGCAAGGGTAGGCCTTGTGTAGAGTTAATTTGTATGTGTTGCAGGCAAGGTAATTTGAATTGTAATCAGGCCATGTCACACTCCTCCTCAGCCATCCTGTCAGGAACACCCACTCCCTTTACCCTCAGACCCCTTTGTCCCGATGTCTGAAAGGAATACACAAAACACCTCAGGAGAGCTATTCACAGTCATGTGATCCTGGATACTGCAATAAGGCACATTTGGTTTAGGCAGAAAAATGCCAAGTTTCTAAAAGTGCCATTTTCAGACAATGAATTTGAAATATGACTTTACCATTAAAGATGATTTTAAATTGCAATTCAAATGAGGGGGAGGAGTATTCTTCTATGTGCTCCCAAATCGAAATATCACCTAACAATTGTAATAAGGTAACCTATTTTAGTCTATGAGAGAGATACTATTTCCACAGTGAAAAACTACTTTAGGACTTTTCACTGTCAGTACATGCAAAAGTTAAGAACTTATTTCCTACTTTTAAAAGACCATGAAACCTGCACCATGAGCTTTTCAGGCCCTACTTTAGGGATGACTATACGTTTAAAAAAAGGAGTGTTTAGGCCTGGCAATGGACGTATTTTCTAAGACAGAAATGAAAGCTTAAAGCTGCAGTCGCATGTCTGAGTCATGTTTTCCAGACATACTTTAGTGAGTGATACAATGAGTGCTGCAGCCCACTAGTGGCATTTAATTTACCAGTCATGCGTATATGTAGTACCATTTACTAGGGAGTCATGGGCAATTTAAAGTGCCAGTTGGGTATACTCCAATTTCATCAGGTTGGAGAGTATTTTACTACTGGTTAGTTAATGCCTACTAAAACATGTTCAACAGAAAATAGGGGGGTGAATGTAAAATATCTCGAGGAATACCATACTAAGGATATCAGGACTAACACAGGTGCATAAACCCTTGCTGATTGATGTGCAGACTGTCAGTCTTCCAAGCCTCACATGCCAGGTTCTCCTGCCTGTTGCCCTTAGCACCCCATGGTGGGGGATGGATTCTGATGTTGCAACTGCCATCATCATCATTAGCTCACTGTTGTAGCACTCAGGACCTGCGAGGTGAGTACCAAGCTTGTCCCTTGATGTAAAGTGTGCTCATCTGCCCTCTAAGAGTACCAAAATCAAAAATGCATATGTTTGGTCACTTTATTGGATTTTTGTCATTGTGGTGTCAATGTATTTATAAATGTTACTCTATTTTTCTAAAATGGTCTGAGATCTATAGTGCTTTGTGATTTTTGTTACTGTTTCAGTACTGCATAATTAGTTTACATATTGCTGTAAATTAAGCCTGCCTCTTCTATGCCATAGCAACTACAGGGCTAATCTCAAATTAGTTTCATAGCTCTAAGGGTTCAGTCTAACAGGAGTTGTGACTTTTTCTTGAGGTGAGCAGTTGCCCACCCCAAATAATAATCCAATGTTAGAGTTTGGAAGTGGGTTCCAGGACTTGTGTTTTACAATACCACAAAGTGATTTAAATTTAATTTAATGATCCCGGTAAAGGTTGACAGCAAAAATGTAGTTTTTTGGATTTTAAATTGGGTCAGTTTTGATTTTTCCCTCAATTTTTACACCTTAAGTTGTTGGTAACATGAAGGTTGATGTGGCTAGCATGGGGATCATTAACATGGCATAACTGAGAAGCAAGTGCAAGCAACAATGGTTGAAGCTGAACAAGCAGCCCAAGAAGGAGGATTACCAGATTACCCACAAAGCCTGGGATGAGGTCCGTCTACTACAGTACACCTCAGAGGAGAATGAGGATGAAGTTGAAGAGAGATATGAGGATGATATTGAGGAGGCCCCAGTGCCAAGGGAGTGTTCTCCCCAAAGTACAGTGTCATCTGCATTGTCCAAGGCCAGTAGCAGTGTGTCCTCTCACAGTTTGTGTACATTGAAGCTGGGGGACAGGCAGGCAGAGAGGGCATCACAATTACAGGGGGCTACCCTTGCTATTGAGGAGAAAAAATGTGCCCTTGGCTGCTTAGGAGAAAAAGGCAGCAGTAGTGGTGGGCAATGAGGAGAAGAAAGCAGCCACAGTCATTGCACTTGTAGGGAAAATGTTGGCTTTATAAGAGAAAAATGTCTTGCTGTTTCATGAGTGAAGCCGTTACAAGACAATCTTGAGGTCTGGTGGGTCTCAGAGTTCAGTGACAATTGTTGCAGCAATTCAGAAGTGTCTTGGAGACGTTGACAGAGTTTGCATCCAAAAGATTTGGTCCTTTGTGGTGGATCTTTTTTAATGTTATGTTTTTCATTCCTGAGCTTTCCGTAGGAGAATTAGCATTAGCGTTTGCCAAATCCCAGTCTGTCCTTAGACCTCAATAGGGTGTGAATCAAGTGTGAAATTCCTTCCAAGAGTAATACAATAGGTTGACCTGAATGTTCAGGGATGATTCCTTTGAGCACAGCAGAATATATATTGTAGGGCTGGAGACATTCTGTTGGCAGAGAAGTGTGAAATCCTACCTGACAGGTCAGTTTGAGCCAAACATTGCACTTTGGGTCAATTCAAAGGGAGAAAACGGATGCCAGGAGATTTCTTCTGTGTTCCTTGTCTGGGTAATGTAGGGCCCTGCATTTGTTCTACCAAAATTCTGTCTCCTATTTTGTTGTGGGTACAGGGCTTACTTCAAACTGGACACTAGTGATTACCATAATGCACTCCCCCACATTCCCACAACCCTAAGACCCCAGGTTCAATGTGACTAAAGACATTGCTCATCCTGTAAATGCTCTGATACCTGACATGTTGGGCCAGTTTGCTGCAAGGCAACCAAGGAATACTAAAAAAGTGGTTAGACCTGCCCTTGGTAAGTTTTAAACCATTAATTAGGGGGTGGACTCCACCCACTAGCTATTGGTAAGTATAACCTGGGCATAACAAGAAATCCCATTAAAAATTTCCTGCCACTTGCAGAAGACAGGGAGAGTTCTGGACCAGCTGTGTGTGAAATGAGAGGAACACTAAAGGACTTTTCGTGCTCCCCCTAGTGCCCAGGACAAAAAATTAGAGTCTAAGTCAGTTGGTCAGCTTCATGTTTTTTTGCTAAAGTTCCCAGTTGACTAGTGGCAAATTATCATAGACTGGCCATTGATAGTGGCCTCCCCTTGAAACTCTGAGAGTTTCTAGGCTCTCTCTCCTTAGGTCTGGAGGCCTCGGAAGTGTACTTTGTGGTTATATTGTCAGCAGAACAAAGTTTGGAAACATTGAAATCTTTGCATCTGAGCCTTAGAGGTACCTGCCATGAAAATATCTAATCTGGTAGTTCTACTCCATTGGATTGAATTCCAGCTTTGTACCACACCTCCAAAAAAACAACACCTTTCCTTTCTATGTTTGGCCTTAGAGATTTTTCAAAGTAAACTTAAAAAGCTCTATATTGTTAGCGGAATCAATTTGCTTCCAGTATGCGACCTGCGGTTCCACAGCAGTCAGGACCCAAACTAGGGACTCATTATGGTCAGCCTCAAATTTTACCTAGGTCCTGGTCCACCACAATCATTGACTACAATTGGTGTTTTGTGCTTTTTGGCTCAAATTCTATGTAAAAGTTTAAAAAATTTGCATCTTTGGTTTGCCCTTTTGGATCTGTGTTGTTTTTTGCCATTTTGCTTAAATATCTTACTCATTATTTCTCAATTGGTTTACTATTTCTATTGCTTGGTCTTTTGACTTTATTATTTGTTTTGGTACTGCATACTTACTTTACACATTGTTTTAAGCTAAGCCTGTTTGCCCTGTGCCATAGCTACAAGCAGGTTGAGCTCATGTTAATTTAGTGACTTTCAGGTTTCACCTGGTTTATCTTGGATTGGTGAACGTAGTACAGGTATTTAGAATTGTGCATTTTCTGCTATACTTATGTTTACGTTGCTTGCTCTTTTCAGTGTTATCAGACCTATTACTTTCTGTGTTACTCTATACAGCCAGCTAAGCGTGTATGTTTGTGGATATTGATACATGTAATATGTTTACACTAACAGTGTAATCTAATTATGTTTATTTTATCATAATTCTTATCAGCCTTTGTGTATATTTTAATTGTGGTGACTAAAAAAAAGATAAACTCTAAGGTCCTCAATACGAGTGTGCTGGAATTTGATGTGGGGATTCTGGAAGACTGGATACTCTGAATCTGAGTGCATCCTCACACCAGATTCTGAAAATTGCACGGGTAGTAATTGCTCCGACCCGCAAAACTGGATCCATTCCCCTGCACGGTTTCCTAATTCCAGGGAAAAAACGACTGCCATTTTCTGCCTGCTGAGAGCAGGTGGAACAGAAAAGGCCCATGGGGGTTGGGCTTCCACAGCAGGGGATCAGGACAGACTTCTTATTCTTTCACTGTACCGCTATCAAGGTTGGTCAAAGGCTGGGCTGTCCTCCTGCCCGCAGCCCCAGTCCGTGCAACACATAACAAGGTCAATTGACCACAAGCATGCAAATACTGGGACCAAAGTTTGCAGGCTTGATAATTTTACGCACAGTGACACTCAGAGATATAGGTGGTAGAAATCCACCTGGAATTATAAATCTTAGGGCCTGATCAGTTATCACCCCAACACTATGTTTCATTTTGTACTTCTAGCTAGTAATAGCCTATATTCCTTGTGACTTCTGACTTCATCACTTAGATTTGTATATTGGTAATACCTACCATGGACTGACTGCAACCACCATTCCTTATGTAAGCAACAGAATGCGAGCTACCATTTGTATGCAATGAACAATATTTTTGATTAAGAAGTTTCTACGGCTTAGAAGTAAAAGTGTTAATAAATGAATAAATAAATAAACAAACAACTGTAGAAATTGGTAGGCTGTTGTTCCGTAAACCTTCTAATTCAGTTTTTCACTTTGTCCTGGAACAATTTTTTTGTAGTCTCTAGTGGTTTCAGTGTATTTCCAATGAGTGTCCTGTGTGTTGTGTATGATTTACTTGGAGGCCTGGTGGGTATAACATGGAGAGTGGTTAGCCTGGAGTTGAGTGCCGGTCAGTTTCACCTTTGTTTCACTATTGTTGGTGTGTCTATAAATGTACATGGTCCTCCACATGCACTTCCTTGAGGTTCCCCTTGCCACACCCATTTTGATGTGTTATGGCCCATTTTCTGGACTCTCCCCATTTTCACACCTACATTTAAACCTAAGTAGTATGTTTTCATTTATGGAATATTTTGCTGGGTATGTTATATTCGGGACGCTTTAGTCAGACCACTACTTCCAATGCATTTGAAATGGGGCTTTATGGATTGATATTTCTCCTAAGCTGTAGTGCCAGTGCTCTCTCCTGTAAATTGTACTGTGATATGGTAAGCCCCATTGTCAAGTACATTAGCCCCCTTATAAGGCCCTAGTAAATGGTACCAGTGATACTAAGGACAGAGATGGTAAAGGGGTCACAAGGGCTCCATCATTGATTGTGCCACCCTGCTTGACCTGAGTAAAAACCAAAGCCAGCAGAGCTGCCATGTCAGCCTGCATGAACAGCTTGCCTGCTCGACTTAGACTCTGCCCACACCAGGTACAGGCAGAGTCCCATCACTACTCATAGCATAGGTCTTTCACCCCACAGGCAGGCCTCCCATAGCCAAGGATACAGGGTGTAACTTGCTATGAGTGTAGACATATAGGCTTCCCTGAGAGTTTGCCACCAGGGCAAAGGTCTTCCCCAGGTCTTCCCCAGGACAAGGGCAAAGGACCTGGGCAGGAAGAAGGTCACTCCTCCTTCCTCCCACGGTGGCTTCTGTTTACAGTTATCAAGGTGGTGAGCCTCAAAGGCTTTTCACTACCATTGATAAGTAATCTCTTGTGACCCACTCTAGGTCAAAGCTCTTCCCACCCTGTCCAAGTGGACAGGCAGGAAAATTAGGTATTCAGTAGGCATACATCACCCAAAAGGTTAGCCACACTTCTAGGGTAGGCTAGCAGGTCTGTACAGTTGAGGAAGGGTTCTGCCATTTTGGCAAACCCTGAATTAGAGAGTTCTGAGTAGGAAAGTCATATAGTCCCACAGGAAGTCATCATCTCAGGGGCGGACTAACCGTAGAGACCAGTAGCCTATTGCCCACTGTCCCCACATCTTTAACGCCCCCTGAACTAGTATTTAAGGGGCTTCCCTGGCACCAGAACTCCAGTTCTGACTTTGAGTCCGAGAAGAGGCACAGAGAAGATGGCGTCACTAACAACAGGACTTTGGACTCTTCCACCACACAAGGATAAGACACTTAAGTGACCTGATAAGGGACATGGCCAAAATGGCGGCCGAGCTTAGACTACAGCTCCGTCTTGGGCCTAAGAAATAATGCTGCCAGACATCACCATTTCACCAGCCACACAACATTAAATGTGACGGAGGCAATCTGAGGGGGGCCACTAACCACCCAGGGTTGGAAATTGGTACTTGGAGCCCCTGGTCCAAACAAACGGAGGGCAGCCAGACCCTACTGCTTAACCTGAGGCTTCCGGGGGGTAGAGATGCGTGGGCGGCCTTACGATCGAGCAGCGCTCCACTGGTGCTGAGGGCGTTTCCTGACCTGGGCTGGCAGGGAGCCTGGGGGGGCCGCTGCTGCGACACGTGTCTTGTGAGTGCACTTGGGGGTGCCCGGCTGACGGTCGGAGGCTACCGGGTGGATGTGTCCTGGTAGCGGCACCACATGGCGTAAGGTGCTGTGGAGCCGTTGCTACTCCTTGCGGGGTACCGTCATAGCCGGACCTACCTGTTCCCTGCGCCGCACTCTGGCCTCCTACACTGCAGTGCACAATGGCGATGCTCCCTGGCTTCCGGGAAGCTGCAGCCCGGACATCGCGCCAAGGTAACTGGCGAGTCTGGTGACTGTGGGCCGTGGCTCTGGGCGTGAGTGGCTGTGTGACCAGATAGCGGAATATTGCACCTGGGGGTTTCCGGAGGATACTGCACCCTGCTTTTGTCCTGGGTCACGGTCGTGGCCTTGCTGCCTGCCCCCTGTAGTAGTTTTGGCCCCGCCAGGGGGGCAGGTGCGGGCCACCTGTGACTGTAGGATCATCAAGGCCCAGATGGTGTGTAAGCTTGGGCCATTCGCGGGGGGAGCCCTTTCCTGTGTCCTGCCTGTGCGACTGTCCTCTGGGCACCCCTTGGACGTAAGTGGCATTACCTGAAAAACTATACTATATAATAGGTGTGGCAATCATCGCATCCTCGTCATAGCGGCAACGGGGAGCAGCACAGAGGACACAGTTGGCACGAATAACCAAAAATCTGAACTGAGCAGATAGAATGATGTTGAAAGCTAAAGCCACCAAATCTCTACCGCAGTGTGAGACAATGGCTCCTTCTGATACGCCACTGAGAGCATTGAACCTGCAAACCTTGGAGACCACCATCCAGGCCTACTCGGGACAATTTGAGAAGATATTGCAGGCCATCATGGACACCACACCGTCATTCGAGAAAAGAATAGACACTGTCTCTCAAGATCTCAGTTTGCTTAGAGTCGATCACTGCAATCTGCCAGATAGGGTGGTAGCAACAGAAACTGGCCTACAGGCTATGGACCCTGCTCTGTTGGATATGCATAAACATGTGCAAAAATTGGATCTGGAAGTGAAAGCGATACGGAGCGGAGGACGCTGAGGGAAGATCATGCCACCATAATGTTAGGTTTATGGGATTCCCAGAAAAAGTGGAAGTCCACAGCTCAGAATTATTCTTGGATCACTGGCTCATAAAAGAGGTGCTGAAGGGGGAAATACTGAAGTTTTTCTCTGTTGAACAGGTGCACAGGATACCGGGCAGGGAGCCGGCTCCTGGATCGCTACCTCACCCGCTCAATGCGTGCTTTTTTAATTACAGAGATCGGGACATGATACTGCAACACTTCCGGAACAATGGCCCAGAACGCTGTGAGGGTGCCTCTATAACAGCCCACCCAGACTTCACTGCGGAGGTGCGGCGCCAACGATACTCCTATGTGAAGATCAAGCCATGCCTCAGAGAGCACAACATTAAATATGCCCTGATGTTCCCAGCCAAACTCCAGGTGATCGCAGAAGACCGCATTCATATCTTTTCCACACCTGCCGATACCTGGACATGGATGCACGGGAAGGGCATCGCCCGCACATCGGAAGAAGACAGGGAGGCTGGGGAGTGGCTCATGTCGCCTGCTCGTCCAAAGCCCAGGAGGAGACTGAAGATACAACCTATGAGAATACAGGCAGCTGCAGAGCCAGTGAAAGTATTAAAGGATGCATCGATTCACACGCAGAACTCTTTCATGCTGCTCCAAAATAACCTGCAGGCACAAACAGACTCGGTCTCGGGCAGCTTTGGCTCGACTGTCACGGGTGTGATCAGGGGGCCGGATAGCACTCCCCAGACAGCGGATGACCTATAGCACTCAGGCATATATCTCTCAGGTACATGGGAGCCTGGGACGGCACTTTTATTATCTCTGCTGTATTAAGATGTGAATCGTTGACAGCGCAAATAAGGGGGTCTGCGCAGCACCACCACGCAGTGGGTCCCTTGGTTGGGACCTAAAGAGGCGAATTGATGTTTAATTCAGTCATAAATGGTGAGCTTTTTGTGTCACACTGACAATTGTCTTCTACTACGGATGAGGCTGTGGATGGTTTTGGCATGCCTACCAGTCATCCTTTTATTTTGGGGTCACTACACAGTTTCCCCATGATAACTACCACGTCCCCTTGGTTGGTTTCCACACGGACAACCTTTACATGCGATTGTTCTATGTACTTCATTTTGTTATTATATGGGGTGATTAGAGGTGTTCCTCAGTGCCACCAGATTTGAGGGATTGTGGTTATGGAGGGTGGTTGGGGGTTGTTTTCAATATGTTTCGATGGGTCAAACTACATTTCATGGTAATGGTCAAGCAGGCTCACTCCCTGATTATGCAGGCGCATATTCCTTGTCAGAACTGGGCACACGACATGGTGCATAATACTATGCTACTTATTATACCATGGGTTCGTGTAAATTGAAAACTCTACAGGACTATAATATCCTAACACGGAAAGTCCGTGGGATGCCTATGCTTGTCAAGAGACATTGCATTTATACTTTCCTTAAACACCAGAGGGTGCACTTTGCAATACTATAGGAAACACACCTGCTAGATAGTGACTTGCAAGCACTAAAGAAGCGCTGGCGGGGTCAGACGTATGGTACGTTTTCCTCTGCATATGCGAGAGGGGTCTTGGTGTGGAGAGCGCCTGGGATGCCTTATGTGCATCGCATGCAGAGGGCGGATGTGAGGGGATGACATATTGTGCTAGAAGGTCAACTGGATGGCAAATCCATCACCATTGTGGGGGTGTACACTCCCAATTGCGCACAAGGTGAATTCCTCAAGACACTTACCCCTGCTTTATTGACTGGCCAAATGGCACCTGCCATCTGGGAAGGGGATTTTAACTGTGTTCCTGATGTGTTATTGGACGGCTCATCCCCGCCTGCGGATGGAGCAATAAGCAGGCGCAATTCCAACTTATTAGCCACATGGGCCAGGGATAATGGGGTATATGATGTGTGGCGTATGGGTCATCTGCAACATAAGGAGTACTCTTTCTATTCCCCGATACATGATATACATACCAGAATAGATTTGATTTGAGGAACCCCGACTATGTGCTCTATGATACTATCCTCAAATTAGCTTGCTAGGACGATCTCTGATCACTCCCTGCTGCTGCTAACTATAAGATGGGGAAAAATGTGTTCCATTATTCCCACTTCTTGCTTGCAGAGCGAGTAGCTGCTAGACACCCCATTCAGGGAGGAATTAGCTACTTGTATTAAGCACTACTGGGAGTTGAATACCGAATCCACTACATTAAGGGCTACAGAATTGGACGGGCACAAAGTCGTGTAGGGGTCACTGTCTCTTGGCCTCGTGGGGGGCGCGTCACTCTTTTCACCAAGAAGTGGTCACCTTAGAGAAAGATATGCGTGCATTGGAAATAGCTGTCGCACAGCACAAAGTGCCCTATGACCTTCTTCATGATAAACAAAGGTTATACGGAGAGGCGGATCAGCGACTCCACCAATATGATTATAATTACCACCTAACGCGATTGCATGCAGAGGGTGATCGCTCTGGGTGGCTTTTGGTGTGGTTGCCTCACGAGGAGCGGCAACACACCCCAATAGGAGCCATACGTTTGGCAAATAGAATATTATGATACTTATTCACAACATCTCTCCCGTCCCTTCTTGTCTGTATTTGAGGAGGCATGGACTTGCAGCCTGCTTCCGGTATCCCAAAGAGAGTAGTTGATCGTGGTGCTCCCCAAGCCTGGCCGCAATCCCGCGGACGTAAAGTCATATAGACCACTGTCCCTTCTCAATATAGATTGTAAGATCTTGGGTAAGGTGTTGACGAATAGACTCGCCTCTGTCATGCATACCCTGATACATGAAGATCAAAATGGCTTTATGCCCACTCGAAACACATTTCTGAATATATCTTGACTACTAGGCATCATCAGTGATACTCCAGCTGGGGCATATGATAATGTGGCCGTCTCTCTGGACATAGAGAAGGCATTTGATACCCTAATTTGGGACTTTTTCTTTGCCGCGCTGCGGCATATGGGATTTAGTCAGGGTTTTGTGTGGTGGTGCAGACTCTTTATGCTAACCCCATTGCTAGGGTGAAAACAGGAGGAGTGGTATCAGGAAGCTTTCCCATCAGGAGGGGGACCAGACAGGGGTGCCCACTGTCACCCATGTTGTTAGCCATTGCAATGGAACCTCTAGCCGCTCAATTACACTTGAGGGCCAAGCAGTGGGGGCTATACAGGATGGGGACACATCATATTATCTTGCTCTATGCGTATGACGCTCTGATTTACCTGGAGGGGGGATACGCTGCTCGAGGTGATGCCCTTATTGGACAGATGTGGAGTGATATCAGGCTGACGGGTCAACTGGTCCAAATCCTGTTTGTTTCCCCTGGTTGAACTTCCCACGGCAGTCGGGGAGGCGCTTCCTCCGAGTAGATTGAAATGGTTTTTAGACCCCTTTAAATATCTGGGCATACAAATATACCATAAGGTGGATGATCTGAGGGATGGTAACTTGGTCCGCACGCTTTGTTCTATGAGAAGCTTGCTCCAATGTTGGTGCCCGCTGCCTCTTTCCCCTCTGGGTAGGGTGGCTATAGCGAAAATGCTGATTCTTCCAAGGCTCCGATATTGGTTATCTCGGAACCACGGGTGCCTAAACCACCCATGGCTCAACAATGAGGTTGCAACAACGTCCTCATTCTAAGCACTAATGCCTTTACGACAAATGCGTTTACAACTATTTTACAGTTGTGAACGCATTCCTGGTAAAGGCAGTAGCAATCAGCATGCACGACCCAGCATGCTTCCACCCCAGCCCCCACCCCACCCCTGAAACCTAAACCCTGACCCTCCAAACCCTAATCACCCCCAGCCCCCACCATACAACAAAAACTAAAAATACCCTGAGTCCCCACCACCACCCATAAAACCTAAACCCTGCCGCCAAACCCTAATCAGGTCTCATCTGGGGGTGGGACAGACACCGGGTTGCACTCACTACCCTGCAGCGCCCGTTGCGAATCGGGTGCTGGGAGCCCTGAATTTTGAATACTATTATGCAGGAGCACAACTACAGTGGCTGTTATACTGGCTGAGGAAGCCTGAGTCACTTGAAGCCACATGGGTACGGATGCAGATAGGTGACACTCCCCTCTATACATAGCTATCTGAATACGTGCCGCGGCGTGGCGGTAACAACCCACTATTGACAGCAGCACACACTAGCTGGCGAAGGTATATACAGGGTGGAAAACCCAATCCCCCATACTCACCCCTCATCCCGTTGGTAAAATAGCAGGTGGCACATCATTACTTCATACCCACTCCACGGCTTCATGGGTGGAGGCGGGGATAGAGACGGTGGGGGACTGTTTTGATGACGGTACTTTGATGCCTTTTGAGGCAATTATGGACCTTGCATCACTGGGACCGGGACACTTTATTACATATCATGTTATCTGTCACCTGATTAAAACAGCTTGGGCTCAGGGGGATCAAGAACCCGCGATATCCCTTGCCCTACATATCTTGTTATCAGACAGTGGTTCAAAAAAAGTCATCACCAATTTATATAGAGTGCTGACTAGTGTAGATGATACACAGCTTGAGGTAGCACTCCACAGATGGAAATCGGTCCTTCCCAATCCTCTAACCACTAAGAAATGGACCGAGGCCCTCCACAGGTGCAGAGAGTGTCTCGAAATCCTAGATTTCGTTATACACAATTTAATTTTATCCACCAGACGTACTTGTCCCCACATTGTGTCCAAAGCATGTACCCCATGTTGAATCCATCATGTCCCCGCTGCGGACTCCAAGCAGCCAGCTTCTACCACATGGTGTGGGACTGTGATTCATTGCAGAGAGTCTGGCAGAACATCATAGCAGGCATTACACACATAACGGATCATACATTTATACCTAACCCGGAATCTTGTCTTCTGGGAATACGCCCAAGAGCTAAGCAACATATACACATTCATAAAATGGCTGATCTAGCGTTTATCATGTACAAGCAATTGATCACTATGGGATGGAAGGCTTCTCGTCCACCGGAATTGATTAGTTGGCGTGTCATAATACTAAAATGGGCACGTGTGGAAACCCGTGTCCTGCGGGCCTTGCGGGATAGGGGGCAGGCACTTACAGGCTATGATACCTGGGATGCCTTGGTGGCCAAATTGGAAGCCCAAAATTATGAACGTCCACCGTGACTCACTAAAGGGGGAACAGAAGATTCACATGTGTATCAGCCTTTTATATATCCCTGGATCGCGCTGATAACAAAGGGTCTCCCAATGGTCGTACATTCCAGTTGGAAAAATATCAGTAGTGAAGTGCCACACTGTCTACATTATTGCCATGGGGAATATCAAAAGAAACAGTAATTTACTTGCCCACTCCAGCTCTAGATTGGAGAGTTAGGATGCACACGTGTAGGTTGCTATTCTTATTACTGGAATTGCACCATGGCACTGGGAATAATGGAGGGGATGTGGAGTGTGCGTAATACAGGCACTGCAATGGGAATGCCAGTGTAAGACATCATCATGAAAAGAGATGATATTGCATATCTGTGCTGCTTGGAGCCAAATGATTGACCTAACACTTGTTTCAATGAACATTTTTTTATTTTTCTTTCATTAGAATGTGGTGTATATTACCCAGTTATGTAATTGTGACCGACAACATGTGTTGAAATCAATAAAACAGATTTAAAAAAAAAAAGTTACCTGAGAAGACCATATACTGGAAATGTGTGTTTGACATATGCCCATGGCAAAGGCTTTTTGCTCCCAGCAGGAGGGTCTCCAGTGTTTTGAGCTGCTACACCATTCCTGTCAACCTCCAGCCAACAAAATGCCCATAGATTACTTTTGCCACTGCCAAGGCCTGTTGGTCACTGGTGCAGTAATCAACCCTTTCCTGGACATCATTGACTTCAGAGCAACGCCTACCAATTGTGAATGACATTGGCAATGACTTCACTGCTGTGATCCTGCATCCCAAAGAAGGTGACTTTGACCAAGTGGCAAGGCATCTTGGTGCAATCCTCTTGTGATTGACAGCTCCAAGGCTACCTCTGCCCTTGGAGCCACCAGGCATGGTAGCAAAGATCTGGCTGTGGATTCCATGTCCCTGAGCCCCAAAGGTCTCTACTCTACAAAGGTAGAGTGTAAATCCACCTCCAAGTGTGTGTTTTGTCAAGTGCTGCAATTTTGACATCACCCGCGGATCCTGTTAGCACCAAGGACAGCCAGAGAACCTCTGCACCTAGACTCCCTAGGCCAGGGTTCTCCATGCCAGGTTTTTAGCATATCAACATTTTTCTAAATGTGGATATGCTAAAAATCTGGCATGGACCCGGCTCTCTAGGATCAACTTTGCAAAACCCTGCCCTAGGCAAAGATAATGAAATACTCTCTGTTGAGACTTGGCCTAGGGACTCAAAAGACCTTAACCTAGGTAGATTCTACAGAACTCACCCCACAAGTGACCAACTACATACTATGTTTTCTCCCACAGACTGCAACAATAGAATTTGACAGCTCTGCAAAGTACTGATTTATTTAATACTCTAAAATTGATAACTTCAGTTATCTGTAACATATTGATTTGGTTTTGTTGTCTAAATTAATATACAAATCTACTTTATTTTTATAAATTGGTGTTGGACTTCTGTTGAGTCATGTCCATTACTTTTCTTCCAAACTGGTGTTGTGAAATGCTTAACACATATTCCTCTAGGGAGCCTGACTACTCTTTGCCAGGACTGAGCTAAGGTTTACTGGTGTGAATATGAGGCCCACTTCTGGGTAACGTGCTAGTAGTCCATGGTAAGACCTCCAGTCATACCACATAATACTGCCACCTTGCTACATTGGTGTTTCAGCTGTGGGATCTACCACTTGTGTTTTCCTTCACCACTTAGACAGAAGTATATTTTTGGTGACAAATAAACATCAATTGTCTTTAGACCCAAAAAGTATTTTCTTTAGATTTGTTTTAAAAATTGGGTATAATTGGAATTGCTAGAGCCCTGTGTTACATCCCCAATCCAATAGGTTACAAAAGTCCCAAAGTGTTCAAAAGCATCTAGGAAGTTAAGTAGAAGTAAACTGTAAAGGTCCCCAACTTCACAGATAAATCAAGCACAATGGAGAATGGACAGAATCTTAATTTTTCCATCCTACCAGCTCAAAGGATGAGTGACCTTAGAGCCTTGTGCAAAGTTAGGGGCATTAGCTTCAGAGCCACTGCTAAAAGAGAGGACCTTGAAAAGGCCCTTATCGCATTTGAGGAAAGCAAGCTTAGGGGAGAGGCTTCTTCCTCATAAGGAGAACCTAAAGAGATTGAGGAGGATACCCTGGCCCAAGAAATTGAATGGGACGTATTTGAGGACCATGATTCTCAACCCTTCTCCAGGCCCCCCTCACCAGTGGGAAGTGACAGGAGTCACTCTAGCAGCACCCCTCCCAATGGTAGGTTGGGTATTACTGTTGAGAAGAAGCTTCAGCAGTTGTCCATGGAGGAGAGGAGACTTGAATTCGAAGAGAGAAGGCTAGCCCTGGGTGAGAGATGGGCAGGGCTGGGACTAGTTCCCAAAGATGGTGGCTGCAAAGTTAATAGGTAAAGTGGGGGTTCTTTAGACCCTGGAGTCCCCAAAGGGATTGTCCCCATGTACAGTGCAGAAGATGACATTGATAAATGGTTTGCAGTCTTTGAGAGGTGCTGCAGAATGAGGACATTAAGTCACCTGCACTGGGGCCCTCCACTTCGGGACTTATTCTCAGCGAAAGGCAGAGAAAGACTTCTGACCCTTCCTAAGAAGGTGGCTGAGTCATACACTTACATGAAAGAAACCCTCATAGAAGGCACAGAGGAGTACAAAGTCAAGTTTAGGAATACCCATAAAGGCCAGAATTAAACTTGGGGGAACTTTGTTGACTTCTCAGTCAAGGCACTAGAAAGCTAGATAAAGGGCAATAAAGTGAATACATATGAAGGGTCATATAACCTGTTGAAGAAAGATCACATTTTGAACAATAGTGCCACTCAAAATTGCAACAGAGTCTAGTAGATGCTGAGTTGTCTTCTCCCAGAGACCTAGGGAAGATAGTAGAAATGTGAGTCAGGTCCAGGGTTACCCAGAACAAGGCCCAAGGTAGAGGTGAGTCCAAGAAGGATGCTCAGACTTCCTAGCTGGGGTAGCATCAACAATGAAAGAAAAGCAGAGTCCTTTACAGGCCCCTTGAAGACTTCTAGGAGAGTGGGCTCTGAGACTCTTCTCAGTCTAAGGGAAAGGGGTATTAGTGAAAAACCTGGGGTCCCAAGAAAGCTAGGTCATTCTTTTGATTTCAAACAGCCAGGGCACAAGAGGGGTGATACCCCTTCCCCAAGAAGTCCGTCACTGAGTGACTGTCGAAGGGTGTTCTTAGCATTGGGTTTGGAGTAGAAGTGTACTTTGGGTAGACCAAAGGTCACACTGAGACTACTTTGACTGGAAGGGGTGGACATTGAATCCTTGACAATCTTGCAACCAAACATGGAGAAGTATAGACAAAGGCCACTAATCTATGGGACTGACGTAGAGGCTCTGAGAGGTGCAGGTGCCAGTGTCTCCATAGTGACAGTCAAACTGGTTTCCTAAACCAAATGATCCCTGATGAAAGTTATCTTATTACCAGTGCTGACAATGAGACTAGGCTTCATCTAATGGCTATGGAGAAATTAGAGTGGGAAGGAGTTGCCGGCCCAAAGAAGGTGGTTATGTCTCCTGCCTTACCAATGGAGTTTCTGCTAGGCAGTGATCTGGAGACTTCTGCATGGGTAGAATTAGAGAAATGGTTCATTCAGAAATACTCAGTCTCCCTGAGTGGGTGGGTGTGACAACTAGGTCACAGGCTGCACGACAGGGTGGAGGTAAAGACATGGAGCCTGAAACTATGGCCAAGTACTTTAAGGGCAAGAGGAAAGACAGGAAGTCTGCTGACCTAGCTTCTGAGCCACAACAGGGTAGGGGGAGAACTCGCCCCAGGGTGAGGTCCTCATGCCTGAGGAGGGAACAGAAACTGAAGAGGCCTGGCCTGATCTGGTAGAGCTTTTCAGTGTAGGGGGACCCTCCAGAGAGGAGCTTCACCAAGAGAAAAGAAAATCCCCAACCTACCAGGCAAGAAGAGGGAGATGTCAGTGGCACTCGCAGGTTTTATTGGGAGAATGGCTTACTATATACTGAGGTGAGGGACCCCAAACCAAGGGCAACCAGGAGAGTGGTTGTCCCCCAGGGGTACAGGGAGTTCATCCTAACTTTAGCACATGACATCCCCCTTGCTGAGTATCTGGGTCAGTCAAAGACTTGGGGCTAGTTGGTGGCCCATTTCTATTGGCCCCAAATGTCTGAGAAAGTAAAGGAGTTGCGTCACTTCTGTGTAACTCGTCACGTCAGTGGCAAGACAGGTGCACAACCAAAAGCTCCATTAATTCCACCACCTGTATTTGGGATTCCCTTTGAAAGAGTAGGGATTGACATGTTTGCAATCTTGTCCTACTTACTGCACCTGGCAAAGGGTTTATCCAAGTAGTAGTGGACCATGCTACTAAATCCCCAGAGGCAATTCCTCTTAGGACTTCAACTGCCCCTGCAGTAGCAAATGTCCTCATTGGAGCCTTTACTACAGTGGGGTTTCCTAAGGAAGTGGTCTTTGACAGAGAGACACATTTCATACCTAAAGGCTATGTGGAATTAGTATTTTGAAATGTACAAATTCACCTCCCTCAATCATCTCCACACTAATACCTTGGTGGAGAGATTCAACAAGGTCATTAAGGGAATGATCATGGGCCAAACTCAGGATGAGATGGGATTTCCTACTGTCAAGCCTCCTGTTTGCATACATGGAGGTTCCTCAAAAAGGGGTTGGATTCAGCCCTTTTGAGCTTCTGTTTGGACACCCAGTAACGGGTCCTCAAAGTCTAGTGAGGGAAGGATGGGAGAAGCCTTTTAAACAACCCAAACAGGACATAATGGACTATGTGATTGGACTTTGCTCACACATGAATGAGTACAAGAAAAAAGCAAACAAGAATTTGCAGGCCAGCCAGAAGCTTGTCAAGCACTGGTATGACCAAAAGGCAGCAATGGTTGAGTATATACCTGATTGGTTTGTGTGGGTGTTGGAGCCTTTGGCTCCCAGGGCCCTCTAGAGCAGATTGGCTGGGATCTACCCCATGGTAGAAAGGAAAGAGAAGGTCACCTATTTGGTTCATATAGGCACCCCCAGGATTCCTCACAGAATGATTCATGTAAATTGCCTAAAGCCATACCAAGACAGTGCTGACATGACCATGCTCATGGTCACAAATGGAGGTCAGGAAGAAGTGACTGAACCTCTTCCTGAACTCCTGTCAAGCAATCCTAAAGATCGTACAGTGGACGATATAGAACTTTCTGACACACTCACTGTATAACTGCAGGCTGACTGCTGACAGCTTGTCAGTAGTCGTGGGTTAGGCTTGTGGAATCCCCTATGATATATTCCACAAGGTGGTAAAAAGACTCTGGAAGCTCTGTGGAATTCTGCCAGTAGATGGAGTTGCTCGGTGCCCCCGTTCGTGCTATGTTTCTCACATTTGGGAGCGCAATTTGGGTTCCCTCATTTTATCCCCTTAATCTTTTCAATCTCACCCCATTCTAAATTATCCAATCCTTCATTTTCTTTTATTTCATAAGTCTGTGACTTTGCTTTGTGTATTGTACATTTATGACATTGTTTTGGTGTGTTTTTCTGTGATTTTTTTGAATACTATATTAAGTTTGCTTTATCCTTTACTTTTTATATATTTTTTCTTCTTTCCACTTTCATTTTCTACCCAGCGCCATGGCAGGGGCCGGCAAAGGGAGTGGGAGAGCATATGCGGCTGCTAGCCAATTACATTGTGGGCATTAGTGCCACCAAGGAGTGGAGGCCTGTCCCATTTTTACCTGGGCAGAGGTGGCAGTACTTATTTTTGTGCAGCGTCACCTCTTCTCCATGCTGGCAGCAGGTGGCATGGCTGGGGGCTGTTATGCCCTTTGGGAGTGTCAACTGCTCTGGGTGAGGGTCAACCGGTTGGTTCGTCAGCACACTGAGGTCCAGCGCACACAGCAGCAGTTGATGCATCATTGGTAGGACTTAATCAACCAGGAACAGCTTGAACTGCTGTGCGTCAAGGTGTTGGGACTTGGTGATTAATAGTTATTTATTTGTTGTGTGTGTTCCACAATCCTAACTTTTTTTGTAATAGCTTTGCTGACACTCAGAGGTAAGTTATGTGTATGATACAATGAATATTTATTATGTGATGCAGTTTGAGCTAGCCAGGTGCTCAGTCAGTGTATCTTAATTGTACTCATCGGTGCAAGTTTGGGCTGATTAATATTGTAGAAGTCATGCAGGCAGTAACTCCTCCTGTTACCAAGAATAAGATAGTGGTTGGGGCAATAAGTAATATAAGTGAGTTAGCACTTACTTCTCTGTGCCTTTCTTTATGTAGCGTATGCAGTCCCTCCCAATCACTATCTCCTGGGATGTGTAGGTTGATATCATCATAATATGTATGCATCTATGTATTAGCAAAAAATATAGCCCCATCAAAGTTGGTTGGGAAGCAAAGATCAGTTCTTGCAATATGAATGAATTGTGAGTGGTAGGTAGTTGTAAGTGTAGGACCATGCTTACAAGGACCTTTGTGCTAGGGCCATCATGCTTAGTGATGGTCCAGTGAAGAACACTGCAGGGCCACATTTACAAGGCCACAAAATGTCATACAGCATGGTTTTTAATGGCCTTGTATGTATGGACTGTCAACGCAGCGCAAGTCGCTGCGTTGACTCACCCTGTGGCTGAGAGACTTTCCACTCTCTCATCTAGTCTTTCACAATTCCATTCCAGCCATCCATAAAATCACTGTTGGCTTCCTTGATGTGGTCACCCCTAACTTTTTACCTCTGCTCCCAGGTTGTTGATGTGTGCTGGACTCTGTTTTCGCTGTTTTTGATACTCGCGACACTTTACCACGGCTAACAAGTGCTAAAGTGCAAGTGCTCCTATGTAAAATATATGTGTAACTTGCTTTCCATAATTGGCATATTTGATTTACTAGTAAGTCCCTAGTACAGTGAACTAGACATGCCCAGGGCCTATACATCAAAAGCTACTAGAGGGCCTACAGCACTGGTTGTGCCACCCACCTAAGTAGCCCTGTAAACATGGCTCAGACCTGCCACTGCAGTGTCTGTGTGTGCTGTTTTAACCTGGCAATTTGACTTGCAAGTGTACCCACTTGCCAGGCCTAAACCTTAAATTTCCATACATGTAAGGTACCCCTAAGGTAGGACCTAGATTGCCCCATGGACAGGGTGCAGTGTATGTTAAAGGTGGGACATGTATGATGTGTGTTACATGGCTAACAGTGAAATACTGCTAAAGTCATTCTTCACTGTTGCAAGGCCTAACTCTCTCACAGGTTAACATGGGGTCTGCCTCTAAATAACGTTAAAGTGCAGATTCTCTTTGATATCAGGTAGAAATATGAAGGCTGGGGTCTCTGAACCCACAATTTCAAAATACATCTTTTAGTGAAGTTGTTTTTTAGATTTTTAGTTTGAAAATGTAACTTTTAGAAAGTAGGCATTTTCTTGCTTAAACCATTCTGTGACTCTGCCTTTTTGTGGATTGCCTGCCTGGGTCAGTTTGACAGTTGGGGTGTTTGTGAATCCCCTCTAGATAGTGAGACAAAGGGAGCTGGGGTATAGCGTGCATTTCCTGATGAGCCATCTGTACTAAAGTGGAGGGAGGAGTGGTCACTTACACATGAATGGACTGTGCCTGTCCTCACACAATGCACTCTCCAACCGCCTGGTGTGTGTCTGGGGCCTGGCCTGGGCAAGGCAGGGTCTTGTGAACAACTGAGACTTTCCTTTGAAGTATGCCACCTTCAAAGGCAGAAAGGTGAATAAGTATTGGACCCAAAACCTCTGAAAATTAGATCACTTCTGGATTGAAGAGGGACCTCTGCCAAGGAGAAGAGCTAAAGACCTGAGGAGGAGTGATGCCCGTGACTGTGCTTTGTTGGGTTATCCTGCAGTTGCTGCTTCTGCCTGTGAAAGGGGGCAAAGACTGGACTTTGTGATATATTCCTCCTTGTGAAGAAACTCCAATGGCTTGAACTAAGCTTGCCTCCTGTGTTGAAGTCTTAGGGCCATCAAGTACTTCTTCTGCTAACATCTGGACTCTCTGCTGAGACTCCTAACCTGCGAAGTGCTGTCCTATCCAGTCCCTGGGCCCTTGAAAGGTGAAGTTGGCAGGCAAGAGCTGAAAATCCACTCACAGAATGCCTTGTGGGGAAATTTTCAATCACTATCCACAATGTGGTTGATAAACAATGTGCAGCCAGCTTCGTGGCTAAAATCAACACTCCACCTGTATCACGGCTGGAAGATCCATGCATCATGGCTGGAGAAACGACGTGCAACACCCACTTGCAGTTGCTTATTGCAACGCAAACACTGTGCAGCGTGGTTTTCTAACACCGTGCAACAAGATTCTCTATGCATCATCCCTGGGCATCAAAGTCATCCCGACTCTGCACGGATTTGAGGAGCTCCATCAGGAAATCGATGCACCGCTGACCCGCCCAGAGAAGAAATTGATGCATGGCCTCCTTTGCAAGGAAGAAATCAGCACACCGCTGCCTTTTCTTACCCGTGTGGCTTTATTTTTTACACTAACCAGGTACTTTGTGCCAATTCTATGTTTCCTTTGTTTTCTATGGAGTAAGACTCTTAGGGGGTTATTCTAACTTTGGAGGAGGTGTTAATCCGTCCCAAAAGTGACGGAAAAGTGACGGATTTACCACCAGCCGTATTACGAGTCCATTATATCCTATGAAACTCGTAATACGGCTGGTGGTATATCCGTCACTTTACCGTCACTTTTGGGACGGATTAACACTCCTCCAAAGTTAGAATAACCCCCTTATTCTTTTGAAAATTCATATTTTAACTGGTGTATGTTGGATTTTTGCTGTTTTGGTTTTGTTTGATTTAAATAAATGTTGCCTATTTTTCTAAACTGGTGTGGTGTCTATTTTGTAGTGCTTCACTGTACTTTACACATTGCTTCCGAAATAAACCTGCCTGCTCATGTCAAGCTACCAAGGGGGTAATTGGGGGTTAACCACGTGTGTTTCTCCTTAGCCCTGACTAGAGTGAGAGTCCTCTTTTGGGGGGGGGGTGCTTTTGGTAACCTTACTGCCAACCAAAGACCCAATTTCTAACAATCACCCATTCATACATAACCTCACTTATCCAGTGTCCACCCTTTCAAGCACCCTGATTTCACACATCCATCCATTTACTCATGCTCAGTTATTACAAATTTTCGTTACCATCCACCCATTCTGCACCCAAGCACTCTTTTATCCATCCACCCTTCACAACTGAGGCATGCTTTTACCCATTTCACCCTTTACATCTGTCCTTTCACCCACCCATGCATCTCCTATCAATCCACTGTGGATCCTTTTCTTTCACCCACACATCCTTTCACTCATATACCATTCTACTCATTCTTTCTTTTAGCTGTCCATCCTTTGGTGACTTTTCCCTCAAGTCATCATTTGTAGATGCTTTTCATTATGAGCTTTTGCTTGCTGATATGCTGAGAGAAGAGGGCATTAAGAACTCAACCCCTATTGTAATTGCTAAGCCTGGGGCTTCACAAGCAACACCTCTGCAGTGAATATAGTAGTAATTGTCAATGATCAATATGACTTAACAACGCTCATCCCTGCTGCTGCTGGTTCTCCCTCTCTGGCTGCACCAGTGTGCCAACACACTGATGCTGTGGCTGGCCCCTGCACTGGTGGTTCAGTGCTGCTAGAAAACATGTATCACAATTTAAATTCCAACAAGATACAACCACAAAAGATCACTACAGTTCTATCGTCTATAGCATTCATTTTAGGAATGTTGTCAGTTGTTAGAAAAGCCAGGTAGACAAATCAACCCCTTAAGTTTCATAATGGAGGGACAAAGCTAAGGCACTTAAGTGCAACAAAGGGGTGGAATACTTTAGTCAGTCCAGGAGAACCTATGGTGAGGTCGTGGTTGGCAAATGCAATAGGCATGACCAAGGCAAAGAAAACCTTCTCAAACATGCATAGAAAAACTGACTTGGGAATGCAATCTTGTTTGTAGAGTTCTTGTCCTAAAAAGCTTTCCTCTTAGTATTAAAGTACCAGTCTGCAAGATATATAAGGGGAGAAGGGAAAGCTAAGCTTAATAACAAAGCAGAAGAAAGCTAGTACAGACAGGAGGAAGTCATGTAAAGAAAAATGAAAATAGGATAAATGCAGGAATAACAAGAATTTAACAAAGCTTAGATTGAATGAAAATAAGTACAACAAAAGGTAGACAGGCACAGTAAAAAGAAAAGGAAAATTATTTGAAAAGTATAGAGGTGAAAATCAGGGAAATATAATGATAATAAACAGGAAGACTTACTGAGGCCAGCAGTATAACAATGTTGTCTGTGCAATGTGCATCTGCTTCAAGTAATGCAGCATTTCCAAAGTTGTCAATGCATTGCAAACTTGAAAGGTGTGTTTCGCTTTCCCCCACAGTGCCCACTCTGTCATCTCCTAGTATTTCAGCCCTTTACTCTTTTCAAAGCTCAGTCTTCGCCAAGCCAAAAAAAAAAAATCCCTTTTGGCATGCACTACATGTATGTGCAAGTGATTATGGCTTCCATAGTGAATTCAATTTTTACCCTTTTGTCATTTGTCTTCCACTGTGGGGCATGTGTGGGTAAAGAAATGGCCTTGTGACTCGTACCATATCAAATTCCAATGGCCCTAGGGGACCAGCAATTTACTGCTACTGTGCTACTCTACTTTGTTTTTAATTGTTTGCACAGAGCACTGTTTGCAATTTGTCATTTTCCTTTTTCTTTCCTGCTATTGATGCAGTGCACTAAACACAGGACCCTGAAATAGCCACAATCTGCCATGGTCTTGACTATGTTACTGCCATTGTCCATGGCAACAGATCCAATTTGGAGACCTCTAGGTTGCAGCCATTCAGACACCCTGCTAATCAATTTGTCTAAGATTTTTGCATGTCTCAAATGCTCTTACAAATTACTTCAGAGCCAAGACCTGTAAATAGGTTTTGCTTTGCCCCAGCGACAAGGGATCCAGTGTGCAGAGATGCACATGTTATCAATAGCCTAACAAGTGGTCCCCATGTTTTTTGTCAGATGAATAGTGTGGACAACACTTTGTTGCAAAGCTTGTCTAACCAACTACAACCCATCATGATGCAACACTGTCTTGAAAAGCAACTCTGGAAAAATAGGTCCAACTTGGAGGAGGCTTAGTGCTAACATTACTGCCATTTTCCCATTGTACAAATATGCCATTGTGTGGTTACGGCTGTAGGGTCCCTCATGCCTAAACATGCCTGTAATAGTTGCCTGGATCTTTTCTTTTGTGGGGCCACTGATGCAGGCAACCTTTGAGATGTAGGTGGTAGAAGACTCAATGTGTGTTGTAGTTCAGCAGTGTATGCTGTGGTGTCTCAATCTGAGTCTTACTGTGCCATTGTGAGGTCACTTGGGTGGTTGATTCTGGCATGCTGCTGGGGGCAGGGCTGCTTTGTGTAAGGATATTAACCTCTTCTTCCTCACTTTCCACTCCGATTTGGCCAGTTGTAGCTGATGTTTCCCAACTCCCCTCACCTGAACCACTGCAACCACTTTCACAATTTTTTTTAAGATGCTCCTCTCCCTGGATTACATGATGTTTTTTCATAGGGGTCATCTGGGCTCCAATACCATAATGTAAATAAGACTTAAGTCAACAGACACTCGTCTGGCAAATGGAGCATATCGCAATGTTTTCCTCCTGTTTGCTTATTGTAAAAATGTTCCAAACTGAGGAGGAGTACTTTCTTACTGGGCCGATGCCAATGCCTGAAGAAGGACTTGAGGCAGGTGGGTATGTCAATTGCCTCTTTGCAGTGCATACGTGTATTGAGGCAGGGGTTGGTGCAGTTCTATGCTGGGGACTTACAAATATGGGAGCTGGTGGTGCTGCTTGTGCCACAATACCCGGGGCAGGTTGGATAGTAATGTCGGGCTCCTCTGTGTCAGCTTCCACAATGACTGGCTCATCCTCATAATCCTCCTCACCATCATTCCCTTGCATAATTCTAATCCTTTCTGGGACTTTCCTTTACTCTTGCCTCACATCATGTCTCCCAGATTCAGTTGGGGTCCACTCCATGTCTCTATCATCACCATCAGAAATGGTCCTTGGAGAAGATGGTAAAGTAGTACCATTGCTTTTCTTGCTGGAGATCTGGGAGCCATTGAATCTAAAAGAGGAGGTTCTTGCTCAGTAAGAAGCTTGACCGCCTGTTTGCTCCACTTTGGGAAAATCTACTATTGCTGGCTGTGGCTGCTGTCCAATTTGCTCTTTTCCCTGGAATGATTGGATACTAATTTGCGAAAGGGACAAATCCAATTTAACATCACTGCTCTTCAGCATTGCCATGATCACTTTGGGTTTCTCACTGACAGACATGGTCTTGGGCTTAGGTTGTGATAGTGCTGTTGGTGCAGGAGTGCTGCTTCCAGGTCCCTCTCCAGAGGCTGGTATGGCAGGCACACGTCTCCTGAAAAATGGTTCGGGTGGCACACCACTGGTGGAAGGTTGCTTCTTCTCACTGACCATTTTCTTGGGAGCAACTTTCTTTGGGACCATCTTTAAGCTCTCTGTTTCCAGTGGCACTAAGCTGTACAAGCGGAAGAGATTGGAGGACTAACTGTAAAGGTCTTCCCTTTGGTCAGTGCTGCAGGTGATGTGACCTCTCTTCTTTTCTTCACCTAAAAGCAAGCAACCAAGAAAAACATGCAGTTAGTGAAACGTGGCATCATTACAGATTGATATAGTATAGACAAATGCAATATTAGTGTGGTTGGTTACTTATAAATTAAATGCCAATTTAATCAAACATTGTAAAGTCAAACCACACCACCACAATTTAATTTAAAGTCAGGGAGTACAACATGCAGAAATAGCTATTTGCTTTATCTCCATCTGTAAAAGAGACATCTGTGGTAGTCAGAGAGAGGTTCATGGATAAATGGAATAATCCTTAAAAAACTATGGCTGCAAGATTTATGCTGCTTATGTGTCTGCAGTGCACCGCAGCCAGGGTGTACAAGAGGAAATGGAAATATTATACATCTAAAGAAAGCAAATGCTGTAGCACGGCTATGTGCCTTTGGTGTATGGATGGATGGATGGGGGAAAGAAGGATGGATGGATGAATGGACAGATTAAGGCAAAATGCAGAATTAAATAAAATGAAATCATTAATTAAAAGTAAAAAATTAACAAACATTTAAAAAAAACTAAAATAAAATAAAAATACAAATCAAGAAGTTAGACAAAATTCAAAATTAACAATAAAAAAAGTATAAAAAAGGACAATAAAAAATAGAAAATTAAAATAAAAAAATAAATTATAATCTTACCATAAACAAATATTCAAAAATTGCCAATGTTTTTATGCAAGCTTATGGCAAAGGCACACTGGCTGCATGCATAAAAATGGCTGCTAGGCATATGGTCAAACAACAATAACAAGGAGCAGGGAGGTCTAGCACACAAAGAACTCATGCAAGCGTGTGGCAAAGAGACAGTGACTGGATGCTCAAAATGGCAGCCAGCCACATGTTCAATTAAAAACAAAATGGAGGCATGAAGATCAAAGAACACATGCAAGCCTAAGGCAATGACACAAAGGGTGGATGCACAAAATGGCTGCCAGCCACATGGCCAACTAACAACAATGAAAAAGGAGGTATGGGGAACAAAGGACAAATGCAAGCCCCTCACAAAGACACACTGGCAGGATGCTCAAAATACCTGCCAGCCAAATGGTGAAACTACAACAAGATGATAGGAGGCAAGGCAAACAAAGAACACATGCAAGCCTATGGCAAAGGAACACTGGCTAGATGCACATAATGGCTGCCAGCCACATGGTCAAACAACAAGAAGTAGCAAGGAGGCATAGCAAACAAAAAACATATGCAAGTCTATGGCAAAGGGACCCTGGCTGGATGCACAAAATGACTGTCAGCCACATGGTCAAACAACAAGGAGCAAGGAGGCATGACAAACAAAGAACACATGCACGTCTATGGCAAAGGGACTGTGGCTGGATGCACAAAATGGACAACAGCCACATTGCCAAATAACAACGACAAGGAGCAAGATGGCATGGGGAACAAAGAACATATACAAGCCTGTGGCAAAGAAACACTGGCTGGATTTACAAAATGACCACCAGCCACATGGTCAAACAACACCAACAAGGAGCAGGGCAGCATGGGGAACAAAGAACACATGCATCCCTATGACAAAAGGACACTGGCTGGATGCAAAAAATGGATGCCAGTCACATGGTTAAACAACAACATGGAGCTAAGGAACATGGCACTCAAAGAACACAGGCAGCCCTATGGCAGAAGGACAATGAGTGGATATAGAAAATGACTGCCAGCTACATGGTTGAACAACAACAACAAGGAGCAAGGAGAACAAACACATGCAAGCCTATGCAAAGAACACTGGCTGGATGCATGAAATGACCACCAGCAACATGGTCAACAACAATTTCGAACAAGGAGGCATGGAGAACAAAGAATGCATGTAAGCCCATGGACATAGACTATACAAAATGTCCCCTGGCCACATGGCATGGAGAACAAAGACAAATGGTGGATGATGACAAACACACACACAAATACACACTGGCCATGAGAAGGCATGGTGGTAACACTGACAAAATGCTAACATTAATTCAGCAATGCAAAACACAAAAATTAACTGAGCTATAAAAATTTCAGAACAGCGGTAGACATCCTCCTATGCCAGCAAATATTACTCTGCAACACATACACTTTTTGCAACAACAACAAAAATTAAAACAGAAGTCAACATTTTAAAGTTTCTCCAATGCCATCCCTGCCCTAAATGAAACATATACCATTTTAATATTTATTATAAGGACTGAAGTCTACTAGTAATGGCTTACTGACTTGCCCTTTGGAAATCTAGAACACATAGTAAAATATCATTTAAAATGTTACAAACATAAAGAAATGGTACTGAGCTGTGAATCAATTTTCCTATACAAAATAATTACTTCCCTCGCATTTTGTCATCATAGCCGGCGACTTCAATGCTTTTCTAGAGCCCAATTCCCTTTTTGCAGAGTTAACTCAGGAAGAAGATGCAACATTGGGAATTCCATCTTTTTCCATGTTGAGGAACCTGCCTAAGTAAGTACAGCTCAAGGGTGTTTTGCAGTTTATTGACTTAATGCTTCTATATGGCCTATGGCCAGTAAATAGGCACTTCCCCTTAGATATTCCAGCACGTCCCACTTTTTTCAGAGGGTCCTATAGTAGCCTGATTGACTACCTGCTTATTGATGTTAGGATTTGGCACAAAATGAAGGACCTTAAAGTAGGAGATCAATGTTACAGCAATCATTTCCTCTTATGCTAGAGTGGGATAGGTGGTTTCTTGTTCCTGGGATAAATCAACAAGATCAGGGAGCTATGCCCCCTCTTAGAGGTGGCTAGCAAACAGCGTGTATTAAGATGGGAAGCTTTCACGAACAAAGGTGCTTTAGTAGCTCGAATGTCTTAGTTTCTAGCTATACAGTTGCCCTTGCATCCAATCCTCATTTTTCTGACCAGATTATGGCTAAACATGTTGAGCTCTTTGCTTCCCTAAAGGCCTTTTTTATTAGGGAGAGCAGGGGGAGCAGGAGGCGTAGTGTGCATAAACAAAATTCATGGTTTTATAACACCTGTAGAAGGGCCAAGTGGAGCCTTTTGGAAGCGGTCAGACAACAAGATAGACCAACTATACTGACGGCAAGGGGCAACTATGTTGCTGTAATCAAGTCTAGTAAGGCACTGTGGGCAGAGGATATATTGCAAGATGTGCTGGTAGCAGCCAAGGATTTGAATGTAAAGCGGTTTTGGTCTTTGGTTTCCCAAGGAGGTTGAAATCTGAGCTCTAGGCCTGCCTGTCATATCCCTCCAAAAACCTGGATTTCATACTTTACTAAACTTTACAGCCAGGATTTGGCTCCTCCAGTAGATATAGAGGGTGTACATACAGATAAAATCGATGGGGCAGGTGTTATCATACCGTCCACTAGGAAAGAAACAGAGATAGCCATTATGGCCCAAAAAACAGGGAAGGCTCCTGGGTTAGATGGGATTCAATCTAACCTGTACAAGTCTGATTTGAAATGATGGGGCCCTTACACTAATCAAGTCTCAAATGCTATTTTGGAGAGTAACATCTTTCCCCAATTCTGGAGGGGTGCAATAATTGTCCCTATCTACAAAAAAGGGGACAAATTGGCTCCAGGTAATTATAGACCGATCAGCCTTTTAGAAAATCTTCAGAAGATTTTTTTCCTTTCAGGTTTTGAGTAGGGTTGGAGCCTGGATAGAAGAGAATGGTGCCCTAAGTCACTTGCAGGTAGGCTTTAGGCAGAAGACGGCCATGGTGGATCAGGTCTTCAGATTTCTTACAATTAAATGGAAGGTGGTGGACTCGGACAGTGGTAGGTTGTTCATCGCCTTTATAGATCTTAGATCAGCCTTTGATTTGGTCCCCGTTGCAAGTTATGGGAGATCTTGGCCAAAATTGGAGTCCTGAGCCCTTTGTTAAATTTGATCAGGGAACTGTACTCAGATAGTTTTGCCAGAGTAGGGTGAGGGAAGGACGGAGAATTATCTGACTAGTTTCCCATACAGAAAGGTGTTAGACAGGGTTCTGTTTTGGCTCCCACTCTCTTCTTACTTTTTATAAATGCTTGCATTCCGTATTTATGGAATAGCTTAAATGACACTCCGTAATTGGGTGGTATCAAGACACTGCTTGTTGTTTGCTGATGATATCCTGCTCTTATCCCAAACTGCCTCTGGATTATCTAGGCTTTTGGATAAATTCTAGAGGTTTTGTAGGGACTAGGGCCTACAAATAAATAGCACCAAAATCAATTGCATGGTATTTGGGGACCTAAAATTTAGAACAAAGAAAAGTATAGTGTTGGATGTTAAGGCCCTTGAACATGTTACTGATTTTGACTATCTGGGAGTTAAACTAAAAAACTCCCATAAATGATCAGCACATCTGATAAAGTGCACTATGTCCCTTAAACAAAAGACAGGGTGCATTTTGAGATTTGCTGCTAGTACGCCCACCTTTCCTATCACGCCTGCAGTAGATATTTACAAAATGCAGGCTAGAGTGGGTGCCTTGTACGTTTCTGAGCTGTGGGGCCATGGTAAACTCCATAACATAGAAAGAGTAGAGATATTTTTTATTAAGGCCCTGTTAAAGGTCCCCTCGAGTTCGCCTACCTTGTCTATCCGAATGGATTTTAACTTGCACTCTATTGCAGATATTGCTGCTCGGAGACCATTGCAATATTGGATTCGGATTTGGTCCACAGCAGCCTTAGACCCTTATAGGACATGGTTAGGAGTCCTCTGAGACCCCCTAGTTGGGAAAATTCCATTGTGTCATTATGTAAAAAGTGATTTCCTCAAACTTGGGTTGGGTTCCTATTGGGTGGATCCTTTGCATCTCCCACAAAACGCCTCACAGAACTTGAAGGATGTATACTGGGTGAGTGTACCAACATCAACTTTAGCAGCTGTTCCGTTGGGTAGTATGACCAACAGTTTTTTATCATTTAAGTGTCATTATGAGTTTGAGCACTTTTTTGATATTATTTTATATCCTGTGGCACGTGCACTTTTTATAAGATTTAGATTAGGATCCTTACCAGTACGTGATCTTACTTCCAGGTGGAAGCAAACTGCTGGTTTAACAGACTTTTGCCTGATGGGGTGTAACACTAGGGAATCAATTAGCGATGTTTTATTCCATTGTCCTGCATATAAAAAGCATAGGGCCCGTTGGATAAGACCTTTCTGCAATACCATGGGCATTAGGGACGGCCATTTGGCTCTTAGGATTTGCAGAACTAGAACCCAGGGGCCGGTGGGGTGCACTGTGACAACATTTTTAGCAGAAATATAGTGTATTAGAGTAATTTTTATGTATTAAAACACTATTTATTTAATGACAGAGACTGTATTTCATAATTGATTTAATATTGCTTATTCTTAGATTTTTGATTATACATTTGTATCATATCAGGAGTCCTTATAACACAGGAAAGAGAACACCAAGGTTTTAGGAATTAAAGTTATTTGCTTGACTCAGAATACAAGTTTGTTTAATCATTTTAAGGTATAGGTTCTCAAAATGTTAAGAACAATTAAGCCATATGTATTCTTTTGATAGAGTACCCAGCGTGCGATTTTATGCCCTGGGCTTTGGCAATGTGGAACTTTTTATCTTGAGGATTTCATTGTATTTTTGTATGCTGTATTGTGAATCATGGTTTTACGTGTGTATTTGCATTGCTTTTATGGTAGTTGTTAAGAAATAAAGCTGAAATGATGATGATGATATAAAATCAATGCAGTCCAAAATACATTATAAATAGGCCCTTACTTGAACTCCAGGCCACCCACCACTATAAATTTTTTAAATCAATTTAAAGTACGAAGAAATAATGGTGCATGCCCAAGCAAGAGAACAACACCCTTATTCACTAGTTTTTTTACTTACTTGTGTGACTTCACAAAAACAAAGTCCTTAACCCCTTCGCTGCCAGGCCTTTTCCCCCTCCTGTGCCGAGCCGTTTTTTGGCTATTTGGGGCAGTTCGAGCTTAGGCCCTTATAACTTTTTGCTCACATAAGCTACCCACGCCAAATTTGCGTCCTTTTTTTCCAACATCCTAATGATTCTAGAGGTACCCAGACTTTGTGGGTTCCCCAGAAGAAATTAGCCAAAATTCAGTGAATATTTATATTTTTTTTAATGGGAAAATGGGTCTGCAGAAGAAGTCTTGTGTTTTTTTCCCTGAAAATGGCATCAACAAAGGGTTTGTGGTGCTAAAGTCACCAGCTTCCCAGCTTTCAGGAACTGGCAGACTTGAATCAGAAAACCCAATTTTTCAACACAATTTTAGCATTTTACTGGGACATACCCCATTTTTACGATTTTTTGTGCTATGAGCCTCCTTCCAGTCAGTGACAGAAATGGGCATTAAACCAATGCTGGATCCCAGAAACAGAAACATTTCTGAAAAGTAGACAAAATCCTGAATTCAGCAAGGGGTAATTTGTGTAGATCCTACAAGGGTTTCCTACAGAAATTAACAACTGAATAAAAAATATATTGAAATTGAGGTGAAAAAAACTGTAATTTGTCTCGACGTTTTAATCTGTAACTTTTTCCTGCAATGTCAGATTTTTTAAAGCAATATACCGTTACGTCTGCTGGACTCTTCTGGTTGCGGATATCTAGGGCTTGTAGCTTCATCAAGAACTCTAGGTACCCAGAGCCAATAAATGACCTGCACCCTGCAGTGGGTTTTCATTCTATACCGGGTATACAGCAATTCATTTGCTGAAATATAAAGAGTAAAAAACAGCTATCAAGAAAACCTTTGTATTTCCAAAATGCGCACAAGATAAGTTGTTGAGGAGCAGTGGTTATTTGCACATCTCTGAATTCCGGGGTGCCCATACTAGCATGTGAATTACAGGGCACTTCTCAAATAGACGTCTTTTTTACACACTCTCATATTTGGAAGGAAAAAATGTAGAGAAAGACAAGGGGCAATAACATTTGTTTTACTATTCTATGTTTCCCCAAGTCTCCCAATAAAAATGATATCTTACTTGTGTGGGTAGGCCTAGCGCCCACAAAAGGAAACGGCCCAAACACACAACGTGGACACATCCCATTTTTTGACAGAAAACAGAGGTGTTTTTTACAAAGTGCCTACCTGTAGATTTTGGCCTCTAGCTCAGCCGGCACCTGGGGAAACCTAGCAAACCAGCACATTTATGAAAACTAAACACCTAGGGGAATCCAAGATGGGGTGACTTGTGGGGCTCTGACCAGGTTCTGTTACCCAGAATCCTTTGCAAACCTCAAGATTTGGCCAAAAATACACTTTTTCTTCTCATTTCGGTGACAGAAAGTTCTGTAATCTGAGGGGAGCCACAAATGTCCTTCCACCCAGCGTTCCCCCAAGTCTCCCTATAAAAATGGTACCTCACTTGTGTGGGTGGGCCTAGCGCCCGCAAAAGAAAATGGCCCTAAACACAACGTGGACACATCACATTTTTTCACAGAAAACAGAGGTGTGTTTTGCAAAGTGCCTACCTGTGGATTTTGGCCTCTAGCTCAGCCGCCCCAGGGGGGCAGAAATGGCTTAACATAAATTTGCCCCCCCAACACCCCTCGGGGAGCGACCCTTGCCTACAGGGTCGCTCCTCTTGCATGACGGCGCAAAAAAAAGATCCCCAGTGCCTAGTGGTTTCTGCCCCCCTTGGGGGCAGATTGATCTAAAATCGGCCGATCTGCCCCCAAAGTGGGCAGAAATGGCCTAAATAAAATTTTCTCCTCCAGGGGAACGACCCTTGCCTAAGGGGTCATTCCCCATCTCTAAAAAAACGAACAAAAAAAAGCACAAAAACAAATTTTGCCCTGCCGCCTAGAGGTTTCTGCCCCCCTGGGGGCAGATCATCCTATTAACAATGACGGCGCAAAAAAAAAGATCCCTGATGCCTAGTGGTTTCTAAAATCGACTGATCTGCCCCCAAAGCGGGCAGAAATGGCCTAAATACAATTTGCCCCTCCCGGGGAGTGACCCTTGCCTGAGGGGTTGCTCCCCATCTATGAAAAAAAAAACACAAATTTTTTTTTAGCCCTGGCGCCTAGAGGTTTCTGCCCCCCTGGGGGCAGATCATCCTAATAACAATAAGCCGATCTGGCCCCAGGGGGTGCAGAAATGGGCTAAAATAAATGTCCCCCTCACCCTCTCTGGGGATCGACCCTTGCCTATGGGGTCGCTACCCTTGCGTGACGGCACAAAAAAAAAGATCCCTAAAATCGGCCGATCTGCCCCCCAAGCAGGTTGAAATGGCTTAAATACAATTTGCCCCGACAGGGGAGCGACCCTTGCCTAAGGCGATGCTCCCCATCTGTAAAACAACAACAAAAAAAAATCCCCGGTGCCTAGTGGTTTCTGACCCCCTTGGGGGCAGATCGGCCTAATTAAAATAGGCTGATCTGCCCCCCTGGGGGCAGAAATAGCCTAAAATAAATTTGACCCCCAGGGGAACGACCCTTGCCTAAGGGGTCGCTCCCCTTACGTGAAATTCACGAACAAAAAAAAAACTTCCTGGTGTCTACTGGTTTCTGTCCCCCTTGGGGGCAGATTTGCCTCATAAAAATAGGCCAATCTGCCCCCAAGGGAGCAGAAATGGCCTAAATATAATTTGCCCCCTATGGGAGCAACCCTTGCCTAAGGGGTCGCTCCCCACCTCTAAAAAAAAAACAAAACAAAAAATATATATATATATATATATCCCTGGTGCCTAGAGGTTTCTGCCCCCCCATGGGGGCAGATCGGCCTAATAATAGACCGATCTGCCCCCAGGGGGGGCATTTAGCCTTAAAAAAAAATGCCCCCCCTGGGAGCAACCCTTGCCCAAGGGGTCGCTCCCTCATGCCAGTTTTCTTTTTTAAATAAAATCCCTGGTGTCTAGTGGGCATTTTGACAGCCGGATTGCTTTCAATCCGGCTGCCAAAACGCAGAGAGAGACTTCAAGGGGAAGGAAATAACTTTCCTTCCCTTTAAAGCCTTTCTCGGCCTCCCCCACGGGATCGGAAGAGAAATGCAAAGCATTTCTCTTCCGATCGCGCTTGAAGCTGAGCTTCCAGCTTGATGGGAGGAGGCCCTGTGACAAACAGCGTGCGATCGTGCGCTGACGTCACACGGGGTGGGGGGTCAGGGGTGGAAGGGGAAGGGCTTCCCCTTCCATCCCTGCCTGCGGGGGTGGGGGGGAACCCCTCAGAGGGAGCGCTAGCGCTCCCTCTGGGCTGTGTGCCCAGGACGTAATGGTTACGTCCTGGGCACAGCAGCACTGTGCCTCAGGACGTAACCATTACGTCCTGGGCACAGAAGGGGTTAAATCTAAGAGTATATCCAGAAGATCGAGAGAGTCACCCTTCTACCTCAAAATCTAAGTGAAAACTGGCCAGAAGATGGACAAATCGCTGGGAGGAGCCTGCTGGACAGGAATAGAAAGTTGGAGGCTCTACGGGACTTCCTTACTGTTTGGAAAAAATGTTTTTCATACTGAAAAACAACTTTACAGGTCCATTGGAGAAGAAAATCCACTCAGAAACCTCTTTTTGGTTAGATTTAGATGTATCTTGAGTAGAAAATATACTCCAGGTGCATTTGTGCTCATGAGTTGGACTGTTTTGGCTGCAGTTGCAGCCGGAAGCAGCACAAGTAAATGCAAAGTCTTGCACGTGCAACTGGAAACAACTCAAAGTCTTGTGTGCGCTCGCTAGCAGCCGCAGAGTATTGTGGTGTTCACGTAAGAGTACAAATCCAATTGTCAAATGTGTGAATGAACTCTGCTCCGCTTTGCACCAGATTGGGGAATTAGGGTACTCTGTGCTACTTCATGTAGTGCAAAGGGCCCGAATTCCATAAACTCTGCCTGTAGAGCAAGGATCTACCCCTGGGCCTGATTCTTAGTTTGCTGGGCACTTTTTTGGACCCCTCGTCAAACAACTTGGTGCACCCACTATGTGGACTGGCGGCAAGTGGACCAACAGTAAGAAAGGCATACATTGGTAAGTTTGAAACCCACACACCTGACACACATCCACAACACTATAAAACACTCACAGACACACCCCACAATCCTTTACATCGCCATTAGGAGAAGCCAGACTGACAACACTACAGGCAGACACTGAGCACCACATCACACGACTCACACACCCAACCACACAAGAGCACCCTCACATAGATCCACACAAGACACCATACACAACACACACCATGGCACCCCCTAAACACCCACTTTTCACAGAAAGGGAGCTAAGAACCATGGTGGACGAGATACTGAAGGTTGAGCCACAATTATTCAGGGCACAGGTCCAGCACACACCCATCGCCAGGAAGATGGAGCTATGGCAGACAATAGACAACAAGGTCAATGCAGTGGGATACTGTCAGAGTCACCAGATCCTCGGGGTCTGCGCACGTTCCCAACACGTCCACCACAAGACAGCTCCAATACTCTGTTTATAATGTCACAGAGTCTAAGAGAGTACACGTGGGGAAAAGGGGATTAGGTAGGGAACAGCTGAGAAGGAGATCTGTAGGAAGCAAAAGGTGAAAACACATAATATCAAGATTATATCATATTAATTATTACTAGACTATGATTCTAAGCATTGTCATACTGTAACCATGGATAACTTAAGCATGGACTAAATAACTAGGCCTCAAGACGTCTGGTTACCTGTGACAGAATCAAGAAGGATTAATACAACTTTTCAATGAACCTCTCAATGAAATGTTACACATGGACTAGAAACATAAGAACCTTCTAGAATTATGTTTTCAAATTCAAGCATATTCTTTTGCATGAGGGCAAGGAAATAATCTGAATGTTTTCTGTAACACCATAGGAGTTGTATTTAAGGGACTTATTATGCACATATTATGTAACATCTAGAATTCTAGCACTTAGGTGGTCATTACGACCCTGGTGGTCGGTGTTAAAGTGGTGGTAAGACCGCCAAGAGTCCGGCGGGAAAAAAAATTGATTCACGACCATGGTAAAAACGGACAACAAAGACAGCCACTTTAACACTCCCACCGCCACGGCGGTACAAACAAACAGCGCGGCAGTCACCGCCAACAGGCAGGCGGAGGACAATGTAGCGCCCACAGTATCACAATCTACCAATCCGCCACCTTTTCCGAGGCGGATTCACTGCAAACAAAAACAAGGCAGAAACCAGACTTCGAAGGGAAAAGGCTCACCTCTACACACCCCACAAGGAACCAGGACGCCATGGAACCAGAGCTTCATATTTTCCCTGCTTTTATCTTCTTGCTCCTCTACCAGGAGCATGAACGCCGGCGGCGAAGACCACGGTGAGTACTGCACCTATGACACAGGGGAGGGGGGAGGGAAAAACCAGGAACACACACACAGAACACGCAACACACACACCCCCACCCTCACCCGCGACAACACACACACTAATACAGCATGATACATTACAGTTACACCCCCCAAGCACACCGGAAGAATGCAAAGACAAAAGGAAATGAGTGTAACCATTGTAATTTATTAAAATCTAGTAAGCAAAAATATATATACACTATAAACAAATATATACCCCAAGTATAGTAGTTGAGGTATAGCAATACCTTTGCTATAAGCAAAGTCCGTGGAACACTGGGCCCACACTGCATGGGGGAGGCCCATACTCAATACCCGAACATGATGGAGAGAACACTGCAGGGGGATCAAATGGCAATAAAACAGGCACCTCAGGGGGAAGGGAAAGGGGGGGCACCTCAGCCGGTTGAGTGCACAACGCCAAATCCACGAGGGGGCCCCATGCCCACTGTGCAATCCTGGGGAATGCAAAGCCACAGTCTCTCAAGTCTCTACAGTGGGTGGGTTGCCCACTGTTTAATCCTGGGGAGTGCAAAGCCACAGTCTCACAAGTGGATAACAGTCTCCACTGGTTCTGGAGGTGGCTTTGTGCCCAGAGTGCTTCATCCGGCCAAGGACTGTGTGAGTGGATGTATCTCTCCACTGGTTCTGGAGGGGGCTTTGTGCCCAGAGTGCTTCATCCTGCCAAGGACTGTGTGAGTGGATGTCTTTCTGCACTGGTTCTGGAGGGGGCTTTGTGCCCAGAGTGCTTCATCCTGCCAAGGACTGGGGTAGTGGATGTCTTTCTCCACTGGTTCTGGAGGGGGCTTTGTGCCCAGACTGCTTCATCCTGCTAAGGACTGTGTGAGTGGATGTATCTCTCCACTGGTTCTGGAGGGGGCATTGTGCCCAGAGTGCTTCATCCTGCTCGTGGCTGACTCAGTAGCGTCAGTGCCCTTGGCGCTCATGGGCCAGCGGTGCTTGTGGTGGCGGTGTCCTGTTCAACAGTGCTTGTGGAGGAGGTTTCCTGTTCAGCTGTGCTTGTGGCGGTGGTGTCCTTGGCAGCGGTGCCTGTGGTGGAGGTGTCCTGTTCAGCGGTGCTTGTGGCGGCGGTGTACTGTTCATCGGTGCTTGTTGCGGCGGGGTCCTGTTCAGCGGTGCTTGTTGCGGCGGGGTCATTGGCAGTGACTCAGCTGCTGATTGTCCTGTCTGGGCCAGCGACTCAGCTGCGCGCGGTCCTGTCTGACCCAGCGGGGCTGGTGGTGCTGTCTGACCCAGCGGGGTTGGTGCTGGCGGTCCTGTCTGGGCCAGCGGGGCTGGTGCTGGCGTTCCTGTCTGGCCCAGCGGGGCAGGTGCTGGTGGTTGTGTCTAGCCCAGTGGGGCTGGTGCTGGCAGTGCTGTCTGGCCCAGCGGGACTGGTGCTGGCGGTCCGGTTTGGCCCAGCGGGGCTGATGGCAGTGGCCTCCTGGCCAGCAGGGCTGATGGCGGTGGCCTCCTGGGCAGCGGGGATGATGGCGGTCGCCTCCTGTGCAGTGGGGCTGATGGCGGTCTCCTCCACCGTGCTGCTCTTCCCAGACTTGCCGGGTTTCTTGTGCCCCTTCCCCATCTTGGAAGGTGTCGCAGCTGACTCCACACTCCCACCTGTACCCCTGGGAGCGGCTTTGCAGGCTGGAGTCTTCCCCCTCTCCCGCCGGGCACTGGCCAACTTTTGATGGTTGACAGGAGGGGGATTGTCCATGCTGTGGCTCCTTGCCACACTGGCTGCACTGCTGCCTGGTGCACTCCAGAATCCGGTGACTACTGGCACCACTGATCCCGCCGATGTCGTGGCTGAGGTGCTAGGTTGGAACCTGGAGAGTAGGGCCCTAGGAGACTGATGAGGTGGGGGAGGTGAGGGAAAGAGGTCAAGGGTGGACAGGAAAAGTTTCTTTGGAACACTGGGACGGGTAGCTGGAGGGGGTTTGGGAGTGAAGGAAGAGGTTGTGGTTGTAGAAGGTGTACGTTTGGTGCCTTTGGGTGAAGGTGCATGCGCTGGAGGCTATTGAGAGGTGGATGGCTGTTGAGTGGGTGTGTGCCTGCGTTTGTGGACCTTGGGAGGTGGCGTCACAGACACACTGGGAGAGGACACAGGGGACATGTGAATGGTAGTGGGGGTGGTGACTGCACGTGAGCGAGGTGTGGTGGTGTGTGTGCTGGTGATAGAAGTACTGGCTGTAGATGTAGTGCATGCAGGTGTGAGTGGAGATGTGACTGGGAGGGAGGAGGGAGACGAGGAGGAGGGGTACACAGTGGAGGCAGTGGATGTTGGGGTGTCTGCATGAGTGTGATGCTTGCGTGAGTGCCTGTGGGATGTGTGGTGCTTATGTTTGCCTGAGCTTCCTTTGTTTGTTGAGGTGTGTGCATGCTGGTCGGATAGTGTGCTTGGGATAGGCTGAGGTACAGGGGTGTGGGTCTGGGTGTAGAAAGTTGGAGGGGGAGGCTATAGACAGGGACAAAGGCTGCCATTAGTGCTGAGGCCAGAGTCTGAAAAGCTCGCTGAAGGGCTGCCTGACCAGAATGAATGCCCTCCAGGAATGCATTGGTTTGTTGCAACTGCCTTTCTACACCCTGGATGGCATTAAAAATGGTAGACTGTCCAACAGGGAGGGACCTCAGGAGGTCAATGGCCTCCTCACTGAGGGCAGCAGGGGTGACTGGGGCAGGGCCTGAGGTGCCTGGGGCGAAGGTGATGCCCAACCTCCTGGGTGAGCGGGCACAGGGCAAAGGCTGAGGGGCTGCTGGGAGGGCGGTGCTGGTAGGGGGGGTGGTGGCTGTACCTGTAGATGCGGGGGCACAGATGTGGCTGCCACCGCAAGGGATCTCCCATCAGAGGACGAGTCAGTATCACTGGTGTCAGCTCCTGTCCCCGCCGTGGAGCTCCCCTCGCCCTCCGTCCCACTGGTGAAGTCAGAATCCGTAGTGTCGCCCTCCAGGGCCATGTGGGATGCAGCTCCCTCCCGCTCCAGTGCCACTGCTCCTCCACCTGATGATGCTAATGCACAGAGGAACAGGGAGACCACAAAAAGTGGGTGGGCGACAGAAGAAAGACACGTTGAGTGCATTCATTACCGCTACCATTGGCAGACACGACAGACACAGAAGCCCCCTGCACTACGCTGCGCACTTGGGGTCCACTCTTCTATCCCTGGAACATGGCCTACAAGGCTGTGACCGACATCTGCACACATGGATGTCACAGGATCCTGACTAGGTGTAGTTGGCACTGTACACAGGTGGGGTGGGGTGCTACATGGTCTGCCAGAAAAAGGGGACCTAACTAGCACACTCGCCCTGGCCTAGGGAAACCCACAGCCCACCTCCCCCACCCAGACACCTCCACTGCATGCTGAATCAGCTGAATGAGAGTGTACTCCCCCCCTTGTGGCTGCTGTGGTGCCCTCAAGCACCCATCCAACTCCGGGTATGCCACCGCCAGGATCCTGAACATCAGGAGGGGTCATGGTGCGACGGGCACCCCTTCCACGTTGGGAGGCCATCCCCAGCTGGGCCTCCGCCGTCTTCTTGCTCCAGAGGCGAATGTCCTCCCATCTCTTACGGCAGTGGGTGCTCCGTCTGTGATAGACCCCCAGGGTCCGGATGTCCTTGGCGATGGCACGCCGGATGTCCTTCTTCTGGTGGGCGCTGACCTACATGAATTGTACAGGGGAAAAAGAAAAGTAATTACCAACTGCACCGTCACAGTCATTGGCCCCTATCCCTACCCTTGCCATGTGGCACATGCACTCACCGTCGTTTCATGCACGCCTCATTCTCCCCCCCCATCTTTCATCCACTCCACTCCACACATGCATAGCCCGTACAGCATGCTCCCAGTGTACTTACCTGTTTGTCTGGAGGACCATAAAGTAGAGTGTACTGAGGGAGGACCCCATCCACAAGTTTCTCCAACTCCTCTGTGCTGAAGGCAGGGGCCCTTTTCCCAGACGCACAATCCATTGTCTCTTCCAGACTGAGGTCACAGCAGCACTTGCAGTGTAGGTCCTCTCCTGTCGGAGATCAGGTATCGAGTGATTGAACAGATAGAAAATGGAGGTCACGTCCACGGCGGTGCGTACCGTCACCGCCGGCAAACATAGTCATTGGCTCCTGAGACCCATAGGGTCCAATGTTAACCAATTCAGAATTGCGCCACTGTCTTCGACCGCCTTCCGCGACGGTGTACAACGCCAGCGCAGTTACCTCACATCCCATTGTCCCACTTTACAGGTCAGGCAGCCGCCATTTCAGGGGCCCACATGGCTTGATTTTTGACTGCATCACACATACCTAGGCCTTGTCTCAACACTCATTATGCAAATTTCGGATTATAAATCATGTTCTGTGTAAGCTGTGTGTACATACCTCTGAGTTGGTTGACTCTGTGCTCGCTGTTGTCATTCATAGGCACATGTGAGGAGATGGCGGCATCCTCCGGTGTACAGACCACTGGTGGACCGGTCGACAATGGATGAAAGACATGTGATCATCACTTAAAGGCTTGATCGTGCCACAATCCTGGAACTGTGTGCCCAATTGGAGCCAGACCTGATGTCAGCTATCCGCCATCCCACAGGAATCCCCTCTCTAGTGCAGGTGCTGTCAGTACTCCATTTCCTTGCAAGTGGGTCATTTCAAACAACAGTGGTCATAACATCCTGGATGTCCCAGCCTATGTTTTCCAACGTGTTGTCCAGAGTATTGTCTGCCCTGCTGACACACTTGCAGAGCTACATCGTTTTCCCTCAGGTGGAGGATTTGCCTACAGTGAAAGGTGACTTCTATGCCCTGGGACATATCCCCAACATCATAGGTGCCATTGATGGGACACATGTAGCTTTGGTACCCCCCGCAGGAGTGAACAGGTGTACAGAAACCGGAAGAGTTATCATTCAATGAATGTGCAGATGGTGTGTTTGGCAGACCAGTACATCTCCCATGTGAATGCCAAATTCTCTTGCTCAGTGCATGACGCTTACATCCTGCGGAATAGCAGCACCCCTTAAGTGATGGGTGAACTCCAGAGGCACCGTGTGTGGCTACTAGGTGAGCACCTGGAAGCAAGTCAGTGGGAAGGATTGTCTGGGTCTGGGGATATCCCTACAGGTTAGTGTGTGTCTATAAGTTGTCCCTCGTCATTTGCAGGTGACTCTGGTTACCCCAACCTGTCATGGCTACTGTCCCCAGTGAGGAATCCCAGGACAAGGGCAGGGGAACGCTAAAATGAGACCCATGGGTGAACTAGGAGGGTTATAGAGCGGACCTTCGGCCTCCTGAAGGCCAGGTTCAGGTGCCTCCATACGACAGGTGGATCCCTATTCTACTCACCAAAGAAGGTGTGCCAGCTCATCGTGGCCTGCTGTATACTTCACAACTTAGCTTTGCGACGACAGGTGCCTTTTCTGCAGGAGGATGGTCCAGATGGATGTGTTGTGGCAGCTGTGGAGCCTGTGGACAGTGAAGACGAGGAAGCAGAAGAAGAGGACTTCGACAACAGGAACTCAGTGATCCTGCAATACTTCCAGTGAGACACAGGTAAGCAGACAAACTTGCCAACTACATGTACTTTCACACTACTACCTCTGTACTGTCTGTCGTTTTCACCCAGTGTATGGTCACTGAGTTGTCACTTTCCCTTACGATTTCACAGATGTGGGTCCTTCTGTGTGACATATGCTTTGTTTCCTCATGGACTAGAACTGTGTGACATAGGTATGTTGGCATTACAATTGAAAGAGCATTTTGTCACTGTAATTGCTAATACACTATTTTGAAATCACAGACAGACTCCAGATTGTTTTGTGCTTTAGGGGTGTTTATTTAAGTGCTAAATATTGGAGGGTGCTGCAAAATGGTGAGGGTGATGGTGGAGGAATGTCCATGGCAGAGTCCAGTCTATTAGTCTCACAGGTGCATTGTCCAAAGGGGCATAGGAACTGGAGCTGGGGCAGTTTGAAGATGGACAGGGTGACAAGGTGGGACAAAAGGATGACATTCATGGCGGTATCATTTCTTGGCGGGGTCTTGGCATAATTCTCTGTCTTTGTCCTGGATCGCAGGGACCGTTTGAGGGGTGGTTCTCCCTCTGCAGGGGGTGGGCTGCTGGTGTGATGGTCCTGTGGCGGTGCCTCCCGTCCACTAGCGCCGGTGGAGGTGGTGGGCAGTTCATCATCCAGGCTAGTGTCAGGGGCCCCTTGTTGTGTCACAGTGTCCCTTCTAGTGTTGAGGACTTCCTTCAGCACCCCTACGATGGTGCCCAGGGTGGAATTGTTGGATCTGATTTCCTCCCTGAAGCCCAAATACTGTTCCTCCTGCAGCCGCTGGATCTCCTGAAACTTGGCCAGTACCGTTGCCATCATCTCCTGGGAATGGTGGAAGGCTCCCATGATGTTGGAGAGGGCCTTGTGGAGAGTGGGTTCCCTTTGCCTGTCCTCCCCCTGTCGCACAGCAGCTCTCCCTGTCCCCTGTGTTCCTGGGCCTCTGTCCCCTGGACCTTGTGCCCACTGCCACTGCCTCCAGGTCCCTGTTGTTGTTGGGGTGGTGGGTTAGCCTGGGTTCCCTTTAGTGGTGGACACACTGCTGATTGACATGTCCTGGGGACAGAGGTATGGGCCCACTGGGTGGGTGCTGTGCTGTTGTTTCCAGAGGGGGGAAGCTCTGTGGTGGCCTGTGCCAGTGTGAGGGGAACCGACTGTCCCGAGGTCCCAGATGGGCCGGGCTGGTCATCTAGATCCAGTTGGACAGAGCTGCTGTCGTCACTGTGGGCATCTTCTGTTGGTGGTGTGGACATGTGTGGACCCTCCTGTGTGGTGACGATGGGTAGGGGTCCTGCAGGGGTATGAAAACATGATTATTTCATCTTTGTGTGCCATGGTGTGCAATGGGTGGGTGACCGTGTACCCCAGTGCTTGCATTCCTGTGTGGGACCTTGTGTGATGATGATTTAGGGGGGTGTATGGGTATGTGCAGTGGCCATGCTTTGGTGATGGGTTTCTATGCCTTGTTGTTGCATGCAGGGCTTGGTGTTGGGATGTGTGGTTTGTGATATTGGGATATTTGTGAAGTGTTGGAGTGATGGGGTGAGGGCGAGGGTGGGGGTATGTGATGGCATGCAGGTAGGGTAGGGGATATAGTAGTAAAGCATCGCCTTACCAGAGTACATTCCTCCATCTACTCCTGCGAGACCCTCAAGAAGCAGAATCGCCAAGACTTGCTCCTCCTTTGTTGTTAGTTGGTGGGGAGGAGGTGGGGGTCTGCCGCCAGTCCGCTGAACCGCAAGGTGGTGTCTTGATACCATGGAACGCACCTTCCCCCGTAGGTCGTTCCACCTCTTCCTGATGTCCTCCCTATTTCTCCCACTGCGTTGACCCTGTCCACGATTTTTTGCCATAGCTCCATCTTCCTAGCTATGGAGGTGTGCTGCACTTGTGATCCGAATAGCCGTGGCTTTACCCAGACAATTTCCTCCACCATGACCCTGAGCTCCTCCTCAGAGAACCTGGGGTGTCTTTGCCATGCCATGAGGTGGTGTGGGTGATGTGTGGGGTGGTGTGTGTTGTGATAAGTGGGGTGATATCTAGTGGTGTGTTGTGTGAGGTGCGTGGAAGTTATGTGGGTGATGGTATTGTGTGCCTGGTTATGCTTAGTAGTAGTTTGTAGTGTCTCTCTCCTGCCTTCTTTCGGTATTTTAGTCATAGGGGTTTGTGGGTGATGTGGGTATGTGTTTTATATTGTAATGGGTGTGTGGGAGTGGTGTGTGTATGTGTATCAGGTGTGTGAATTTCGATTTGTCCAATGTGGCTGTGTTTTGTAAGAGTGTGTGTATTTTTAGCGCGACGGTGTGTACTGCCAATGGAATACCGCGGTTGAAAGACCGCTGCGCGGATTCATGGGTCGTGATAGTGTGGACGTATTTCTGTTACAGTGGCGGTGGAGGTTTTGTTATCGCCAGTTTATCACTGACCTTTGGTGTGGCGGACTTGTGTGGGTGTCTCAATTTTGGCGGATTCCGAGCTGTGGGTCATAATGACCGTGGCGGAATTCCGCTGCTGCGGCGGTGTGTAGGCGGGCTTCTGCACAGCGGTAAGCGGGATTTACCGCCAATGTTGTAATGAGGGCCTTAGTTTTTAAAATGCAGAAATATGAATTGCGCACATTGCGGATTTCCACAAGAGTATGTAAATGGCATGAAATGGTTGCGCACAATGAATAACATGAGTTAAGCACAAGAAATGAATTGCGCGTCTTGCCGATTCGAATGCCACCATGTGAATGCCATGAAATGGTAGCGCACAATGAATAACATGAGTTAAGCACAAATGAATCGCGAGTCTTGATGATTCAAATGTCACCATCTAAATGCCATGAAATGGTAACAAACAATGAATATCATGAATTAAGCACAAGAAATTAATTGCGCGTCTTGCCGATTCGAATGATACATTGTAAATGCCATGAAACTGTAGCGTTCGCTGAATAATCATGATTTAAGTACAAGGAATGAATTGCGCATCTTGCCGATTCGAATGCCACCATGTGAATGCCATGAAATGGCAGCGCACAATGAATAACATGAGTTAAGCACAAGAAATGAATTGCGCGTCTTGCCGATTCGAATGCCACCATGTGAATGCCATGAAATGGTAGCGCACAATGAATAACATGAGTTAAGCACAAGAAATGGTTTGCGCGTCTTGCCGATTCAAATGTCACCATGTAAATACCATGAAATGGTAACAAACAATGAATATCATGAATTAAGCACAAGAAATTAATCGCGTGTCTTGCCGATTCGAATGCTACCTTGTAAGTGCCATGAAACGGTAGCGCTCGCTGAATAATCATGAATTAAGCACAAGAAATTAATTGCGCGTCTTGCCGATTCGAATGCCACCATGTGAATGCCATGAAATGGTAGCGAACAATGAATAATATGAATTGAGCACAAGGAATGAATCTAGCGTCTTGCCGATTCAAATGCTACCTTGTAAATGCCATGAAATGGTAGCGCACAATGAATAACATGAATTAAGCACAAGAAATTAATTGCGCGTCTTGCCGATTCGAATGTTACCTTGTAAATGCCATAAAATGGTAGCGCACAGTGAATAAAATGAATTAGACAGAAGAAATGAATTGCGCGTCTTGCCGATTCTAATGCTATCTTGTAAATGCCATAAAATGGTAGTGCACAATGAATATCAAGAGTTGCACAAAAGCGAAAAATCACGCGTATTGTCGATTCGAGTATACGCATGCAAATGCCATGAAAAACCAAGTGCACATTCACACGCACAAGAGTAAAATTGTTTATCATGGAAATTAGGCTCAAGAACTCGAAAGCCTTCGAGAACGGGATCAGGGTCCCAGCCCGTCCTCCGTCTTACCGCCCTGATCAAGGATCACCAATAAAGTGAGAAGGGCAAGGCCTGGAAGATCAAAGTAGGCCTCCGGAACAGGAGCTCAGGAAGTTGCTGCTGCTCTGCACCAGGACCTCTGAATAGTGAGCACGTGGAGCTGGGCTAGCTCCCTTATATAGAGTCTTGACCCAGCCCACAAACCACACCCAGTCATGTTGCAGAGGAAGCTTCTAGAAGGCCCTGGAAAGGGACCACACCCTGACACACTCTGAAAGCCTGCAGCAATACATTGCAAAAGAACAGTATTGATAAGCACCTTGAACATAAGCCTTCAGGATTAAACTCTGCAATGCAAAAGGTTAAACAACATCATATCAGCATAATGCATGAATTACATTATCTTGTAATTGCTGGGTTTTTACATTCCAGTCGCCCGTAGAGCATGCACTGCCCTGATGTTGACAGATACCATCCACGCACCAGGGATGACATCCGCAAGAGATGGAACGATCTGCATGGGAACTTCAGATCCATGGCATCCAGGCACCACATTGCAGTCCAGAAGAATGGGGGAAGACCTCCACCAACACCACTGACTACACTGACTGGAATGAAAAGGTACTGGCCATCCTGTACCCTGAGGGACTCACTGGACTCACTGGAGGAATAGACTTGGGTAAGTCATCTACAAGTACACCATATCCATCACACCTGTAATGCATGTACCACCCCACTCCTCAAACAGTCACCAGGACCACTACCCCACCCAGACCACAGTCACTACAACCAGTCACCCTGCATGCCCACAAACCCACCAACAGGCCCACATCCCTCCCCCTGTGCACAGCCACCCACCCCTGCAAGAAATCTAAAAGGGACTACACCACCCACAAGACACACCCACATTAAAAACAAAATGCAATGCAAACCTCACAAAGGCACCCTGCATGGCCCCAAAGTGTGAAAACCTGCACAAAACAGCCCAGTCCTGTGCACCCCATCCGATCATGCAATTAGAACAGACATGTCCATTCCCCCCAACAGGCACCACCACCCAATCCACCCTGACGGACAGGACAAGGAGTGACAGTGCCCCAAAGGGAGACAGAGGCACCTCCCAGGACACTGGGGATGGAACCCTGGACATTGACAATCACCCTGGCCCCTCACACAGCCCTGGACTGTCATCATCCAGCAGCCCCACCCAGGACACTATTGACACCCCTACCACCCAGCCAACAACATCAGCCTAGGACAAACGTACCCACACCGGTGTATCCAGGCCATAGACTGGTGGAACTCATGGACAGAGGCCACAGTCACCCCCTACCAACAGGCAGGAAGACGATGGCCCCAGTACAAGTGGTACCGCCAGACCTGTGCAGGGGACACGGGCACAGGGGGCTATGCCCGGTGAGAGGGCATTAGTGGCCCAGGGTGGAGTACACAGGATTGATGCTTCAGCCAAGGACATGATCTCTTAGGTCCTGGGAGCATATCACCATACCCAGGACAGATTGGCCCAGATAGTATCCACCCTGGAGCAGAGTCAAAGGATGCAGGTAGCACACCACCAAGAGGCCATGGAGCAATGAAAACTGCACAATGCCACAAGGGCCCAACCTTGTCCCAACACAGCCTGAGGCCCACACAGACCAGGAAGCCCCTACTGCAGGCCAAGCTGCAGACCAGACAACAACATAATCAGCAGCAACTGGACAAGTTCCACCATCTCAGAACACACAGGAGACATGTATGTCAACCCGTACAGGCCAACACCAGGCACCCAAATGGTCCCTCAGGCCCAGATATGGCACTGGAACACCTGCCAAAACCATGGCCCCCTAAAAGAAGTGACTCTGGCAAGAACTGTCCTCCAAGTGTCCCCCTGAACCAACGACCAAACCGTGTGAAAACAACAACAAACACTTGAAAACATAGATGGGCATACCACTACTGCCTACAAATGCTGCAACCATGTTGCCATATTATACAACCACCAGTAGCCCACTCCCATCACTGTCAACTGTAAGATGTAATCCTGGCACCAAATAAAACACCAGTTCACCTATTACAATGTCCCCTGTCATTATGTTTAAAAAAAGTGAAGTATGGATGAAACTGTATTATGAATCATTTATTATCTGAGTAGCAGGAAATGCACCACACGCATAATATGTGGTTGTGCCTACAGATGGGTCGAACTATTATACTATAATGTTACCTGTCCTATGCAGACCTGGTCACAGTAGCAATGACTATTGACCCAACACCCCATAGATGAAAAGGCACACTAACAGTATGCTGAACGGACACCAATCTCATTGATTAGTCCCACATAGTTACTGGAAGTAGATTTGTATCAGTTGGGTCCTGGAATGTAGATCTTCCCCCTCCACTCTCATCCCCTCTCTGATGAAGCAGGTCTGGATATACAGCACCCTCCTCCTCCAAGAGGGGGATAGAATTCCTCACAGCCACATTGTGCAGCATGCAGCAGGCCACCACTATTCTACACACCTTTTCAGGCCCATAGGCCAGGGAACCGCCAGAGATATGTAAGCAACGACATCTAGCCTTCAGGGGACCTATCATCCTCCTAGTCTGTCCATGGGCCGCATTGTAATTCCTCTTTGCATCTGTTTCAGGATTCCCCACTGGTGTCAGGAGCCAACACATGTTGGGGTAGCCAGAATCACCTAAAAAAGAGGGCAAAACAGGGCTGTCAATGACAACCCTCAGTGGCAGACAGCCTGGCTGTCTGCTATGTGGCAATAAGTGTCAGAAACACCTACCTATGATCCATCCTCTGTCCCCTTGTAGTTGTTCCATCTTGTGTGGCACACTACTGTTCCGTAGCACAAAGGAATCATGGACTGATCCAGTGAAAATGTGAGATGTACTGGTTTGCAGTATACACCAGTTGAATGTTCATGGAATGAAAGTTCTTCCTATTTCTGTACACCTGTTCACTGACTCTTGGGGGGATGATAGCTATGTGGGTGCCATCAATGGCACGTATCACATGGGGTATGTTGGCAAAGGCATGGAAGTCCGACTTGACGGCAAGGAGGTCAGCACTTTTTGGAAACCTCACATAGGACTGCAGGTGTCGTACAAATGCCTTCAGGAATCTGGACAGTATAATGCTAAACATTGGCTGTGACAAACCTGCACCCATGCCCACTGTTACTTGAAATGAGCCCGTGGCCAGGAAATAGAGTGCAGAGAGCACCTGTACTTCAGTTGGGATGGCATGCTGATTCCAATTAGCCGGTGTCATTGCGGGAGCCAGTAATGCCCAACGTTCATGAATAGTAGCACAAGTGAGTCTGTAATTGATAATGATGTGACACTCCACCACGGTCCGCGATTCAACAAGTGGTCTGTACACCAAAAGGGCCCTCCCTCGCCACAAGGGTCTGTACCTAGGAGAAGTTGAGAACACATGTGAGGAACACACATACATCTGCACACATTGGGGGTGATTCTGATGTTGTCGGGCGGCGGGAGCCGCCCGCCAAGCGGGAACCGCCAGAAGACCGTACTGCGGTCGAAAGACAGCGGCGGTCATTCTGGGTTTCCCACTGGGCTGGCGGGCGACCGCCAAAAGGCCGCCCGCCAGCTCAGTGGGAAACAGCCTTCCCACAAGGACGCTGGCTCAGGATTGAGCCGGCGGAGTGGGAAGGTGCGACGGGTGCAGTGGCACCCGTCGCGTATTTCAGTGTCTGCAAAGCAGACACTGAAATTCAAGGTGGGGCCCTCTTACGGGGCCCCTGCAGTGCCCATGCCATTGGCATGGGCACTGCAGGGGCCCCCAGGGGCCCCGTGGCACCCCCTACCGCCATCCTGTTCCTGGCGGGAGACCCGCCAGGAACAGGATGGCGGTAGGGGGTGTCAGAATCCCCATGGCGGCGGAGCGCGCTCCGCCGCCATGGAGGATTCTCAAGGGCAGCGAAAAGTCGGCGGTACACCGCCGACTTTCCGTTTCTGGCCGCGGCTGAACCGCCGCGGTCAGAATGCCCAGCGGTGCACTGTCAGCCAGTTGGCGGTGCTACCGCGGTCATTCGCCCTGGCGGTTTTTACCGCCAGGGTTAGAATGACCACCATTGTTTCTCATTCAGCACTGCTGGCATGATTGTCGAAAACACAAATGCTCAGTATGTGTGACATTACAGCAACATGACCACAATGATATACCAGGACTGTTCAGGTGAGGTGATGTATATTGTTCCATGCTTATGGGTGTGTAGGGGACAATAGGGCCTGCATTGTGCTGATGAGGGTTTTACAACTGTGTAGTTAAGGCCAAAATGTCTGCCCCCTGTAATCCAGAAGTGTTGTGGTGGAAGTGACCTCATACCGCTAGCGGTTGACGTAATAGCATAAGGCATGTTTACTGCCGTGAGCAAATTAATTGGTTAACATGGTTGTCAACAGGCATTCTTAGCGTATCATGATAGCCGCCGGCGATGACAGTGCACACCGCCGCGGTGCGTACACGAACTTGTTACCCCAACTTCACCTGACTCCCGGATCTCGTGTATGCAGGTACTCCACTGAGTGTACTGCTGTGTCCTGCCTCTGGTCATGGAAATGGCACGTGTGGCAGGGGAAAGGGCCCCGGCCTTCACAAACAAGGAATTGGAGAAGCTCGTGGATGGGGTCCAGCCCCTGTACGCCAAGCTCTACGGTCGGCCAGAGGTACACGTGAGCAGGAGGATTGGGGGGCATGGATGTATGTAATGGTGGTAGATGGCTGCATCCATGTGTGCACGTGTGACACTGTATAGTCGTGGGTTCCTGGCATGCTGTGTGTGTATGTTGTGTTAGGCAGTTTGAAATTTCCATCCCATAGTGGACGTGTAGCTAGCTGTATATTATTGGCCATTGTCTGACCTCAGTGTTACTTTTCCTGTGTGTCCTTTATAGGTAAGCGCCCACCAGAAGAGGGCATGCCATCGCCAGGGAGGTGCGGACCCTTTGGGTCTACAACCGGCGGAGCACCTACTGCAGGAAGAGGTGGGAAGACCTGCGGTGCTGGGCGAGGAAGATCTGTGAGGCCCAGCTGGGGAAGTCCTCCCAATGAGGAAGGGGTGCCCATCGGGCACTGACCCCCCTTATGTGACACATTCTGGCGGTGGCATACCCGGACCTGGATGGGTTCTTGAAGGCTGCACAGCAGTCACAATGGGGTGAGTACAAATACCATACTTTGGTTCATTGATGGATGTGTGTGTGTGTGTGTGTGTGTGCGATCGTATTTATGCTGTCTAGTGGCAGGGACTCTGACTGATGTCCATCTACATAATGGCCCCCGTGGGGAGTAGGGTTATATGGATCAAGTCTGCAGTACATCAGATCTCTCTGTGCTGTGGAGAATGGCTGCAGAGCAGGGTTCTGGCCACTAGTCAGGTGCATAGCCATGTGTATGTTGGTAGGTGCTGCCTGGTATGTAACTGTTCCCTTTCTTCCCTTGTTTAGTAGGTTGCGGGTCTTACCGTCATCGTCTTCGGCGGCAGTCTCGCCGTGGAGGTATTTGGCAAGGAGCAGGGCTGACATGATCTGCAACTCTCTCTTCATGTCTGCTTCGGTGTGTTGTGTGAGCCTCCGGTGAGTGTTTCCTTATATTTAATTCATTTCCGCCTGGTTTTGCGTGGTGGTGATTCCCGCCATAGAACTGATGGCGGTCTAGAGCTTCATTATTTGATGGGCGGGTAGGGCCTTTCCATCGGCCTGTGGGCGGGCTCTGCCGTCATTCTCGGCACTCCTCTGCTGTTGGTGAGTGTTTTTCAGGATGCCTGTGTTTAAGTTGGTTCATTATTTGGCGGCTCGGACCGCATGTCTGTTGCTGGTTGTTACCGCCACCTCGGGCGGTGCAGTGTTTACCGCTTTGTTCATAATGAGGGCCTGTGTGATCAAGTCAAGGAATGCATCAAGACTGAAGTTAAGAAGATGCTAGAGCTAGGGGTGATTGAACCCTCTGACAATCTCAGAGCTAGCCCAGTGATACTGGTCCCCAAAACTCTCTCAAACAATGGTAAAGTTGGGATGAGATTTTGTTTGGACTACAGGGGGTTGAATATAGCCACTAAGACAGATGCACACGCCTTACCAAGAGCAGATGAGCATATTGATAAGCTCAGGGAAGCCACATTTCTCAGTAGCTTTGATTTGACATCATGGTACTGGCAGATTGGTCCAACCCATAAAGCTAAGGAGAGATCTGCAGTCCCCACCACAGAGGGCCGCTTTCAGTTCAAGGTGATGTCCTTTGGATTAAAGAATACACTTGCTACTTTTCAAAGGTTGTTGAACAGAGTTCTATCATGTTTGGAAGACTTTAGTACAGCCTATCTGGAAAATAAACCTGTCTTTAGTTCCACCTGGGAGGACCACCTGGTCCACCTGAGAGAGGATTTTTAGGCCATGCAAAAGGCAGGCCTCACGGTCAAGGCCAGAAAGTCCCAGATAGTACGGATGTCTGAAGTCTACTTGGGCCACCTGGTAGGAGGAGGCCAAATTAGACCTCTCCAACCCAAAATCCTGACAATTCTGGATTGGAAGCCTCCAAAGACACAGACTTAAGAAGGTTTGTGAAAGGGTATTGTACCATTGTGTCCCCTCTTACTGAGATAGCCTCAAATGTTGAAGTAAGCCTCAGCAAGGCCTACTAGTGCAAGGGGTTCGCCCTTCTCTGCACAAAGTCCTCAGACCATATAGGAAGACGTTGGCACAGAAACTGTAATAAAAGACAAAGTTTATTAAACCTCATGACGTGGTACTATAGTTCAAACAGCACCCTTTGGTAATGTTTGAAGTAGCACACTGAACTAAGAGAGCATGGTCCTTTTATACCCACGCAGGGGCTAATAGAAGGTGGTACAATTATAGAAGCAAGACTTACATACATGTAAGGTCATATGGAAATGCACAGTCGACAGGTAGGAGGGGCTAATAGTTTCAAGGACTAGTTGACACATTACTGTCTGTTACTGATTACTAACAGCTGCAGATCTTACTGGGCATGTGCAAAAGTGGGAGATGCTAAATATAACATGTCACTAGACAGATTTTCAAGAGTAGTTAACAGAAAGGTAGGACAGAGCACATGGCGAGCACATGGCAGAGAAAATGGCTGCCATGAATACAAAATGGATTCCGCCAAATGTTCACAATAGTTGCAAAATACAAGATGTCTTCTGCTAATGCTTAATCTAATCGCTATTAAATTACAACACAAAGAAACAGCCAATGAAGGTCATTTGAACTACAGCTTGTCAACATACTTTTGACACTTTGAAAGCAGCCAAGTGCTCAGCACCTGTCCTTAAAGAACCAAACTACAGGAAACAGTTAATTGTCCAGACAGGCACTTCTGAACATGGGATTGGAGCAGTGTTTTCACAAATCAACAATGAGTGTCAGGATCAGCCAGTACCTTATATTAGCAGGCAACTTCTCCCCAGAGAACAGAGTTGGAGTGTCATTGAGAGAAAAGTATTTGCTATGGTGTGGTCCATGAAGAAGCTTAGACCCTTCCTATTTGGGGCTCACTTCAAAGTTCAAACTAACCACATGCCTCTCAGGTGGTTGCTGCAGATGGGAGCAGAGAACCCCAAATTGTTGAGGTGGTCCATTACAGGGAATTGACTTTTTAGTTAAAAACAGACCAGGGACTGAACATGTCAATGCAGATGGCCTTTCCAGGTTCTTTCCACTTAGAAGATGAGGACTACCAGGAGGGAGGTTAGTGCTCATCCCCTTTCGTCTAGGGGGTCATGTTTCAAGGTGTCCTTTTTGGATGACCCTCAGTGCTACAGAACCATTACCTAGCATTTGTTTATATTTTGCTATTCTGGATTTGGTAGGTGAAAAAGATGATATGTAAAATTGTCAGGCTTACTTTGTGACAATCCACCTCTAATAATGGTCCTGAAATTGTTCGGACAGAACACCAGTACTTTTCAACTGATTTCTTTATGTGTTTGGAGTTTTAGGTTTGTGTTTCAGATGGAAAAAATACCAGATTTCATTTTTTTTCCAAATATGTTTACCAGTTTGGACTAAAAAATTCATGCCAGGCTGGTACAAAAGGGCAGGTGGCTACTCTAGTTATATTTTTGCATGGAGTTTCAAAGGTGCAGAAATTGCTTTGTGAAGTGCAGCTTTTGACTTTATTCTAACTAGTAATAATTCATTTCCCTAGCTTAGGAATGTTTTTTATCTTGATGCTGTAGTCATACCACCGTGCAGTAAATGACAAAGCTGCGTTTTCCTATAGAAACAGAAGCCGTATTTACATTACTTAAAATATAATGTTTTGCATTGAAAAATGACTAAAATGGTTAGAAAGAGTGGCTGGATCTAAAAACAAGCAAGAATGCTTTCTGAGAGATCTATAAAAAAAATGTATCCCACTTTGTAGCTTCTGAATATGTATTCACCTCTTAAATCTCTAGCACACATCAACAAGTGCATATATTATAGAGGACACTCAATATTAATCAATATAAAATGTCAAGGCAGACTGTCTGTAAACACACTCTGCAGCACAAACATCAAATGCCAGAGACAAAATACAGCATTAGTCAGCTACTGTGCCTGTTTTGAACAGAGTTGCCTTCAAAAGATCGCTTTGGCTTATGTAACATGGCAAAAATAAATATACACTGGGACATTTCTAACAGAGTAGGATACCTTTTTGAAAGGGTTATATAGGATGTCATAGGAGCAAAAATCGCTTTAACAATAAATCCCACTGCCTAAGACTATTCCAACCCTCTCTACAAGTTATAGACCAGAATCACAAGCAATGGTCTAAAAGAACGCAGAATGTCTTTCACAGCCTTTATAGTCTGAGGTACTTGAGGCATATCATTGTCTTCAACCAAGCTCACAACATTCCAGTGTTCTAATATCATTTAGTTTATTTCAAATTAAGGTGGTCATTACAACCCTCGCGGACGGTGTTAAAGCGGCGGTAAGACCGCCAACAGGCCGGCGGTAAAAAATTTTGAATTACGACCGTGGCGGAAACCGCCATCCAAGACAGCCACTTTAACACTCCGACTGCCACGTCGGTACAAACAAACAGCTCGGCGGTCACCGCCAACAGACAGGCGGAGGACAATGTACCGCCCACACTATTATGACAGGCCAATCCGCCACCTTTTCCGGGGCGGATACACCGCGGATAAAAACACGTTGGAAACAAGAATTTCGAAGGGAAAACGCTCACCTCTACACACTCCATGAGGAAGGAGGACACCATGGACCCGGAACTCCAAATTCTCCCTGCGATAGTCTTCCTGCTCCTGTACAGGAGTACCAACGCCGGCTGCAAGGCCACGTGAGTACTGCACCAACGACACAGGGGAGGGGGGAGGGAAAAAACAGGGATACACGCAGCACGCAACACCCCCACCGTCACCCACAACAACACACACACTAATGCATATATTACATTATAGTTACACCCCCCAACCACCCCCGGAAGAATGGAAAGACAAAAGGAAATGAGTGTAACCATTGTAATATATAAAAATTCAGTAAGCAAAAATATACATATATACACTATTAACAAAATATACACCAAGATTAGTAGTCAAGGTATTGCACCATTCATAGTCCGTGGACCACTGGGCCCAAAATGCATGGGCGAGGCCCACACACAATACCAGATCAAAACAGAGAGAACACTGCAGGGGCATCAGATAGAAATACAACAGGCTCTTCAGGGGGAAGGGAAGCGGGGGCACCTTAGCCGGATGAGTGCACGACGCCAGATCCACAAGGGGCCTCCATGCCCATTGATGTATCCTGGGGAGTGCAAAGCCACAGTCTCTCAAGTCTCTACAGTGGGTGGGTTGCCCACTGCTGCATCCTGGGGAGTGCAAAGCCACAGTTTCTCAAGTCTCTACAGTGGGTGGGTTGCCCACTGTACAATCCTGGGGAGTGCAAAGCCACAGTCTCTCAAGTCTCTCCAGTGGGTGGATTGCCCACTGCTGCATCCTGGGGAGTGCAAAGCCAGAGTCTCTCAAGTGGATAACATTCTCCACTGGTTTCTGGAGGGGGCTTTGTGCCCAGAGTGCTTCATCCTGCCATGGACTAAGGTAGTGGATGCATGTCTCCACTGGTTCTGGAGGGGGACTGGTGCCCAGAGTGCTTCATCCTGCCAAGGACGGAGGTAGTGGATGCATGTCTCCACTGGTTCTGGAGAGGGACTGGTGCCCAGAGTGCTTCATCCTGCCAAGGACTGAGGTAGTGGATGCATGTCTCTACTGGTTCTGGAGGGGGACTGGTGCCCAGAGTGCTTCATCCTGCCAAGGACTGAGGTAGTGGATGCATGTCTCCACTGGTTCTGGAGGGGGCTTTGTGCCCAGAGTGCTTCATCCTGGGAAGGACAGACGGAGTGGATGTCTTTCTCCACTGGTTCTGGAGGGGGACTGGTGCCCAGAGTGCTTCATCCTGGGAAAGACAGACGAAGAGGATGTCTTTCTCCACTGGTTCTGGAGGGGGACTGGTGCCCAGAGTGCTTCATCCTGCCAAGGACTGAGGTAGTGGATGCATGTCTCCACTGGTTCTGGAGGGGGACTGGTGCCCAGAGTGCATCACTCACCCCGTGACGGTCCCTTTTGCGTCAGTGCCCCTGCTGCACATGTGCTAGCGGTGCTTGAGTTGGCGGTCCTTGCCCTGTTCAGCGGTGCTTGCCCTGTTCAGCGGTGCTTGAGTTGGCGGTCCTTGCCCTGTTCAGCAGTGCTTGCCCTGTTCAGAGGTGCTTGAGTTGGCGGTTCTTGCCCTGTTCAGCGGTGCTTGAGTTGGCGGTTCTTGCCCTGTTCAGCGGTGCTTGCCCTGTTCAGCGGTGCTTGAGTTGGCGGTTCTTGCCCTGTTTAGCGGTGCTTGCCCTGTTCAGCGGTGCTTGAGTTGGCGGTCCTTACCCTGTTCAGCTGTGCTTGCCCTGTTCAGCGGTGCTTGAGTTGGCGGTCCTTGCCCTGTTCAGCGGTGCTTGAGTTGGCGGTTCTTGCCCTGTTCAGCGGTGCTTGCCCTGTTCAGCGGTGCTTGAGTTGGCGGTCCTTCATTGCCCAGCTGGGCTGGGGCTGGCGGTCCTTATTGGTCAGCTGGGCTGTGGCTGGTGGGGCCCTCCTGGGCAGCTGGGCTGTGGCTGGTGGGGCCCTCCTGGGCAGCTGGGCTGTGACTGGTGGGGCCCTCCTGGGCAGCAACGATGGGGATGGAGGTGGCCTCCTAGGCAGCGACGATGGGGCTGGCAGTGGCCTCCTGGGCAGCGGCGATGGGACTGGCGGGACCCTCCTGGCCAGTGGGGATGATGGCGGTCTTCTCCGCTGTGCTGCTCCTCCCAGACTTGCCTAGTTTCTTCTGGCCCTTCCCCACCTTGGGAGGAGTCACAGCTGAGTCCACACTTCCACTGGGACCCCTGGGAGCTGCTTGGGTGGCTGGAGTCTTCCTCCTCTCCTGCCAGGTACTGGCCAACTTCTGGTGCTTCACTGGGGGGGGGGGGGCTGGCTGTGCTGTGGCTCCGTACCACACTGGGTGTCCTGGTGGCTGGTGCACTCCACATACCTGTGACAACAGGCACCACTGGTCCCGGAGATGTTGTGGCTGAGGTGCTAGTTCGGGACCTATGAGTTGGACGGGGGGTGATGGGAAATACGTTAAGGGTGGACAGGAAAAGTTGTTTGTACACACTGGAAAGGGTAGCTGGAGGGGGTTTGGGAGTGGAGGAAGAGGTGGGGGTTGTAGGAGGTGTACGTTTTGTGGCTTTGGGTGCAGGTGCATGCGCTGGAGGCTATTGTAAGGTGGATGTATGTTGGGTGGGTGTGTGCCTGCGTTTGTGTATCTTCGGAGGGGGCGTCACAGACACACTGCTAGAGGACACAGGGGACGTGTGAATGGTAGTGGGGGTGGTGACTGCACATGAGCGGGGTGTGCTGGTGCGGGACGTAGTGACTGTAGAGGTAGTGCATGCAGGTGTGAGTGTAGACGAGACTGGGAGGGAGGAGGGAGACGACGACGAGGGAGACACAGTGGAGGCAGTGGATGTTGGTGTGTCTGTATGTGTGTGATGCTTGAGTGAGTGCATGTGGGATGTGCGGTGCTTATGTTTGCCTGAGCTTCCCTTGTGTGGTGAGTTATGTGCAGGCCGGTCTGATGGTGTGCTTAGGATAGGCAGAGGTACAGGGGATTGAGTCTGGGTGGAGGAAGTTGGAGGGGGGAGGCTAGACACAGGGACAATGGCTGCCATCAGTGCTGAGGCCAGAGTTTGAAAGACTTGGTGAAGGGCTGCCTGACCAGTATTAATGCCCTCCAGGAATGCATTGGTTTGTTGCCTTTCTACACCCTGGATTGCATTCAAAATGGTAGACTGCCCAACAGTGAGGGACCTGAGGAGGTCAATGGCCTCCTCACTGAGGGCAGCAGGGGTGACAGGGGCAGGGCCTGAGGTGCCTGGGACGAAGGTGATGCCCACCCTCCTGGGTGAGCGGGCACAGGGCGAAGGTTGAGGGGCTGCTTTGAGGGCGGTGCTGGTAGGGGGGGTGGCGGCTGTACCTGTAGAAGTGGGGGGCACAGATGTTGCCGCCACCACAATGGAGCTCCCATCGGAGGACGAGTCCGTGTCGCTGGTTTCAGTTCCTGTCCCCGCTGTGGTGCTCCCCTGGCCCTCCGTCCCACTGGTGTATTCTGAGTCCGTAGTGTGGCCCTCCATGGCCATGTGGGATGCAGCTCCCTCATGCTCCGGTGCCACTGCTCCACCGCCTGATGATGCTAATGCACACAAGAACAGGGAGACCGCAAAAAAGGGGGGGAAACAGAAGAAAGACATGTTGAGTGCATGGATTACTGTTACCGTTGGTGGACAAGACAGACAGAGAAGCCCCCTGCACTACGTCGCACTCTTGGGCTCTGCAGTGCAATTCCTGGGAAATGGCCTACAAGGCTATGGACGACATATGCACACATAGATGACACAAGTGCATGAATAGCTGTACTTGGCACTCTACAGAGGTGGGGTGGGAGGCCACAGGGCCATGCCTTACGGAGGGGTGTATCCCATGGAACTCGCCCTGGCCTTGGGAAACCCACTGCCCTCCTCCCCCACCCAGTCCCCTCCACTGCACGCAAAGTCAGCTGAATGAGAGTGTACTCACCCCCTTGTGTCTGCTGTGATGCCCTCAAGCACCCATCCAACTCCGGGTAGGCCACCGCCAGGATCCTGAACATCAGGGGGGTCATGGTTCGATGGGCACCCCTCCCACGTTGGGAGGCCATCCCCAGCTGAGCCTCTGCCGTCTTCTTGCTCCAGCGGCGAATGTCCTCCCATCTTTTCCGGCAGTGGGTGCTCCGTCTGTGGTGGACCCCCAGGGTCCGGACGTCCTTAGCGATAGCACGCCAAATATCCTTCTTCTGGTGGGCGCTGACCTACATGAAATGTACAGGGTAAGAAGAGAAGTCATTACCAACTGCGCCGTCAAAGTGAGTGGCCCCCATCCCTACCCTTTCCATGTAGCACATGCACCCACCGTCTTTCATGCACACAGAACTCTGCCCCCTTCCTTATTACAACCAGCCCTCTCCACACAGGCATAGCCCATACAACATGCTCCCTGTGTACATACCTGTTGGTCTGGAGGACCGTGGAGTAGCGTGTACTGGGGGAGGACCCCATCGATGAGCTTCTCAAACTCCTCCGATGTGAAGGCAGGGGCCCATTTTCCCAGACGCACAAGCCATTGTCTCTTCCAGACCGAGGTCAGAGCAGCACTTGCAGTGTAGGTCTTCTCCTGTCGAAGATCAGGTATTGAGTGATTCAACAGATAGAAAATGGCGGTCACGTCCGGGCGGGACGTACCATCACTGCCAGCGTACATCGTCATTGGCTCCTGGGACCCATAGGGTCCAATGTTAACCAATGCAGCATTGCGCCGCGGTCTCCGACCGCCTACCGCGACGGTGTACAATGCCAGCGCCGTTACCTCACATCCCATTGTCTCACTTTAGAGGTTAGGCAGCCGCCATTTCAGGGGCCCACATGGCCTCGTTTTCAACTGCATCACACATACCTAGGCCTAGTCTCAACACACATACAGGCCACCTTTTGTGTATGATTGGTGTTCTGTGTAAACTGTGGGTACGTACCTCTGAGTTGTTTGACTCTGTGCTCGCTGTTGTCCTTCATAGGCCCTATCCGCTGGGACATGTGAGGAGATGGTGGCATCCTCCGGTATACAGACCGTTGGTGGACCTGTTGACAATGGAGGAGCGACATTTGATAATCACGTACAGGTTTGACCGTGCCACAATCCAGGAACTGTGTACACAGTTGGAGCCTGACCTGATGTCAGCAATCCGCCATCCCACAGGAATCCCCCCTCAAGTGCAGGTGCTATCAGTGCTCCATTTCCTTTCTAGTGGGTCTTTTCAAACAACTGTGGCCATGGCATCAGGGATGTCCCAGCCTATGTTTTCAAAAGTATTGACCAGAGTGTTGTCTGCCCTGCTGAAACACATGCGTAGCTACATCGTTTTCCCTCAGGTGGAGGATTTGCCTACAGTGAAAGGTGACTTCTATGTCCTGGGACATATCCCCTACATCATACATGCCATTGATGGGACACATGTGGCTTTGGTACCCCACCCCCACAAGAGTGAACAGGTGTACAGGAACCGGAAGAGTTATCATTCGATGAATGTACAGATGGTATGTTTGGCAGACCAGTACATCTCACATGTGAATGCCATGTTGCATGACGCCTACAACCTGCGGAATAGCAGCATCCCTTATGTGATGGGTCAACTCCAGAGGCACCGTGTGTGGCTATTAGGTGACTCTGGTTACCCCAACCTGTCATGGCTACTTACCCCAGTGAGGAATCCCAGGACAAGGGCAGAGGATCGCTACAATGAGGCCCAAGGTCGAACTAGGAGGGTGATCGAGCGGACCTTTCGGCCTCCTGAAGGCCAGGTTCAGGTGCCTCCATATGACAGGTGGATCCCTATTCTACTCACCGAAGAAGTAGTGCCAGATCATTGTGGCCTGCTGTATGCTTTGCAACTTGGCTTTGCGATGACAGGTGCCTTTTCTGCAGAAGGATGGTCCAGATGGCAGTGTTGTGGCAGCTGTGGAGCCTATGCACAGTGATGAGGAGGAAGCAGAGGAATAAGACATGCAGAACAGGGACTCAGTCATCCAGCAATATTTCCAGTGAAACACAGGTGAGAATACAATCCTGCCTACTACATGTACTTTTACACTTCTACCTCTATCCTGTCTGTCGATTTCACCCAGTGTATGGTCACTGAGTTGTCACTTTCCCTTACGGTTTCACAGGTGTGGGTCCCAACAAGTGTCATCTGCTTAGATTCCTCATGGACTAGACCTGTGTGACATAGGTATGTTGACATTACTATTTCATGAATATAAATACACTATTTGAAAATCACAGACAGACTCCAGATCTTTTGGTGCTTTAGGTGTGTTTATTTAAATACAAAATATTGGAGGGGGAAGTTAAATGGTGAGGGGTGATGGTGGAGGAGTGTCCATGGCAGAGTCCAGTCTATTAGTCTCACAGGTGCATTGCACATATGGGCCTAGGAAATGGAGCTGGGTCAGTTTCAATATGGACAGGGTGACAAAGTGGGACAGTGGGATGACAATCAGGGCGGTCTCATTTCTTGGCGGGGTCTTGGCATTGTGCTCTGTCTTGTTCCTGGATCTCAGGGACCGTTTGTGGGGTGGTTCTCTGTCTGCAGGGGGTGGGGTGCTGGTGTGGTGGTCCTGTGGCGGTGCCTCCTGTCCACTAGCGCCGGCGGAGGTGGTGGGCAGTTCATTGTCCATGCTAGTGTCAGGGGCCCCTTGTAGTGCCACAGTGTCCCTCCTGGTGATGAGTACTTCCTTCAGCACCCCTACGATGGTGCCCAGGGGGGAGCTGATGGTTCTGAGTTCCTCCCTGAAGCCCAAATACTGTTCCTTCTGCATGCGCTGGGTCTCCTGAAACTTGGCCAGTACCGTTGCCATCGTCTCCTGGGAGTGGTGGTAGGCTCCCATGATGGAGGTGAGGGCCTCGTGGAGAGTGGGTTCCCATGGCCTGTCCAACCCTGTCGCACAGTAGCCCTCCCAGTTCCCCTGTGTTCCTGGGCCTCTGCCCCCTGGACCATGTGCCCACTGCCACTGCCTCTAGGTCCATGTTGTTGTTGGGGTGGTGGGTTATCCTGGGTTCCCTGTAGTGGTGGACACACAGCTGATTGACTTGTCCTGGGGACGGAGGTATGGGCCCGCTGAGTGGGTGCTGTGCTGGTGTTTCCAGAGGGGGGAAGGTCTGTGGTGGCCTGTGTCTGTGTGAGGGGAACCGACTGTCCCGTGGCCCCATATGGTCCGGGCTGGTCATCTAGATCCAGGTGGACAGAGGTGCTGTCATCACTGTGGGCCTCTTCTGTGGGTGGAGTGAACCTGTCTGGACCCTCGTGTCTGGTGACGTTGGGTAGTTGTCCTGCAGGGGTGGAAAGGCATGATTATGGCATCTGTGTGTCATGGTGTGCAATGGGTGGGTGACCGTGTACCCCAGTCCTGGCATTCCTGTGTGTGAGCTTGTGTGATGATGGTGTAGGTGGGTGTATGGGTATTTGCAGTGGACATGCTTTAGTGATGGGTGTCCATGCGTTGTTGTTGCATGCAGGGCTTGGTGTTGGGATGTGTGGTTTGTGATATTGGTACATTTGTGAGGAGTTGGAGTGATAGGGGTGGGGGCGAGGGTGGGGGTATGTGATAGCATGCAGGTAGGGTGGGGGATGTAATAGTTGAGATTTGACTTACCAGAGTCCATTCCTCCACCGACTCCTCCGAGGCCCTCAGGATGCAGAATCATCAAGACCTGCTCCTCCCATGTTGTTAGTTGTGGGGGATGCAGTGGGGGTCCGCCGCCAGTCCGCTGAACCGCCTGGTGGTGTCTTGAGACCACGGAACGCACCTTCCCCGTAGGTCGTTCCACCTCTTCCCAATGTCCTCCCGATTTCATGGGTGTTGTTCCACTGCGTTGACCCTGTCGACTATTCTTCGGCATAGCTCCATCTTCCTTGCAATTGAGGTGTGCTGCACCTGTGATCCAAATAGCTGTGGCTCTACCCGTACGATTCCCTCCACCATGACCCTGAGCTCCTCCTCCGAGAACCTGGGCTGTCTTTGCCGTGCCATGGGGTGGTGTAGGTGATGTGTGGGGTGGTGTGTGTGGTGATAAGTGTGGTGATATGCAGTGGTGTGTGGTGTTTTGTGCGTGGAAGTAGTGTGGGTGATGGTGTTGTGTGCCTGTGGATGCTAGTTTTGTTGATGGTGGTGTCTCTCCCTGGCCTTCTCTCTGTAATTGTGGTCGTAGGGGTTTGTGGGTGATGTGGGTTGTTAGACCTGACATGCCTTAGGGTGGTCACCCCTAACTTTTTGCCTGCCTCCCTCCACTTTTTGGACCCTGTTTTGCTGGCTTTTAGACTCTGCGCACTTTACCACTGCTAACCAGTGCTAAAGTGCATATGCTCTCTTCCTTTTTAAACATGGTAACTCTGGATCATACCTGATTGGACTATTTAATCTACTTATAAGTCCCTAGTAATGTGCACTACATGTGCCTAGGGCCTGTAGATTAAATGCTACTAGTGGACCTGCAGCACTGGTTGTGCCACCCACTTAAGTAGCCCCCTTAACCTTGTCTCAGGCTTGCCATTGCAAGGCCTGTGTGTGCAGTTTCACTGCCACCTCGACTTGGCATTTAAAAATACTTGCCAAGCCTAGAACTCCCCTTTTTCTACATATAAGTCACCCTTAATGTGTGCCCTAGGTAACCCCTAGAGCAGGGTGCTGTGTAGGTAAAAGGCAGGACATGTACCTGTGCAGTTATATGTCCTGGTAGTGTAAAGCTCCTAAATTTGTTTTTACACTACTGTGAGGCCTGCTCCCTTCATAGGCTAACATTGGGGCTGCCCTCATACACTGTTGAAGTGGCAGCTGCTGATCTGAAAGGAGCAGGAAGGTCATATTTAGTATGGCCAGAATGGTAATACAAAATCCTGCTAACTGGTGAAGTCGGATTTAATATTACTATTCTAGAAATGCCACTTTTAGAAAGTGAGCATTTCTTTGCACTTAAATCTTTCTGTGCCTTACAATCCACGTCTGGCTGGGCTTGGTTGACAGCTCCTTGTGCATTCACTCAGGCACACCCCAAACACAGGGTACTCAGCCTCACTTGCATACATCTGCATTTTGAATGGGTCTTCCTGGGCTGGGAGGGTGGAGGGCCTGCTCTCACACAAAGGACTGCCACACACCCTACTGGGACCCTGGCAGACAGGATTGAACTGAAAGGGGACCTGGTGCACTTCTTAGCCACTCTTTGAAGTCTCCCCCACTTCAAAGGCACATTTGGGTATGAAACAGGGCCTCTGCCCTACCTCATCAGACACTTGTTGGAGAAGAAACCTGAACCAGAAACTACATCCTGCCAAGAAGAACTGCCTGGCTGCTCAAAGGACTCACCTGTCTGCTTTCTACAAAGGACTGCTGCCTTGCTGTTGCCCTGCTGCCAAGCTGAACTCTTGTCTGGCTGTGAAAGTGCTCTCCAAGGGCTTGGATAGAGCTTGCCTCCTGTTCCCTGAAGTCTCAGGACCAAAAAGACTTCTCTTTTTCACTTGGACGCTCCGTGTGCAGAAAATTTCGACGCACAGCTTGTTCCGCCGCGAGAAAAATGCCGCACACTGACGCTGATTGACGCGACGCTCTTGGGATGACCGAAAATCCGACGCACGCTTCGCAAGGACAACGCCGCCCGACCTCTAGAGGAGAAATCGGCGCGACGCATGCCGTGAGATCATAATTTCGACGTGCAGCCCCGCAGACCGACCTCTAGAGGAGAAATCGATGCGACGCCTGCCGTGAGATCGTAATTTCGACGCGTAGCCCCGCAGACCGACGCGCAGCCGGAGAACAAGCAGGAAAATCCATGCACAGACCCGGGACATCTGGTAATCCCGCGATCCACAGAAAGAGACTGTCTGCGCGCTAGAAAACGATGCACGACTTCCCTGCGTGGAAAATAATGACGCAAGTCTGTGTGTGCTGGGGAGAAATCGACGCACACACCCTTTTTCCACGCACCTCTTCCTTTGTGGCCCTCTGAGGAGATTTTTCCACTCTAAACCAGGTACTTGTGCTTGAAAGAGACTTTGTTTATATTCTAAAGACTTAAGACACTTTATATCACTTTTCAGTGATATCTCTACAATTTCCCATTGCAACTTTATTCTTTTTGACCTACAATTATCCTGATAAATATTATATATTTTTCTAAACACTGTGTGGTGTATTTTTGTGGTGCTATATGATGGTATTGTATGATTTATTGCACAAATACTTTACACATTGCCTTCTAAGTTAAGCCTGACTGCTCATGCCAAGCTACCAGAGGGTGGGCACAGGATAATCTTGGATTGTGTGTGACTTAGCCTGACTAGAGTGAGGGCTTTTGCTTGGACAGGGGGTAACCTGACTGCCAACCAAAAACCCCATTTCTAACATGGGTGTGTGTTTTATATGGTACTGGGTGTGTGGGAGTTGTGTGTGTATGTGTATCAGGTGTGTGTATTTCTAATTGTCCTATGTGGTTGTGTTTTGGAGATCTGTGTGTATTTTGAGTGCGGCGATGTGGGTCATAATAGCTGTGGCGGAATTCTGCGGCCGCAGTGGTGTGTTGACGGTCTTCTGCACAGCGGTAAGCGGCTTTTACCACCAATGTTGTATTGACCCCCTAAGTTTCTAAAACATGCCACCACATTGATGCAACATCAAGCCCTGACCTAAAAAGCAGCCTAAGATAACCTGGCCTAGATATATGAAAGGTTATGTGACATGGAGTTTTAGGAAATGCAGCTGCATTGATTCAATTGAAATGCATGGTAAACTAGTAAATGTTTTTTGCCTCACACTGTGTAGACACTGGGAAAATTGTGCTGCACACCATTTGCAACACACAAATAACGTAACGATCTGTCCGAGAGTGCCATGCGTCAAACAACGGTGGTTACCTAAAAGAAAGGATCAGGAGAGGTGCTAAAAAGGAGATAGATTGTGATTTAGAGGAATTCAAAAATACTGCAGAATGGCAGATTGTAGGAGCCAGGAGGAGCAGGAAAATCCATGAATCCAGAAATTTCAGACTAATGATGGGAGGAAATTAAAAATGAAATTTACTGATGGGGTCATAGTAATGCTCATCAGTGAGGTGAGAAAGCATCAGGACAAATACTGGTCTCCTAAAGTTGCAATGTAAAACAATAGGCTGTGGAAGGTAAATACAGTGGCAAGACATAAAGAAGTGCATACAAGTGAAGCTAGCACAAAACCAAGAAGTAGCATTGGCACTAGGTGGTGGACCAGTGAGCCAGAAACAGCTCACTGTGGCAAAGAAGCAAGTGGCTGCCATAACGGCTCAAGAGTTAGGCCCTCATTATGAACACAGCGGTTTTCACCACCGTGTTCAGGCTGGCGGTATTTCTATCGACCGCCAGCCCCCCTGGGACTCCGTCGGCAGTATTACAAACATTCTGCGGGGCTGGCGGGCGGAAACAGCAGAATGCCTAGCCGGGACATTAGCGGCGGTGCCACATGGAGCTGCTGTCAATGCCTCTGTGCGGCGGGTGCAGCTGCACCTGTCACCAGATCACTGCATGTAAATCGGGCAGTGACCTGTGCGATAGGGCACTGCACAGGGCCCCCTGCACTGCCCACGTTAAGTGCATGGACAGTGCAGGGGCCCCCAGAGAGCCCAGAGCACCCCTTCCGCAGCCTGAAAGGCTGGGGAAATTGGGATCATTATCCGAGGGGCAGCAGCGCTGCCCTGTTGGATAATGATGCCGTCCACCGCCAGGCTGCCTGTCGGAGGCAGCCTGGCGGTGGGAGATTGGCCGCCTATGACGGCCCTCCCTGTCATCATTATGTGGCGGTGTGGGCTGGATGGCGGCATTTCCCGCCACTGCCAGCATGGCGCCCCACACCGCCAAGTTCATTATGAGGGCCTTAGTGTGTGGATACGAAGACCATTACAGAGCTAACCTTGAGGAAGAGCCTACCACAGGTAGCCACAACATAAGAGCAATCAAGATCACATGTGTAAATGTGATTAAAAGTGACATGTTCAACTGCATACTATCAACTTCAAATTCAAATGTATTAATGTGTAGTTAATAAAAATCATTACATGTGTTGTTTTAAAATTTATCATAACATTAAAAAATACAAAATTAGTAAAAGCAAAATGACAATATTAAACATTCTGGCCCTCATTCCAACATAGGCGGTAAAAGCCGCTTACTGCCATGCAGAAGACCGTCAACACACTGCTGCGGAATTCCGCCACGGTCATTATGGCCCACAGCTCGGAATCCGCCAAAATTGAGACACCCACACAAGTCCGCCACACCAAAGGTCAGTGATAAACTGGCGAAAACAAAACCTCCACAGTCACGCCAACAGAAATATGCCCACACTATCACGACCCACGAACCCATGCGGCGGTCTTTCAACCGCGGTATTCCATTGGCAGTAAACACTGCTGCGCTCAAAATACACATACATTTACAAAACACTACCACATTGGACAAATCTAAATACACACACCTGATACACATACACACAACACTCCCACACACCCAATACAATATAAAACACACACCCACATCATCCACAAACCCCTATGACAACAATTCTGACAGAAGGCAAGAGAGAGACACCATGATCAACAAACAAGCATCTACAGGCACACAACACCATCACCCACATAACATCCACGCACCTCACACAACACACCACTAAATATCACCCCACACATCACAACACACACCACCCCACACATCACCCACACCACCCCATGGCAAGGCAAAGACACCCCAGGTTCTCTGAGGAGGAGCTTATGGTCATTGTCGAGGAAATCATCCGGGTAGAGCCACAGCTATTCGGATCACAGGTGCAGCACACTTCCATAGCTAGGAAGAAGGAGCTATGGCGAAGAATAGTGGACAGGGTCAACACAGTGGGACAGCACCCAAGACATAGGGATGACATCAGGAAGAGGTGGAACGACCTACGGGGGATGGTGCGTTCCGTGGTCTCCAGACACCACCTTGCGGTACAGAGGACTGGTGGCAGACCCCCACCTCCTCCCCCACAACTGACAACATGAGAGGAGCAAGTCTTGGCTATTCTGCATCCTGAGGACCTCGAAGGAGTAGTTGGGGGAATGGACTCTGGTAAGTCAAACCTTAACTACCTTATCCCCCACCCTACCTGCATGCCCTCACATACCCCCACCCTCGCCCTCACCCCATCACCCCTACTCCTCACAAATGTCCCAATATCACAAACCATACATCCTAACACCAAGCCATGCATGCAACAACAAAGCATGGACACCCATCACCAATGCATGGCCACTGCACATACCCATACACCCCCCTAAACCATCATCACACAGGGTCCCACACAGGGATGCAAGCACTGGGGTACACAGTCACCCACCCATTGCCCACCATGGTACACAGAGATGTAATGATCATGCTTTTACACCCCTGCAGGACCACTTCCCAACGTCACCGCACAGGAGGGTCCACACATGTCCACGCCACCAACAGAAGAGGCCCACAGTGATGACAGCAGCTCTGTCTAAATGGATCTAGATGACCATCCCGGCCCATCTGGGACCTCAGGACAGTCGGTTCCTCTCACACTGCCACAGGCCACCACAGAACTTCCCCCCTCTGGAAACACCAGCACAACATCCACCCAGCAGGCCCATAACTCTGTCCCCAGGACACGTCAATCAGCAGTGTGTTCACCACTACAGGGAACCCAGGCTAACCCACCATCCCAACAACAACAGGGACTTGGGGGCAGTGGCTGTGGGCACACCGTTCAGGGGACAGAGGCCCAGGGAAACAGGGGAACTGGGAGGGCTGCTGTGCGACAGGGGGAGGACAGGCCCAAGGAACACACTCTCCACAAGGCCCTCTCCAACATCATGGGAGCCTACCATCTTTCCCAGGAGACGATGGCAACGGTACTGGCCAAGTTTCAGGAGACACAGAGGCTGCAGGAGGACCAGTATTTGAGGTTCAGGGAGGAACTCAGATCCATCAATTCCACCCTGGGCACCATCGTAGGGGTGCTGAAGGAGGTCCTCAACACCAGGAGGGACACTGTGGCACAACAAGGGGCCCCTGACACTAGCCTGGAGGATGAACTGCCCACCACCTCCGACGGCGCTAGTGGACCGGAGGCACCGCCACTGGACCACCACACCATCACCCCACCCCCTGCAGATGGAGAACCACCTCGCAAACGGTCCCTGAGATCCAGGACAAAGACAGAGAACGATGCCAAGACCCCTGCCAAGAAATGAGACCGCCCGGAATGTCATCCTTTTGTCCCACCTTGTCACACTGTCCATCCTCAAACTGCCCCAGCTCCACTTCCTATGCCCCTTTAGACAATGCACCTGTGAGACTAATAGACTGGACTCTGCCATGTACATTCCTCCACCATCACCCCTCACCATTTTACAACCCTCTCCAACATTGAGCACTTAAAGAAACACCCTTAAAGCACAAAACAATCTGAAGTCAGTCAGTGATTTCGAAATAGTGTATTAGCAATTACAGTGACAAAATGTTCTTTCAATTGTAATGTCAACATACCAATGTCACACAGCTCTAATCCATGAGGAAACAAAGCAGATGTCACACAGTGGGACCCACATCTGTGAAATCGTAAGGGAAAGTGACAACTCAGTGACCATACACTGGGTGAAAAGGACAGACAGTAGAGAGGTAGTAGTGTTAAAGTACATTTAGTAGGCAGGTTTGTCTTCTTACCTGTGTCTCACTGGAAGTATTGCAGGATCACCGAGTTCCTGTTGTCGATGTCATCTTCTTCTGCTTCCTCGTCTTCGCTGTCCACAGGCTCCACAGCTGCCACAACACTGCCATCTGGACCATCCTCCTGCAGAAAAGGCACCTGTCATCGCAAAGCCAAGTTGTGAAGCATACAGCAGGCCACAATGATCTGGCACACCTTCTTTGGTGAGTAGAATAGGGATCCACCTGTCATATGGAGGCACCGGAACCTGTCCTTCAGGAAGCCGAAGGTCCACTCTATAATCCTCCTAGTCTGCCCAGGGCCTCATTGTAGTGTTTCTCTGCCCTTGTCCTGGGATTCCTCACTGGGGTCAGTAGCCATGACAGGTTGGGGTAGCCAGAGTCACCTGCAAATGGCAAGGGGCAACTGTTAGACACACACTAACCCTTAGGGACAACCCCAGACCCAGACAACTATCCACACTGTATAGGGTCCATGTCCTCACCTAATGGCCATACGCGATGCCTCTGGAGTTGCCCCATCACATAAGGGATGCTGCTATTCTGCAGGATGTAAGCCTCATGCACTGAGCCAGGGAATTTGGCATTAACATAGGAGATGTACTGGTCTGGCAAACACACCATCTGCACATTCATGGAATGGTAACACTTCCGGTTTCTGTACACCTGTTCACTCCTGCGGGGGGGACCAAGGCCACATGTGTCCCATCAATGGCACCTATGATGTTGGGGATATGTCCCAGGGCATAAAAGTCACCTTTCACTGTAGGCAAATCCTCCACCTGAGGGAAAAGAATGTAGCTCCGCATGCGTTTCAGCAGGGCAGACAACACTCTGGAGAACACGTTTGAGAACATAGGCTGGGACATCCCTGATGCTATGGCCACTGTTGTTTGAAAAGACCGACAGGCTAGGAAATGGAGTACTGACAGCACTGCACTTGAGGGGGGATTCCTGTGGGATGGTTGATAGCTGACAACAGGTCTGGCTCCAACTGGGCACACAGTTCCTGGATTGTTGCACGATCAAGCCTGTATGTGAGGATTACATGTCTTTACTCCATTGTTGACAGGTCCACCAGTAGTCTGTATACCCGAGGATGCCGCCATCTCCTCACATGCCCCAGCGGACGCTGCTTATGGAGAAGAACAGAAAGCACAGAATCAACCAACTCAGAGGTACGTAAACACAGCTTACTCTGAAAACCATTCATAACCCGAATTTTGCCTGTATGAGTGTTGAGGCAAGGCCTAGGTATGTGTGACGCAGTTAAAAATAAAGCCATGTGGGCCCCTGAAATGGCGGCTGCCTGACCTGAAAAGTGGGACAATGTGATGTGAGGTAACTGCCCTGCGTTGTACACCGTCGCGGTAGGCGGTGGGAGCACCCACTGCCGGAAGAGATGGGAGGACATTTGCCACTGGAGCAAGAAGACGGCGGAGGCCCAGCTGTGAATGGCCTCCCAACGTGGGAGGGGTGCCCGTCGCACCATGACCCCCCTGATGTTCAGGATCCTCGCGGTGGCATACCCGGAGTTGGATGGGCGCTTGAGGGCATCACAGCAGCAACAAGGGGGTGAGTACACACTCATTCTGCTGATTCAGCATGCAGTGGAGGTGTCTGGGTGGGGGAGGTGGGCTGTGGGTTTTCCTAGGCCAGGGCGAGTGTGCTAGTTCAGTCCCCTATTTCAGGCAGACCCTGTGGCACCCCACCCCACCTGGGTACAGTGCCAACTACACCTAGTCAGGCTCTTGTGACATCCATGTGTGCAGATATTGGCCATAGCCTTGTAGGCCATGTCCCAGGGATTGAATAGTGTACCCCAAGTGCGTGGCGTAGTGCATGTGGCTTCTCTGTCTGTCGTGTCCGCCAACGGTAGCAGTAATGCTTGTACTGAACATGTCTTTCTTCTGTCTCCCCTCCCTTTTTGTGGTCTCCCTGTACATGTGTGCTTTAGCATCATCGGACAGAGGAGCAGTGGCACCGGAGCAGGAGGGAGCTGCATCCCACAGGGCCCTGGAGGGCGACACTACGGAGTCTGATTTCACCAGTGGGTTGGAGGGCGAGGGGAGCTCCGCGGTGGGGACAGGAGCTGACACCAGTGATACGGACTCGTCCTCTGATAGGAGCTCCCTCGTGGTGGCGGCCCCATCTGTGCCCCCGGCATCTACAGCTACAGCTGCCACACCCCCTCCAGCACCCTCCTCCCAGCAGCCCCTCAGCCTTTGCCCCATGCCCTCTCACCCAGGAGGGTGGGAATCTCCTTCACCCCAGGCACCTCAGGCCCTGCCCCAGTCACCCCTGCTACCCTCAGTGAGGAGGCCATTGACCTCCTCAGGTCCCTCACTGTTGGGCAGTCTACCATTTTGAATGCCATCCAGGGTGTAGAGAGTCAGTTGCAACAAACCAATTCATTCCTGGAGGGCATTCATTCTGGTCAGGCAGCCCTTCAGCAAGATTTTCAGACTCTGGCCTCAGCACTGATGGCAGCCGTTGTCCCTGTCTCTAGCCTCCCCCCTCCAACTTCCTCCACTCAGACACAATCCCTTGTACCTCAGACTTCCCCAAGCACAACATCAGACCAGCATGCAGACACCTCAACACACAAAGGAAGCTCAGGCAAACATAAGCACCACACTTCCCACAGGAACTCACGCAAGCATCACACACATGCAGACATAGCAACATCCACTGCCTCCACTGTGTCCCCCTCCTCCTCGTCTCCCTCCTCCCTCCCAGTCTCGTCTACACTCACACCTGCATGCACCACATCTACAGCCACTACTTCCATCACCAGCACACCTACCACCACAACCTGCTCACGTGCAGTCACCACCCCCACTACCATTCACTCATCCCCTGTGTCCTCTCCCAGTGTGTCTGTGACACCACCTCCCAAGGTACACAAACGGAGGCACACACCCACCCAACAGCCATCCACCTCAAGACAGCCTCCAGCGCATGCACCTTCACCCAAAGTCACCAAACGTGCACCTCCTACAACCACAACCCCTTCCTCCACTCCCACTCCTCCAGCTACCCGTCCCAGTGTTCCTAAGAAACTTTTCCTGTCCACCCTTGACCTCTTTCCCTCACCTCCCCCACCCCATCAGTCTCCTAGGGCCTGACTCTCCAGGTCCTAACCTAGCACCTCAGACACAACATCGGCGGGACCAGTGGTGCCAGTAGTCACCGGATTCTGGAGTGCACCAGGCAGCAGGGTAGCCAGTGGGGCAAGGAGCCACAGCACGGACAATCCCCCACCTGTCAAGCATCAAAAGTTGGCCAGTGCCCGGCGGGAGAGGGGAAAGACAACAGCCAGCAAAGCCGCTCCCAGGGGTACAGGTGGGAGTGTGGAGTCAGCAGCAACACCTTCTAAGGTGGGGAAGGGGCACAAGAAACCCGGCAAGTCTGGGAAGATCAGCACGGCGGAGAAGACCACCATCGGACTCGCTGCCCAGGGGGAGACCGCCTGCATCAGCCCCGCTGCTCAGGAGGCGACCGCCAGCATCAGCCCTGCTGGCCCAGACAGGACCGCCAGCATCAGCCCCACTGGCCCAGACAGGACCGCCAGCAGCAGCCCTACTGGCCCAGGTAGAACCGCCAGCAGCAGGCCCGCTGCCCAGGAGGTGACCGCCTGCAACCCCGCTGGCTCAGACAGGACCGCCAGCAGCAGCCCCGCTGCCCAAGACAGGACCACCAGAAGCACCGCTGCCAAAGACAGGACCGCCAGCAGCTGAAGCGCTGCCCAAGACAGGACCGCCACAAGCACCGCTGCCAAAGACAGGACCACCAGCAGCTGAAGCGCTTCTCAACACAGGACAGCCACAAGCACCGCTGCCAAAGACAAGACAGCCAGCAGCTGAAGCGCTTCTCAATATAGGACCGCTACAAGCACCGCTGGCCCCAACAGGACCACAAGCAGCTGAAGTGCTGCCCAAGACAGGACCGTCACAAGCACCGCTACCCAAGACAGGACCGCCAGAAGCACGGCTGCCAAAGACAGGACCGCCAGCAGCTGAAGCGCTGCCCAAGACAGGACCGCCACAAGCACCGAGGGAGAGGGGGAAGACAACAGCCAGCAAAGCCGCTCCCAGGGATACAGGTGGGAGTGTGGAGTCAGCAGCAACACCTTCCAAGGTGGGGAAGGGGCACAAGAAACCCAGCAAGTCTGGGAAGATCAGCATGGTGGAAAAGACCACCATCGGCCTCGCTGCCCAGGAGGCGACCGCTAGTGTCAGCCCCACTGGCCCAGACAGGACCGCCAGCAGCAGCCCCACTAGCCCCGACAGAACTGCCAGCAGCAGCCCCGCTGCCCAGGAGGCGACCGCCAGCAACCCCGCTGGCCCAGACAGGACAGCCAGCAGCAGCCCCTTTGCCGAAGACAGGACCACCAGAAACACCTCTGCCAAAGACAGGACCGCCAGCAGCTGAAGCACTGACCAAGACAGGACCGCCACAAGCACCGCTGCCAAAGACAGGACCGCCAGCAGCTGAAGCACTTCTCAATACAGGACCGCCACAATCAGCGCTGCCAAAGACAGGACAGCCAGCAGCTGAAGCGCTTCTCAATACAGGACCGCTACAAGCACCGCTGGCCCCAACAGGACCGCCAGCAGCTGAAGCGCTGCCCAAGACAGGACCGTCACAAGCACCGCTGCCCAAGACAGGACCGCCAGAAGCACGGCTGCCAAAGACAGGACCGCCAGCAGCTGAAGCACTGCCCAAGACAGGACCGCCGCAAGCACCGAGGGGGAAGACAACGGCCAGCAAAGCCGCTTCCAGGGGTACAGGTGGGAGTGTGGAGTCAGCAGCAACACCTTCCAAGGTGGGGAAGGGGCACAAGAAACCCGGCAAGTCTGGAAAGATCAGCACGGCGGATAAGACTACCATCGGCCTCGCTGCCCACGGGGCGATGCCAGCATCAGCCCCGCTGCTCAGGAGGCGACCGCCAGTATCAGCCCTGCTGGCCCAGACAGGACCGGCATCATCAGCCCCACTGGCCCAGGCAGGACCGCCAGCAGCAGGCCCGCTGCCCAGGAGGTCACCGCCTGCAACCCTGCTGGCCCAGACAGGACCGCCAGCAGCAGCCCCGCTGCCCAAGGCAGGACCGCCAGAAGCACCGCTGCCAAAGACAGGACCGCCAGCAGCTGAAGCGCTGCCCAAGACAGGACCGCCACAAGCACTGCTGCCAAAGACAGGACCACCAGCAGTTGAAGCACTTCTCAACACAGGACCGCCACAGGCACCGCTGCCAAAGACAGGACAGCCAGCAGCTGAAGCGCTTCTCAATACAGGACCGCTACAAGCACCGCTGGCCCCAACAGGACCGCCAGCAGCTGAAGCGCTGCCCAAGACAGGACCGTCACAAGCACCACTGCCCAAGACAGGACCGCCAGAAGCACGGCTGCCAAAGACAGGACCGCCAGCATCAGCCCCACTGGCCCAGACAGGACCGCCAGCAGCAGCCCCACTGGCCCAGATAGAACCGCCAGCAGCCAGCCCGCGGCCTAGGAGTTGACCGCCTGCAACCCTGCTGGCCCAGACAGGACTGCCAGCAGCAGCCCCGCTGCCCAAGACAGGACCGCCAGAAGCACCGCTGCCAAAGACAGGACTGCCAGCAGCTGAAGCGCTGCCCAAGACAAGGACCGCCACAAGCACCGCTGCCAAAGACAGGACCACCAGCAGCTGAAGCGCTTCTCAACACAGGACCGCCGCAAGCACCGCTGCCAAAGACAGGACAGCCAGCAGCTGAAGCGCTTCTCAATACAGGACAGCTACAAGCACCACTGGCCCCAACAGGACCGCCAGCAGCTGAAGCGCTGCCCAAGACAGGACCGTCACAAGCACCGCTGCCCAAGACAGGACCGCCAGAAGCACAGCTGCCAAAGAGAGGACCGCCAGCAGCTAAAGCGCTGCCCAAAACAGGACTGCCACAAGAACCACGGGAGAGGTGGAAGATAACAGCCAGCAAAGCCGCTCCCAGGGGTACAGGTGGGAGTGTGGAGTCAGCAGCAACACCTTCCAAGTTGGGGAAGGGGCACAAGAAACCCAGCAAGTCTGGGAAGATCAGCATGGTTGAGAAGACCACCATCGGCCTCGCTGCACAGGAGGCGACCGCTAGCATCAGCCCCGCTGGCCTAGACAGGACCGCCAGCAGCAGCCCCACTGGCCAGACAGAACTGCCAGCAGCAGCCCCGCTGCCCAGGAGGTGACCGCCAGCAACCCCGCTGGCCCAGACAGGACAGCCAGCAACAGCCCGTTGCCCAAGACAGGACCGCCAGAAACACCGCTGCCAAAGACAGGACCGCCAGCAGCTGAAGCACTGACCAAGACAGGACCGCCACAAGCACCGCTGCCAAAGACAGGACCGCCAGCAGCTGAAGCGCTTCTCAATACAGCACCGCCACAATCAGCGCTGCCAAAGAAAGGACAGCCAGCAGCTGAAGCGCTTCTCAATACAGGACCGCCACAAGCACCGCTGGCCCCAACAGCACCGCCAGCAGCTGAAGCGCTGCCCAAGACAGGACCGTCACAAGCACCGCTGACAAGACAGGACCGCCAGAAGCAACGCTGCCAAAGACAGGACCGCCAGCAGCTGAAGCGCTGCCCAAGACAGGACCGCCACAAGCAATGCTGCCAAAGACAGGACTGCCAGCAGCTGAAGCGCTTCTCAATACAGGACCGCCACAAGCACCGCTGCCAAAGACAGGACAACCAGCAGCTGAAGCGCTTCTCAATACAGGACCGCCACAAGCACCGCTGACCCCAACAGGACTGCCAGCAGCTGAAGTGCTGCCCAAGACAGGACCGCCACAAGCACCGCTGCCAAAGACAGGACCACCAGCAGCTGAAGCACTGCCCAAGACAGGACCGCCACAAGCACCGCTGCCAAGGACACCACCACCACAAGCACCGCTGCCAAAGATACCGCCGCCACAAGCACCGCAGGCCCATGAGCGCCAAAAGCACTGATGCTACTGAGGCCGCCACGAACAGGATGAAGCACTCTGGGCACCAAGCCCCATCCAGAACCAGTGGAGATTTAGATCCACTACCTTTATCCTTGACAGGATGAAGCACTCTGGGCACCAAGCCCCCTCCAGAACCAGTGGAGATTTACATCCACTACTTCTGTCTTTGGCAGGATGAAGCAGTCTGGGCACAAGGCCCCCTCCAGAACCAATGGAGTAAGTCATCCACTATCTCTGTCGTTGGCAGGATGAAGCACTCTGGGCACCAAGCCCCCTCCAGAACCAGTGGAGATTTACATCCACTACCTCTGTCCTTGGCAGGATAAAGCACTCTGGGCACCAAGCCCCCTCCAGAACCAGTGGAGACTGTTATCCACTTGAGAGACTGTGGCTTTCCACTCCCCAGGACTGAACAGTGGGCAAACCACCCACTATGGAGACTTGTGAGACTGTGGCTTTGCACTCCCCAGGATTGAATAGTGGGCAAACCAACCACTGTAGAGACCTGAGAGACTGTGGCTTTGCGCTCCCAGGATTGAACAGAGGGCAAACCACCCACTGTAGAGACTTGAGAGACTGTGGCTTTGCACTCCCCAGGACTGAACAGTGGACAAACCACCCACTGTGGAGACTTCAGAGACTGTGGCTTTGCACTCCCCAGGATTGAACAGTGGGCAAACCACCCACTGTGGAGACTTGAGAGACTGTGGCTTTGCACTCCCCAGGATTGAACAGTGGGCAAACCACCCACTGTGGAAACGTGAGAGACTGTGGCTTTGCACTCCACAGGATAGAACAGTGGGCAAACCACCTTCTTTAGAGACTTGGGAGACTGTGGCTTTGCACTCCCTAGGATTCAACAGTGGGCATGGGGCCCCCTCGTGGATTTGGCATCGTGCACTCAACTGGCTGAGGTGCCCACCCTTTCCCTTCCCCCGAGGTGCCTGTTTTATTTCTTTCTGATGCCCCTGCAGTGTTCTCTCTGTCATGTTTGGGTATCTTGTGTGGGCCTCGCCGACGCAGTGTGGGCCCAGTGGTCCACGGACTTTAAGGGCGGAATACCCTGGACTAATATTCTTGATGTATATATTTGTAAATAGTGTATGTCGTTCACCTCATTTCCTTTTGTCTTTGCATTCTTCCAGGGGGGTTGGGGGTGTAACTGTAATGTATCATGCTGTATTAGTGTGTGTGTTGTAGTGCGTGACGGTGGGGGTGGGGGTGTTGTGTGTTGCGTGTGTGTGTCACAGTTTTTTCCCTCCCCCTGTGTGTGTGTCGTAGGTGCAGTACTCACTGTGGTCTTCACCGCTGGCGTTCGTGCTCCTGGTAGAGGAGCAAGAAGATAAAGGCTGGTAAAATGTGGAGCTCTGGTTCCATGGTGTCCCGGTTCCTCATGGGATGTGCAGAGGTGAGAGTTTTCCCTTCGAAGTCCTGTTTCCGCCGTGTTTTTTTTTACGGTGAATCCGCCCAGAAAAGGTGTCAGATTGGTAAGTTGTGATACTGTGGGCGGTACATTGTCTCCCGCCTTTCTGTTGGCGGCGACCGCCGCGCTGTTAGTTTGTACCGCCATGGCGGTCGGAGTATTAAAGTAGCTGTCTTTGTTGGCGGTTTCCGCCACGGTCATAATTCCATTTTTTTTTTCCGCCGCCCTGTTGGCAGTCTTACCGCCGCTTTAACACCGACTGCCAGGGTTGTAATGACCCCCAATGCCCTTTCATAATATTAATATCAAGAAATGTGTATTAAGATATTGCACCCATTGTTAACATTTTTGATGTAACGTTTTCTCTGCCTGATTGAAAAAGGTTATGATTTATACTGTGAGTCTTCCATTTTCCCCATTATAGCATGTAATAGCAGCTTTTTGCAATGTATGCACCTGTAGGTTGTAAAACAGTTGTGGTAGAAAGTGTTTTCGCTTAATCAGGAGTGTTGGGCATAGACAAATGATGTGCATGATAATTTCTTGGGCTGGCCTGCCCCATCTCCAAACTTTGGTATTTCTCTTAACCTACAATTTTGGACAAAGATCCAGAGTTAAGATTCCTCAGAGACTTTGGAACATAAATTCCAATTTCATGTGATTGGAGAAACAAGTGCCTACATACATCTGTTGCACTAGAAATTTGTAAGAATGTATGATGACCCAAGCGTGTGAGGGCCTTGAAAATGCTGTCATCATTAAGAAAGGACAGCTTTGGCATGTTGTTATTAACAAATTTCATTAAAATTTGAAATGAGATTGGCTGCTCCCCCAAGCTGGTCACTTGTAGGTTCCTTGTGCTGTTCTGTGAACACGATGTAAATACATTCTGAAGATAAACCTCCCTGTGTCGGTAGACACTTGAAGCTAGATCCTGTGGGTTAGCGAGCCCTCCCTAACGACTCTTAGCATAGGGCAGAGTTTAACAAATGCAAATTGCCTTGCATGCATCTACTTCACAAGCCAAAATTCCACCCTGATTTAGGATTCTAATGCAATACATGAAAGGTGACAAAGTTGCCTGTATTTGTTAAGGTTGAGAGCTTCTAACCACTCTATTTCACAATCACAGAGAGCTTCACAACCATATATGATTGTGGGGAGATGCTTTGTGCTGATGATTGTAAAAAAGGGATTGAATGATTTACCTCCCAGCCTCTTCTTAAAGTGACACAAACACTGCCACTTAGGCCCCTGCATTTTGATTTCTGTTAGAAATGGGGTTTCTGGTTGGCTAGGGTATGCACCTAAGCCAGGCAGAACCCACCCACTCTAGTCAGGGCAAGGGAGTTACATGTCCAAGATAACCCCCGCTAATCCCCTTGGTAGCTTGGCATGAGCAGTCAGGCCTATCCCAGAGGTAATGTATAAAGCGTTTCCACAACACACAACACATGTGATGCACTTGACCCACCACAAAGGAAACACAACACCAAGTATACTGAATCGTACACAACGCAATTGTTAGACCAAACATGATATGTCAGTAATATCTTGCTACCCAAGCAGTTGTCAGAAAGTTACACATTAGTTACTCTGCAGAACCAGCAGTAGTCATATTTAACACGCAGGTTACTTATTATTCTGCAACATAAGCAGCAGTCAGGAATCACATTACTGCACAATGGCACTTGTCATAGAAATATCATAAACGCCCATATCAGGAACATTATAAAACATATGGCAAGTCAAGAAAAACGTATTAGCCTGTCATGCCCATAAAAGGAACATTACCACATATATGTAACACATCATAAAACTAGGCAGGTTACCATATAAATCAATCATGTCCATACTAGGAGCATTGGAAAATGATATGTCCTTATTAAAAAGTACCTGTATCGGGATAAAAGGCACTTTCAGTGCCCAGGAGAACAAAAGGGGGGCCCACTGGCGCTCCACTGCACAAAATGAGGTCCTTCTGGAAATACTAGGGGGAGTAGGGTGACATGCACCCCCTTTGCGTTTAATATTGGGCCCCTCCTGGGGCCCGCAATCTCTGTGGGACCCCCCCAGACCTCAACTGGCCCTCCAGAGGGGGCCCAAAGCGCACCACTATTGGGTGCCACCACGGGGGACTGGCAGCACGGGGGCCCTCTGTTGAGGCTTCCGCTCCACCCACGGTCTGTAAAGACGTTTGGGGTCTCCTTTATGGCAGGGGAGCCTCCGATGTGGCATCCTTATCCCCCTGCCTATCCACAAAAGACGAAAAGGGGCCCAGTGGGGTGGCGCAGCCTCCGACAAGGCTTCCTTCCCCTCCACTCAGCATCCGACTGCAGAAACAGGCCTGCCCGGACCATGATAGGGCAGGCATCAGAGTGGGTGCCTGTCTGTGCCCCGGGAGCGCTCCTCAGAGCGTGTTTCGCCCCGAGGGCACGGTAGGAACGCGCTTGCTCCTTCTCTTCAATCTATGGCACCCCGGGGGAAACAGGGAGCAGCGCGCACTCGTGCTTAGTGCGAGCAGCCCACAGAGGCTGTGGAGGTGATTCCTGGTGGCAGGAAAACACTTGCAAGCGTCAACAACCAGCAAGAAAAGCGCTCTCAAGGCGCTAGGATAATTACTGCAGAGCGCTTCTCCCAGCGCTCAACACCAACTCAGCAAAGCGCCTTCCAGGTGATCTATGGTGACATGAAGCACTCCTCATGCTTTAAGTAGTTACAAATGGTTCTGGGAGTGCCCCCTCTCTCCTCCAGGAGAGGCTGCAAACATCAGTTGGGCGTAAACGACTCTATTGTGTGAGTCAAGCGCACAGCCTTTACAAATGCAGGTGTGCCCCGCCTCTCCTTTCTCTCAGCCCAGGAAGACTATTCAGTATGCAGATGCACCTCTGTGACACCTCACCCTCCATGTATACAGGTTTTCTGAAAAGTATGCACAAAGCCCAACCGTCACTCTGCCCAGACGTGGATTGGAGTCCAGCTGCAAAACACCAGAGTCATAAGTACAGAGAAATGCTCACTTTCTACAAGTGGCATTTCTGTAATAGTAATAAAAAAATCCACTTACACCAGTAAGCAGCATTTCTCACCACCATTAAAACCATACCAAACATGCCTACGCTACCCCTCATAAATCAGACAATACCCCTAGACATAAGGCAGGGCATTTCCAATGCAATCCTATGAGAGGGCAGCACTCACAGCAGCGAGGACCCAAATAGTCTATTTGTCGCTACCAGAACAGGCCACACTAATATGCACATGTCCTGCCTTCTATATGCATAGCACCCTGTCCATAGAGCTAGCTAGGGCCTACCTTAGGGGTGACTTACATGTTGTAAGAGGGGAGTTCTGGCAAGTACATTTAGGTGCCAGGTCCCTGTGGCAGAAAACTGTGCACGCAGGCCCTGTGCTAGCAGGCCTGAGACAGGTTTGAAAGGCTACTTCAGTGGGTGGCGCAAGCAGCTCTGCAGGTCCACTAGTAGCATTTAATTTACAGGCCCTGGGTATAGAGATACCACTGTACAAGGCTCACATGTAAATTAAATATGCCAATTAGGTATTAGACAATCATACCAACTTTAGCATGGAGAGCACCTGCACTTTAGCACTGATCAGCAGTGATAACGTGTTCAGAGTCCTAGAGCCATCAGCAAGAGGCCAGAAAAAAATAGGAGGAAGGAGGCAAAAAGTCAGGGGATGAACCTGCCACAAGGACAAGGTCCAACAATTTCATTTGGGCCGTAAGACTAAAGTAAGTACCTTCTTTATCAATAATGACTCCCAAATATGTATACACTTGCTCATGAATTCATTTATGTTTATTTACCTTAGTTTTGGTGAAGTTGCTTTAATGATGTTTTGTATCTTTACTGTCTGCACAGTTGTTTAGTTTCTGCAGGAGTAATTGGAGGCTCACTATAGTTTTGCTGAGAAGAACAGTCATAAGTGTAGAGCATGCTTGCTAGAATTTTACCCCTTAATTCGGGTGCATGAGCATTGATCATGTCTAGGTCTGCTGTAAGGTCTACCATAAAGATGTTGAACATCTGCAGTTGTGTGGATTTTGCATGAGACCCTTCATCCATCTTCTATTTTGTCCATATTAATGTTTCAGCATAAAGCAGTTTGATTGCCTGTAAAAGGGTTCCAGGAATCCCTCAAGCTCCCAGCCTGAGCCATAGTGTTGTCCTACTTGATCAAAAGCAGCCTTCAGATCCACAAAACAGGCAAGCAGGGCAGTTTTGGATTTCAATTCTCTGTTAATCATCATGCTTAAAGCTGTCAAATTGTTTCAGTGTTTCCATCTCATCTCTGAAAGCCTCAATCGTTATCTGATGTTATCTGCTGTTCCTCTACCCACCATTCAAATCTTGTAGTAAAAACCCTGCATTATGGTAGAACATAGAGGCTAGCTGAGGAGCCAGGGAAAGGCTGTCGTCTTCTCCACCAGTTATGGGCAGTGCAGAGCATATGAGGAGATAGAAATTTAACATACTGCACCCACTCTGCTAAGATTCAAAACAGCCCTCTGTTGGGTCAGGTTGGACTCTTAGCTCCAGCTGCCTTTGTCCCACTTTGTGTGCATTGCTGACACCGGCTGAATGAGCCAGCAGTTGTGCGGAGAGAGCGGCAGATGTAGTGGCGGCTCATGGGTAAAACTAGGCGGGGTGGAACCCTGGCAGAGCGCAGCTCAAGGGCTTAGCAAAGAGCGGCAAGTTTCTGCTCTGGCAAGCTTCCGGGGATCTCCAGGCAGCAGCAACACAAGCGGGTGTCTGCATGCAGGGCTGAAGGAAGCTCCCCTGGCTGAATGGGTGTTGAGCGCTCGAGAATGCTCTATGTAACATCTTATTACCCCAATAAAAGGAGAATGTCTGGGCAATAAGGGCAGATCCCGAGAGATGACAATACTCCCGATCCCCCTAAGGAAAACTTAAAGAAGCAAAGCAACATGTCTGGATCCAGAAATATCAGAGGGAACAGACTTTGTGAGGAATAGTGCCAATAAAAACAGGTAAGCAATGAGAAACAAAAGTGAAAGTTTTATCTTACTGTTAACTGGGAGGGACGACAGCGATAATGCACAATTGGGCAAAACAACAGTTTCGCCTTATGTTCTTGGTATTACTCACTGCTCTCAGGAAATCGGGCGTAGTGTTCCTGTGGTTTTGTTAAAACCTAGTATAAACTGTAATCTTAAGAGAGCCTGGGGAAATTCAGCAAAGTCTGGGGGCAGAGCAAAAATCACACCCTCTCTGTGTTCCTTTTTAAGGTAGAAGGGGGAGTAGAGAAACCCTCAACAGGCTAGTCTTTTGATCCTATCAGCGAGCACAGTAACATGGAACCAGGACAGAGCCTGACCAGGGGAGGAAGTTTGGTGCTTGCAAATAACTATCAAGCTCTCTCTCAAGGGAATATGGGGCAGAATAAGGAGGTAGAATTAAGCAGGTGGCCATACGCAGGGCACGTTAGAATAATCTAGCATAGAATCAAAACTAGCCACACTCACTGAAGAGATTAAACACAAATTTGCAATCTCAGAGAAGAACCCAGCTAAAATACAGGGGGCTTGTGAGCATATGCAACATGTAGAGGCTCTGAATAAGGAGGTTGATACTAGTCATAGAGAGATTCAAATGTTGAAAAAAGGAAAAAGGGGGTTACACTACAAGATAGAGTCCCTGGAGAACAATGGCAGAAGGAACAATATAGGACTGTTAAATATTCCAGAAGGCTTGGAAGGAGAAGACTTAAAAGGATCTGTGATTAATCTGATAAAGAAATATGTCCACTCAGTACCCTTGAAGGACTTTGAGGCTGACATACAGAGGATTCCTCAAAGATCCTTCATAAAACAAATCCAAATACGGAAAAACGCAGGAAAATACTAGTCAATTTTAAGATATACTCCATAAAAGAGCAGATTCTATCTGAGGCTTTGAAGGTTAACAGTTTTAAGAAAAGCAAGCTGCCATTTTGCATTAGGTCAGACATTTCTAGGGCACCCCAAGCCAGCCAATGGTAGTTGGGGAAATATGTACAGGAACGTAGATCCTTAGGTGCTACTGTTCAAATGAAATTCCCTGCAACTCTGAGGATTATGGTGAGTAACAAAATGCACAATATAGACTTCTCAAGACCTGGTTACTCGAGCAGTAGCAGCACCACCCCCCCTCACCTTCTGCCCCTCCCCTCCTCGGCGTCCTGAGACCCTCACTTGTGAGTAGTGTGCTTTACAAATCCCTGATTGATTGATTGATTGAGGTTGAAAGCCTAATACAACAGATAAAAAAGAAATCATGAGTAGCTACCAGAAAAACGGAGTCCAAAGCCTACCATGAGACACCCAATAAGATTGATTGGAGGGTTCCCCAGAAAGGGCAGGGTTGGGGGTGGTTTTGGTGAGGACACGTAAATAGATTGAGGATTAAGCAGTGCTTTAACTGGGTGGGGATCGTGTGGGAGGAAAACAAAAACAAGACTTCCTCATTTGAGGCAAAAGACAAAGTTTAGGGGCTTAAAGATAATATGATAAACAAAGCAAGCTTAAGTGTTAGAGTGTGTACACAGCAAAGAGCATGTCCCCTCTCACTGCACTAGTGGGTTCTGTAATAGCTCCCTTTTAAACTTACTATTGAAAGCCTTTCTTGTTATCTCACCTTCCCCCCCCCCAGGCTTCTGTGTATGTTGTTTAATGTGCTGTTTTGTTTACACATTGGGCCTTGCTTTTACCAAGGCTTCTTTAAAATACTCCTCCCTAGGCCATGTGTTAATCCAACTCATTTGTATAATAACTGAAACTCTGCACACCAGCATGTGAGGACCACACCCAGCCCTTCAAACCACACCCAGCCCTTCAAACCACACCCAGCCCTGTCTATAAAAGGCATCCCCCGAGCCTCACCCAGTGCTTGTGCTCGTCTACCTCCCGCTTACCTGAGAACAGATCCCTCGGCGCTGGCACTCCTGCTCTTTACAGACTTTCATTGACTTCAATGGGCGCAGCTTCTGGCTCTTCCTTCTTCCGGTTTCCGGTTCCTCCTTGCTTCAGCCTCTCTCCTATGAGTAACCTGCAAATGAGAAAGAAGACAAGGTTAGACTGATCAGTATCTCTTGCCAGCAACAAGTAAGTGCAAAACCTTTTATTACCTGAAAAAACTTTGACAACAATTTCTGGATTCGTGTATAGACAATTTGAAACGAAATACCTTCCACAAACATTGTGATTCAAACTCTTTGTTACAAGAATATTTTGCAGAACTTTGTGAAGCAAACATTGTTTTTTCTCATGGAACTTTTAAGAATCGAACAGTGGAAACCATTAACAGCAAGGCAAACAGTAAATCAAGGACTTGCACAAATTACATGCTGTATTTTGATGTAAAAGTATAGTATTTGTTTTATAAAAGATTCTGGAAATATGGGAAAAGTGAGTCTGCTATTGGGAATTTAGGCTTTAGTTATATTATGATGAATGTTTGATATTGGTAATTCTGATAACGGTATTTTTGTAATGTTTTAGAAGCTTTACAGTAATAGAAAACACATCCCAGAGCAGTAACACATTCCAAACCTGGAAACTAGAGACCAGGATTCAAGAGGTACTTTTAGAAGAGAATTTCTAATAAATAAAGGGATAGTCAGGAACCCATTTAGGAATAGGTTGCACTTATCTGTTCTTTGTTTATGTTTCATTAGGCACCAGTTTCTACAGAAGTCAGAAAGGGCCGCAGATTTGTGCAGCACTTCAACAGTGGAAACGCAAGAACGGTGTTGTCTCTCTTTTTTATTTTATCCACTTCCCCCCTTCCCTTGAGCTTCTGTTCTTAGTGCACTGTTTTAAAAACTAGTATGCTGGAACAAGCAGTTTCAGGGTGGGGTCGGATTGTCTTCAACCTCCATCAGAACTGAACAAGAACTCAGGTGAGCTGGGCTTTGACATTAAGGGTCCTGACTTGGAACATAAATGGGCTTCAGGTACAAGGTAGAAGTAGGAGAATTCTAGAATATCTAAAACAGTCAGATTGTGAGGTTATAATATTGCAGGAAACACATTTACTCCAGGGAGAAAACCTTAAAAGGACAAAAATGGATCTGCCAATTCCCCTGTACAAATCAGCATTGCACTGTGAAGGGGGGGTCGTTATCCTGTTGAAACATTCAGTGCAGTCTAAAGTGGAAAATTAAGTTGCTGAGCCGGGGGCTCATAGTAAATACTTAAATACATGGCACAGGATACACATTTAAAGGGTTTTATGGTCTTGATATTGTTGATCCGGCACATCTCTGGGAACTGTATGGTCAACTAGTGGGGGTTAGACACTGCATAGTGGTATTGGGTAATTCTAATGTCTTATTAGACCCTACTATGGACAAATCTAACACTAGACAAGTGGTTAATTTCTCTTAGCTTCGATATCGTGTTCACCATATAATTAGAGTTTAAAGGATAGTGGATTTCTGGAGGCAGAGGGCAGGTCAGAAAAAAAGGTTTTTATAATTGGACAATGGACAGGACACTTTTGAGTGACTCCCTAGTTATTAGTCAATTCAAGAAAAATACAATAGAGTTATTTGTATAAATGAAGGCTCCACACCCTTAGATTCTATATGGGATGCCTATAAGGCGTTCATTTGGGGGAAGATAATTAGTTGTGTGGCTTACAAAAGAAAGGTTCAGAGGCGTAGGGTTAGGGAGTTGGAACTGAAGATAGAGGGTTAACAAGGGAACTTAAATTCCTGTAAAATATCTGGGGAGTATATTGCTCTAAACATCAAACTCAGAGATGCAAGAAATAAATTAGTAGATTATTTGGATGGATTTATGAGAATAAGAATAAAAGGGAGACTAGCAAATTAGCTCATTATGAATACAGTGATTCCTATGTGAAACATCTGACATGGAAGACGAGGGTAGAAAGCTCTAAGAACTTGATCAGACAAATAATAATTAATGAAACAGGGGCAGGCTATTTAGAAGACCTAGAGCTAGAAAAGGCATTTGCTACATTCTTCCAGGCCCTGTACACAAATGCTGCAGTGACCATAGAGGAGCAGATAAACATCTGGCTTAAGGTATCCAATCTATTTGTAATACAATCAGAGTTGCAACATGGCATGAAATCAAGAAATACGACCGGAGAAAGTGGGAAGAGTCATTAGAGGATTGAAAAAGGGGAAGGCTTCAGGCCCAGATTTCTTACAGGTACTTTTCTATATAGGGTATTAAAAGATGTGTTAACACTGATCCTGACTAGGCTGTTGTACACAGTATATGTGGATAGCCATGCTCAGCCATATTCATAGAATGAAGCAATAATCAGCATACTTTTACAACCTAATAAAGAATGCAAAGTGTGTGTATCATATAGGTCTTTAAAGATTTTTAAACAATGATTGCAAACTTTACACAGAAGTTATAGCCAGAATGTTGGCAAAGGTGATAGGTGGGCTTGTGAATGGTGGCCAAAAGGGCTCTATGAGTGCCAGGTATTTATACATGTCAATCCATGACTTAGTACCTGCTATAGATGTAGCAACCGAAGGAAACATCTCCCTTACCATAATGACATGTGGTATCACAAAGAATTTTGACAGAGTATGCTGGCCTTTCTTGTTTGAAGTAATTAAGCGTTATGGACTAGAGACAGGTTCCTTGGGGCAATCAAGGCCGTTTATAGGAAACGATCAGCAAGGGTATTAGTTAATGGGAATCTATCAAAGTAAATTCAGATACAAAGAGGAACACAGCAGGGGTGTCCTTTATCATCTCTACTGTTCAATTTATGCATTGAACCATTAGATATCTAGTTGAGGAGCAATCAGGAGATTATCCCCTTTAAACATCATGAGTGGGTGAAATAAGTGGCATTATACGTGGATGATTGGATGATTTATATGTAAAATTGCATATAACCGCTATCCTGAATGCACTAACTGACTTTGGGAGAGTATCTGGATATTCTCTGAACCAACAGAAAACAAAACTAATAAACAGGAATGCTCCTTCAGTCAGGTCTTTAGATAAAAATCAGATACTTAGGGATTCAGGTGGTAAAGGACTTAAGTATGATGGTCCAAGTAAACTTTAACAGGATTATGTCAGAAACAAAGAAACTCCTGAATTCTTGGGGGAATGTTGCCCCATCTCAGCCCTTGGCAGAACTAATGTATTCAAAATGATGTTACCAACAAAGCTTACCTTCATTGTTAATGCAATACCCTTGGAATTCAGGGCAGAATGCTTTAAAAAACTACAAGGTCAACTGAGCAGCTTTATCTGGGCTCACAAAGTTGTGAGGATTGCTTGGAACAAGATGCGTAAGTGCAAAACAGAAGGAGGAATCACTTAGCCAGATTTTCAATGTACTACTGGGCTTTTTAATTGAAAAATGCAAGGCTCCTATTAAAGGCCGGCTTTCAACAGACTTCTCTTCCTTACCAAGCCCTAATTAAAAATTAGTTGGAAGAAAGGGAATATTTCCTATTTAAATTTGTCCATCCAAAATTCTTCAAGAAGATCAGATTAAATACTCTAAGAGTGGTAGGCAAAGTCTAGATCCAGGTTAGGAGAGTGTTAAAAATTCCACATCACAGAGGGTTTACCTCGATATGGAACTCCTCTTGTGTGCCGGATATCCTACAGGTTGCATTAGCTGGACCTCGAATGGATGCCAGAATTATGGAGTGGGGTGGAGGGAACCTAGATAACATGGGATATACTATCCCTGCATAGAAAAAAGAGGATCTCCATTTTCAAATACTCAGTATTGAGCTGGGCAAGTGCACATGGTGGCTTTAGGGGACGTAATGCAGAATGGAATGAAACCTTGCTGAGAACTTCTTTCAGAAGAAAGAAGTGTCCAAATGGTATTGGATGATGGTGTGGGGTGAGGATGGGCCACAAACATTGCCAGAGGATATGTGGAGATCGGACCTGCCATCTCTGGAGTTTACAAACCTGTGGCAATTATCTATGTCTACACTTTGGGCTTCACTGAAGTCTGCACACCTCAGGAAAAAATAATCTATTTACAGTTCACAGGGCATGCTGCTTTCTGAAGAAATTGCCAAAAATGGGTGAGCATAAGATGAGGTGCTGCCTCAGGTGCATTTTAGAGAAGGCAGACAATGTACATCTATTCTTGCAGTGCCCAAATATCGAAACCTTCTGGCAAAAAGTAGGTAAGATTTTAACAGACACACTGAAAAAAGCTATCAAGGTAAGCCTGGCTTGGGTCAATTTTCATATTTTAAATGGTTAAGGGCCCAGCGGCAAACTTGGAAAGTTTAATTCACTGTTGCTCTTTATATTAGTCTCAATTGCATAAAGGGAAATCTGCATGAAATGGCTCTACCCTGACTCATAAAACTGCACTGACTGTAGTAGATCAGCACAATGCATTTGTAGGCTGGATTTTGCAAATGGGCTACAAAAAAGAATGAAGATCTGAGAACCTTTACTGGCACATTTCTTAGGGTCTGAGAATTAAAAACATAAACAACAATGAGCGGAGTACAGAGCTGAGCTTTGGAAACCCTCTAAGTGTTAAACAAGGCTTTGTTCTGGAGTTGGAGACTCTGTACAAGGTGGACCCTGGTGAAATTATGACACTGACACCACACCTCTTGTCTCATATGAGGACTAAGACAAAAAACCTGCATAATATTTGGCCTCGTTGTCTAAGGGTGATCAGATGGTAATGGACAGGATTGTTTTCTGATCCACAGTTATATATTGGGTGGATAATTGCGCCTCGTCATGAATCTGGAATTGTGTTGTGTGTGAGGTTGAAATTCAACAGTGAGGTTAGATAACCAGAGCAGCTTATGGGATTTGATTAAATTCGTGAATGCACCAAATACATTTGCATTGGAAAGTGAATTATTAGGAAGGACATGTAGAAGCCTACACTTATATTCAGGTCGCAATCTCACATTAGATCCAGACAAGGTCTCAGTAAATTAATCCTTGCTCGACCCTTTGTAACCTGGCCTGCAAGAAGTTAGGTTTAACCTATGAGACAGGTGTGCAAAGCATTTAATATCACCAAAACAGTAAATAAATAAAACACAACAGAAAATAAAAAAATCCAACACCAATTAATTAAAATAGGAAATATGTTTATCATTAAAATGACACCAAAACAACAAAAATCCAGTATTGCGAACCAGCAATATGATTTTTTAAAGATTAAAAGTAAAACTAGTGCATGGAAGCAAATAGTACTCAAAGCACTAAAAAAGGTTTTACTATACAGAGAGAAAGTCCAGCATTCATGCCATCCAAGATGTAACACTGTTACACTTACTTTCAGAAATGTTTCTTGATTCAGGAAAGTGGTCCACAGCATCAGCCAAGGGTTCAGAGGCTCTGGTTTGCCTCCTGGGGGTCTGGGACCACAACTCCCACAATGCATCTCTTCAACTTATGGAGCTTTGTTATAACAATTGCTCCAAACATCTCCAGTCTTCTGGATCTTCTTCCAGAGGTCCTTTTGAGCCCTTTGCATATCCACAAACTTTGTCTAAGGTTCCAGAATCTCTGAGTTGCTTCTTGGGATTTGGGACTACAATTCACAGAATAAATCTGGTTAGTATCCTCAAATGGCCATTGGATGCTGGTCAGCTGAGCTCCTCTTGCAGGACTTGATGCAGGGGACTCTGGTCATCTCCTATGTACCTGTACCTTACAAGAAGTCAACACCTGGAGTTGCAGAGGCAAGGTAAAGTCATTTTCTTGGTGAAGCCCATAGTGTACAGCTAATGCAGTCCTTGTGAGTGCAGTCCTTGTGGGTGCAGTTCTTCAGGTGCAGACCAGGGGTTCAGCAGCGCAGTCCTTCTTCTTCAGTATCGTATTCCAGCAGGGATCTGAATTGTGGGGAGCCCTGCCATATTTATTCTTGCTCCTGGGTGGGAAATCAGGGGGATGCTCCTATCCAATGGGACGTAGGGCACCACCATCTGGGGTGACCATTTCCTGTGAAGTGTGGCAAAAATCAATCCCAGAAAGCAACATCCTCTAAAAATCCAACATGGAGAAAATTCCTCCTTGGAGGTTAGATCTGGCTGAGTCCACACACTGGTGTGGCTAAGTCTCCCTAGCACACCCCTTTCAGCCCCACTCCTAATCCAATCATTGGAGCTTTCATGTGTCTGGGGGTGGACGAAATGGGGGAGGTCCGGTTTCTGTCCCAAGTGCTTTTCTTCTTTTGAAGACCAGTTTGGCTACTCCTCCCTGTCCTGCTTTGCCATCTGCTTCAGCAGTTCTCCTCCCACCAGATGCTTCCTTTGTCTCAACACAGGTCACTTCACATCTCATTAAGGTAGCCTGGTTCAGGATGCCGGAGGCTTTCCAATTAGGAAAGGGCACTACAAGGCTGAATTTGGTAACTTTTCACAAAGAGTTCTAAAACTCTTTCCCTGTGCTACTTATATTAAATCCAAAATTGGTAAGTTGTTGGATTTAATTTAACATTTCATTTGGTACAAAACTTGAGTTATTTAGCTAATCTCTGTTGGAACTAAGACTTTATTTTTTTAATATAAACGCTCCCAATGTTAGCCTGTTGAGCCCATTGACTGCAAAGGGGAAAATGAATTTGGCTCTTTTTCCGTCAACAGGGCTTATAAAACATCTTTTATAAAATGCTCTGCTTATATTTATACTGCACTCAGCCCTTGGCCACGTAAGACAGATCTTAGTGGTGACCTATATGCATAAATAGGGTCGTTTCAGACTTCTGAAGTACTTGTAATTCCAAAGTCGAATTTGGGGTTAATGTAAACTATACTGGGGTCCCTGAACCTACATGGGCTACCATGTACTAAGGACTCACAGGTAGGTTGTCAGAGCCAACTGTAATTAGGCCTAATTTCGATATATAGTTTTAAACATAGCACTGGACCTGGGACTGGTTAGCAGTGCTGAGGACACAGTCAGAGTCAGAAAACACCAGTATCAGCTAACAATGGGGGCAAAAAGTGAGAAGGCTTCTGCAGTCAGCCCAGTTTTCTCACAGGAAACACTGCAATTGCTGCAGCCAAATAACTGTTTTCCATTTAACTCTCATGTGTATGAGACACTAGGCACAAAGGGTATGCTACAGACACAGATCAAGCATTTGAAAAACATAAATGTACCATAACTGACACGTTTTCAGTATGTACATTTGACAATTCTATGCTTGCAGTTTTCATATGTGTGACATTTATATGTCTCAAGTGTGACACTTTGAGTGACACTATGTAGCACAAAACCGAACATAAAGCACTACTGAGATTCCCAGTGAATTTTTCTCTTTGAATTTTGGTACTCATAGTTCTGTTTTGTAATGAAAATTCCAAATACCAAAATACAAAAAAGGGTTCTTGGATGGCTAATTTCAGTCAGAGTTTATCTTGCCAATTAGTACCAGTTCTGGTGTAATCCCACATACTTGAGACCCTGTGTTGAAAAAAAGATTTAAGAAAAAGGCAAAGCGAGACAAAGAGGAGCAGAGGAGGAATTGGGAGAGAATATGGAATAGGAAGAGAAAGCAAAGGGAGGGAAGAAAATAGAACGTTTGGAATAGTGCAGAGATCCAACTAGATTAGAGTGAGATAAAGGTTGGTACATGATAGAGTGAAACTGTAGTGGTGTAGAAAGGTTACTATGGGCCCTAATGTTAGGAAGGAGAAAGAATGTCTTCTCTTGCCTGGCAAATAATGAAAAACAACTGAAACAGCAGTGCAGTGGGTACTTTGCACTTCCTGGATGTGTAGTGCATCTGCACCTGTTGCTTTAATGTCTTATTCCTCCTTAAGTCAGGCAATTTTGCACCACAAAGAGGAAGCATCACAGGGAAAGGGCTGGCCTTAGCAGTTCCTTAAAAAGACTAAAAACTGAATTGAACGTCCCCTCATTAATTCCATTTTTACAAGTAATGAAAGCCAAGCTCCTGCCCTCAATAACCTAGAGGAGCGATATTCAAATAAGAAGAGACACTCAAATTCTGGATTGTGTAATAGGCAAACTCAACAGGATCCCCTCCTCCCGAAACACACCTCTCCATCCAAAATTAGTCTGGAGCTCGGTTTGTTGAATACAACAAGACAAGATATATACATTATTTTTTTGGAGCTAAGTTCGTGGAGCCACCACAGGCTCCTCAATCACCATCTATGGCAGGAGACCAGCGGAAGAATGCCTCACGGGCCATAGCCTATCTGGAAGACTCACTGAAGAAGAAATGGCTCACTGACCTATGGGGGTCACAAACTTCACAAAGTACCTTTAAAGAAGCAGTCCAGAGCTCAATTAGGCTCCATTTCTTAGTGGAGGACGAAACAGCCTTCTCAAGGAGGGCTCACACCTGGATGACACTGAACTGTAACATGACCTTGGCACCACAGGTATACCTTACTCTGAGTTTCTCTAGGCACACTAAAAAGCAGTTTTTAAGACACCGACTGTGGCTTATACCATGCGCATTAAATATAGCCACATGGTTGAGAGACCTGACAAACACGACCTGTCGCCTGTGCGCCACTGGCACAGAAGACCTTCAACATCTGTTTTGCACTTGTGAAAAACTTGCGCCTGAAAGGAAAATACTTTTTAAAAAACACAGCCGGCCAAAAATATATGCACAATTTGTGTGCACATAGCCCTCCCAAGGCCCTTTCCCTCCAGCCCAGCCCCACTCCGCCCTACAAGGAAAAAGAAAAGGATAATAACATAATGTGCTTTATTATCATTTTATTTTTCCTTTTTGGAAAAAACAGTGTAGTGACGCTCAAGGAGCCACCCCTGCTTTTGTTCAAGAACTACATTTGTTGCAGAGGATAGGCTTTCCGATATGTGACATTAGAGTACATTTGTAGATGCACTTATTTGGTAAACCTGCATCGAAAACCTCTACGTCATTGCTTTCGCAGATGTGGGCATCTGTATAATGGAATTTGTTTTATCGATGTGCCTGCAGTGGATCGACAGTCAGTGTACCTGTTGGTTGTTGAAAAATGTGCACTTGGCAGTTGCAGAGCCTTTTCACTGTGGTAACTTGTTGCACTGCGCGACCTGAAGACAAAGGTAATGACGTTCGAGTGGCTAAGAGTTGGTCCAATATTAACCAAATCTTAATGCTTTCTCTTAGAATAAAAGTTTGCTTGGATTGGCTTGAATTTCGAACCTGTCGTATATGGAATTAAAGTCTAGGGAATTTAGTTTTTCATATATATTAGATTACTGGACCTTCATCATTAGGTTTTAACAGAGGGCGTTTAAGAATCAACATGAAGCTGCATTGTTTACTTTGGGAAACAAAGGGATGTTGTCATTTATATTAAATTTGGTTGTTGATTTTGTGGTTTTGTTGCCTAAATAAACTTTGCCGTGTTCTTAATGATATTTGTAATGCTTTTTATAAACCGAACACGCACATGTATGTATTCATATTATAATACTTAAGTGAAAGTAATTAAAACATTCTTCCACCAAGTAGTATTGTATTACAAATTTCACTGCCGTAAATAGTACTCTAGCCCTGCCCCCACGTTTCAACATAAGAGTATAAGCCAGTGGCTTTATTGGGGCAAGGAAAAATATATATTCATTATGCAATAATTCTGTAATTGACACATGCATATTCAAACATACTAATGCGACTTCCTTCACCATCAGTACAGGAATTCCTTTGCTTGTCAGGATCAGTTATAGTAGTACTTAGGGGCATATTTCTAATTGTTGTTGCAAAACTGCACTAACGCAGTTTTGCACCAAAACGTTTAGCACTGGCTTGCACCATTTCTGAGCACCAGACGGGCACCATATTTATGGAATGCTGCAAGCCGGTGCAAGTGGGGGCTGGCGGTCTAACCAGCCTAGCGTCATTTTGTGACACAAAACCATCCATACCACGAATCCTGTCTTAGAAAAGACAGGAGTCATGTTCACCACCCCAATAGCCAGACCAGGGTCCCCTGGGCATGGCCATTGCACCCAGTGCCATGTAGGGGGGTCCCATTTCAGGCCCCCCCAATGGCACTTTAAAAACAAATCCTTACCTGTAATTACCTATACATACCTGGGATGATGTCCCCCATCCTACTCTGTCCCTGTGGTGTGGGTGTCCCTGGGGTCTTGGGAGGGCACCTGTGGGCTTATTCCACAATGGAAATAGGCCTACAGGTCCCCTAATGCCTGCCTGACCCAGGCATTAAATAATGGTGCAAAGCAAGCTTTGCACCATTATTTGACACCTCCGCCCTGTGCCTGATTTTAGCACAGGGGGCTAAATATGGCACTAAGGCCATAGAGTACTTTTCTGCACGGGAACGCCTACCTTGCATCTCATTAGGGCAAGGTAGGTTTCAATGTCCGAAAAATGACTTTAACTCCACAAATTTGGTGCTAGATGGGTCTAGAGCCAAAGTAGAAATATGGAGTTAGATTTACACCAAATTTGCATAAAAAAATGAACCAAATTCGGCGCAAAACAAGTATAAATCTGCCCCTCAGTTACAAGCTGGGCTGTTCTGAAGATTCACCATATTTTAATGTTCTACGATGACAAAGGAGTTCATAAACAGGACATAGGAGTTCATAAACATGCTTTACTCAGATCAAATTAACTTGTAACAATGCAAAAACATTGTAAGGACATTATTAATTAGTATCATGCTACATATCAGTGTCATGACACCTATTAATGTAAAGTGAACTGAAATTGAAAAACTCACTTTCCAGCTAGCTCTGGCATTTATAATCTCAAAGTACACCAACCTCTATGATTCCAGTTATGGACCACTTGGGCAAGGTCTGCTTATCAACAAGTCAAATACTCAGATAGTGGTATTAGGAAATTCAGTATGAAATCTACCCTTTTCAAAATGCTTCATGCCTGGTACTGGCCTGGACTGAAGTTTAAAAATAACGGGGTAATTCTCCACCTGCTGGAGAAGCACTCATGACCAGTGTATCATGCCCCATATACTCTACCAAAGTTCTGATCTATCTGAGTACTGGTCCTCTCATTGAGTCATTGAGTATACTGAAGGGTACAATACTACCACTAAATTATATAGCAAACCTCCCATTCTTAACGACCCATTTGGGACAGTTGCTGGCCACAGGCCTCAACATGACAAAGATCTGCATTCACAGCACTGAAGGTGCAGCACAGACTGACTTGTGCATGATGAATGGTTGTTTGAGAGGTATGAGACAGCTGCATACAAACAACTCATATACAGGGTATAAGACAAAGTGGAATCCTCTGCACACATTTCAGACTCTTTTCTGACTAAATCAACTCTTTATACATAGATGTACCGGAGTCCCCCATAAGCATGCCTCACCTCTTTTTCTTCCTATTTCACCCCTCAACACTTCTAGTGGCTGTCTGTGAGAATTATAGCCCCATATGGACCCCCAGAGACCACTATCCCAGCAAAGCATTATGAGTACATTGAATGGACTGCAAAGGGTATACCTATTCTCTCCTCATGCTCACCCCACGATTCCCTATCCCCAGAACCCACCACTTATTACTATCATTGTTAATATTATTTATATTATTGACACTATTTATCTTCTATTGAGATCTATCTCCCTTTATACCTATAGAGCTACCTTTCCCTCCATACTCAGCACGTTTTGGGGCTGTACAGTGCTCAAGGGTTTGCCATCATCACTCATCACCCTGGTTTCCCTCCATCCCTATTTATGGGATTACATGATGAGAGTTAGAAAGGATGTGATCAAGTGATACTTAACTTAGTTGCTACTGATGGTGTTCACTGTGATTCTGCATTGCTTACGAGGACCCCCCTACACCCTGTTCCTTCCCTCTCCTCACTCTCCCCCATCACTGTTCGAAGCAAGTAGAGGTGACTAGGGTTTTTCTTGTGATCTCATTGTTGATGTTGTCTTTGTTACTGAAAGGTTTCTGCCCCACTATATTGTGGTCCTGATAAGGTAGCGCTGTTGCTTGTTTTGCCTGTAAAAGCCCCTTTTCACTTTTCCTGTCTGAGTGCCCTACTTTTGTCATGCTAATAGAAAATGCACCTTTAATCCTTGTATTGGTAATGATATTGACAGTAGCCAAAGCCTGTTCTTCTATTACTTCCACCATTGGCTGGAGGTATTTGTACAGACAAGATGTATCTTAATAAATACTTGCAAAACAACAAAAAAATTGTGTGCAACACAAACACAATGCAATACATTACAAAATAACACATTAAAACTATATAGCTAAAACACATGCAAGTATGTAGCTTTGGTCAACCCTAGTGAGTATGTGATTGTGTAGCTTGAATATATGCACTTAATGAGCAGTATGGGGCCTGCAGTAGAGATCGGGGGCCATTTCTGTATCTTGCTGCATATGGATGCCCTGTATCACCCAAGGTGCTATCAAGAGTGTGGTAGGTGGAGTTAAGATACGCGTAGAACAAGCATATGAGCTTGCCACACCGTCCGACATGCTCCCAACTGCAAATTTTGCAACAGCACAAGTTTAGGACTTGGGTCCTCTATTTCTGCCGATAGTCTGAAACTGAAACTGAACAATAACAAGTCATGCTAAAAGTAATTTCAATAAAAGTTGATCAAATTACTTTAAGCCAACCAGCAGTACAAAACTTAAAATATTAGAATGTGTTCCTCTCATTTAAAGGACTATTATGTTGAAAGCAGCACTTTCTAATTTGACGCAAAACAGCATTCCATTCTTAGCATATTTACTGATTAGTAAGATAATTACACCTAAAAACTTCATTTTTAAAGGCGCTCCTTGAAAATATAAAGTTGGACAGATATTTTGTGGTTTTGAAGATGAAATACTCTTATGCATAGTGAATGTGTTTCCTTGCCAGATGAAGAAAAACAGCTTAACATTCAAATACAATAGTAATTGGATGTGAAAACCTATGACTCAAGATATTTGGCTTCTCGAGAAAATGTGGTTTTATCAAGATTGATCTTATTGCTCAAGCACTACATTAAATATGAAGTGATATTGATGAAATCTGTACACATTTACCTGTGCGTTAAATTGCTTTGCACGATGAATTACTGCCCTTTTTTGCAGTCAAATGATAATTAAACTTTCAAACGTTGAAAAGGACACTTACGACTTCATACCTCTCAGAAGTAAAGCAAACAGATCTACTGCATACGAATCAACCAATAGAGAGTACTGTCACTTTTCTTTTGTCGCCAAAATCATCCATCTTTTTTCTTTACATATGTTTTGTAACATAGTCATTCGCATACTAATTTGGTAGGTCAGTTACTGCTTTTGTCATTCCAGCAAGAAAACAAGCCAACAGCTGACAGGAATCAAATCTTACTACTCCAAATAATCTGTGATTTGCATGAAATCAATGATTTTCTGGAATGATTCATCAGGCAGTGTGTCACAGGTTTAAGTGCATGCTACAGACGTCCGTATGCAATAAACAGCATAGCAACAGGCACTTATTTCAAATATGAGAGTTTTGCATATTTTGTTTCAAATCTGACATCTCTGCTTATTTTTACCTTCATGCATAACTGTCACATTTGCCCACTGGTGCAGCAGACTATTTATGCAAAGCTAATAGCTGAATCAAAGCACAGCTCTCTCTGCGCATGTTGATTATATTTATAAATAACTAGCAACTTCACCTAATTTAAAAACTGAGTTTTGAATTATTATGCGCCTTAGCACTAGCTTTTTATTTGAGTCAGGATTAGTTTGAAGATAGTTCATAAAGTGGGGCGTCTGACTGGTGGTGTCAGCGGTTGCTGCTCTTTAGCTGTTTTAGTTGCTGATCATTAACACTGCAATTTTTTAAACTGTTGTAAAATGCTTCGTCAGTCGACATGCTCACACGTTTCCAAGTACCCAAATCACCTTACATTAAAATAAATTAACTTACATAACATGATAGTCATTTCCTTAAAGAGGCAGGCGAATAAGTGTTTTAGTTTTCAGATTACTTATTTAGGCAGGCAGATGCGGACAAATATTGGACAGAATAAATGTTTATGTCATTCGGAGTTCACCTTGCTTCTAGGGTCAGAATGGGACAACAATAGACTACGGCACTTGTGGAAAAGTGTCCCCCGGTCGTGAGAGCGATAGCTGAACGATTGCTGACATTTCCAAATCATGCCAAATTTGAACTTTTAAAAACACGATCTATGTGTATTTTGTAAGACATGTGAGACCGCATGCATTTCTGTTTGCTTCGGGCAATGTTTGTGGTAATATTAGAAAAATTAAAAGTAAAGACGCATTTGCAATGGGACAGGTTTCACAGCTTATTGAGTTAGATCTATTCGCGTAGTAAATTCATAACTGGACTTTTCTTGCCACATAAATTGGTCAACCTTGCCTCATAATGTCTTTCCCTGCCATATAATTCCAGTGGCCAAGCATTTAACTAAAGCATTCCCACTTACCTTCTTCCTCTATCTTTAACCATATACTATTATCATATAAACCTTTTTAAGAAATAAACGTTTAGCATTATAGTGTAATGCTCAATACACCCTAACAAAAATATCATTTGGGATGGATTGGACAATAAAAGGAAAGATGAGTCAGGAGTAAAGATGGAGAGAACAAGTGGTGCAGTAACAGTGTCATGGGCCCTAAAGTAAGAAAGGAAAATTGTTGACTGGAATTTTGGTAGGAAAATAAAGCAGTAATTAGAGTTCAGTGAGGTCCGTAGGTCTCTGAGACCTGGTGCCACTGCACCTGTTGCTCCATTGATAACTAGGCCTCAGGAGAGAAAGTGGATGGGGCAAATAAAAAGAAGCAAAAGGAGTACAACAGACAAAAGGAAAAAACAGAAGAGGTTGCAAAATAAAAGGAAGAAGAGAAAGAAAGAATGAGAAAATGAAAACACAAAGAAGAGAAGAAATACAGCCAACGTGAGAGACAAAAGTAGAAAGGGAAGGTAGCTAGTAAACGAAAGATAAAAGGGAAAAAATAATAAAAGAAGTGAGAAAAGAAAGAGACAAATGAACACTAGAGAAAAAAGAGATGGTGAAAGAAACAAGTAGCTAAAGAAACAGGGCGCGTATGTAATGACACATTTCCCATAGACACTGAAAGGGAAAACCACTTTGACAGTTCAGGTCCTGACAAGTAACTTGTGGCTTCCACATACAGATGGGTAAAAAGAGGGATTTATAGTAAAATGTGAATTGACAGCTAAAGACAAGAAAACACCAGAGAAAGGAAGGAAGAAAAATGTAAAAAGAAAAAGTGAAAGTGAAACAATGCATACAGAGTCAAAGGAAAGAGTAAATAAAAAATACAAATAAAGGAAGAAGGGAAGATAAAAATATTGTGAAAGAATGAATGCCTGATGAAAAAAAAGAAGGGAACGAATCAAGGAAAGAAATACCCATGGTTTTTCAAGTTTGAAAGAGGAGGTAGCAAGAGGAAGAGGAAAATAAAAAAAGGACGAGGAGTAAAAATAAACATTTGAAAGAAAGAGCAAAGTGGGGGAAAAAGAAAACACTAAGAGTAAAGGAAAGAATGGAGTGAGATAGGTAAAACAGACCCTCCCAAAGAAAGATGGCAGCTAAGAATAGATTTAATTGGCTGCCCCACATCCCCAAACAGAAATTAGAGTGTGGAACAGCAGGAGGCACTGCAGAACAGTAGGAGCTACATTAGCAGAGTTGCATGTGAACCCCAATACAGCAATATTGGGGCACTTTAGATCAGGATTGGGAATATAGACAGATCTGTGTCCCCACCAAGTGCTGAAATAACAGAAAGACAGCAGGTGAGAAATGAGAAATGGATCCCGGTGTAATTCTTGGCATTGCAATAATGGGGTGCTGCAGGTTGGGGTTGAAGCACTGACAGAGTAGTATGTGGGCTACAGTACTGGAACAGTAATAGGAACACAAGGTCAGAAGTGAGGTATGTTAATGGAGCTATATGTGGAACCTAGTATTGGCATACCACTGTTGCTGAGTGTTAGCCTGAAGGTGCCCTGGTGAAGCTGCAATTGGGGCCGAGCATGGGAGTGGCATTGCCTCTGAACCACAGAAGCGAGAAGACCTGAAGGGCATGTGTGTGAGCCTGAGTACTGAGAAGAAATGTGTATTAGGTGTTAGAATTGATGGATTCTGGCAGAGCTGTGACGCTTCCCATCAACAGCAGCGTTGGATGTCAGACTTGAGGTGCACTGGCTAAGCTGTGTTTTGCTCTTTTGGGTCGAGTATTGGCTTGGCAGTGGGACTGAATATTAGAGCTGAGCTGCTGTAATGGAACTGTATGTGTGTGGGGTCCCAGTATAGGAAAGGAGGTAACTTTGCCAGGGTAGAACTGAGGTGATGGAGTTGCTCCCGAGGTCTCAGTACGGTAACAGCAGAGTGTACTGACTGTAAGAACAGAGGTTCTGTGGCAGACAGTGTGTGTGGGGTCTTGGCAATGCTGAGGCGCTTGGTGAGTGTAAACTGAGGTTCACTAATGGAGCTGCACCCGAGGACTCAATACTGGAGCAGCAGTACGTACTGACTGTAAGAACCGAGGTGCTCTGGCAGACAGTGGGGTTCTGGCACTGGAACGGCTGAGGTGCTTTGAGTGTATGAACTGAAGTGCATTGATGGAGTGGTGCCCGAGGTCACAGTACTAGAACAGCAGAGTGTACTGACTGCAAGAACTGACTTAGGTGCTCTGCAGACAGTGTATGTGGGCTTCCTGGCACTGGCACAGCTGAGGGCTAGGAGTGTGTGAATTGAGGTGCACTGATGGAGCTGTGCCCAAGATCCCAGTACTGGAGCAGCAGAGTGTACTGACTGCAAGAACTGAGGTGCTCTTGCAGACAGCCCACATGGGGTTCTGACACTGGCATGACTGAGGGCTTGGAGTGTGTGAACTGAGGTGCACTGATGGAGCTGCACCCAAGGTCCCAGCACTGGAGCAGCAGAGTGACTGTAAGAACTGAGGTGCTCTGGCAGAGAGCATGTGTGATGTACCTGGCCCTGGCACCTCTGAGGGCTCAAAGCATGTGAACTGAGGTGCACTGATGGAGCTGTGCCTAATTTCCCAGTACTGGAGCAGCAGAGTGTACTGACTTTAAGAACTGAGGTGCTCTGGCAGACAGCACATGTGGGGTTCCTGGCACTGGCATGGCTGAGGGCTTGGAGTGTGTGAACTGAGGTGCACTGATGGAGCTGAAAGTGAAATCCCAGTATGGAGCAGAAGTTGTCACTCTCTCTAAGGATTGCAGAGCCCTGGTAGAGCTGGGTGCCTAGGCTACTAGCAACAGACAGGCACACTTGGTAATGAAAATCCAAGCCAAGGAAGGGTGTGAGCCAGGCAGCTGAGAGAGGGTGCAGAGAGCCCACAAAAAACAAATGTGAGTAAGATAACAGCCTGATTTATAGCCTTGTTTACAGTTAAGCTCAGAGCAAGAATGCTCTCAAAATGAAAAGGTAAGCTTCCCTGAACAGGAGCAGGAAACAAAGTAAAAGAAAAAAGTCCCCTACAGACCGGATAAACAGGACAAAGCATAGGTATATAGTAGTTGGTACCTGCTCCCACATAGAAGAAGGAGGGACAAAGAGGCATGAATGACCACTAGCAAACAATGATTTTTAAATGACATTGAAACTAACAAATCTAATAGCTGGAAGCCCACAGAAGAGGTATACTTAAAAGTATATAAGAGGTTGTATGCATACTCTAGACCTAAAAACGTCCAACCTTGCCATAAAACAGGCCTACAGTTAAAAGCTGACTCACACACTGATCTGTAAGACCAGCTCATTGGGCAATGCCGGAATGCCCAATTACCACTAACTATATGCATGAAGTTGGTGAGTTGGTCTGCAAATGTGTGCATTTCCAACTAGCACAATTTTAACTCTTTCGAAGTAGTTTATTATGTCATAAATCTGCAATGAAACCTGTAATGAAAATTAAGGTCACAGATTCAAATACTGCACAAATATATGAAGTACACATCACAAACCTAATTACCTGAGTGTGCATTAGTTGTCGGTGAATTAAGAGCTATGTAATTTACAATAGATATTGACTTAGGACTATCACTTTCTGTGTTCTGACAAGAAATATCCCTCTTATTTTATACAATCTTCGTCAATATGACACATTTTATTGATATTTGGAAAATAAAAGTTTGAAGCAAGGTCAACTCCTTATGGCTAACTCTGCCCCAGCCCTACTGGCAATACAGACGCACTAGATTGGAACAAAGGCACTCCATTTCAATAAATTCATTCTGGCTGAACTACTAGTAGCTACACACAAAGGCTAATACAAACACATTTTAACAGGTTTTTCACCAGTGACCTGGAGGTCACATATCAGTCTCTGCAATTAGTTACATCTGCCATTGACATATTATACTGCAGGGGCTAATGGAAATGCTGTCTCATCTATTCTTACTGACTTCAGATCACTCTCATTTTAGACTGGTAGTTTTATTAACTCCATCCACAACTCATATATTGACTTTTCTGAACTGAGGCTAAATAATTACCTGTGTTGATTGCCACGTGAAGATTAAAGCAATGTGATTCGTTTATAAAGTCATTCCATCACCTACATTTAAAAGGCATCAGATCTTCAACTATTTTTTTAGTCTTCTGACAAAAGATTCACCCAGGTCACGTTGTAAAAGTCATAGTGCAGTTTCCATCCCATATAGGTTCAAGTAGAAAGCATGCATGTACGAAATGTGGGAAAACAATTTGAATCCTGATGCTCAAAACAGTCATTTTGTACACTAATATTGGGATTCCACTAACAATAGAGCAGTACTAAGTAGATGCTTGCTTGAAAGATTTGTGTGTTACCTTAATTTACCAACATAAATCTGACTGGGAGAAGCGTGTGGCCAAGCCACCGACTGCAATAGCTGCGCAGCTTTGAAGCTCCGACGGAGGATCCCCTAATATTGTTGATTGAAGACACCTGGGACCTCTGATTGGGCAGATGATGCCTGCTTTGTGGTGAGGAGTGGGGAGGCACTAAGTGTGGGGCTACGGCAACACTTTTGAGGGGTGTGGTTGCGGTATTCATTGCGTGAGCCTGAGGTGGCTGGGCTGCCCGGTGGTGCAGTACCACCGGAGATTCGACTAGCTGCAGGTCCCCTTTCCCTCTTGAACAACACAACACCAGACAGGTGATACAGGCCGTCTTGCCACTCGATTAGGATGATTACCATGTGGTTGCTGCCTATCAAGGCCTACTTCGAAATTGATTAAATATACATTCCTCTATGTTGGAGAGCTGCACTGTGTACCGGGGCCAGCTTCCCCCTTCTCTCCACAAGCACCTTTCTGGACTTCTGCGGGTTTCCACCCCGGTTGCACTAGGGCTTATGTGTATTTATGTTGACCGGCTGTAGGACTTATTGCTACAAACACGGCAGTCCAGTCTGCCCGCGCTTTGCGCCTCTTGTGCATTGTACTATTGAGGCACACCCATATAAGAGGGCTCCGTGAGGCACTTATCCCTTGATATAGTGGTGTTCAGCTGCTGTGGTGATAATTGCATTAACTGCTTTTTGGGGTTACCGCTGGCTGCTGCGTGGCAGACCACCAGATCTGTTGTGCACTGTTGGGTGGCTGCTGGTGCCCATGGACCGTGGCAAACCAAAACAATGGAGACTCCTGTTTGAGAAAAAAAAAACAGCAAGCAGACATGGCCACAGCCCCGCTGCGAGACCCGGAGGAGTTCCGGAGTGGTCAGAATGGTGACTGATCGTTCGGAGTTCTAGGCCATATTGATGGATTTGAGGCCTGGGCTTCATGCCATCGACAATAGATTTGACTCTCTGACCACCAGACTCCATAGTATGAGCGGCCCCCTGGACAAACAACAAACATATCTGGAGAGTGTGAAAGGTCGGATTTCCGCCATCGAGGATAATACTGCATCACTGTGAAAATGTCTTGAGAAGGTAGAGGGTAGGCTAAATACTGTGGCCATTAAGAATGAAGATTTAGAAGCCAAGGGGCGCTGCAACAACTTGTGCATTGCCGGAATTTCTGAATCTACTAATACCAGACGGCTTGACCTATTTGTGGAGAAGTTGCTGATGGATCTACTAGGGCACCAAGGCTTCACCCCAACTTTCGTGGTGGAAAGAGCACACGTACCCTGGGCCCTAGACCACCCCCTGGGGCTCCTGCCCGCTTGATAATCACCAGTCTGCTGAATTTCAGGGACTGACATACCGCCCTTCAGTTTGCCAGTGAGAAATCTCCTTTACAGTATCAAGGTGCCACAGTGTCCCTTTTTCCCGGTTTTACACCTGTGGTGCAGGAAGCCAGGCAGAAATTCACTGAGGTCATGACTCTCCACAAGACAATAATGATCCTGATGTGGGGCCTATCTCGAGCATGGAGCTCTTCCCGCCTGACTAAATGAGTCTTTCTGACTCCACACTGCCACTAGTCTCATGACCATGCCATCTATCCTTTGATGGTTTCACTCCACCACTGTTTATGTCTTCTCACTGATTCAACACTGTGTCCTGTTTGGGCTGTTTTCACCCTTACTGTACTGTCAAGTTTATCTGCATTAGTGAGATATTCCTAAGGTTGCATTGCCATGTTCCCATGATTTACAACATGATCCCTTTTCTATGTCTTTATGTTCTTTGTTTGGGGTCCTGTGGGTTTCGCCTGGTAATTGTAGCCCAGGAGTGGGTGGTGGGAGGGGTATTTTCTGTTCTCAGTTTATGCACTGTAATGTTGTTTTGGTTTGCAATGCAGTCCATTCTTATTCACGTAGTTCACACAGATGAGATCACATAATCCACATGGTGGAATGGCAGCCTCCTCACACTCAAATGCTTTAGGACTTACTTTTATGTCCTGGAATCTGCGTGGTCTAAATAATACTTGTAAATGCAGGATGGTCCTGCAGTACTTCTGCAGACATGCAGTGCAGGTTGCGTTCCTGCAGGAGCCACAGTTTGCGGCTGGGGCACGGGCCCAAATGAAACCACTTAGGTCCCCCACCAGTACTTTACGAGCTACAGGACTTACTCACGTGGGGTTTGTATTCTGGTCCACAAATCTGTGTCTTTCCGGCCGCTGTTGTTCCGGATGGATCCTGCAAGAAGATATTGAATGGTTGTGGGGCTGCTTGAGAGGCACAGGATCTTGTTAGTTAATGTGTATGTACCCAATATTGACGCCCTTGAATTTTTCCAAGATATTCATTCCCATATGGATTGTTTTGATATAGATCATATTCTACTGGGTGGTGACTTCAATTTAGCAATAGATGAGCGTTGGATACCACTTCTTGTGCCCTGTCTTCTAAGACCCGCTCCCTTAGGGTATTCAAGGATCTCTGCTCTGCTTTCACATTTCAGGACCCATGGCGGCCGCCTGGTTCTGGTGCGTTAGCATATACTTTCTGCTCTGCACCACACGGCACCTGGTCCCACTTTGACTATTAGCTCCTCGTGGGTGCTGCTGCGCGGTGGGTCACGGCGGTTGAGCATCTCCTGTGGACACTAACTGACCACTCCCTGGTAGTGTTAACTCTTTCTATACCTGTGGTCAGTGGCTGCAGGAAATTCTGGAGGTTCTCGGACATGGCACTGTTGGATGCACCATTCTGTTCATCTCTGCGTGAATCAGTGCTCCACTTTTTAAAATGGAATGAGGGAACGGTGCGCACTTGTGTGGTGTTGTGGGATGGCTTCAAGGAATATATCAGAGACGTTTGCAATTGAACACACAGTGGTGTTCTATGTGACATACACAATGGTTTTACACAGGTCGAGGTGCGACTCGCTGACTTCGATTGTGAATCCATTGATGTCGAGGCTGCCTCCCATCTGGGTCCTCATAGGCTTCTGCTTGAGGAGTTCAATGACTTAGCAGAGTAAGAGGTGCAACACATGAGCAAGTATACTAAAGCCGGTACATACTGGTAGGAAGATAGGCCCGGGAGACTACTTACCAGATTAATCCGACCACCTTGTTTCGTATCCCATATACTAAAAATTCAAAGACCTGATGGCAGCATTGCTGCCGACACTACTGAAGTTCTGGAAGAGTTTTTTAAAGATTACTCCAGTCTTTATAGTGTGAGAACTGAGCCTTTTTGGGTTTGACACTATAGGAATATCTTGACGATCTTGCATTGGTCTGGTTGTCATCTGCCCAACAGCAATTCCTCAGTGAACCCTTCTCTGTTGAAAAGATATCACAAGCGATAGATTCTTTGGCCTGGATGCACGCCCCATGTTTGGATGGGTTCACTGGAGCATTCTACAAGCAAGTTAAGGCATTCTTAGCCCTCACCTTCTCTCGGTGTACACCAAGACCCTCGAGATCGGGGCCTTGCCGGAATCGATGAGTGAGGCCGTCACAGCTCTGTTGCCGGAACCTGGTAAAGACCCTCTAAATCGTGGGTCTTACCACCCTCTCTCCTTGATTAATTTTGACAACAAGATTTTAGCCAAAATGATAGCCACACATCTATCCCTTTAGTTAGAGATGGTCATCTCCCCTGCTTAGTCTGGCTTTATCCCGCACCACTCCACTTCCATTACCCTAAGCACTATATTCACAGTGCTAAATAGCTAAATAGAGTGTCCCCTGAGGTTTCAGCTGTGGTGGCCTTATTAGATGCAGAAAAGGCTTGAGACTTTCTGTACACAGTCCTGCGAAAGCTCGGGTTTCCCCAGAGCCATACCAAATTGATCTCTCTGCTCTATTTGCAACCCAAGGCAGTTATACGGCTCAATGGCAAGCTGTCTCCTTTTTTTCCAGTGACGTACGGCAATCAGCGGGGTTGCTCCCTATCCCCTTTGCTTTTCACCCTGGCTATGGACCCATTTGTGCACCATTTGTCCAAGAGTCATATACATAAAGAGCTGCGATGGAGCACAGGACCGTTGCTGGTGTCGCTATATGCAGACGATAACTTGTTGTTCGATCACCATCCCGTGATCAACCTTGCACCAATATTGAAAGAGGTGATTCATTTTGGCACATTCTCAGGGCTCCATATCAATTGGGCTAAATCAGAGTTTTTACCATTGATTGATGCTACCCAACTGCTTTGATGGGGTTCCCCTTGCGCTGGTGTCCTGACTCAGTGAAATACCTCAGTATTCACTTTCACAGAGACAGGGAGCAGGTGCTGCAGCTCAATTATGGGCCTGCTTTTGAGAGACTTGCTGCCCAGATCGGTAAAACTACCAATATCCATGGTGGGCCCAATATCACTCCATAAAATGGTGGTTCTCCACAATTTATATATCTGATTCTAAACATTCTGATCCTGCTTACCAATTCCTTTTTTGCAATGTTCCGTAGCTTGACTACCCCTCTAGTATGGACTGATCGCCATCCATGCATTTGCTGGGAGGTCCTAACTCTCCTGTATGAGCATGGTGGCTTCGGTGTCACGCACTTCTAGCTCTACTACCTTGTGGCACAGTGCCACTATTCATACCACTGGTATCATTCAGATGCTCATATCCCATACTTTATTCTCCTGCCTTGGTGCTCATAAATAATCCATTTATACCCATCACTCAAGAGACACTAGTCCAATGCACACTGCGTACTTTCCATCTGGATACCTTCGGGGATGTTGTGTAGCCATTTTAGTTGTAGCTCCATGCACATTATTTTAGCAAACTAGGCTGTGCACTTTAACCTAGATATATTTTATCCTGCTTTGTTTATTATTTTAACAATAGCCACATTTGTGGTCTTGTTTTATTTCTCTCTATCTAGCTGTTTGGTGCCTAGGTCAGCACTGTGTTCTTAAACAAGACATTTCTTCACTCTGTGCTTCTCTCAAGGCTGCAGTAAGATAGGTTGCCGGTAAACGTGGTAACGCTTTGTCTCTACTGTTCATAGAAACATACACATCCTTATGTAGGGACATTTTCTCAGAACATCAGCTGTTTTATTATAAAAACACTTCTCTGTCCCATACACGTTAGAGGGAGATTCCAGCCAGATGACCACAACTGTATGTTGATTGCTGAACACTTCTCTACAACTGCTTCTCTAGGCTACAGGCCTCTTGCTCAGGTATGAGGGATGATGTCTTTTAAGGGAACCTGAAGGGCAGAACTAGAGCTTAACATGCTGTGCTCTAATATAACCTAGGTAGGAACTATTTTAATGACTTTAGTGACAATATGGTAGCGTTATTTTTATGCCTTACTCTCCTTGACACAATCTTAATCCTGTCATTCTTCATCGTCCTGGTTATTGCAGTACATGCTTTATTAGCTAACATGCAGTTGCTTCATTAAAACCTTATTGAAACATATACTGCCTCTGACTGCCCTTGTATATGTAAGACCAATGTAACTGAGAGAAATAGGTGGGATCTGAATGACCACAAGTTCCCTGAGGAGTCAATTGTGTCGTGGTTTCAGCTGCCCAACCATCCCTGTTCTTGGGTGGGGGTGAGGCCCTGCTAGGTAGCCAGAGCAAAACCCGGAATAGGCCGACATGTGTCACCTGTAGTGGGTAACTCTCAGTCCCCCACACCACAAGTGATTCTGCCACTCAAATCCAGTAGTCTCATTAGAATAAGGAAAGCCTACGTGACAATGACACGCATTTACAACACTTTGTATTTTGCCGGCTGCAGCGCGCTGTGTGAGCATGCTTTGCCACATATCCATTAGCTCCTGCAGAGTTTGCTCCTCTTACCCTGGTGGCCACTGCGGACTCAGGAGCATGCTTGGTATCCAAACTTTATTCGTCTTGTACTAAAACTCTCCCGATACTGGACAGTCGACTCAGGGAATCCTGGGAGAAGGATTTGGGTCATCCCTTGTCGCAAAAGGTGTGAGATACGTGCTGTGCGCAGACCAGGTTTGTGTCACCCAATCAGCATCATAAATTAGTCCACTTTAAGGGCCATATGTATGAAAAAATGGTAATGCGAATTGCAAATAGCGATTTTTAAGAAATCGCTATTTCCGAGTCGCAATTGGCCATGTAACAAAATTGCGATTCGGAATTAGCGATTTCTTAAAAATCGCTATTTGTGGTTTGCAAGGCCCATTTACCGAATCGCAATTTGCATTTTCGCAAATTGTGATTTTTTACTGATTCGGTAAAAAATCGCAAATTGCGAAAAGGTTCGAGAAAGCACACTTGGAGGAGCCTGATGACATCACAAGCAGGAAGTGAGTCATCTCAGGCAGTTTCAGGTGACACACCCAAACCAGCATCCAGAGAGAGAGCAGCCCAGCCACACAGAGCAGCACTCTGAAGGAGGCAGCACACCCGAGCAAGGATGGACACCTCAGCCCAAGGACAGGAGAAGGGAGAGAGAAAGAGGAAGCTCAAGTTCAGCGATCAAGAGCTTGAGGTGCTGACAGAGGAGGTGGTCAAGAGCCATGACCGCCTTTTTGGCAAAAGCTCACTCCAGGTGCCTGAGAGTGAGAAAAGGAGACTATGGGCAGATATCCATTCAAAAAGTTGTGCAATTGGAGTAGCACAGCACTCAGTAGAAGAAATTAAGAAGAGGTGGTATGACTTGCGGTCCCGGGCGAAGGAGAGGGTGGCAAGGAGACTGCAGGAGGCCAGGGGCACAGGAGGCGGTCCACGCACAGAGGCACCATCCACTCCATTAGAGGACTTAGTTGAGTCCACACTCCTCCCTGAAGCTGTGACCGGGGTCACAGAGATAGACACCTCCGGCACACCAAGTACCAGCCAAGGTAAGTGCAATATTGATTTGTAACCCCATATGTGTATGCACAAAATCCCCTTAGGAATTAGCAAGTAATGTTAAACATTTTGAGAAGTAGTCCAATCCACTTCTTAGAAGCAGCACAACAATGCATTATGGGAGTGGCAGTCCACAACCCAGAGCTGAAAGTAGCACATACAATGTATTTAAGTAGAGCGACACCCAGAGGAACACAACACACACAACACAGTGTGGAGAAGTACCTGTACCTTTATTACCATTGTGTGACCGTAATTGTAACAAACATAACTGACATGCTGCATATTGTTGTTGCAGGTGGGCCAGGCTCAGCAGCCACAGCATCAGCACGTGTAGGTGAGACAGACACCCATCCGGCCTCTGATTCCAACACCAGTGGGTCTCCCACCATTGCGCATGTCTGACGCAGACCAAGGGCACTGCCACTGCCAGAGCTCAGCCAAGACTCAGATGAGCAGCAGGAAGGGCCAATTTCCCCATCACCAACAGGCAGGCGCAGCCAGATGCAGGAAGTCAGGTGTTAGCAGACCACACCTGACCTACTTCATCTGGCTGTCAGCAGACCACAGCACCCGCAGGATGTTGACAAATTCTGGGGCACAGCAGCATGAGGCAGGTGAGGGTCCCTCCTTCTTTGGTGGGCTGGAAGCTGCTATGTTGCAGCAGCAGCACCTACAAAATAAAAGGATCCTGGGATTACAAAAGAATTTGCGCCAACATAACACCAACATGGGGGGCCTGCATCGCCAGCTTGAGTCCCTTAATTCTAACATAGAACTGCTGCATGAGGGACAGGTGCAGGCATCACAGGACACCAGAGAGCTCACAAGTGCTGTTTGTGAACTATGCCAGGAGCTGCGCCCAAGAGGGTGAGCCACTGCAGACAGGAGCGCAGATTTATGAACATGTTTGGTGGCTTCTGTCGTTCTGTGAACAGGGTGGCAAATGCAACATCACTGATTGCCCGTCGTGCAGTGGCTGCACAAGTGGAGGCAGCACAGAGCAGCAGGGATGTTGCAAACAGACTGGTACAGATCACCAATGTGATCAACAACATAATGGGACAGAGGTCAACCACACCTAGTGAGCTTGCACTGGGGGACACTGAGGACAGTTCCAGCCTCAGCAGTGTAGCTGTACCAGCATTGGACACCAGACGGCGCAGTGCCAGGCACAGCACTGCCACTGAGGCGGACAACAGAGGTGCCAGTGAGGTAACTGGGCACTGAGTGGTGTCCGTGGCCACAAAAAATGACTGTAGCTGCCAGTGGACTTCTGTTTTCATTATGACATAATAGTGCATTACTCAGGTCCTTCATTGTTTCTAGTTTTTCACATGACCTTTTTTTGCAATTCGTCAAATGAACATTACCTGACTTAAGGTAATACATTTATTTCACTACAGGTACAGTTGTCAGAGGATTTGTGTCATTCATACTTATGTGTGAAATGGTTGTGTGTGATGTCAGCACGCCTTTGCCTTCCCTCTCCTGCACTGGTCCTGTCTGCTGGCTGTAGAGGTGGTCTAGGATCATCATCCTCATCAGATTCAGTATCACATATTTCTACAGGTATGCCCCTGGTGGTAGCTATATTGTGCAAGATGGCACAAGTAGCCACTATTCTACATGTCGTCTTTGGACTGTACTGTAGTGCTCCTCCAATTTGTCAGCAGTCCAAATGTGCGCTCCACCACATTGCGGCTTGCCCTGTGTGCTGCATTGTATCTCCGTTCAGCAGGTGTTGCAGGATTGAGGTAGGGCATCATCATGTAGGTGCGCACTGCGTAGGCACTGTTTCCTGGAATGATGAGAAGTGGGCCATCTGACATCAGCATGCTATCAATGCGCCATTGTATAGAGGGACAATACCTAGTAGATATCCTTCACCAAACTCCCCAGCTAGCAGTCTTGTGTGTATGCCGCTGTGGCGAAAGATGTACGAATCATGTGTGCTCCCTGGGTACCTGGCCACGAGATCAGTTATGATGTAGGAAGCATTGCAAATCACCTGTATATTCATTGAATGTTGGTATTTCCGGTTGTGGTACACATACTCTGTGGCTGATGGTGGACAGATTGCCACATGTGTCCCATCTACGGCACCTAGGACGTGGGGGAACTGTGCTATCTGGTAAAATTCAATTTTTGTCTGCTGTATTTCCTGTGGGTTTGGGGGAATCTGATGTACTGGTGTAGTTTGCTCAGCATGGGGTTGATAAATGCATTGAAAAATCTGGAGAGGGTACTCTGAGAGACCCCTCCAGCTGCTGCTATGACCCCTTGATAGCTCCCTGAGGCGAGTAGGTGGAGGCATAATACCTGCACATGGGTGGGTATGCTGTGAGTCCTTAGAGTTCTGTGCTGCAGTATGGGTTGTAGCTCAGCTATCAGATCAAGTATCATGGCTGAGTTAAACCTATACCTCTCATATATTTCCTCCTCTGTCATGTTAAAAAGTGTAATGCGCACTCTGAAAATGTGCTCCTGGCTCCTCCTCCCTCTACTCAAACCTGCCAAGATCCTCATCCTCCTCGCCATGACGTAGAGTGCAGCCATTGTGGAAAAGAGTCTGAGGCATTCTGGGCCTCCTTATATAGGTTGCACCTGGTTACCACCTGGTTTCACTTAGTGGTATTTTGCATGTGCAAAATACCATTCTGTGAAAAATCGCAATTTGCAATTTTTTGATGCATCTCTTTGCGACTTGGATTTTGCGACTCGCAATTTGCGACTCACAATTTCCTACTGGAAATACTGAATCCCAAAATGCGACTCGCAAAACCAGGTCGCAATGCAAAAAATCGCAATTTTTGCGATTTCTTATTTTTGGACTGCGAATGCCTTTCATGCATCGAAGACCACGTTTTTGCACTCGCAAACGGCTGAATTTTGCGATTCGCACCTTTTGTGAGTGCAAAAAAGTTTCATACATCTGGCCCTAAATTCCTTAGGAGAATATATTTCACACCCATAGGCATTGCCCGTATAGACTTTAACTGCTCCTCTGCCTGCCCCAAATGCAGTGCTCCGACTGCCAATTATATAAATATAGCCTGGACCTGTCCGGGGATCAGTTCTTTTTGATGCAAGTTGTGTGAAAAATTGTCGCCTATTGTCAATTAGCCTCTACAACCCGACCAGCTCATGGCCCTTCTTGGCTACACACGCGACTTACCCAAGACCATTGGACGCCTCACTGCACTTTCACTCCTGCTGGTTAAACAAGAGATAGCACTAGTATGGGGTTCCAAAAATGTGCCCAATACCCACTCTTGGCTGGCCAGCCTCACATATTGTGATACAAACAGTGAATTGTATGCTACTTTGGAACTTGTTAGTACCAGACCTAAGGATATCTGGCAACCGCTGAGAAATTATTCGCTTACGTTCTCCTCCAACATCCTTGTGTCCATTGATGCCAGTCAAGGTTGAGTCCTCCCTGCTCACATTATTCACTCTTTGTGAAGTTTAATATACTTATGTCTCTATGCCTAGCTTGTTCGCGATTTGTAATTGACATTGACATGCAGGACATCTACTGATCCTTAACTGTATGCCTCTGCGATATCACTCCCATGCTCGAACTCCATTGCTGTTTGTTTGTTCCTTGCATATATCAAAATGATAAATAAAAATGTTTTAAAAAAATCTGACTTGGAGTTTACGTCATTTATACATCTAGCATTCATAAAACTAGTGTCACAGAGGTGGATAACTATTATTTATATAAATTGCAAATTCACAGTGAAATAAGCGCAGTTCAAACACAACTGCACCAAAGCAAACATAATGCACATTTTATGTGTATTAAAATTGTTGAAAGAAATACCAACATGAATGAATATCAATGTAACCCTGAATATAATCAGAGAAAAGGCTATGGGTGCTTCCTCTATGAATACTTGGAAATAAAGTAATCTTGAAACAAAGAAATCTCGAACGGGTGCTCTTGTCCTGAGTGTAAAGGCATCTTGTAATGCATCAAATAGCTTGGCATGGGCGGTGTGTGTGTATAACGTCAGTGTATTTGTAGAATAACCCACACTGCGAAAACCCGTTACGTGGGAGTGGACAAGGGAGAAAACATGTTGTGGAGAATATATACTTTAAAATGGCTGGAACAGGGTGAACAAGAAGGAAGGGCACAAGCAAGGCCAATCTAATCCAGCAAAAAAGTGTACCCAATTTACACATGTCATATCCGGTACAACTCAAGTAGTGCTCATAACCAACTAGGGTCACAGTTGCACCAACCCAACCTTAAAATAAGTTAAATACCACACCGGGCCATTCTTAAGCACTACAACAAAACTACACAGAAACCAACAGAGGCAGGGAAAAGCACGACAAAGACAAAGGAAAAATACAATAAAATACATGAATCAATAGCTCACACATCTGTCATTAGCACCATTATAACATCAACAAACCTAAATTGGTTAAAGAATATTTGAAAAAAGTATCCCCGTTTACAACTGTCACTTCAAAGATACTTCTTTTCAAAATATTCAAAAACACGTTGTATACCAAATGAAGACAGACAAAGAGGTGAATCATAAAGGACATCATAATAACATTGCTAACCATAAACACAGTCAAGAGAAACATAGCGGATAAAACATATTTTGAAAAAAAATGTCCCCTCTCTATGTCCTTTCTATTTAACTACCAACCAATCACATACCACCCCGACTGCGCCTCATAAAACCTTTAACAAATCACACACAGGTCTGCGCCACAAGTAAGTCAGCTACAGCAAAAATGGTAAAAAACAATTGTTCTTGTACTATGTCTTGAGAAACGCATATTTGAGGAGGACGGAAAGGAGATCCACAGACCAAGGATCATCGTCTTTGCTACGTCTGACGAAGAGTCTCTTTAGCTATGCCTTTTTACTCCAGATGGTTCCAGGTCATGGTTTCAGAATGGGAACAGGAGCTGCCAATCTCCCTATGTCAAGTAAGTGATTGCACTTTAATTTCTGGCCAGCAGATCAATTCCGGTAATCTAGTTGACCTCTAGGGCCATGATTGGAATCTCACAAGCAAACCAATGCTGCTGTTGTGCTAGGTGTTGCTAGGTGTTGTTATGCATTAACAGTAGAATGCAGCAACATCACAACGGCTTAGTCCCCGCAGGTCAACCAGGAAGCAGCATGGCAGTTCTATGCCAGCGTCTATTCACCCTATGTGCTTGTAGCCATCACTTGTATACATGGGGCACTTCAGTCACTGGAAATGGGGAACCTACACTTTGATGACAAACAGAGCTACTAACACTAGCTAGAATCTAATTCATACTAAAGCTAGTTGGCTTTCCTGATATTTGTTGGGGATTATGGAGACATTTGGCTGCTTGAGGAACACAGAAGATATATGTTCACTTAAGGCACGGTGTCATGGTGACGGACATATTCTGCAACACTTTCAGAAAATAACTGTATAGGTAGCTCACAATTATATGCATGATTGAAATGTGGAGCAACTCTATTTCTATTATCCCTGCCTTTTTGCAGACTTTTCATTCACATATATGGCTGGAACTCATAAGAGCTCAATTGGAGAAAGAAAACAAAAGTGGATTGTGTATCACATCCATACAGTGGCAAATAAAACAAACTTAGGGGCTTGCCCACATATGGGATAAAAAATTGTTCCTAGGTGTTAAAACGCTGATGTTGTTTGATATATATATGTAGGTGTACTGAATGCCAAATACTGTTCATAATCATGAGCACAAAAGCAAAACAGGAACCAATATCATGAAATCTATGGTTGCAGCACATTTCACGGACAAAAGTCACATTGTCAATCAACTAAAGTTCTTTGTTCTAGAAGTAAAAAAAAAAAAATCAGAATAAAGTACAAGAAATTCAATATTGCAAAAAGCAGCACATTGAATGAAAACAGCTTGATAGCATACAACCAATATGTCTTAATGACGGAATTGAGATAATTGTTTTCTTTAAATATCACACTCATTTACATTAGATTTTCACATAAAAATGTTTAGTCCTATCCCCATCTCTCCCCCTCTCCTGTTGAGTCCCGTTCCCCTCTCACCTTTCCTTCCTACTCTCTGTGGGCACGTTCTACCTTTTATTTGTTTTGATAATTTATAGTATAAGGGAACAAGTAAGGGCAACCAAAAATCTACCCTCATGAGATCGAATGAACCTTTGGACTCAGGTGGGAGTGTTTGGCTCTGAACAAAACAAAGTCAACAATAAACAAACCAAAACAATACTATCATTAATCTACATTAGAGTCAGCAATTTAAACCCACCATGACCTATTTGGCCATGAATCGCCACACCAGTTTAGTAAAGTTCAAACATTTATTGCCCTTTAGATTAACAATTCTAAGAACACATGAATCAAGCACAAAAACAAATTATAAAGATACATGAATAACACAGGTTGACCAAACATTCTAAGGAATCTCAGCTTTGACAGAATATGAATTATTAGGCACTCAAGAATCACCATACAGAATAACAGCAATATCAGATGCCCAGTTGAAATTGAATATATTGAGTTAACACAGATGTATTATTCACAATCAGTTATTTTGCACAGTCAAATCCAGAATGTTACATTCTAACTATTACCCTAATTAGATTAAGCATGTTATACTTCATGCAAAAAGAAAAAGTAGACAAAAACTAATTTGGAAAACATCTATCTATGGTGCTAGCAAAAATAGCGGGTGGGTTTCTAGAAGAGAAAAACATGAGGACCTGCAAGAAAGACATATGCGCACAGTATGTTTTACCTCTTCTTAATGGGTTCAGAGGGCAGTGAAGTCTTCTTCAGTGGAGCATCTTCTGGTCATCTTCAGTGGACAGTGACATATATGGGAACAGTTTGGTAATATTTGGCCTTAGTGCATCTGAACTGTAAGTGGCACTTACCACATAATTTCACTAGCAGAAATAATAGCACATCTGAACACAGCAAAGGACAAAGCAAAATTTCAGAAGTCTGAGCTACAGCAAGAAAAATTAAGACTGCCCTTCAGCAAGAAAGAAATAAGTCTGAACTGATATCACCTAAACATTGCTATATTAAACTCCCAGAAAATAACTAGATACTCTACCATTGATCAGACTATGAGGTGGTTTGGACAGAACCAATGAAAACTAAAGCACGTTCCTTTATGTTGCATTCTTGTGGTGTTTTCTTCCTCATTGGTTCAGCTTTTTTCACTGCCATCACCAGTTTCCTGTTGCAGAAATAAAATGTTTCAAACTACATAAAACTACTGAAAGCCATTGTTTTGTGTGGAACACTAACAGGAACTAAGCAAAATGTTAAGAGGAAACAACAGGAGAACATTTCTGTCGGACATTAGATCATCACACAGGATGTTTCAGAAAGAATAGAAAACTTTCCACTACCATCAGAATTTTCTTAGCATCACAATATTTCATTCTGAATTAGCTTAACATAGGCCATTTAAAAATGCTGTAAAATGTGCAGTGTACAAGATTTCATAAAACTCAAACTATTTTGTACATACAGTCACAATGAGCCATGGTTGGTAGTGGCAGCATCTCCTGGCAATTGACTCATCTTTTCATTGTTTATTTATATATAAAGTATAAAGACCAAAGGTAAACTAGGCATAGGTAATAGGTTCTCTCAATTCCCATATGTTTATACATCAGACTGGTGCTATAGCATATTCTTTTCCATTACAGATTAAATATGTATTATGTTGGCAAATGTATGTGTGTCAATGTTATTTATTATATGCATAGGGCTTATATGCTGTGGCTTGTGGAACAAAATGTAAATGTCAGTCAGTCAAAGTTTCAGTTATTGGGACCATAGACCATTAAAGCCCAACAAAACATGGTAGAAAAAAAGAGAGAAAAGAAAATTGCCATTGTATGTTCAACTAGATAAGAAAAACATGACTTATGAATCTACAGTTCATCCACAATACAAATTCCACATACAATTCTACAAAGCTAATACTATACACAACTTCATAGCCAATGATTGTTTTATCCAAAATTTTATAAAATCTAGCTTAAAAGAGACTCCCCTCATGATCAGTTGTAAATTTTCCAAACAGCACTTATGTCACCCAGGTAATGCATAGCCACAAAAGGCTCAGGGCTCCCTGGCATGAATTTAGGTAAAACTTAATAAAAGCCAGCTTTAACATTTTACGCATTTCTATTTTATAAAATTGGCAATCCACTAAAATATGTACATTTGCACATTTCATATTCAAACAGTATTTACAACAACCCCCTGCTACCTATACAATAATGGATAACATTGTACAGACAAATATAGTGTTCACCCCAATCCTGAAAAATTCTGTTTCTCGAAGCCGGTTCAGGCAACATAGCTATCACATAATTCCACAAAGAACCTATCAAGTGGGAATCTGAAATTTTTGTTTGGAAATATAGTCAATCGTGATCTCAAAATACAATTTATATTTTCATATTCGTCTGATTGGGAAATTGCCATAGGAGCATCTGATATATAATAATTACTTCCATGCAAATATTTCATTTGAGCAATTGCATTGAATGCATCCAGGACCAGTACCAAGGTTTGTCCTCCATAATCCTTATTAAACTTCAGTAACCCTGCTATGCTTCATAAGCCCAGAATGTTACTACTTCTCACTGAAACTTCCAATCAAAAACGGATGTAAAGAGCATTATTGCCTAAGGATCATTGGTGCTTTTGCTTTTAATGACCAAAAGGTCAAAAGAGTCAGAGTCAGCATATACCCCTAGTACAAGGTATTCATAATGCAACATTTTTGACAACAGACCTTTTAATTCAACATTAGCCCAGTTATTCTTATCAATTTCTCTAAGGATTGCCAATATTCCTCCTGGTATCTCTAATTCTCTCAATGTTTCCCCGGGTAGTTCCCTATTAACTAGGTCAGAGGCCACCCTGAAGTCGAGTAGGCAGCAAAATAAATTGCCTTTGATTTCTATCAATTTAAGAGCAATAGACTGTAATCTGAAGAAATATATATTTTTTTAAATGCAACACAAAAGGATGATGGACAGAGTGCTGAAACTTTTCAAACACTCACCCCCAGTCACAGATCCTTATGGGAACAGTTCAGCCTGAACTGCCAGACGAGGTCCACCCTGGACTGGAAACAGGCATCATGGGGATGGTTTCGGGGTATCAGCCCTCATCAGACAGGCTAGCTTGAATCCAGAGGCATGGTGAGCACGAAAACACTGCATTTTACTCAGATCTGTGACTGGGGGGAAGTGTTTGATAAGGTATGCTAGTCCATCCATCATCTTTTTGTGTTGATAGAATGTATACCCTCCCATAAAAGAGTAAACTGATTGCTAAGCTGCACTTCTAAAGTTACTGCAACCATGAAAAGAACAAAAAAGAGGAAGTAAAATGTGTTTTATACTTTTTTTTCCCAATACTTTAGTGTATAGCAACTCCGCACTTGTGGAAATGATCTTCATTTGGTAAAGGAAAGAGAACAGTAAAAAAAAAGTTCCGTTAAGTTTATAAAAATATTTCTACATTAAATATAAATAAGCTAATTTTCTACAATTTTATTTAAATATTGTATATAAAAAGAACAACATTTTAAAACTACTACCACACTAATAACTACATTTTGAATTAAATCTTCAATTGATATAAATGTATAGAATTAGATTAAAATGATTGTTCTCAAGTTTAATTTAAAAATAAATTCCCACCTTATGTTGTAATGATTACAAGGGATGTGTAGAATCAATTGGAAGTATTTTCCTTATATTTTAATAACATTTACTGCTACATAAAATTTTAAATGGAAAACACTTTGTAAAATAGTTTATAATTAAACACAAAATATGTACTGTTTTTATATATTATTTTAGCTTAAAACTGTTTTTTTCTATATTGTATCTCATTAAATAATTCAATTTAAATGAACAGTATTTTCTGTGGAGTGTACATTCCTTTTCCTCTCTCTATTATTATCTATAGGAGGGTCCTGCAGTACCGGGGTTTGGCCTTCTGTGGAATAGATTTGCTTTTTTTCTTTTTTAGTAGTAACTTATAGTTTGGCCAACAATGCAGAATCAGATGTAAACAGCAGTGCAGCTCCACAGGAAACAAAACCAATGGTTGCCCTTATGAGGGTGCTGGAGGGGTGGTATGGCTTCTGACTGTTCTAGGGGAATTGAAGGTGTAATCAGTTTTACTAATTATGCTGAACGAGGTGTAATTGATAGTGTTGGTCTTCAGGTAACACAATCAGTGGCACTGGAGGTGGGGTTACTGGCCTCTGAACTTCTCAGGGGGACTGAAGGGGTGAACTGAGTAGATCACATCCAGGAGAAGTGTATGACAGACAATGCATCAGATCGAGAGAGGAGAACACCAAAACTGAGGGTATAGTGGTTGGTATAAATTCAAAACTTTATGATGTTGAGTGGGGTAATTCCACAGGGTAATTTGATATGTGTGCATTTCAAGAAACCTGGGTCCTGGACAAGGTGTATCTTAACAGCTTTACTTCTTATACTGTAGAGGCTTTATCACACTGGAAATCTGGTCATTCCTCTGGGGGTTTACTGGTTTTGGTTAAGAACACTGCTCCTGTACCCACTTTTTGTTAAATATAGATTCACCTGATCTAATGGCAGCTTGCCTTAATTTTTCCTCAGGATTGAAAATTGTAATTTTCCATGTCTATGCAAGATAGCCACCTGCCAATGTGGATTGCCCATTTTAGAGCTCTTAGATGGCCTCATAAAAACCTATCAGAAGTTTATCAGGGACAGGACAATTGACAATAATACTGATAGTGACTATAATTCCCTGATCGCTTCTTCTTAAGGGGTGCTTTTAGCTCCCCAGTCACTTTGCATTATACTGAGGTGCCTCTTTCTCTGTTAGCTAACAACTACAGATGGGTTACTTGGCCCCAAGTCTGGTTTAATCCAACTTTGCTGTCTGAAATATATTACTGGTTTGCTGAATATTTGGCTGATTTTGTTTGGGTGCCATAAAGATGAAATTCCAATTAGGGAGATACATTCCAATCTATTTTCCAAACTAAGCGAGCTGTTCTACAAAAAGGTTAAGCATAAACAGCTCCCTTTTGTCAAATCGAAACTGTGGTTTAAATTTGATTGCTTGCAATCTAAACGAGCACTACAGTGGGCTGCCCAGTCGTACTTATACCTCAATATTACGAAGGCTAAAAGACAATATAAACTGACACTCGAGAAGATGAGGAAAGCCTGCAAAGGCAGAGATTGTCATGATTTAGTTGTTGCCAGTACTAATAATAATAATAATAATAATGAATCATTCTGACATATATTGTCTTGACAGGACTAGCACCATCTCTCACAATATCCAACCTGCAAATGGGTTTCATATTTTACATCTCTGTATGCTAAGGCTGGTACTGCTAACTTGCTCCCAGGCTCATGTTCCATGGGTACTACTACCACTGTCATTTTTAACCTATTCCATGCTTAGGGCTGTTAACAGCAAAGAGATTTCATTTAGCTAAAAGCAGCCTTGGGTGAAGAGCATGTCCTGCTCCAGAGGCTGTTTTTGGTTTTCAGTCAAATAACAATCTGCACACATAGTGCGCTGACATCATTCCACAAAAAAATGAAAGTGAAATGAGTTGATCTGCTTATTTCACTTTCACTGCCTAGTTGATTGTTGGGCTATCTGAGAACCTAAGCAGATGGGAGAGGTATCATTGTCCCCTTTCCAACTGTACCCTTTCCTAGTGGATCCCTGCTTGGGGATCACTGCAGGATGGAGATCCCTTGCAGGGATCCACTCCACTAGGCACCAGGGAGAGGGGAGCAGTCTCATTGGCAAGGGCTTTTACTCCCCCTGAATGTTTAAGGCAAATCAGTCTTCATGCCCCTTGTGGGGGGCAGATGATGACAATAGCCCCCAATCTGACCCTGGGTGCAAGGGGGGCAGAAAGCCCACTAGGCACCAGGGAGTATTTTATTTCATCTGTAGGGGTTGCCAAAATGGGCATGGTAATGCCTCACCCATGCCGAAACATAAATAAGAACAGGCTTCTGCTCCACCTGGAGGCAAATGGGGTTAAGACCCCCGATCTGCCCCTGGGGGGCAGAAAACCCACAGGGATTTTTTCATTAAAGAGGGGCGGGGTGCCTAAATTGGGCAATGCCCCTATCCCTGAAAATAATAACCGCCTTTCTGTCCCCCTGGCAGGCTGGTGGGGTTTATTGCCTCTGAACTGCCCCTGGGGGGGGGGTGGCAGAAATCCAACCAGACACCAGACATTTTTCTTTATAAAAGAGGGGTGGGGTTGCCCAAGATGGACAAGCCAATGCCCCCACCCTAACACAAAGAAGAACAGTCTTTCTGTCCCCCAGGGGTGGATGGGGGCTATTACCACAAGGGATTTTTTTTTTAATAAAAGAAGGGTGGGGACTGCCCACAATGGGAATACCGATGCCCCCACCCCCAGATCCAAATAAGAAGATGGGATTATTCCCCCTTATCTAACACCCAGGGGGATCAGAAAGCCCATTAAACAACAAGGATTGTTTTATTGTTTTTTTTTTAAAGAGGGACAGGGACGTCCCAAAATGGGCATGCCAGTTCCTCCACCCTCACAGATACAAATAAGAACAGTCTTTCTGCCCCTGGGGGCACATTTGGGCTATTATTCCCAAAGTGCCCCCTGGGGAGGCAGAAAGTCCACTAGACAACAGGATTTTTTTTTTTTATAAATGAAGGTTGGGGCTGCCCGCAAAGGACATACCAATCTCCCCACCCCCAGCCATAAATGGAAAAATTATTTCTTCTGCCCCAGGGCCCAGATGGGGGTTAGATTATTATTTCTGGCCTACCCCCTGGGGGACAGAAAGCCCACTAGACAACAGGGTATTTGTTCTCTAAAATAGGGATATGAGATGCCCAAAAGGGGCAAGGTCATGCCCCCACCCAAAATAAATGGGGACTAAAGTCTTTCTGCATCCCCTGGGGGCAGATGGGGGCAATATCCCCTAATCTGTCCCCCCTTGGGGACAGAAATCCCACTAGGCAATAGGTATATATATATTTCTTTAAAGAAAAACCGAGGGTTGGGGCTGCCCAGAATGGGCATGGCAGTGCCCCAACACCTAAAAAATTAGCACAATCTTTTGCTCCCCTCTGGGGGACAGATGGGATAAATACCCCTGATCTGCCCCCTGGGGGGCAGAAAGCCCATTAGACACCAGGGAATAATTTTCTAAAAAAAAGAGGGGGCAAGGGCTGCCCGCCATCTTTGGCATGTTTGTGCCGTCACCCCGACTGAAAGGCGCAACAGCCTTCTTGCTCCCCCTGTGGACTAAAGCATCTCATCCCAATGACAAGAGAGAGGGAATTTGACTCTTTTGGGTGCTGATTTCACATATGGGCCAGGAGAGTTTGACTAATTGCCAATATCATCCCACTTGCAAAAGTGAACAACTGCACTTTTGTGTCTTAGGTAGGCTGTTGTCTGGAAAAACTGACTAGACTCAGACACTTTCAAAACCTAGACATCTGGGGCAGTCCAGTGTGGTGTCTTTCACATGCACCCCACACCAATTTCATACCCACAATGCCCTGCAGATCTCCAACTTTGCCTGAAGTCATGCACTTTCCCTACATTTCTGTGATGAAATTTCTGGAATCAGCAGGAATCAGCAAAATTCCTACTACCCAGCATTACTCCATCTGTACAGATAAAATCTCTGCCCCACTTGTGTGGCTGGGCTCACATTACCCAGCTCCCATTGTCCAAGGTTGGATCCATTCCTGTTGCAGCACTAGGCCCAGCCACACAAGTGTGGCAGTGTTTTGATTGGCACTGGTGGGAAGTGTTGAGTGGTAGAAATTTTGTAGATTCCTGTGTATTCTGGACTTTTTTTCCTCACAGAAATGTAAGGTAAATGCATGATTTCAAGCAAAGTTGGAGGTTTGCCGGCTAACCTAGAGTCTAAAACCTAGCGCTACCAACATCCGAAAAAGAGGGTCAGTTTGCATTGGAAAAATGTGCTGCATTCATGTTGCATTTTGGGTCATTTCCTGTCAGTGGCACTAGGTCAGCCCCACACAAGTGAGCTACCATTGTTATCTGTAAACTTGGGGGAATGCTTGGTGGAAGGAAGTTTGTGGCTCCTGCAGATTCTAGAATTTCCATCACAGTAATATGAGGAAAATGTGTTTTTTCAGTAAACGTTTGAGGTTTCCAAGGGATTCTAAGTAAAGAAATGTGGTGAGAGCCACACAAGTCAGCCCACCTTAATTTTCCCTAGGTGTCTAGTTTTAAAAATGTACAAGTTGCCTCGGTTTCACTACGTGCCAACTGAGCTAGGGTCTAAAATCTAGAGCTATCCACATTTGAAAGAGTGTCAGTTTTTGTTGGAAAAATGATCCTGTTGTGTTTGGGCAGTTTTCCGTTGCAGGAACTAAGTCTACCTACACAAGTGAGGTACCATTTTTATTGGGAGATCTGTCGTAGTATAGCAAAGTAGCATGTTTGTTATTACCAATTGTATTTCACTGCATTTGTGCCTTTCAAATGTAAATCAGTGTATAGAAAGATGACATTTTGAAAAATACTCTCCAAATTATACGCTGGTACGGCTACCCACAAATTCAGAGATGTAGAAATAAACACTGCTCATAAACCCTATACCTTGTGCCCATTTCACAAATGTAAACTTTTCCTTGATACCCATTTTTCATTCTGCCTATTTTGCTATAAGAATTGGTCTGTGCTTGGCACTCAATGAAAAAACAATGTGCTTTGCAGCTCAGTTGTTTGCTCTGGGTACCTTTGGTTCTTGGTTAACCTACAAACCCTATATATCCCAGCAACTAGAAGGGTCTAGCAGATGTAATGGTATATTGCTTTTGTCAATCTGCCATAGCAACAAAAAGTTACATATGAAAATGTTGACACAAATGCAGTTTTTTTCCTACTCATTTTCTATAATTCTTTTTTTTTAATAGTTATTTTCTTTGGGAAAACCTTGAAGGATCTAAACATATGACCCTATGCCAAATTCAAAATTCTGTCTACATTTCAGAAATATATAGCTTTTCTGGATTACTCATGGGTTTCACACTGATTTTCATCACAGACTGAAAGTAGGTTCAGAGCACAACAAATAGGGAAAATAGGCTTAGAAAAATGCTAAAACTGTGGTACATTTTTTTTTTATTCAGCTCTCCAAGTTCCGAATAGCTGGGACGATGGTGACTATAGTACAGCAAACTGTTCATGGATGCTGTTTTTGAGAAAAAATGGACACTTTTATCTGGAGCACATTTTCCTTACATTTTTGCTATATTTTGCATATTTTCTCATTCCCCTCCAGGGGAATCCACAAGCCCTGGACACCTTAAGAATCCTCAGAATATTGGATAAAAGGACACATATCTGGTGTGGATAGCATATGTGCATAGACAGTTATGGAGGCTTAAGTGCAAACTACCTGAAAGCCAAAAAAGGTTCAGCAGAATGTGTGTGGGGGGGAGGGTCAAAGGCCTACCAGTGAAGCATAAAGCTGCTAGCAGTTTTGTTATTTTTAGCTTATGTAACACTATAGGGACCAATGACTACCCTAAGTTAGGAAAGGCACCAAATCCCAATAAGATACTGATAAAATCTTAGGGGGTTTATTTAAATCTGAACCGACAGTCTGATTTATTTATGTCAACCTTTTATCCAATGCCATTGCAGCTGGTAGGTAAATCCCTGATACCTGTAGGGGAGCAGAAATTATTCCAATCTACAAGAAGGGTGATGTGGTGATCCTTCCAACTATTGCCCCATCATCCATATGGATAATTTGCAAAATATCTTTACCAGACTGGTGAATGTCTTCACAAACTGCTGGACTGGGTAAATGAATACCATATATTGTATCCCCTAGAAGCAGGTTTTCATGCAAAGGTCTGAGGTATTGATCATGTATTTAGGTTTGCCATCCTGTATTAAAAATATGTCTTGCTTGATAAGCAAAAGCTTACATGGTACTTGTAAATCTATGTAAATCATTTGATCTTGTCCCATGGGACAAACCATGGAGTGTTCTTGGAGAAATGGGTGTCCCTAATCTTACTGCGCGTCTACATGAAAATAATTATCCACAAGTGCACTGGGGTGGTGAAGGCAAACTCATAAATCGCATCCCAATAAAGAAAGGCATCTGTCAGGGCCTGAGCTGAATGCTGGTAAAACTAAGGGTCAGATTTACAACAAAGAGGTACAGGGCGGCGAACAAATGACCATGCTGTGCTTCCCGGAGCCAAAGGGAAAGGGAATAAATGCACCATATTTATGAAGTACCGTGCATTGATGTCCCTTCCATCTGCGCAAATGCACAATTGGCTGCCTAGCGCCAATGTAGGCACCCTTGCACCATGATGCAAGGGTGCCTGCGTTGCATGCAGGATTGATTTTGTGCAGGAAGAAACACCTTCATGCACCAAAACAATACATGGAGGCTTTTTCCTCTTTCTGAGTGTTGCAGAATGCAGCACACATAGAAAGAGGAAAAATCGCATAGAAATTAAAATATTTCTCCTTGTTATACCTCCCCTTGGGAGGGATACAGTTTTTAATGTAAATCTGGACATGTTTCAAATCCCATGGGTGTTGCATGGAAAAAAACACCACAACGCCCCTGGAATGCGCCACAACCCAGTGTAAGGCAACATAGCGATTTGCACTGCCCTTCCTTACTCCATAGCTACAAGGCCATGAAAAGCCATGCAATGTACCTTTGTGTGGCCTTGTAGACATGGGTCTACACTCTGCACCACCAGAGCATGAAAGAAAGTGATTCATCGGTGGCACATGTGGTTTGGAAATAGGTCCCTAGGTTTGTGGTAATTAGGGCAAGATCATTCAGGAAGTGCACTATGAGTGTGGGGTCTAAAGTGCTGGAGCATGTCTAGAGATTTGATTACTTGATTATTTTAGTTGGATGGTTTTATAACCAAATAAAGTTTTGATGATGATGAACTTACACTTATAAGTTAGGCTCCATACCCTATTTCAGGGGGTTGAGACTTGTGAGTCTACACTTTTGAGTAACTTTACACTAGAAAACTGTGAGTAGCTTACAGCTGGAAAGTAGTAACATTTCTCACCAGTATGAGTAAATTTCTAAAAGTAAATCACTCAGAAATGTTACCTTACCTTTCTGAAAAGCGCTATAAATATCTTATTCTTTACAAAGAACAGGTAATTCCTGTAGTATCCCCCAAGCTTGGATACTTCTAAATTTAACACACCACACATGAAGCTATTTCTGATACATCTTTATTCCTCTACATGTAACTGCAAACTCAACATTCTAAACATGGATTCTATTCAGCACACTCAAACACTTTTGTCACAGTTCTACGGAGTCCATCAAGAGCCGAAAGGGTTCTGTCATTGCTAACTCACAAGACACAACATCTCCCACTTGTTAAATAAAAGGAAACACACTTTGCTTGTTTCTTTTTAATATACACAATATAACTCCTCTACAAGTCTTTGTGAAGCTTTAATGAAATGCCCAGGTTGTGTCTTTTGATGCAGTGGGGAATTAAGAACAAGGTCCATGACTGACACAGGTGATGTGGGGACAGAACTAGTCAAAGGGCTCTCTGTAGTGTTGCTTGAACCAGCCTCATCTTGGACAGCAGGAACTGGCAAATGATGAGGCAGATGCTTGAAATGTACAGAATCTCAAGTAATGGACTTTTCAGGAAGGTGGGCAGCCACCATATATCCCTTTCTGGTCAAAACCTCAAATCGTTCTGCATCAAATGGAGCATCACATTTCCTTTTCTTCTGTTGTCGTACCCATACTCGAGCTTCTTTGTTGAGAACAATATCTTTGGCTCATCAACCCTTGTCAGCATCTTTAATTTGCTGCACAAATACTTTTGACTAAGTTCACTATTTATTATAGATGGATGATTGATCCTTTGGGGTACATTCGTTGCCATGGCTCTCCCGAACATCAGGATTACAGGACTTTCACCTGTTGTTGAATGAGGCGTCAATTGGTAAGCTTGAAGAGAAGCATTTCAGGCTGAGCTCCTCCAACTTAGCACATTGGAAAGCCTTTTTGAGCATGTTCTTAAATCGTTAGATATGCAATTTGCATGTGGCCAAAGAGGTGTGCTCTTCTGATGCTTCACATTTAGATGATCAAGAAAATCTTGAAATTGTCAACTGTTGAAAGGTGGGCCATTGTCAGACTAATATTGATGGTATTTCCCATGCTGCAAAAATACCTTCTAACCTCTCAATGTCTTTTTCCTGAGTAATTGATGAGAGATTGTCCACTAAAAGAATATGGGAGTATTCATCCATAATCATCAGGTGACGTCCTTTGTCAAGTGGACCAAATAAATCAAAAGATATTCTTCTCCAGACATGTTTTGGTAAATCTGACATTTTCAAAGTATGATGAGTGGGTTTAGAAGATAAGCAGTTGCAGTTGCACAAATGACAGGCTTTCAATTCTCTTTCAACTCATTCTTCAACATGAAGAAACCAAACTCAATCTCCAAGTGCTTGTTTAGTGGCAGAAATTATACTGTGTCTTTCATGAGCTATTTCAATTATTTGTTGTAGCAGACTCTCTGGAATGGCGATTCTCGAACCTTGTAAGACAATACCTTCTTGAGCAACGAACAGGTAATCTCATACATTTTTATATTTCTGCTACTCACGGTCATGTGTGAGAGGTTGATTGTGCTGTTTCCAGGATTGATGTGCAATAACGTCTTTCAATGTTAACAAGTCATTGTCTTTGCTTGTTGCAGTAATAATTTGTTCCAACGAAATAGCAGGAGTAGTATTAGACTTTACAATGAAATCAATTTAAGTTCAGCTGCTTTGGAAGATGTACCTTAACACTGTTGTAACACTCATGAAAAGTAGGCAGCAGGACTTTGTTCTTTCTCTGGTAGCTGCACAATAGTGTAGTTATGTTCCTGTAGTCAAAAATACCAACATTAATTTGCAGGAGGCTTCTTGGCTTTTGGATTACCAAAAACGGTGAGCAATTCTTGGTGATATGTTACTTGAATGAAAGGTTTCTATACAAGAACACATGGAAATGTTCACAAGCCCAAACCACTGGCAAGCTTTCTTTCCATGGTTGCACATAGCATTAGCATAAGCATTTTCAGTTTGTAACAAACGTCTTCTGGCATAGGCTTCAATATGCCTTCAAACATATGGGTGTCCGTTATGTTGGGCAAGGATGGCACCTAGCCCAACAGGGCTGGAGTCAACAACAACATCTATATGCAGCTTCAGATCAAAGTAGGCAATTTAAGTGTGCTCTCAATTGCATGCTTGATTTGAAAACTTTGGGCCTGATTACGATCTTGGACGGTGGTATACTCTGTCACAAACATGACAGGTATCCTATCCGCCCTATTACAAGTTCAATTACATCCTATGGAACTTGGAATACGTCAAGCGGGGTATCCGTCACATTTGTGGTGGAGTATCTCATTTGCGAAGATCATAATCAGGCCCTTTTTTTCAAATTCATGTGACCATTGAAATAAAGCATTTTTCTTTGTTAAGTCTCTCAAGGGAGCACTTCCTGTGACAAAGGCATGTATGTATTGGGAAATTAACTGGCCATGCCAAGAAGTGAATGTAAGATGGTGATATCTTGTGGTGGCTTCACATTTGACAGAGCTTCTACTTTAGCTAGACCTTGAGTCATTCCTCCATCAAAGAAATTGTTTAACAAAAGAATTTGAGTTCTGTTTTTTTGAACCTTACACTTCTCCACATTTAAGGTTAGCCCTGCATCAGCAAGTAATCGACACACATATGTAAGAGCTTTATCATGTTCTTTACCTTCTGGATTGCCTGAACGGCAAACATGTCATCACTGTAATTGAAAGCATGCATTACAGGCTGTTTTAGGGTCAAATGAGATTTCAAATAATTTCTGCAGCTGAAGCTGAAGACACACCAACACTTAGAGCCTCATTGCAAGTTTGGTGGTCTGATGGTAAGACCGTCATGGTGGCGGAGGCCAAAAGACCGCCATGTTTGTGGTAATCCGTCCTCCATATTAAGAGTCACACTGTAAAGTCTGCTAAAAAAACAGCTAAAAATCCAAAACCCCCAGGAAACTGGAGGACAGAAAAGAGGCGGACACCACCACCAGCACCGCCAACCCGACAAAAATCCTACCATCATGGGACAATCCACAAATCACAAGAATGGTTCTTCCATGGCAGAAATCCATTGGTGGTGCACACCACATTGAATAATTGGAAAACCCCACACATGACACACATTTACACACCCGACAAACCTACACAGTGTGCTATATAATACACCCCTACACCACCCACAATCCTTTGTAACCAAAATGACACACACAGCCACAGAGAAGCATCATTTCAGAGAGATACTGAAAGCAAGAATAGGCACCCATACACATTTCACTCAGCACATATCCCACACCTGCACAACATAACCAATACAAAATTTACCATCACACACAATACACAACTATCACCCACTCACACCAAAGCAGCCACCTCTCATTACTAAAGGTTCCTACTGTCTTTCTCAGTAGCTCACCCACTTTCCCACCATTACCATGTCCCCAAAAAAACATCCATGTTTCACTGATGATGAGCTAAGGGTCATGGTGGATGAAATTGTCAGGTTACAGTCATACCTTTTTGGAGCACAGGTCCAGCAAACAATGGCCAGGAAAAGGGAGTTGTGGCAAAGGATAGTCAACAGGGTGACTTCTGTAGACACCTATCAATGCACAAGGGAGGACATCAGAAAGAGGTGGAAGGTACGTTCCATGGCCGTCAGGCACCAGCTGATGGTACTCAAGACTGGCAGGGGGCCCCCACCTCTTCCTCCTACTTTCACATCTTGGGAAGAGAAGGTCTTGGACATCCTGCATCCTGAGGGCCTGACAGGAATACCTGGGGAAGTGGAGTTGGGTAAGTCACCACAACATACCTGTCACCAAAATGTTTTGTCTTGTAGGCTCACTGATCACCTTTCCATACCTCAATAACTACACACTACCACTCTGTCCAAATGCAAAATGCCCCTCTCTGGCATGCCACATGTCTACTAAACTCACCTGGGTCCACAGTCCTTGGAAATGGCATGTGAAGTACTGGACACTGCCATCATTACGACTCCCAGAAGAAAACCAGAATAGTGCGCTAAATTTAAGATGACTAGCATGTGAAGCCTACAATCAATGTAACCATTCCTGAATGCTCTTATAATATAACAGGTTAAAACAATTACAGCATGTAATGGCCCACTACTATTCCCATTACAAGTACAACATACCTACAGCTGTGTCCTCAACCAAACAGACCTTTGAGAATAGGTTTGTAAGGATGTCATATACTCACATGGGGGGGACTAAATGTAATACATCCAGGCAGCGGCCGAGAAAAATGCTAACTCCTATACTGTGTCCCAGCTCCTACACCATTGTGCCTTGTTCTTTTAGTTGGATCTATGATGCCATACAAATTACTAGGTTAAAAATGTACTTACGCCTGCCATTAGTCAGACAAGATAGAAGGGTATCAACAGTCATCTAAACACCAATATACTGAAAGAGCTTGGAGCATGGTATATGGAATAGAACATTTCAGTGTCTCACTTTGTTCTAAATAAGATTTGGAAGCAGTTGTCATTGTCATATCAGGGGTTCATGTAAAGGCATTGTGTGCATGTTACATAGCATGTCGTCTAGTGGTCGAAGTTAAACATAACATGTTGCATCACTTACAACTACTGTGTGTTCCTCTTTACCTACAGATAACCTTGCCATTTTCAACATCAGAGGACACCAGAGACTGCCACTACTCCAACATGAAGACCCCAGTAAGGAAAACACCCCTGGATGTTTGAACAATGAGGACGAACCTGGCCCATCAGAGACACCTGGTCAGTGTACAACTGTCAACCTCACCCTGCCCGCATCCTCTCCTCCTAGCCCTGTTCCTCCTACATCACAGGCAACATTCACCCCCAAACCTGTGTCCCAACAACAGTCTCTTCCATTGTGTGCCCCCCCCAGTACAGGTACCTGAATCTCCTCTTGTCACCCCTGACAGTGATGGTCCTGTCAACAGTGGGAGTGGGCACACTCTGCCAGGGGCACAGGGGTAGAGTGCATGGGAGGCATGGTGTGGGCTGGAGGATGGGGGTTACAAGGGACACAACTGACCATGAGACCATCTCCCAAGTCTTGGGAGACTACAGAAATTCCCAAGGAATGATACTGACCATGATGAGGGAAATCCAAAATCTGCAGAGAGACAACCACCAGGAAACCATGCAGCAGTGGCAGGCCCAAAAGGCCATCCTAAATGCCATTGTTGGGGTGCTGAGTGACATTAACACTATCTTGAGCAGGTCTTGCACCCCACATCATATCTCTTACACATAGTAATGATTTATCTGGGCCTTCGCCATCTGGAATTCAGGTCCTGCCAGTGGAAGGGAATGCCTCTGACACCCCACCCTCTGTACATGGACGTCCACTCAGACATCCAGGTGGAGCAGACGCCAAGACAAAACTCACTGCCAGGAAGTGAACATCCTACTGATTGGTTCTGCTTGTGTGCCACATACACCCTTTTGACTGTCCTAAAACCTATCTCCATTTTCCAACAGTACAAGGACACAACCTGTGTCTCCAAATGGTGTAGCAGCTACCATGATGATTTCTTCCACCATGACTGAACCCTTCACTGTTTTCTTTGTGTTATATTTGTTTTAACCATACACAAATGTTATGTATGACAACTATTGTAGCATAAAGTTCCTCTGTGATGTAAAACCTTTGTTATGCTCATCACATATGTACTGTATAACCAGGATACATATTGTATTGGGATTGTCATATAAACATGTCACAAATCAGCTATATTGTACTTCTGCACATATTTATTTTGAGACTAGCAATCAGAACATAGAGATATGTAATGGAGTGGAATTCTGAGTTTCAGCTTAGGTGTCATTCACTACCACCCCACAGAATACTGAAGTTAGGAACATGGCAGTCCTTCCACATCCCTGGATGCAAGCAAATTGGTTCAATTTATCATCCAGAAAAGCCTTATCACATACCCATACATTAGCTTCCAAATAAGCATACCCCATGAGACAGACAGAGATCAGTACTGTTGTCCCTAGTCCTGGGCAGGTAGCTGTAGGATTGTCACTCACCCATGTCAGTCTTCAGACACATGCTCAATGGTCTGCAAAGTGGAAACACAATGACAGCTATGTACAAGGTAGTTCACATACAACACTAACCATTGTGATGGTAGAGGGTCATGATACCACATTATGACATGTGTTAGACACACATGGCAGCATTTGACCAGCTCCAAAACCGAAGGTCTTCTTGGTGGAAAAGGACACTTCCATTCCACTGTCTTGACAGTCTGGGCATAGAACTCACACTCCACAAATCTCATGCTAAACAGTACATGGTTTAATCCATGTCCACTTCTCATGTCAGCCTGCAAATCCCATCTGCCTGTGACACTGTCTGAGATTTCCAAATGAGAACGAGCCAAACAGACAATCTGCTAATCTGTGACTCACAAAGATAATGTATAAGACAGAGTTGAACACATACATCACATTGCCAATTCATAAGTACAAATGTGAAATTGCTTTTGCATGTACAAACCATTACACTAGATACATACCTATTCTGTTCACAATTCCAAGTAACAATTAGCATGCATATCTCAGTCACTGGCACTGGATCCATTTAAGACCTCACTGATGATAACAGAATGTGACATGCCAGACATAACCCCATAAAAACCCCATGGAATCTCAAGTGTAACATCCAATTACATACCTTGAGTCAGTTGAAGTACTGATTGATGAGATATTCCCTTATGTCACCAGCTTCATCTTCATCATGCACGTCCTCAGTTGGCAAATCTGCATTTCTGCCCGTGGGATCTCCTGGCTCCCCCTCATCTGGTATAAATGGTATCTGATGTCTCAGGGCAAGGTTGTGGAGCATGCAGCAAGAAACAATAATTTGAAATACCTTGTTGGGTAAGTAGAGGGGAGGTTCCTCCAGATTTGTCTATGCTGCGAAATCTTGGCTTCAGAAGCACAAAAGTCTGTTCCACAACACTCCTTTTCTTTCCATGGACCTCATTGAAGTAGACTTCCCCTGGCGTGATTGGGTACCTCACTAGTGTCAACAAGCAAGGATTGTTTGGGTAGTCAGAGTCATCTGTAAGGGATAGGTATAACAAGCCAAACATAAATCTTGGATATACACAGATCTTGTAGCATAACAAAAGTTACAGACACACGTGACATCTATGACTTACCAACCAGCCAAGCCCTCTCTGTGTATGGCCGTGTCATCAACTGTGGGATATTACTGTTCCACATGGTGAAGGAATCATGCACTGGTCCCGGATACTTTGCACATACTTGTGAAAAGTATAGGTCAGCCAAACAGACCAATTGAACGTTGATGGAGTGGAAGTTCTTCCTGCTCCTATATACCTGTTCATTGGGACTTGGAGGAACCAATGTTACATTGGTTATATTTATGACTCCAACCACCTCTGGAATGTGTCCCAAAGCATAGACATCAGCCGCCACATGGGCCAAATCCTGACTTTGGGGAAATCTGATGTAGCTGTCCATGTGTTTCAACAATGCAGGCAGTACAGCCTTCAAAACCAGATTGAACATGGGCAGAGACCTGCAGTTAGGGCCACTGTATTCAGAAAGGACCCAGTGGCCAGGAAGTGCAGCACTGACATGACTTGAAAGATGGGAGGTATTCTATCTCGATTACGAATGGCAGACATCAGATCTGGCTGCAACTGATGACATAGATATATGATTGTAAGCTTATCTACGCAATATATTTTTCACATCCCTTAATAATCACATGCACATTTAACATGTAAACATGAAGGCAGCACTTAAAACATGATCATAGACACTAACTTTAGTAAATAACACACCTTCCATTACTTCTTCTACCTATATGAGCCTTAAAATGGCAGCTGCCTGACCTACTGTACTGGACAAGAGTAAGTGATCTAACTCTCCAGTGGATGTCCTCATGGCGGTAGGTGGTTACAACTACAGTCGGCATTGCCATTGAAAGACTTGGGCCAATGGCGACATCTGCCGGCAGTGACGGTCCTGTAAGTGGTGGACGTGACTGCCTTCTTCTGTAGCAATCCTCACTTGACTACTGACACTGCTGCCAGCAAGACCTCCACGACCTGAGCTGCTGTGTACTGCCTCTGGGAGCAATCGTGTTGCATCCTGCAGGTGATAGGGCCTCTGATAGGCCCTCTGCCTTCTCTCCCGAAGAGCTAGACAAGCTTGTGGAGGAGGTCCTACCCCTCTATGTCCAGCTATATGGTGCACCAGAGGAGCAGGTGAGTCAAATGCAAAACCAATGCATGAAAGGGAGAGTGTCTGATGATGCAGTTGAAATGTGCATGAATGAATGAATGAGCTATTATGTGTGGGTAGATGGACATGTGCAGATGCGCATATAAAGATTTGTAGGTAGTGTGAGAAATATGCTGCCTGATCAACAAAAAACATTACAGCATTCACAGTAATGGTGATGTGACATATAGTTGTTGTTCAATACCATTTTAAGGACATTCTTGTGGTCTGGTCATATGTTTCTAGCCAACACATGGTACTCTAAATGCATGCTGTATGGCTGACTCCACTTCACACATGGCCTGACTGCAGATTAGAAAGTGATTATGAGTTTGAAGTGTGAGTAAAGGTATGTTTGCCTACTTACACTAACTTAAGTTTTCTCCATATTTGTTTTGGGATGATGCATGTGGACATGACATTCTCCTCTTGTCGTGTCATCCATGCAGGTCGGCACCCATCAGAAGAAGAGGACCTGGATGCCTTCGCCAAGAAAGTGCAGACCTTAGGGGGCCACAGCCGACAGAGCACCCACTGTAGGAAGAGGTGGGAAGACCTGAGACACTGGGCCCGGAAGACCATAGAGGCCCAGTTGGGGATGTCCTTCCTAGGAGGGAAGTGCGCTTATCATACCTTGATGCCCGCATTTTGGCGGTGGCCTACCCTGAAGTAGATGGGCATTTGAGGGCAGCACAAGGGGGTAAATATGAACTAGACCAATTTACATTCCTCTGCCAGGTCAGTGTATGATGTGTAGGAATCTAAGCTGTGACAAAGTTGTAAGTGCAAAAGCTGAAGGGTGTCCTAGGAACACCTTGATGCATAGTTGATAGCAGCGGTACACAGGTGTGCACATTTTATTGTGTATTTGGACATGTTATTTGGAACCTATGTTATCCCTTTTGTACGAAAGCATATGCTGATTCACATGTGACTGTGCCTTATGTGTACCACCATAGTGATCTATTTACCCTCTTGGTTGACCCTTGCCACCTACTAATCCATCAACCACAATATCCTGATGGTAAGTTGTCCAGGTCTTTGCCCTCTGTCCATCCAATGCCCCTTGAATGAGCTCTATGTGCAACATAGAATCTGACAGCTTAAAAACAGTCCTACTAACCCTGAGTAGGAAAATGAATGTCAACTTAATGTGAAGTTGTGATCTCGATCTCACATTTCACATGCCATACTTGTCACACTTACTCAGAGATCTTGGTAGGTGTCCCCACTAGAAAGTGCAGACTATACATTTGCATCTGTAATGTTTCATCAAATTGTACATCACACATGTTGGAAAACATGGTAGTGTTACTAGATTCCTAGTGCAACCCATATAATTGAAATGATAGTTCAGAATATTTGTACCATGTACATGTTATTTGGAAGGTTAGTGGCTACCCAGAACTTTCCTTAGCTGATGTGTTGTGGCATGCTATATAGTGCATGACAAAATATACACAGGTATAATACACACTGGTTTTAACCAACATCATGTGTACATTTGTAATTTCCGCCATATATCTACATTGTGATTCAACTTAGGCATACTTACTTTTGCTATTGTGGATATGTTTTGAAGGCTTTTAGTATGGCAACCATTCAGTTGCACTGACTTAACTGAGTTGCAGGTGTGGTAGTTCACAATCACATGTAGGTGGAATGGTATGTGCTGTCAGTCAATTGGCTTGCCTCAAGGTGCATGTCTCTATAATGGTTAACTCAGAAGTGGGTGATGCACGCATACATTTACTCAACAGATGAAAGGTTTCTCATGTCTGATGTGTCAATAGTGATATTGGCAATTAAATAATCGTATTTTGATGTTGCCACTCATCATGGGAATAGAACTGTATGTGGCCTCCATGCACATGACAGGTATCCATTGTATTAAAGGTGTTGGTATGCTACCTGGGGTTATCTATGGTTAAATCATGTGTGCTAAGTAGGTCCCTATTAGTGTATTTGACTTTGTTGTCAAGTGGAGAATGACGAAGATGAGTTGGTCCACAAAGTCCACATCATCCTTTTCTACAACATAATTGAAACGTGTTGGTGACATGGGTTTAGACTCTATCATGCTCCAAATTTTGATGTGCCAAATGGCGGAGGTGCATCTGAGCTAGTTTCTATAGCAAGGGCTCTTAACGCAGTGACATGTAATGTGTTTGATACGTAAGCAACATGCTGTCTTGTGAGTGGCATTTGTTGAGGTACCTGTCCTGGAACATGACATCAGGTAATGCAATGAGCAGGTGTAGAATTGGAGTATGTGTTATGTGGGAATCAATGTTTACACTAAGTACCATTATTGAGCACATGTTGAATTGAAGTATGTTTTATGTGGAAATCATTTCATCATATACTTCATATAAGAAACACTTTCTGCAGTGTTTTCTGGGGCCTAACAGGAAATCCTGTAAATCAGTATTATTAGACAGGAGACTGAGGTGTTCTCTAACCGCATCTAGTGAGGAAGTTCTTAACCATTGCTGGCATAGTTTCCCTACACTGTATGTTGTAACTATACCCGCATGTTCGGATGATAAATAGCAAGGGTCCGGCCTACTAGTTCTAAAACCTCCAGGGTAGTTAATAAAACATTGGTGACACCAATTGGTATCTACTGGCCACAATAACCCCCTGCCAGGACGTGTCAGTGAAACGTTAAATGTACCATTCAGTTCAGGTATCGAAGAGGCGAATGAGTCGGAGACGTCATCATTGATGTCGGCAAAATATCCAGAAGCAGTTCATGCAAAAGCTGGAGTTGTGTTCATTGGTGGAGCTCGTGTTTCTCGTGGTGACACAGAATAAATAGTACCATCCATTTGTGTTGTGGTTGTATTGAATTGATCAATCATTTCTGTATTGTTTGATGTTAGTGTAACCAATGCAAGATCATTTTCCACCCTCCCCAAGCTCGGAGAGATATTGGTGTTGCTGCTTACAACCTGTAAGGAACTTCTTGTCCAGTAGTGAGAGGGATTCGGGAACTACTGAGTGTTCCTATTGGTCTGCTGTGCAGGATTAGCCACATGGTGTAGTTTGACATTGTCAAAGGAGACAAAACGATTTCATTTGGCACCTGCCAATGGCTTTAGAATTACAGTTCTGGTACTGTGTATCCACAAGACTGGGACTGGTGCTCGATAGGAGGGACCAAATTCCATTTTCTCAGCAACCTTTTCACATACTAGATCCCCGATTCTAGGAATCCAGCCGGTAGGCATTACAGGTGCATCCTTGATTCCTGTGGAGGCAGCACTGATAGAAGAATTGTCATCACGGAATTGTTGCAATTCCTGTAAAACAGTGACACCTTCATTTATGTCAAAATGTTGTTTCTTCTGCCTCCACGCCAGGACCATCAAGATCTGGAACACACATTTGAGTTCTGAACAGGCACTCATATGAAGTACAACACCCTAGGGACCTTCTAGGCAGATTGGTAAGTGCTCCCTGAACTCCATACAGGTGATTAAGCCAACTATGACCCGTACCTAAAACTCTGGCTGTTAAGGATTGCTTTAAATCATGGTTTAATCGCTCCACAACACTATTTCCCTCTGGATGAAATGGAAACGAGTACTGGAGTTGGACCCCCAACAAAGCCATGGTGTCCCTGAATGCCCTTGAGGCAAAAGCAGGGCACTGGTCCGAATGGAAACCCGCCAGCACATATGTACCGATAAAGACTCGCAAATTTCTAATAACAGTCCGAGCGTCAGCCGAGCATTGTGGCCACACCCATAAAAATCTGGAGCAAGCATCAACATCGACTAATATATACTTGTACGCACTATCCGGTGTAAGGGGACAGCAATGGTCCAAGTACACACATTGTAATGGTTTATTTGAAATCAAGAGAGGTGTCTGCGGAGGGCGTTTGGCAGTGGAAACTTTAATCTGTTGACAGATGTCACAGCAAAGGACATACCGCTTGGTCTCTCTGTAAAGGCCTAGCTACCAATAGCGGGCTTGTAAGATTGAGATTGTAGCTGCCACACCAGCATGGGCAGATGCCACCCCTTCATGCCCTGCTTTAATTACTTGTGATCTTATATCTCTGTTGGGAATATCTCGTACCCATACACCTAGTATCTTAACTCAGCGTTCAGCATACCTCCCATTCGGTAGGAATATTTGTCAGGAAATCCTTTTGGATAGGGCGTACCATCCGCCATAGCTGTCATGGCAGCCCATATGTCTGTGTCCGGCTTTGAACTCAAACGAGTTACTGCAGCAACAGCAGCCACAGCCACTGCTGACTTTGCGGCTTCATCAGCCGATGTATTGCCAGCAACATGTATTCCAACGTGCTGGTGTCCAAGTGTGTGAACAACATGGACATTTGGTAGCGTTTCATTCAGATCTGCTACTTTCCCCCACAGCACTCTGTGTTTAATGGTGTTGCATTAGAATCTCTGAACCCATTCTGCTGCCAGTAATGCAGGTATTCATTGAAGGACTGGACACAATAGTACCAATCACAAACAATCAGCGTTGGCTGTGCAGGATTCGTACGTTCCAGTGCCATCAACAGAGCTTTTAACTCTGCCAATTGTTCTGTGCAATCCCCTAGGGTTTGTGTAAATGTATGTAGGGGACAAAATGTATTGTCCTCCATATAGCCGCTTACGACAGCGCAAGCATCAGAATATTGGTGCTTTGTGCCAATTGCAGGTTGTGCAGAGCAATCGTTGTACATGACTCTATGATATTGTTCGATAGGCAGTGTGTTTGCTGGAACTGGGTATTCTAGTTCATACTGCAAAGATTCTTGAGTTTGTAATTTTGGGTAAAAAATGTAGTCTACATCAGTGCCTGTCAAAGACGTGGCCCATTGTATCCAGCATGGATGTAATTCTTTTGCGTTTGGAACTCTGGCCTTTGTAACAGCCTCTTTGGCTGGAATTGGGGAAACAGTAATGTGTTTGCCTTGGGCTAGAGGTCTTTCTTTAATGACAGCCATCTGTACAGCAGTGAGGATTTTCTCAGTGGGAGCAAAGGGTTGTTCTGCTGCTGAGTACAAATGTGATTTGTATGTAATCAGGACTGACTCACTTTCATTAAATGTCACATAGGTGAAACTGATGGCACTAGCAATTTCTCTGATAACCAAATGTGTTTTGTTGTCCTTTGTGTGTAAATGTTGTGCTTCAAGCATGTCTGTGTTCAGTTCTCTGAGAGTGCATATGTGTTCAATTGTCCAAAATTTACTTGAAAAATCAGGAAGTATCAAATCATATCAAGGTTTTATGCGTGAAGCATAATCTGGAATGTAAATTCTGCCGAAATTTAGGAAACCCAATAGGGATTGGAGTTTTTTGATCGTGTTTGGAGATTGTAGTTGTGCGCATTTTTCTAAGAATTGTGGCGCTAGGCTCTTTCTTTCACTTGACAGGTCATATCCCAGGAACAGGACACTGAGGAAGGAAATGATTTGAAAATCTTGGATCAGAGACTGTTTGAATTGGGACTCTACTTTCACGAGGATACACATATGGATCTTTGGAATTATTATTTTCATTTGGAATGAACTGTGTTTCTTATTTAAGAAAGGACATTATTTTGGATAAAATATTTTGACTCATTATTCAGTGACTGATGTATTGTTTTATTGTTCATTGTACACATGTGCAATACTTATTATAATACCTGGCGTGACTGCATTTGGTTGTGCTGGAGCAGCACATGCTGGGTTTGTATTTAATGTTTGCATCACAAACTGTACTAATCGTCTATATGTCACTGTTAATTCAGTATATAAGTGACAAACCTCAGCTACTACTAAATTTGCTACCGCAGGATGTGGTGTATAGGTGGCCAATAAAGGCCAGGTAGGGCAATCATTACTTAGCGGTCCTAACCTTACTGGTACTATTGTGTTGGGTAGGGTGCCATCAAGCCAATTATTATGTTCTTGATAAGATAATGGTATCTCTAAATATGCATATGACCTGTATTGTCCAGGTACGTTTGCAAGTGTATAATGATGAAATATGTTTGTGTTCCCATCAACTGCTGGAAATGTGACACAAGAATAGAAGAGTTTTGTTCTATAAGCTGGATGGGTGTCCACCACAAATGTGACTGGACCCCCCTGGGCCGTTAGGCCATTTGGTAGTAAGTGTGCAGTCAGAGGTTGTCTCATATTAACTGCCATTACTATCTGCTGTGGATTTGCCATACTAGATCGAAGAAGTGTTCAGAGAAGGCACACCAAATAGGGTTTTTCCTTTTAAAGTTCAAGCTTGACCAACTTCCAACCTCAGATAGGATAGCCTACGTAGCTGGAGTGGAAATCCTCAGTACCACAGAAGTCTCCATATACAGTATTGAGGCATCATTGTATATAATGAGACAGAGATACTCTGGAGGACCCGAAAATTAGAGCCTGACCAAACGTTGGTGGCGCCATGTCACGTAGGCTCTCATTATTCTAATGAGACTACTTGAATTTTGAGTGGCAGAATCACTGCAGTGTGGGAGACTAAGGGGGTCATTACAACACTGGCAGTAAAAGCCACTTACTGCTGTACAGAAGACCGCCAACACACCGCCGCGGCAGCAGAATTCCGCCACAGTCATTATGACCCACTGCTCGGAATCTGCCAAAATTGAGACACCCACACAAGCCCGCCACACCAAAGGTCAGTGATAAACTGGTGAAAACAAAACCTCCACCGTCACACCAACAGGAATGCGCCCACACTATCACGACCCACGAATCCATGCAGCAGTCTTTCAACCGCAGTATTCCATTGGCGGTACACACTGCCGCGCTCAAAATACACACACATTTACAAAACACTACCACATTGGACTATTCCAAATACACACACCTGAGACACGTACACACACCACTCCCACACACCCAATACAATATAAAACACACACCCATATTACCCACAAACCCCTACAACAAAAAATTCCGAAATAAGGCCAGAGAGAGACACCACAATCTACAAACAAGCATCCACAGGCACTCAACACCATCACTCACACAACATCCACGCACCTCACACAACACACCACTAAATATCACCCCACACATCACAACACACACCACCCCACACATCACCCACACCACCCCATGGCATAGCAAAGACACCCCAGGTTCTCTGAGGATGAGCTCAGGGTCATGGTGGAGGAAATCATCCGGGTAGAGCCACAGCTATTCGGATCACAGGTGCAGTACACCTCGATAGCAAGGAAGATGGAGCTATGGCGAAGAATAGTGGACAGGGTCAACACAGTGGGACAACATCCAAGAAATAGGGATGACATCAGGAAGAGGTGGAATGACCTACGGGGGAAGGAGCGTTCCGTGGTCTCAAGACACCACCTGGCAGTTCAGAGGACTGCTGGCGGACACCCACCTCCTCCCCCACAACTAACAACATGGGAGGAGCAAGTCTTGGCTATTCTGCATCCTGAGGGCCTCGCAGGAGAAGCTGGAGGAATGGACTCTGGTAAGTCAAATCTTAACTATTACATCCCCCACCCTACCTGCATGCTATCACATTCCACCGCCCTTGCCCTCACCCCTATCACTCCAACTCCTCACAAATGTCCCAATATCACAAACCACACATCCCAACACCAAGCCCTGCGTGCAACACCAAAGCATGGACACCCATCACCAAAGCATGGCCACTGCACATACCCATACACCCCCAAACTATCATCACACAAGGTCCCACACCGTAATGCAAGCACTGGGGTACAGGGTCACCCACCCATTGCACACCATGGCACAACCAGATGCAATTATCATGCTTTTACACCCATGCAGGACCCCTACCAACATCACCGGACAGGAGGGTCCAGACATTTCCACACCACCAACAGAAGAGGCCCACAGTGATGACAGCAGCTCTGTCCAAATGGATCTAGATGACCAGCCCGGCCCATCTGGGACCTTGAGACAGTCGGTTCCCCTCACACAGTCACAGTCCACTACAGAGCTTCCCCCCTCTTGAAACACCAGCACAGCACCCACCCAGCGGGCCCATACCTCTGTCCGCAGGACACGTCAATCAGCAGTGTGTCCACCACTACAGAGAACCCAGGCTAACCCACCACCCCAACAACAACAGGGATCTGGAGGCAATGGCAGTGGGCACACGGTTCAGGGGACAGACTCCCAGGGAAACAGGGGAACTGGGAGGTCTGCTGTGTGACAGGGGGAGGACAGGCACAGGGAACCCACTCTCAATGAGGCCCTCTCCAACATCATGGGAGCCTACCATCATTCCCAGGAGACGATGGCAACGGTTCCGGCCAAGTTTCAGGAGAACCAGCGGCTGCAGGAGGATCAGTATTTGGGCTTCAGGGAGGAACTCAGATCCATCAATTCCACCCTGGGCACCATCATAGGGGTGCTAAAGGAAGTCCTCAACAACAGGGGGGACACTGTGACACAACAAGGGGCCCCTGACAATAGCCTGGACGATGAACTGCCCACCACCTCCGCCGGCGCTGGTGGACAGGAGGCACTGCCACAGGACCACCACACCAGCACCCCACCCCCTGCAGATGGAGAACCACCGCCAAACGGTCCCTGTGATCCAGGACAAAGACAGAGAATGATGCCAAGATCCCCGCCAAGAAATGAGACCACCCTGATTGTCATCCTTTTGTCCCACCTTGTCACCCTGTCAATCCTCAAACTGCCCCAGCTCCACCTCCTATGCCCCTTTGGACAATGCACCTGTGAGACTCATAGCTTGGACTCCGCCATGGACATTCCTCCACCATCACCCCTCACCATTTAACAAGCCCCTCCAATATTGAACACTTAAATAAACACTCTTAAAGCACAAAACAATCTGGAGTCTGTCTGTGATTTTGAATTAGTGTATTAACAATTACAGTGACAAAATGCTCTTTCAATGGTAATGTCAACATACCTATGTCACACAGCTCGAATCCATGAGGAAACAAAGCAGATGTCACACAGTGGGACCCACATCTGTGAAATCGTAAGAGAAAGTGAAAACTCAGTGACCATACACTGGGTGAAAAGGACAGACAGTAGAGAGGTAGTAGTGTTAAAGTACATGTAGTAGGCAGGTTTGTCTTCTTACCTGTGTCTCACTGGAAGTATTGCAGGATCACAGAGTTCCTGTTGTTGATGTCCTCTTCTTCTGCTTCCTCGTTTTCACTGTCCACAGGCTCCACAGCTGCCACAACACCTCCATCTGGACCATCCTCCTGCAGAAAAGACACCTGTCGTCGCAAAGCCAAGTTGTGAAGCATACAGCAGGCCACGATGATCTGGCACCCCTTCTTTGGTGAGTAGAATAGGGAACCACCTGTCATATGGAGGCACCGGAACCTGGCCATTAGGAGGCCGAAGGTCCGCTCTATAATCCTCCTAGTTCTCCAATGGGCCTCATTGTAGCCCTTGTCCTGGGATTCCTCACTGGGTTCAGTAACCATGACAGGTTGGGGTAACCAGAGTCACCTGCAAATGGCAAGGGACAACTGTTAGACACTCACTAACCCTTAGGGATATCCCTAGACCCAGACAACTATTCCCTCTGATTTGGTTCCAGGTGCTCACCTAGTAGCCACACACGGTGCCTCTATAGTTGCCCCATCAGATAAGGGATGCTGCTATTCCGCAGGATGTAAGCGTCATGCACTGAGCCAGGGAATTTGGCATTAACATGGGAGATGTACTGGGCTGCCAAACACACCATCTGCACATTCATCGAATGGTAACTCTTCCGGTTTCTGTACACCTGTTCACTCCTGCGGGGGAGACCAAGGCCACATGTGTCCCATCAATGGCACCTATAATGTTAGGGATATGTGCCAGGGCACAGAAGCCACCTTTCACTGTTGCCAAATCCTCCACCTGAGGGAAAACGATGTAGCTCTGCATGTGTTTCATCACGCCAGATAACACTCTGGACAACACATTGAAAACATAGGCTGGGACATCCCTGATGCTATGGCCACTGTTGTTTGAAATGACCCACTTGCAAGGAAATGGAGTACTGACAGCACCTGCACTTGAGGGGGGATCCCTATGGGATGGCGGATAGCTGACATCAGGTCTGGCTCCAACTGGGCACACAGTTCCAGGATTGTAGCATGATCAAGCCTGTAGGTGATGATTACATGTCTTTCCTCCATTGTCGACAGGTCCACCGGCAGTCTGTACACCGGAGGATGCCGCCATCTCCTCACATGTCCCAGCGGACGGTGCCTATGGGGGACAACAGCGAGCACAGAGTCAACCAACTCAGAGGTACGTAAACGCAGCTTACTCATAAAACTATTCATAACCCAAAATTTGCCTGTATGAGTGTTGAGCCAAGGCCTAGGTATGTGTGACGCAGTTAAAAATAAAGCCATGTGGGCCCCTGAAATGGCGGCTGCCTGACTGGTAAAATGGGACAATGGGATATGAGGTAACTGCGCTGGCGTTGTACACCGTAACGGTAGGCGGTCGAAGACCGCGGCGCAATTCTGCATTGGTTAACATTGGACCCTATGGGGAGCCAATGACGATGTACGCCGGTGGTGACGGTACGCACCGCCGCAGACGTGACCACAATTTTCTATCAGTTCAATCACTCGATACCTGATCTTAGACAGGAGAGGACCTACAATGCAAGTGCTGCTGTGACATCAGTCTGGAAGAGACAATGGCTTGTGTGTTTGGGGAAAGGGCCCCTGACTTCAGCACAGAGGAGTTGGAGAAACTCGTGGATGGGGTCCTCCCCCAGTACACGCTACTCTACGGTCCTCCAGACAAACAGGTAAGTACACTGTGAGCATGCTGTACTGGCAATGCCTGTGTGGAGTGGGGTGGATGAAAGATAGTGAGGGTGAGAATGAGGCGTGCATGAAATGACACTGAGTGCATGTGCCACATGGCAAGGGAAGGGATGCGGCCAATGACTGTGACGGTGCAGTTGGTAATAACTTTTTTTTTTTTCTGTACTATTCCTGTAGGTTAGCGCCCACCAGAAGAAGGATGTTTGGGGTGCCATTGCCAAGGACGTCCGCACCCTGGGGGCCTACCACAGACGGAGCACCCACTGCCGTAAAAGATGGGAGGACATTCGTCGCTGGACCAAGAAGATGGCGGAGGCCCAGCTGGGGATGGCCTCCCAACGTGGGAGAGGTGCCCGTCGCACCATGACGCCGCTGATGTTCAGGATCCTGGCGGTGGCATATCCGGAGTTGGAAGGGTGCTTGAGGGCATCACAGCAGCAACAAGGGGGTGAGTACACTCTCATTCTGCTGATTCAGCGTGCATTGGAGGTGTCTGGGTGGGGGAGGTGGGCTGTGGGTTCCCATAGGTGAGGCGAGTGTGTTAGTTCAGTCCCCTTTTTCAGGCAGACCCTGTGGCACCCCAACCCACCTGGGTACAGTGCCAACTACACCTAGTCAGGCTCCTGTGACATCCATGTGTGCAGCTATCGGCCATAGCCTTGTAGGCCATGTCCCAGGGATTGAATAGTGGACCACAAGAGTGCGGCATAGTGCAGGGGGCTTCTGTGTCTGTTGTGTCTGCCAACGGTAGCGGTAATGCATGCACTCAAAATGTCTTTCTTCTGTCTCCCCCCCCTTTTTGTGGTCTCCCTGTACTTGTGTGCATTAGCATCATCAGGCGGAGGAGCAGTGGCACCGGAGCAGGAGGGAGCTGCATCCCACATGGCCCTGGAGGGTGAGACTACGGACTCCGATTTCACCAGTGGGACGGAGGGCGAGGGGAGCTCCGAGGCAGGGACAGGAGCTGACACCAGTGATACGGGTTCGTCCTCTGATGGGAGCTCCCTTGCGGTGGCGGGCCCATCTGTGCCCCCCGCATCTACAGGTACAGCCACCACCACCCCCTCCAGCACCGTCCTCCCAGCAGCCAATCAGCCTTTGCCCCATGCATGCTCACCCAGAAGGGTGGGCATCACCTTCGCCCCAGGCACCTCATGCCCTGCCCCAGTCACCCCTGCTGCCCTCAGTGAGGAGGCCATTGACCTCCTGAGGTCCCTCACTGTTGGGCAGTCTACCATTTTGAATGCCATCCAGAGTGTAGAGAGGCAGTTGCAACAAACCAATGCATTCCTGGAGGGCATTCATTCTGGTCAGGGAGCCCTTTAGCAAGCTTTTCAGACTCTGGCCTCAGCACTGATGGCAGCCATTGTCCCTGTCTCTAGCCTCCCCCCTCCAACTTCCTCCACCCGGACCCACACCCCTGTACCTCAACCTATCCCAAGCACACAATCAGACCAGCATGCACACACCTCAACACACAAGGGAAGCTCTGGCAAACATAAGTACCACACATCCCACAGGCACTCACGCAATCATCACACACATGCAGGCATACCAACATCCACTGCCTCCACTGTGTCCCCCCTCCTCGTCTCCCTCATCCCTCCCTGTCTCGTCTACACTCACACCTGCATGAACTACATCTTCAGCCACCACGTCAATCACCGGCACACCAACCACCACACCATGCACACATGCAGTCACCACCCCCACTACTATTCACACATCCCCTGTGTCTGTGAGCACACCTCCCAAGGTATGCAAACGCAGCCACACACCTACCAAACAGCTATCCACCTCATGGTAGCTTCCAGCCCATGCACCTTCATCCAAAGTCAGCAAACGTACACCTCCTACGACCACTACCTCTTCCTCCACTCCCAATCCCCCTCCATCTACCCGTCCCAGTGTTCCTAAGAAACCTTTCCTGGCAAGCCTTGACCTCTTTCCTCACCTCCCCCACCATGTCAGTCTCCTAGGGCCCGACTCTCCAGGTCCCAACCTAGCACCTCAGCCACAACATCGGCGGAACCAGTGGTGCCAGTAGTCACCGGATTATGGAGTGGACCAGGCAGCAGGGCAGCCAGTCCCCCACCTGTCAAGCATCAAAAGTTGGCCAGTGCCCGGCGGGAGAGGGGGGAAGACACCAGCCACCAAAGCCACTTCCAGGGGTGTGGAGTCAGCTGCAACACCTTCCAAGGTGGGGAAGGGGCACAAGAAAACCGGCAAGTCTGGGAATATCAGCAGACCCACTGCCCCAGACAGGCCCGCCATCAGCCCCGCTGCCAAGGAGCCGACCGCCAGCAGCCCCGCTGCCAAGGAGCTGACCGCCAGCAGCAGCCCTGCTGCCCAAGACAGGACCGCCAGCAGCAGCCCCGCTGCCCATGACAGGACCGCCAGCAGCAGCCCAGCTGCCCATGACAGGACTGCCAGCAGCAGCCCCGCTGCCCAAGACAGGACCGCCAGCAGCTGAACCACTGCCAAAGACACCGCTGCCACAAGCACTGCTGCCAAAGACACCGCCACCACAAGCGGGACAAAAAGGAGAGTGAAGGAGCTGTACCCGTCTACATTGATATGAACCAAGCTAACAAGGCAATTGAAAGAGAACAACATTAAGGTTCACACTTTACTGTCATGATCACTCAGCTAAATGGTTGCAAAGTCTTTTCTCAACTTGAACTGAACAAAGGGTGTCATCAATTGTAACTTGAAAAAGATTGCATAAAAATGACTACCTTTTCTACTTACATTGGTTTGTTCAGGTATAAAAGATTAATGGCCTCATTACGAGTTTGGAGGTCTCAGGGTGGCCATGTTGGCGGTGATGGTCGTACCGACACCAAGCTGGCGGTACGACCATCCCCTATAGGATAGGGTCCCCTATCCTATGCAGTCCCTCTGGTGTGAGTGGGGGTGCCCCTGGGGCCTGAGGAGGGCACCTGTGGGCTTATTCCATGGTGTTCCACCATGGAAATAGGCCCACATGTCCCCTAACGCCTGCCCTGACCCAGGCTTTAAAAAATGGGGCAAAGCAAACTTTATGGCGTTAAGGCCATAGGGTCATTTTTTGCACAGGAACGCTTACCTTGCATTTTATTAAGGCAAGGTAGGTTTCCACTTCCAAAAAATGACTTTAACTCCATAAATTTGGCGCTAGACAGGTCTACCACCAAAGTATAAATATGGAGTTAGTTTTGCACTGGATTAGGGTAAAAACAAATTACGCTAATTCAGTGCAAACAGAGTATAAATATGCCCCTTAGCATAGACAAAATGACTCTAATCTGGTTAGAGTCATTTATTTTGACTCTAACCTGCCTAACATAATTTTTTTTACGTTAGCCTACCCTATGCACCAGCTTGCACCATTCCATAAATATGGTGCCCAGCTGGTGCTAAAAAATGGTGCAAGCCGGTGCAAAACTTTTTGGTGCAAAACTGAGTCAGTGCAGTTTTGCACCAAAAAGTATAAATAAGGCCCGAGCTCTATTAACTTCCCCACTGAAACACTTAAGTCACAGTTCTATGGAGTCCATCAGGAGCCAAAAAGGTTCCATGGTTGCTAACTCACAAGAAACAAGAGTTCCCATAAGAATCTGTTTTTGGTGACTTTCTGTTTGTTGTGCTTTTTTAAGTAATCCTTAAACTTGCCAAAATCTTTGGTAAGAAACAACCACTTTATAAATAGAACCAAATATATTCTTCACTCCACAAAATGGATGGTCTTTTTGTAGTGGTTTCAATCATTTATTGCTAATCTACAATTTTTCTCTCCACAGAAAACACTTGTTTCACACTGCATTCAGTACAGTGCGATGGTAAGAAGGCATACATCTTTCTAACCTTGTATGACCAGCAGCAACTTTTCAGGAGATTTCTGAGGAGTTTTTCTCTCCTGCACCTCTTGTGTTCGACTACTTTGCTGATTGTTTTTCTGCACTTCCAATTGACATTTTACGAAACTTTTTTGATTTCAGATGTTTCGTCATTGTATATGTTATAAATAAATAAAAGCCTTTTATGTCCCTAGCTCAAAAAATACTGGCAATGCTTGAAAGTCACCTTTGTTGTATTTGCTTTTCCGCTGAAAACTATGCAAAAAACTCAAAAAATTAAGTATTTGCTAATCCAAGGAACATCCTCCTCCCCTTCTTGATGTGCAGAAGCATATGTCGGTCCAACATTCCACCTGTTCTTTAATCCAGCACTCGTCTTTTCAGCAGTGTCTGACACCTTGAAGATAAAATAGCAAGTGCTAATATATCCTGCTTTTCAAAACATTGTGACAGTGCTCTAGTGAAGAGAGTTGTTTCACAAAAGTTTCCCAAAAAGTTATCAGTCACAGGCTAAAAGCCCGCGGTTCAAAGAGGAAGTTCTTTCCTTGAACTTCACGTGTTTTTGAAAATTCTCGGTGGAATAAACGGGTAGGGTCAATGCAAACCGGGGCGCCAGCTAACCAATCACCTGTAAAAAGTAACACATTTGATTATAAGTTGATTTTTCGAGCTGAAACAGACATTTGATTTTTTAAATGTACCTTGAATGGAACGTTACATTGAATTCTGTAGTATTTATGGGGCATCGGGTATTTCTTTGTGTTTTATGTTGGTTTGTCTAATTAACCTTCGCATAACCTCTAGCGGCGCTCTACTACTTCTTGTCTTTTGCAGCCTAGGTTTGCTAACAAACACAACCCCAAGTTATTGAAGACACAAGTTGTTACTGGTAAATCGTTGCATGTAATTCAGTGTCATAAAAAAGAACGGAAATGTGTACATCATAGTTCCGAAGTGTTTTGTGCAATTTGAAGAATCCCACAACCCTGTGGTGTAACGGAACTGAAGCCCCTCCCCCCGCAAAACACATGGAGGAGGCTCTCTTCATACTCATTCAGGTCATGTGGAGTGCTGAGGGCCCCCCTACAGCTCATCCCCTCCACCGCACTGCGGGGGCTACGGGGGCTGCGGGGGTTGCGGGGTCCTTTGTTACGCCACTGTCACAACCATTGATCAACCAGCTCCTTTAACACTACCAGTTTACAATTGCCCATTGTTTGACAAGGTATATATTCCAATGAGGTCCACAAAGGAGCGCACTTGCAATAATTGTAAAACTCTGTTTGTTATGCTTCATATTTGTACATTACAATGTTAAACAAGCATATGCAATGCAATGGGTCTTGCGTTTACAAGGGTTAAAGCTATTAGCGTTGTAAACTCCTAACCAGACTTTTCTTGCCACATAAACTGAAAAGTAAAACAGTTTCACATATGCGAGCAAACGGGCGCCATGAGCGCAAAGCAAACACACAAAAGGAAACAGAAGTTCGCTTGCAGTCAAAAGTATCGGCAAAAGTGCAATTATCCATGTAACCGGCAAAAGTGCAACTATCAATGTAACCGGAAAAAGTGCAAATATCCATGTTACAGGGTCGATGTCATGCAAAGTGCTTTACAATTGCCCAGCAAGATCACACTGCCTACGAAATAAAGAGAAAAAAATAGTGCAGAAACCATATGGATAACATGGAGCCTTGTATTTTTTCAGTAGTTGGCTGATGTGCTCAAGGTGGGCTAAACACTAATTAAATCAACTAAATGTTAAAAGGCAAGCCCACGAACCAACCAAACTGATGGGCTTGACATGGGTGTGGTTAAAAGCCCACAGAGATATTACACCAGGGACGGAGCGCTTGGCTTGGCGCTCAACCCTAAAAAGGTAACTGACTGACAAATTCAGGAACAGCCAGAAGGCTTTATAATGCCCAGCTTTTACCTAGGTGCTTCAGGTCGATTACATCTGGAATGAAAGAAGTGGTAGGATGATGAGCAGTGGGTTGCACGATGCAGAATCCAAAAACATAGCAACAATAATATCTCTGCCCTTTACCGTGGTCAGAGAATACTGAGCAGTGAAGGTAGGGTATGACTCCTTTACAAAATGATATCTCCAATCTTTCCGCCACCCATGAGAAGTACAAGGTGATTGGATCTGTTGTCCCAGTTTTACATGTAGACAGGAACAGGAGACAGCAGCTAAGCTTGCTCTTAGTACCCACCAGGAAAGCCACTGAGGCATTGAAGTTGCATCAGGAAAGTGCCCGGCACATAGACATAACATTTAAATCTGAAAATCAGCCATTAGTTGAAGTTTTGTTTTATTAAAGTCATTGAAGACCATTGAGTGGCTGGAGTTCTCAAATGACTCCCATCAACTACTCTTCCATGGTTTGCCTCCTTTCTCGCCAGCAGAAAATACCGACTGAAATAAATTCTTAACCCTTAGCTTTTACTAATATTTTTCAAGGTTCATCCCTTTTGACCCTCATTACAAGATACTCAGAATAAAGAGTTGGAACCACCAGGACAGGAAATACCAACTTTGAATTGCATCTCCACAATATATTTCAGGATTAAATGCTTCAAGGTCCTGGAATAGGAATCACATGTCCGACCCAGACTTACCAGGTTCATTTCCATATACTATTTAAAATTCTGCTGGCCACCAGCTGTAGTCCCAAGTGGAAGAGTTCATACCGAAGATCAATACTTCTATATTGTCTGAGTTCAGCTTGAGGCAGCTGTCTCTCATCCATTTGATTACGTCTGTCATGGCACTACGGAAGTTGATTTTGATGTTGGTTCAGTCTTTGGTGAGGGAGAGGATGAGTTGGGTGCCACAAGTGTAGGAGATTATCTTGAGGTTGTGTGATCTGATGGTGTTTGTGAGGGGGGTCATGTAAATGTTGAACAGGGTGGGGCTGAGGGAGGATCCTTGGGGTACGCCGCAGGTGATGTCCTTGGATATAGAGGAGAAGGGAGGCATTAAATTCCTCTCTGTTTGTCCTGACAGAAAGGCGGCAATCCCCTTGAGGAATTTTTTTGTATGCTGATGGTGTGGAGTCTGTCGATGAGGGTATGGTGGGAGACAGTGTCAAATGCAGCTGAGAGGTTGAGGAGGATCAGGGCTGTGGCTGATTCACGGTTGAAGAGAGCTTCGGTGTCATCTGTGATGTTGATTAGCGTGGGTTCAGTGCTTTGGTTTGCACGGAATCCAGATTGTGATGAATCAAGAAGTTGGTTGAGTTCCAGGTAGTCAGTGAGTTGTCTGTTGATGGCCTTCTTGAGTACTTTGGTGGGGAAAAGGAGAAGAAAGATAGGTCGGTAATTTTTTAGGTTGCTGGGGTGGGCCGAGGGCATTTTCAGGAGGGGACTGACCTCCATGTGTTTCCATTCCTCTGGGGAAGTTGCTGTGGAGTTGGAGGTGTTGAGGGTGTTGCTGAGTCCTGTGTTGATAGGGTTGGTGCCAAGGTTGAAATGTTTGGGGCAGGGGTCAGTTGGGGTTCCAGAGTGGATGGACGATATGATAGTCAGGGTGGTCTGAGCAGTGAGTAGGGCACAGGTGGTAAGTGTTCAGTCGATGTTTCCTGGTTCCTTGTGGTTTACCAGGTTGCTGGTCAAAGTTGTTGTAAATTTTGAATAAATTTCAGTGGAAATAGTCTGAGTCAATTCTCTATGGCAGGAAGGTTGGAAAAATCCTTGATGATCTTGAAAAGTTCCTTCATGTGTTTGGCTGCGGAGTTGATGCAGTTGGCGATGACTGCTCGCTTCTTTTCTGTGCCGATAGTAATCACTGAGGGCTGCCTTGTAGGTGGGTCTGTTGGAGGGGTCTTTGGAGGATCACCATCACTTCTCGAGTTGGTAGCAACTGAGCTTGTTGGTTCTGAGCTCTGGGGTGTACCAGCTGGCTCATTTTGAGGTTTTCATAGGTTTGGCTGGATTCAGTGATTTCATCAGTACAGTTGGTGATCAGGTGGTGAGGTTCTAGATGGGCTGGTTGAGATCTGCTGAGGTTTCTGGTTTCAGGTTGTGAAGTGCTGTGGGATTGGGTCCATTACATATTGGGAAATTTTCTCCAACTGCGGTGGGTGGTCTAGTGGGTAATGGTGGATGAGTGTTGATCTCTGCCTGAGAAGGTAAAGTGAACAATGGCATGGACGGCCCAGGTGAGCTCTGTGGTGTGGGTGAAATTCATTCTGTTGCTGGAGAAGGAGATGGCATTGACTGTGTGTCCGGCTCTGTGTGTGAGTGCAGTGATTAGTTTGTTGAGGCTGATGTTGTTGAGGAGGGTGGCAGTGTTGGTGTCTTTGGGGTCATCAATGTGGAAGCTGAGATCTCTGAGCAGGATGTAGAGCTAGGGATATACGGTCAGTGGGACAATGAGGTTGGGGATGGCATCTCAGAAGGCTAGATGAGGTCTTTGTGGTCTGACGGTGAGAGTGCCTCTTATCATAGTCCTGGCTTCTGTATGGAGTTGGAAATTGAGGTGCTCACTGAGGGGCGTGGGGTCATCATTGGTGATGGTGCATCAGATGTTTTCCTTGAAGATTATGGCAATGCCACCCACCATGTTTGTTTGCATGGATCTTGTGTATCATCTTGTAGCCAGTGGAGATGGCGAAGGCGATGTTTGGGTTGAGGTAGGTCCGAGCCATGTTTCAGTAATGAAGGCCATGTCAGGGGTGAGGGTGGTCATGGTGTCTCAGTCGCCTATGGAGTGCCTACAGAGTGAACGGGCATTGAGCAGGATGCACTAGAATTGACTTGTAAGTCCCTAATAAAGTAGTATCCCATATACCCAGGGCCTGTAAGTTAAATGCTATTAGTGGGCCTGCAGCACTATTTGTGCCACCCAGCTAAGTAGCCCCATAAACCATGAATATAGTTTTAAACTGCCAATTCGACTTCGCAGAATAAGCCCCTTTCCAAGTCTTATACTTCACTACTATTACATAGAAGCCACCCCTAAGGTAGGCCCTGGGTAGCCAATATGGTATGGTGCATTGTAATTAAAAGTTTGGACATGTACATTTAAGTTTTACGTGACCTAGTAGTGGAAAACCTCCCAAATTCATTTTTCACTACTGTGGGCCCTACCTCTCACATTGGGTTGCATTTTTTTAATGTCTAGGTAGTAACGTTTAATTGGGAACATATAAACATTCATGTTTAGTGTCAGAGAAAATACAATTTAAAACCCTCTTTAATGGTAAAGTTGGATCTAAAGTTACAATTTTGAAAATGCCACTTTTAGAAAGTTGGCATTTTTCTGCCCTAACTATTCTGTTCCTGCAGCCTGTTGATTGTTCCTATGACTGGGTGTAATTGGCAGATAGACTTTGTTTGTTCCTCCCAGACAGCCACTCAAAAGAGAAATTAGATGTGGCTGGGTGAGCTATCACTCGCGTGATGGGGGTGAGATGGGCATAGTTCCACTTGCAACTGAATATGTTTTGCCCTTCCTTCCAGATTTGTCACCACTGCATTTTTAATGCAGTTAACCAAGATCCAGGGCAGGGGAAGCAGGAAACATCAATCACTTGAAGGGAAATTCTCTAGAAAGCTCTCCTACTTCAAAGAAGGCACCAGGAATAAAAATAGGACTTAGGACCCACAGTTCAGTTAACCTTCTGGACTTGCAGAAGGGCTTTAAGATGACTGCCTGCTGCTGTGGCCTGCTGTTCACTTAGGAAGACTGCTTTGCAGCACCTGAAAGGACTGCTTTGCTGCCTGAAGCCTGGCATGAACCCTCAGACGTGTTCCCTAATGCTCCAGGCATGCCCCAAGTCTTGAACCTAGCGCAACCAGAATGACTCTATGGGCTAGGTGGCTGGCCTCCTGATCAGAACCTGAGGCTCCAACTATCTTGAAACCACACCCAGACCCAGCCTCAATGAGCTCAATCCCCCCAAATAGTACCTTTCCTGTCCTGGATCCTAGATGATGGAGCTTAACCCCTTCACTGCCAGGCCTTTTCCCCTTCTGTGGCGAGCCTTTTTTTGGCTATTTGGGGCAGTTCGTGCTTAAGCCCTTATGCGTTTTTCTCCACATAAGCTACCCATGCCAAATTTTCATCCTAGGGATTCTAGAGGTACCCAGACTTTTTTGGGTTCCCCTGAAAGAGACCAAGAAATTAGCCAAAATACAGTGAAAATGTCATTAAAAAAAAAGAAAATTGGGAAAAAAGGGCTGCAGAGGAAGGCTTGTAGTTTTCTCCCTGAAAATGGCATCAACAAAGGGGTTGTGGTACTGAACTCACCATCTTCCCAGCTTTCAGGAACTGGCCGAATTGAATTATAAAACCCAATTATTCAACACAATTTTGGCAATTTACTGGTGCATACCCCATTTTTACAATTTTTTGTGCTTTCAGTCTCCTTCCAGTTAGTGACAGAAATGGGTGTGAAACCAATGCTGGATCCCAGAAAGCTATACATTTCAGAAACGTAGATGAAATTCGGAATTCAGCAAGGGGTAATTTGTGTAGATCCTGCAATTGTTTCCTACAGAAAATAACAGCTGAAATAAAGAATATTGAAATTGAGGTGAAAAAACCAGTCATTTCTCTCCACGTTTTACTCTGTAACTTTTTCCTGTGATGTCAGATTTTTTAAAGCAATTTACCATTACGTCTGCTGGATTCCTTTGGTTGCAGAAATATATAGGGCTTGTGGTTTCATTAAGAACTGTAGGTACCCAGAATCAATAAAGGAGATGCACCTTGCAACAGGTTTTCATTGTATACCAGGCATACAGCAATTAATTTGGTGAAATATAAAAAGTGAAAAATAGGTATCAAGAAAACCTTTGTATTTCCAAAATTGGCACAAGATAAGGTGTTGAGAAGCAGTAGTTATTTGCACATATCTGAATTCTGGGGTGCCCATACTAGCATGTGAATTACAGGGCATTTCTCAAATAGATGTCTTTTTTACACACTGTCTTACAGTTGGAAGGAAAAAATGTAGTGAAAGCCAAGGGGCAATAACACTTGTTTTGCTATTCTGTGTTCCCCAAAGTTTCCCGATAAAAATGGTATCTCACTTGCATGGGTAGGCCTAATGCTTGTGATAGGAAACACAACATGGACACATCACATTTTACATTGAAATCTGACATGTTTTTTGCAAAGTGCCTAGCTGTAGATTTTGGCCCCTAGCTCAGCCTGCACCTATGGAAACCTACGAATCCTGCACATTTTTTAAAACAAGGCACCTAGGGAAATCCAAGATGGGGTGACTTGTGGGGCTCTCACAAGGTTCTGTTACCCAGAATCCTTTGCAAACCTCAAAATTTGGGCCAAAAATTTTTTTCCTCTCATTTCGGTGACAGAAAGTTCTGGAATCTGAGAGAAGCAACATATTTCCTTCCACCCAGTATTCCCTCAGGTATCCCGATAAAAATGGTACCTCACGTGTGTGGTTAGGCCTAGCGCCTGAGATAGGAAATGCCCCAAAACACAATGTGGACACATCACATTTTAACAAAGAAAACAGAGCTATTTTTTGCAAAGTGCCTAGCTGTGGATTTTGGCCTCTAGCTCAGCCGGCACCTAGGGAAAACATAGCAAACCTGTAAATTTTTTAAAACTAGACACTAAGGGGAATCCAAGATGGGGTGACTTGTGGGGATCTGACCTGGTTCTGTTACCCAGAATCCTTTGCAAACCCTAAAATTCAGTTAAAAAAACACTTTTTCCTCACATTTCGGTGACAGAAAGTTCTGGGATCTGAGAGGAGCCATGAATTTCCTTTCACCCAGCGTTCCCCCAAGTCTCCTGATAAAAATGGTACCTCACCTTTGTGGATATGCCTACTGCCCACGAAAGTAAATGCCCCAAAACACTATCTGGACACATCAAAATGATCAAATACAAAACGACCTGTTTTTGCATGGGGGCACCTGCGTGTTTGGTCCTGGGCTCAGCAGCCGTCTAGGGAAACCTACCATACCCAGACATTTCTGAAAACTAGATATCCGAGGGAGTTCAGGGAGGTGTGACATGTGTCGATCCCCCATTGTTTTCTTACCCAGAATCCTCAGCAAACCTCAAATTTAGCTAAAAGAATCTCATTTTTCCCACATTCCTGTGTGGGATCACTGCACCTGGACAAATTTCCTACCACCCAACGTTCCCCTCAGTTTCCCAGTAAAAATGATACTTCACTTGGGTAGGTGGGCCAAGTGTCTGTGATAGGGAAGAGCCAAAAACATTTTGAAGCTGAGGGGGAACCAAAGCGGGTCCAAAAGGCCAGTTTGAAGAAAAAAAATTAAGCTGACAAGTGTAGCAGAATTTTTATCGGTATAGATGAAACAATGGTGGGTGGTAGGAACTTTGTGGATTCCTGCAGATTCCGGAAGGTTCCATCACAAAAAAATGTGGGAAAAATGTGTGATTTCCAGCAAAGTTGGAGGTTTGCAGGGCATTGTGGGTAAGAAAATGGTGCAGGGTGAATGTGAAGCACACCACCCTGGAATCACCCATATGTTTAGTTTTCAGATGTGTCTAGGTCTTGTGTCCCAAAGTCCGAAAAGTCCAAAAAGTGCAGTCCTCACCATTCCAAGTGGGACGATTTTGAAAGTTAGCCAAGATCTCATGGCCCAAATGTAAAACCAAAACCCAAAATAAGCAAATGTCCTCTTGCTTCCCATGGGGTAAGATGTGGTTCACATAAGCTTTATTCGGCCAACAGACCATCAAAGCAATACAATACAATACAATATAATATAATAATATAAACCATAATGTCATAGAAAAATTTTAAAAAAGAATGATCCATGTTTGCCCGTCTTAAAACAATTTCAACTCATTGTAAATAAAAAGTGCGTATGCGCCATGCTGTTGCTAAAAACTTACTTACTGCGTAAATTGTCACATTTGAATTGTGGCTTTTTAAGATCCGCAAAGCTAAAAAACATTTCCTTAGATTCAATTCCCTACAGATTTTATATATCCATTTAAACCTTGGGATTGAATAGGCGGGACAAAAAAACATAAAATGTTCTACTGTTTCGGAAGGAATGCCACATACAGGACAGGTATCAGAGCTTGACTTGGGTCCGCATCTGCTCGTTAAGGCCTTCAGGGGTAATGTTCCAAATCGAAATCTGGCATACAAACTTTTGCCTAACAAATCAGGTATTGTATCTAAGTATGGTTCAAACACAGGGTACCATTTAAAATCAATAAACGAGTTAGTTAAATGACCATACGATTTCTGAGAAATGTAATTATTACATATGTGGGACCAGTAAGCTCTCTTCAATACTTTTACATGGGGCTTCACAAGTTGCTGGGGATTCTCCCAGAAGTTCCTCAGTCCTAGCATGCAAAACCAACTAGATACGTGTTTGATCCATGGTATGGACATGGAGTTAGAGGTTTTTAACAATTCTAATAGGGAAGACTTATATATAGCCAGTTCAGGAACTACCCAAAGCCTCACCCAATATAGTAGGGGCCGTAAGATAATCAAATCGGCTATACGTTTAAGCCCTAGATCTAAAAAAAGGGGGGTTAATGGGGTGCTAGTGGGACAAGCACATAGAGCCCGAGCAAAGCTATTCTCAATTTTAGTTATCCTACTGCTATCTGTCATGCCCCAAATCTCTGCACCCTAAACAGCAGCACCCTGTGCCTTGGCCACATAGATCTTTACTGCTGGAGACACAACTTTAGCGATCGTATTCCTGTAAAGGCGTAATATGGATGCTGCCCGATGTTGCAAAAGCCCGCCACTCTTACCGACTTGTTCGTCCCAGAGGAGTGAGTCTGTAAGCCTCACACCCAAGTAGTCGATAGAGCTAACCTGGTCTAAAATAGCTCCATCTAACCTGATCGAACACTTCTTACGAGAGCCAGAGCGAAGCACCATCAATTTTGTTTTCTTCGAGTTCAGCTCTAAACCAAAATTCCAGCAGAATGATTTAAATCTATCCACAAGAATTTGCAGCCCCATAGGGGTCTTTGAGATCAATAGAGAGTCATCCGCAAAAAGAAGAATTGGGATTTTCTGATTGCCTAAGCTGGGAGCATCATTCTGGCATGTCATGAGTTATTGGACCACCTCGTTAATGAATAAAGAAAACAAAAGTGGCGCTAGGACACATCCCTGACGAACACCTCTTTTAATGGGAAACTTGTTAGTCAGTTCGCCTTGGTTACCCCATCTTACTTGAGCGTATGTGCCTTCATGCATGCGTGTTAATAAATGAATGATATCAGATGGTGCCCCTCTTTTGTGTAGCACTCCCCAAAGCTTGTCTCTATGGACCAGGTCAAAGGCAGAGCGCAGGTCTACAAAAGTGACATATAGTGTTTGCTTTGCCAAGACTACATATTTCCAGTGTAGCACGGTCAACCTAAATACCTGGTCAACCGTGCTAACTCTAGAGCGGAACCCTGCCTGAAGTGGTGATAGGATCTGCTGCTCCGTCACCCAACTCGTCAGTCTAACTAACAATTGTTTTGCAAACATTTTTTGTAGGTTGTCAATTAAACTGACCGGTCTGTAGTTAATTGGAAGATTTACGTTGCCCTTTTTATATATTGGAATAATTTCTGCACCCTTCCACGTCTCAGGGATCTGTCCTCCTTTTGCGATTTTGTTTGACAGCATAATAATATACCAGGTCCAGATGGGTAACTCTGATTTATAAAGGTCACCTGGAATTTTATCAGGGCCTGGGGCTTTACCTGTCTTTAGAGATTTAATGGCGTAATGGGGTAAGATGTTTTAGTGTGCAGGAGAGAGCTGAAAGACTGTTACCCTCTTCAGTGGGGGTGGGGGCATAACCAGGCCCATACTTGTTGATAGCCACCACCCCACTATTTTTTTTTTAATTCCCTAGCATCTAGTGGGCTTTCTTCCCATCCTTGGGGGCTGATGGGCATTCCAAAAAATAGGCCAATCTGCCCCCTAAGGGGGCAGATATGGCCAACAGTAATGTGCCCTCATGGGGAGCAACCCTTACCCAAGGGGCTGCCCCCCAAACAAAACACACACATGCACCACACACCAATACCTCGTGCCTAAGTGGGTTCTGCCCCCCCCAGGGTGCAGATCGGCCTAATAAAAATAGGCCGATCTGCTCCCAAGGGGAGCAGAAATGGCCTAAAAACATTAATTTGCCCGCCCCAGGGGAGCGACCCTTGCCTAAGCTCCGTAGCGTGAAATTGACGCAAAATAAAAATCCCTGATGCCTAGTGGTTTTTGCCCCCCTTGGGGGCATATCAGCCTAATAAAAATAGGCCAATCTGGCCCCAAGGGGGGCAGAAATGGCCTAAAATAAATCCCCCCCCCCGGGGAATGACCCTTGCCTAAGGGGTCGCTCCCCTTGCATGAAATTGACGCAAAAAATAAAGATCCCTGGTGTCTAGTGGTTTCTGCCCCCTTGGGGGCAGAAATCCCTAACAAAAATTGGCCGATCTGCCCCAAGGGGGGCAGAAATGGTCGAAATACAATTTGCCCCTCAGAGGAGCGACCCTTGCCTAAGGGGTCACTATACATATATAAAAAACAAAAGTAAACATAAACAAAAATATATCCTTGGTGTCTAGGGGTTTCTGCCCCCTGGGGGAAGATCTGCCTAATTATAGTAGGCCGATCTGCCCCTGGGGGGCAGAAAAGGCCTAAAAATATTTTGCCCCCCTGTGGAGCGACCCTTGTTCACAAATATAAAAACAACAAATCCCTGGTGTCTAGTGATTTAGGGGCAGAAAAAAAATAGGCCGATCTGCCCCAAGTGGGGCAGAAATGTCCTAAATACAATTTGCTCCCCAGTGGAGCGACCCTTGACAAAGGAGTCGCTCCCCTTGAGTGAAATTTGCTTAAAAAAAAACTCCCTGGTGTCTAGTGGTTTCTGCCTCCACCCCCCTTGGGGGCAGATTGGCCTCATCAAAATAGGTCGATCTGCTCCCAAGGGGGGCAGAAATGGCCTAAATATAACTTGTCCCCTAGGGTCGCTCCCCACCTCTAAAAAGCAAAAATATAAATGATCCCTAGCGCCTAGAGGTTTCTGCCCCCAGGGGCAGATCGGCCTAATAACAATAGGCCAATCTGCCCCCAGGGGGGACAGAAAAGGCCTTGAAAAAAATTGCCCCGTGGGGTACGACCCTTGCCCAAGGGGTCGCTTCCTTTATGCCTATTTCCATTTAGAGAAAAATCCCTGGTGTCCAGTGGGCATTTCAGCAGCCGGATCGCTTCACAAACCGGCTTCTGCAATGCTCTGAGAGACTTCAAAGGGAAGGAAATTCCTTTCCTTCCCTTTGAAGCCTCTCAGTCCCCCATCACATGATCGGGATAGAAATGCTTGCAGTTTTCTTCTGATCGCGCTGGAAGCTGAGCTTCCAGCGCAATGGGGAGGTGGCCTCTGATGAGGTCAGTGTGTGATTGCGTGCTGACGTCATCAGACATCACTGGGGGGTGGTCAGGGGAGCCAGGGGTGGAAGGGGAAGGTCTTCTCCTTTTATCCCCACCTTAGGGGGGTAGGAGGGAAGCCCATGGAGGGAGTGCTAGTGCTCCCTCAGAGCTCATGTCCGAGGACATAATGATTACGTCCTCAGCACAGGAGCACTGTGCCTGTGGACGTAACCATTACGTCCCCGGCACAGAAGGGGTTAATGTGCAGATTTGGGCTAAAATCTGCTCTGATAAGCAAGAGGAGACTGGGGCCAAACTGCCTGTCTGTCTACCAAAGGTGCATCACGTGTTGGCCTGAATTTGTGAAACTCCTGCTACATTCTTTTCTGCAGCTGCAAATCTTCCTCAGCATTCCTGTGCTGAAGGGGTACCTAGCCTCATGGAACTCTTGTCTGCTACAGCCTTCCGCTTCATCATTCTGGAAATTTTCAACTTCAAAAAAAGAGCCTATGTTAAAATGTGGAAATCCTCCTGGAGATTTCATCCAGAGACTCCCCAACAATGACTCTTCCTCCTCCGACATCACCTGCTGCCTTGACCCACTGAGCGACTACCTTCTCAAGACATTTTTCTTCAATTTCTCCTAAGTCTGAAGGTAAGTGTTGACTGGGCCAATCCGTGAAGCCTCCTGAGAGGGTTCTGGGCTGCTTAGAATATTAAATAGTATTAACAGATGAGGTCCCTAACTTTCAGTAATGAGTCAGTGGGGGGGGGGTCCCTGGATTCCAAAAATTATTCAGTTGGGGTCCCCCGGTTCAGTAATGACAAAATGGGGGTCCACCGAAGTCAAAAAGTTGAGAACCACTGGTAAATAACTTGCAGTCCTTTGGGGTCAGTCATGTTTTTTTACTTTGACTCCGTCTCATGCAATTACACGTCTGCAGCTGGCACTTTGAACTTTTAGGCACTAGTTTTTACCTTAAACTTTAAAAAATAATAACTTCAGTTCTACTATTTGTTAAGAAATCTATTAAAATGTGCTTTATTCCTCTAAATTTGTGTGGGACTTGTCTTGTGTTGTGTTTTCACTTTAATACTGTTTTTGTGCTGCATAAAAACACATTGCCTCTAATTTAAGCTGTTCTGCTTTTTGCCAAGCTACCAGAGGGCTAGGCACACATTAATTTAGTGACTTTAGTGATTCTCCCTGACAGGTTTTGAGACTGTTGCTTGAGCAGGGTTAACAACCCATTCATCCAAAACCCCAATTTCTCTTAGTGCATGTCTCTTGATTGGCTCTGTTGGAATATAATTGGTTGAGGATCATACGTTGTGGAGTGGGAGTCCTGATCACCCCTCCATCTAACTGTACCTCCTCTGTGGTCTGAATTTTGTGTATCATCCTGAACAACAGCTTGATCCTAATCACTCAGATCAATAATTTTGTGAACAATGTATTTTACATTTCCCTTCGCCTGCAGTATCCTGCTTTTTCCCTACCACAATAGGTCTGTCCGGCAAGTAGAATTGCACTTTGAGCTACCTTGAATTAACAAGAACATAAAACTCCAGCAATCTCAAAATTGGATAGCCCACTTCTTCCTTGGCTTGAACACAGGAATTAAGGGCCTGAATTATGAAAGCCTTTTCCCCATGTAACAATCCTATTTTGCAAGTCGGTAACAAGTTGCCGACTCCCAAAATAGGTTTGCGAGCAGCTATTAGGAAAAGGCATGCCAAGGGCGTCCCTCTCTCATAGCGAGCTGCAGGGGGATGTGAGATTGTTTTGCAACCATGAATGCGGTAGCAAAACAATCACAGTTACCACCAACTTCAAGTTGGATGCAAAAATATTTTTTAGAGCAGGTAATGATCCCACGGACCACTCCCTTCTCTGAAAAAGTAAAAAAAAAAACCTTTTAATTTTTTGTTTGAAATGCATCCCTTTTTCGTTATGGAAAACGGGCTGCATTTAGAAAAAAAACTGCTTTGTTTGAAAAGCAGTCATAGATATGGTGGTCTGCTGTCCACAGCAGGCCACCATCCCTGTGAGTGGGGCCATTCCCAATGGGGTCACAAATTGTGACCTACCTCATGAATATTGATGAGGTAGGTCATCTGTGACCCCATTGGGAATTGCAAACCGTGTCAAACACACTGTTATACTTCTCAGTTTGCGATTTCCTAATAGCCAATTGCTAAGCTTCGCTATTAGGAACTCGCAAAGCCAAACCTACATACATCTGATCCCATAGCTCCATGTTCTGATATTTAAGCAGCCCTCAGTTAAACTAATGGTGAATTACAAGATGCTTGGTGTCATGAAGAAGGTCCATCCCACCATCAACTGTTACTCTTCTTGACCAAATGTATTGCTTGTTAAATAGGGGCAGCTTTAGGGTGGTGTGACTGGTTCAGACGCACCTCGTACTGAGCAAGGGGGTCATTTTATTTAGAAATACCTCATGAGTTCACTGTGTATTCATAAGTTTTCAAGCAACAACAAAAATGTCAAGATAATGCTGATGTGTAAAGTTCCTTCTGGACATAGGCCAGAGTTTCTTCTAGTGGTAGTTTTGACTCATCATAAAGAAGTGTGGAGGCTTAATGTGCCTGATGCTTTTTATGTGGATAGCTCAGTGGGTTTCTGCTTTTGTCACTGAATAATTTTCATACTTGCAGCTCCTAAGTAAACATTCTAATATAGCAGAGCAACCTATGAACTCTCATCAAAGAACTGCATGCAATCTTCAAACTTTATGATTTTTTATCCATTCATTCATTATCCTAAGGTTGTTAAAAAAGGATTGTTCGGGTATAAATATATTCTTATTAGTAAAACCAACCCCAGACAATGTGGTACATTTAAAATAGGCTGCCTACTAGTATGGATGATATGTGACTCCTACAATTTCTAGTCTTCGTTGTCTTATGTAACATTCCCTATAGAATAATTTACACACATAATTCATTGTCTCTGCATGTGTCTGTGTGTGATATAAAGTGACCTGACATTTTACACTGATATAAGTAGTGCTATCAAACAAAATAACTGTATGTAAGAGAGGGGCTATAGAGAGCTGAGTGACATTGTTGGAGGGTGGCAGTAAGGGAATCCATGGAGAGAGAGGTCATGGGGGTGTTAAAAAAGATTGTCATACTGGGTGCCACCAGCGCTAATGCTGAGCCTGTTGCTAACAGCCAATTGCACATGAAAAAGTCAAGCACTCAAAATAGACTTTGGCGGTCATTCTGACCCTGGCGGTCAAAGACCGCCAGGGCGGAGAACCGCGGGAGCACCGCCGACAGGCCGGCGGTGCTCCAATGGGGATTCCGACCGCGGCGGTAAAGCCGCGGTCGGACCGGCACCACTGGCGGGCTCCCGCCAGTGTACCGCCGCCCCATTGAATCCTCCAAGGCGGCGCAGCTTGCTGCGCCGCCGAGGGGATTCCGACCCCCCCTACCGCCATCCAGATCCCGGCGGTCGGACCGCCGGGATCCGGATGGCGGTAGGGGGGGTCGCGGGGCCCCTGGGGGCCCCTGCAGTGCCCATGCCACTGGCATGGGCATTGCAGGGGCCCCCGTAAGAGGGCCCCTAAATGTATTTCACTGTCTGCTGCGCAGACAGTGAAATACGCGACGGGTGCAACTGCACCCGTCGCACAGCTTCCACTCCGCCGGCTCGATTCCGAGCCGGCTTCATCGTGGAAGCCTCTTTCCCGCTGGGCTGGCGGGCGGCCTGAAGGCGACCGCCCGCCAGCCCAGCGGGAAAGTCAGAATTACCGCCGCGGTCTTTCGACCGCGGAACGGTAACCTGACGGCGGGACTTTGGCGGGCGGCCTCCGCCGCCCGCCAAGGTCAGAATGAGGGCCTTTGTTCACAGACTGAACATCTCAAACGATTGCTGCTAAGGATGCTGCAGTGTCAGGGCTTTTCCACATGGAATTATCTCCATTTATCAGTTCAAATAGAAGTGGGCATGAGGAAATTATAATAAGAAAAAAAGCACCTAATCTTACATGTTCTTACTCATCACCCCGTAGGCTGGCCTCACTTGGTGTTATGTTTATCAAATCTCGAAACAGTTACCTAACGGGTGAATGGTCACCCCTTTCAACTGTGCAATCCTCTCCCATCAAAAATAACTTTAAAATGTGCCTCAAGCTTCATTAGTGCTTTGCTAGAACAATTAACAGTGCACTTACCGAACTAAGGGGCTGATATAGAGTTTTGCTCAGAGGGGTACTCTGTCACAATCATGACGGATATCAGAAGTCAATGGATGTATTTTATTGATTTATAAAAACATATCACTATAGATGTGTCACAGATATTCTGCTCTTTCTTCAGAGGTCCTTTTAACTGAACCCCTTCGGCCCTAATTTGAGTTTCCTTGCAGAGCCGAGGAACAGGGCCTTAACAACACAGTCAGAGGCAATGTGGAAGAGCAGCGGGTACAGCAGCACCTGTTGCACATTCCACTGCCCGTAATCCGGGCAGTGGAATGCGTGATGGGATCCCCCAGGGGCCCTCTGAATCCCCCATTCTGCCAGCCTTTCCATCGCGGTGTAAATCACCATGGACAGGCTGGCGGATGGGGACTCATAATCACCAGGGTAGTGCTGCTAGCAGCGCTGTCCTGGCAGATTACAACCGCCAGGACCGCCAGGCTGAAGGCTGCAGGCTGTTGGCAGCCTGGCGGTGTCAGGGGTTCGACTGTGGCGGCTCCACCACGGTCATAATGTGACCGCCAGGGTCATAATGACCCACAATGTTTTCAACGCTCAAGCTCCATTCCTCAGTTTGAGTGTTGCAGAATAAAAGATTGACCCTGAAGTATTGTCAAGGTTTACTAACACTGAAGTAAAAGACATACTTGGTTGATCTCCTGAATACCACAGAGGACTTTAACACACACAAATTGATAAGAAGAATGCTTGAAAATTATCTAAACCATTGTGATTTGATCTAGGTAGATTTCCAGCCCTTCAGTTTTCACCCAGGGTTCGACTTTGGACCGAGGTCTGCCTCATGCAAATCATTTCTAGTCATGCTTATCATGGGAAGGGTCCATCTGAAACTGCCAGGTAAAACCTATCCAGAATGATACAAGAGCAGCGCCTTTTTAAAATCTCCATCAGGATAAGAACAAACATGCCTTCCCTGCCTGCAGGGCAGTGACAGGAAAGGCATATTTGTTCTCACTTATTGGGAAGCTTAAAAATGCTCGGACAAGGTGATAGCAGACTTCTGTTTTCCTGTCCACTCTTTTTCAGGCAGGGAAACACATATTGTTACCTTATGGCTGAAGGATGCAGAAATAGCTGATTTTGACAGGTAGGAGCAATGGTGGCTCATGCAGTATGTGGGGAGCCAGCTGGGGCAGCCGGGGCCCTGGGGCACTCCCCGTGTCCCCCAACTTGCTGCTTGGTGTATATCCCAGGTGTGCAATGAGATACCCACCTAATAGAAATAAGTGCCTCAGGTGATAGGTTCCCCTGGGGCCTTTTAAGGCTTAAGGAGGGGAGACCATTGCCCCCTTCCGTTTTTTTATGGCATATGCCCTCCGGGGATGGGTCCTCGGGCCTAATTGGGACTTGAGAAGGAGAGTCACATGCCCCTTCCTTTATAAATATCTTTTAGCCATGGGAGATGAGGACCCTGGGGCCTGAGGTGGCTTTGGCATGAGGGTCTCACACTTCTTCTCTTTAAAAAAAATAAAGACGCAGGGGAATAGTGTCCCTGAAGGCCCACAGTGACTTTAGGAGGGGAGTGAGCTAATGGGTTGGGTGCAGGGCCTATTATACCTAGGACCACTTTTCCACTGTATAAGCATAGCAAAATGATTTTTCAGTTTGCCAATAACTTTGGCACTGTTTAATAAATATTCACAAAATGTTGGAAAAAATGTATATTTGCCTCAGCTCCTTCCCAGGATGTTTCAGAGTGATCCATCATCTGGGATCTGGGAAAAAGAGAAGTCCAAAAAGCATTTTCTCCATTCATTCATCATAGGAAGATTAGACACAGCTACAGCCAAAAGGGCTGAATGGAATTACACCACACGTGACAGAAAGCTAGCTATTGCGTGCCCCAGAAAGTGTAATTTTGTGATTTTGTGTAAATCTGTTCAGTAGTTTTTGAGATATTCAAGTTCATAAAATATAATTTATGCTGGGGAGCATCTTCAGAGTCAGCAGGTCTTTAGATACGATCCACTTGGCTACCACCACATCAATAAAGATGTGGTGGCAGCCATCTTAAGACTTGGGGACTCAGTACCCTGTCTTACAAAAACGTTTAAAAAAAATGCATAGTAGAGATACTCTGCTTGCCTATGCTCCCTCTGGGGATTCACAACCTGATTTAAAACAGTTGGCAAACTCCTGCTGTAGGAGGCTGGCCTGGCTTATAGTGGGTACCTGATGGTACTTACACCTTGTGCCAGGTCCAGTAATCCCTTATTAGTAGATTAGTAGTGTTCTAGCAGCTTAGGTAGCTATAGCAGGGCAGCCTAGGCTGAACTAGGAGACATGCAAAGCTCCTACTATACCACTTATATCATATAGGTACTATATCATAAGAAAGACAATACTCAGAGGTACTCAATCTAAGGTCCTTTATTTTAGTGACAATGTGCCAAAAATATCTCAGAGGATATACTCCCTTAGGAGGTAAGTAAAATACACAAAATATACACACAAACCAAAATCAAGTAAGTAAAACAGTCAGAAAGTAGTGTAAACACTGTAGAATACAATAGGATGGAATAGGCCTAGGGGCAACACAAACCATATACTAAGAAAGTGGAATGTGAACCACGGACGGACCCCTAGGCTAGTGTACTGTGTAGAGGGTCGCTGGGAGTGTAGGAAAACACTAAGGGTGTCCAAGATACCCCACCCCAAGACCCTGGAAAGTAGGAGTAAATTACTACTATTTCCCCAGAAACACACTAAGCTCGTGAAAGTGGATTTTGCAAACACCACAACAGACTGCAAAGCACTCAAGACGGATTCCTGGACCTGAGAACCTGCAAAGGAAGGGGACCAAGTCCAAGAGTTGTGAAAGTGTCATGGGAAGGGCAGGAGCCCACTAAACCCCAGATGAAGGTGCAAAATGGCTGCCTCTGGGTGGAAGAAGCTGAAGATTCTGCAACAACTAAAGGTGCTAGGGAACTTCTCCTTTGTGCAGAAGATGTCCCACGGAGTATTGGAGGATGCAGAGTTGTTTCTTTGGCAAAAGACCGCAAACAAACCTTGCTAGCTGCAAGAGTCAAGGTTAAAGAAAAAGGGTGCTGCCCAGGCCCAAAAAGGACCAGGATATTGCCACTTGGGAGAGGAGACAGAGGGGGCCCTCAGCAACGTAGGGAGCCCATGCAGAAGAATGTTGCAACTGCAGAAGTCCTTGAACATGACTTCAAAGCATTTCCAGAGGCTGGGAGAGGCTACCCCTACCCAGCCTTTAACACTGATTTCCAAAGGGAGAGGGTGTAACACCGTCTCTCAGAGGAAATTCTTTGTTCTGCCTTCCTGGGACTGTGCTGCCCGACCCCAGGAGGGCAGAACCTGTCTGTGGGGTGGCAACAGCGGTAGCTGCAGAGAAAACCCCAGAGAGCTGGTTTGGCAGTACCCAGGGTCCATAGTGAAGCCATGGGAATGCACGGAATTGGCACCCCAAACCCAGAATTGGCATGGGGGGACAATTCCATGATCTTGGACATGTTACATGGCCATATTCAAAGTTACCATTGTGAAGCTACATATAGGTATTGACCTATATGTAGTGCACGAGTGTAATGGTGTCCCCGCACTCACAAAGTCCAGGGAAATGGCCCTGAACTATGTGGGGGCACCTTTGCTAGTGCAAAGGTGCCCTCACACTAAGTAACCTTGCACCTAACCTTCAGCAAGTGAAGGTTAGACATATAGGTGACTTATAAGTTACTTAAGGGCAGTAGAAAAGGGCTGTGAAATAACGTGCTTTATTTCACTCAGGCTGCAGTGGCAGTCCTGTGTAAGGTTTGTCTGAGCTCCCTATGGGTGGCAAAATAAATGCTGTAGCCCATAGGGATCTCCTGGAACCCCAATACCCTGGGTACCAAGGTACCATATGCTAGGGAATTATAAGGGTTTTCCAGTGTGCCAATTAGAAATGATAAAAATGGTCACTAGCCTATAGTGACAATTTTAAAGGCAGAGAGAGCATAAGCACTGAGGTTCTGATTAGCAGAGCCTCAGTGACACAGTTAGTCACCCCACAGGTATACACATTCAGGCCACAAACTATGAACACTGGGGTCCTGGCTAGCAGGATCCCAGTGGGACAGGCAAAAACAAACTGACATACATGTAAAAATGGGGGTAACATGCCAGGCAAGATGGTACTTTCCTACACCCGCCTTTTATTAAAAAAAGGCCTTGGTATGGGCTAGAGCTTGGGGGAGCAGAGCAGTATTTTTTTTTTTGTGGAGGAGTAAGTCAACACCCTTCCTTGACCCTCAGTGATGTCTGGGTACACCATCCACTGGGGCTGTATTTCAAATTAAGGGGGTGGGTGAGACCCGTTCCCTAAGCCTCCAAGACACCCTGGAGATCCCATCCCTGGGGACTTTTTTCAAATTAAGGACATATGGCTGTACTCCCATGCTGCAGATAAGCCCCAGTCACCCCATCCCCAGGGCCAGGTCAAAACAGTGTTCTGTGGACCCTATTTCACAGTACACTGCTTTTTTGTGCCTGGAAGAGTGGGGATATACCCTGCTCACACTATTCCAGGCAGAAAACACTTTTGTTGCATCATTTTTGTTTGATGCTTCAGAGGTGCAAAATCAATGCCAGATCTACAATGTGAGGCTAGAGGCCTCTATCATCACTTTTACTGGAGTAGTTTCATTTTTTATCAGTGAGGAACCTGACTGTGTCAGATAGTTACAATGATATGCAAGGTAGGTGTTCACTCCTAAAAAATGATGCTAGCCAGCTTCTGCCATGTTTACAAGCATTTTCAATAATGATGCATTTAGAAAAAGTCACGCTAACTCGGACTAGTGTCAACATTTTAATGCCTGGTAAGTCTAGGCATTAAAATGACTCCCAGGCACAGGTAAATAAGGGGAACACTCACAAAACAGCCTGGCAACTTGGAGGCCAACATGGACCATCTCCTGTTACAACCTGGGGCACCAAGGAGACCAGCGCAACTCCCAACATCACCACCACAACATCCAGCATCACCAAAGTCATCACCACTCAGATCTCAGAAGCAGCGTAGGAGAAGGGAGGATGTCTACAGCTAGCAGGCATCCCTGATTGTCATCAGGGAGGTGGAGGCTATCATCTTCTACCGGCTGCACAGGGAGTCAATTTTACAGCTGCCCTGACTCATTGCACCACATCTGCAGCCAACAGTTGAGCAGTCCACCAAGATCTCACAGTTGGCGAAACTCCTGGCTGTGAATTCACCTCCTTACATCTGGATCCTTCCAGAACACAACAGCATGAGTGGGTGTAGTATTGCTGCCCTCCCTATCTGCATTCTTGCCTTCTGTTCGGAATGCAGTCATCCGCCTCACACCTCAACACATCCTCTTCCCCAGCACCCAGTTATTGCAGCAGAAAATTATAATTAAACGGGTCTTTTACTAATTGCTGGGTTTCCCCATGTCCTTGGAGCCATGGACTGCCCACATCTGCAACTTCTACCACATGCTGCAACAGAACCCGCTGCAACACCCAGATGGAAGACAAGGTGCAAACTTGCCCACCGCTTCTGGAGGGGGCTCTATGCCCATTTCTCTTTGCTGGGGATTGCAAGGTCACAGTCTCTGAGGTGGGGAACTTGCCCACTGGTTCTGGAGGGGGCTCCGTGCCCATTATCCTTTACTGGGGAGTGCAAGGTCACAGTCTCTGAGGTGGGGGGCTTGCCCACTGGTTCTGGAGGGGGCTCCTTGCCCATTTATCTTTGCTGGAGAGTGCAAGGTCACAGTCTCAGAGGTGTGGAACTTCCCCACTGCTTCTGGAAGGGGCTCCATGCCCATTATCCTTTGCTGGGGAGTGCAAGGTCACAGTCTCTGAGGTGGGGGGCTTGCCCACTGGTTCTGGAGGGGGTTCCATGCCTATTTCTCTTTGCTGGGGAGTGCAAGGTCACAGTCTCTGAGATGGGGGACTTGCCCACTGCTTCTGGAGGGTCTCTATGCCCATTTCCCAATTCTGGGGAGTACAAGGTCACAGTCTCAGAGGTGAGGGACTTGCCTACTGCTTCTGTAGGGGGATCCTTGTACAGCAGTCCCTGGAGGGTGGCCTACATGTCTACTGCTGGAGGTGAGGGCTGCACCTTCTCAGCTGGAGGTGAGGGCTCCATGAGCACTGGTGGTGGTGGTGGTGGTACCCTGCCAGCTCCTGCTGGAGATAAGGGCTGCTGTGTCTCAGCTGTGGAAGGTGCCTCCTGGGCAGCCTCCATTGGAGGCGAGGGATGCTGTGTAGCAGCTGGAGGTGAGGGCTTCTTCACTTTCATGGCAGGAGATGAGGGCTTCTTCCCTGTCCTGGCTCTTGGAATGGGGTCCTTCCCCTTTCTGGCTGTTAGAGTGGGATGCTTCCCTTTCCTGGCTGTTGGACTGGGATCATTCCCCTTCCTCATTGGTGGAGTGGGATCCCCTCCCTTTCTGGCTGGGGGAGTGGCATCCTTGCTTTCCTGGCTGGTGAAGTAGGATCCTTCACTGTTTTGCCCCCATGACTAGGAGGTGCCTCCACTCTCCCGTGGACTGTTTGGCTGAGGTGCTGGGCTGGGTCGTTGGGACCCTGCTCTTATAGGCAAGACGGGAGGGTATAGGGAGGAGGAAAGAGGTCAAGTTGGGCGAGGAAACGTTTTTTAGGGACGGTGGGGCGGGACGAGGGAGGAGGAGGGGAGTGGAGGTTGAAGAAGTGGTTGTTGGAGGAGTACTTCTGCTGGACTTGGGGAATGTGCTGATGTGAGGTAGATGGCTGTTGGGTGTCTGAGTGCCTGCATTTGTGTCCTTTAGGAGGGGGGATAGACAGGGTGGGAGAGGACACAAGGGATGCGTGGATGGATGTTGTGGAGGTGTCTACAAGTGAGTTGTGTGTGCTGCTTGGTGTGGTGATGTTGGTGGTGGATGTTGAAGCAGTGTATGCAGGTGTTTCAACCGTGAGGGTCTTGTCCATTTTTGAATGCACTTTCAATAACAGGTTGTATTGCTGAAAAAGGTATGAGTCCCTAGGTGTCCCCAATTTGATGGTTCTGATTATCTTGAAAGTATCTTCAAATAATGTGTTTGTGCCTTAGAATTGTAATTGGGTTTCCTGTGTCATAATTATGAGGGTGTCTTTTAATTTTTGTTGACTTTTTATTGTCTGTATTTGTTTTAAGATTAATTGATACTGGAGCCAAAAACCTGCTGTTGTATCTTTTAGATGTTTTTCATGGTTTTTATTAACTAATAAAGTATTTAACCGCAACATCAGGACCCCATCCACTAGTCACTCCAACTCCTCCGAAGAGAAGGCGGGGCCCTTTCCCCGGTCACAAGGGCCATGGTAGGTTCCAGACACAGGTCACAGAAGCACACACAGTGTAGGTGTAGTCCTTTGGAAAGTCAGGAAATAAGTGAGGGTTTCGATAGAAAATGGCGGTCACGTCCGTGGCAGTGTCTACCATCACTGCCGGCGCTGACCCCAATTGGCCACTGTACACCATAGACCCCCACATTAGCCAATGAGGAATTGAATGACGGTGCAAGACAGCCTTCCGCCACAACGCCTAACATCGGTGGAGTTATCTCACTTCCACCTGTCCAAAGATACAGGACAGGTGGCGCCATTTCATGGTGGTGGACAACGATCAGATAAACCATAACTGTGTAATTGCCTAAAATAGCACACACATTGCCATTCCCACTGTCCCATCACATTGATGCTATATGTACACTGAGGTGGTGGTTCCATTGTTCAAATTGTGACAGCCTACTCACTCTTGTGTCCCTAAAATAACTACTGCTGCAGATGAATAGGAGGAGGAGACAAACCCTTGTGTACAGACCCCTTGTGGACTTGGCTACGCTGTAGGTCAGGCACATTATTCTTACCTATAGATTGGACAGGGCCACAATCACAGAGCTAGGTGTCCAATTGGAACCTGACCTGATATCAGCCACTCATCCCACTGGAATCTCCCCTCTTGTACAAGTGCTATCAGTGCTCCATTTCCTCACAACTGATTCTTTCCAAGTGACAGTGGGCTTGGCAGCAGGAATGTCACAGTCAATGTTTTCAATCGTGCTGGAAAGGGTTCTGTCCGCCCTGGTGAAGCACATGTGCAGCTACATTGTTTTCCCCCTGGTGGAAGATTTGGCCAATGTTAAGGCAGGATTCTACACAATGCGACATATGCCCAATATTATTGGGGTGATTGACTGTACACATATTGTGTTAGTCCCCCCGTCACAAAGAACAGGTGTTCAGGAATCGGAAGAGTTTCCACTCACTGAATGTGCAAATGGTGTGCCTGGCTGACCAGTACATCTCCCACGTCACTTCAAAGTATCCTGGGTCAGTGCATGAAGCCTTTGTCCTGAGGAATATCAGCATTCCAAATTTGATGGGCCAACTACAGAGGCACAGGGTGTGGCTAATAGGTGAGCTAGAGTCCCCACCTACTGTATGACAGTGTATGCCTAAAAGCCTACTTTTGCTGTCTGGATGTATTAAGTGGGCAACTGTTGTATTACCCAACCACGGTTTGCAAGATGATCCTGGCATGTGCCATTTTGCACAGTATTTGTGTCAAAATATATGCCCCTTGGATGAGGAGCAGGAACCTCCCCGGAAAGGGGAGGAAGATAACACACCAAATCATCCGGACATGCAGAACACTGCTGCTGGTGTACGGCAACATGCCCACATTGTTCAGCATTTCTTCAACTGACTTCATGTGGAGTAAGGCATTACTGCCAAAATGTGAAGACATGTTCACATGCCACATAAGTCTTGGAGTGTTTGGCACAGTCCCATTTCCTAAACAATCTACATCCAGGAAAGCATGAGTATGCCCCAGGAGTTGTCCCTCTAGTGTGAACACTGTTGTCATCCTCTAGGTACCAGCCACGATGCACTGAGCTCTGAAAAGTGTGGTGTAATGTTTGCCTTGCCTGTCAAACAAACAGGTTCAAATGAAATCAGTCATTACTGCAATAGAACTGTTGTTCCTAATGGAAAACAGGTAGAGAGGTATTACTACAACATGCATCAGGGCAGCACTGTATGCCAAGGTCTGTAAATAGTAGTCAGGAACTACACCGGTTGCATGTGGGAAATATGTGTCACATCAATGCGTGAAAGATTCATAACACTGCTGATAACTCACAACATCAACATCTTTTTCAGTCACATATGACAAATAGTAAGTGTACAACAGAAGACAGTACATCTGTATGTGTAGCAAAGTGTCTCAAAAATCAGTGTTAATCTTGCATGTATGCCAGTCAATGTCATAGCATGTCTCATACTGTTGGCAATAGGTCTGAGTACATAAGGACATTAGGGGGCATATTTATACTCTGTTTGCGCCGGAATTGCGTCGTTTTTTTTTACGCAATTCCGACGCAAAACTAACTCCATATTTATACTTTGGCGTTAGACGCGTCTAGCGCCAAAGTCCATGGAGTTTGCGTCATTTTTTAGCGTGGACACCTACTTTGCGTTAATGATATGCAAGGTAGGCGTTCCCGTCTAAAAAATTGACTCCGAGGCATGTGCGCCGTATTTACACTCCCGGGCAAAATTCACGCCCGGGAGTGGGCGGGTCCAAAAAAATGACGTACAGCCGCTTTTGCGCCGTTTTTAAGCGCCTGGTCAGGGCAGGCGTTAAGGGACCTGTGGGCTCGGAAGGAGCCCAGAGGTGCCCTCCCATGCCCTCAGGGACCCCCCCTGTCACCCTTGCCCACCCCAGGAGGACGCCTAAGAATGGAGGGACCCATCCCAGGGACATTAAGGTAAGTTCAGGTAAGTGTTTTTAAAAAAAAAAAATTGTGGCATAGGGGGGCCTGATTTGTGCCCCCCTACATGCCACTATGCCCAATGACCATGCCCAGGGGACAGAAGTCCCCTGGGCATGGCCATTGGGCAAAGGGGCATGACTCCTGTCTTTGCTAAGACAGGAGTCATTTCTATGGGGGTTGGGAGTAAAAAAGAATGGCGCAAATCGGGTTGAGGCGAAAAATTTGCCTCAGCCTGACTTGCCCCATTTTTTGGCGCCCAAGCTCCATATCCCCCAACGCCGGCGCTGCCTGGTGTATGTCGTTTTTTTTCACGCACACCAGGCAGCGCCGGCGGCTAACGCCGGCTAACGTCATTGAATAAATACGGCGCCCGCATGGTGCTTCAGAATGGCGTTAGCCGGCGCTAATTTTTTCGACGCAAAACTGCGTTAGCGCAGTTTTGCGTCAAAAAGTATAAATATGGCCGTAAATGAGTTGTATATGTATGTTTCAACATTAACTGGAAATACTATTACTCAAAAACTCCCCCATTCACTATGCGGTTGACAAAGAGTCAGCAGCTGTAGCTGACTACTCCTCACAAACACACCCACATGGAAGCCCAGTAGAGGCCAAATCATGGCCTAAACAGGATCTATCATGCTGTGGATGGGACTCCCAGAGTATCCCAGTATCACTCCTGGAGTCGGGATAGGATTTGGTACCATTTACCCAACTCCCCAACAATAGCCATTGAACATATACTACTGTGCTGCATATTGGCAAACACATGTCCAGGCCACAATCTTGCATGGCCCAATGACAATAAGGAGCAGAAACAGCTGGACAATGAGTATGTGGAAGATGGGGAGCAAGCCCAACATGTAATATCAATTACAGCAACCTTTACGAGTCACCAGCACTAGTCATCGTTATGTGACATGCATGAGTGACTCACACAGTGTCAGAAGAGCATGATAAGAAGAAAGAGTGCACCAATGTAAGATTACACATAGCATCTAACCAGTATGTGCCCAAATTACCTGCCCAGTCACAGTCACAGTTTGTGAAAGTCATCCAGTTTCTATACACTACAATTATTCAATCGCTGAAAATAGCATGGATTCACCTCAGCTGTAACCTGGGTCTGCTAACCAAGCCTAGGGCCACTACTCTGAACAATAGACATAAGCTAAATTGGCACAAGCACAAGTGCCAATGACAGACTCCTGTAAGTCCCTAGCAGATAATAGGGCAAGGTTGAATCGCACTACCTATAAGTCCCTAGTAGATAATAGGGCAAGGTTGAATCCCACTACCTATATTTCTCTAGTAGATAATAGGACAGGGAAGTTTTGAAAGTCTGATGTATGTCAAATGTGGTGCCAGGTGCAAACCCCATATCCTGTGCCAAATTGCCCGTGTGCTCCCTGATGGTAGTCCTGTGGAGGAAACATGAGCAAATTGCACCATTCACATATCCATGCACAAGTGTGTGCTATGGGTCTGATTTACAAGCCCCTTGCGCCACCGGAGTGTCACTTTTTTGTGATGCTCCAGTGGTGTTGTGCCCTGCTCCAAATATTTGAAGCAGCATCAAGCCATGAAAAGTGGCTTAACTGTTCCTTGGAAATATTGTGTGGGCACAGTGCCACTGGAGCATCGCCAAAAGTGAAGCACCTGTGGCACTAGCAGCTTCTAAATGAGACCCTAAGTACCACTTGCACCACACACTGTAACGCCGCCCGCCCTTGCGTGACAGCAAAAATGTGCTGCATCACTACAGGAAGTGAGGTAATCAATCTGCCATGCTGCAAACCAGGAACAGTAACCTTGCTTTTGCTTTCTCTCACCGTCACAGTCCATTTGTCTTTGTTGGAGAGAGGTTGTGTGTGGTGGGAGCTCTGTTGATGAGTGCTGGCAGAGGTGTCTTTTGTGCTGTCTTCTGTCTTGTAGTGTCCCTGACATATGTTTTGTCCTGTCTTATTGTGTATAGCTTTTTTGTTGTTGTTGGTAATTGCATTAATGGGTGTTAGTCTTTGGGGTAGTTTCATCCATTGGGGTAGTTGGCGTTAGTTTGAGGTTCTTTTTTCTTTGTACAGGGTACCATGGGTGTGGTTTCGGACATGCCAGTGCCAATGAGGTGGGAGGATCCATCTAGCTCATCACACACTACCTCCCTAATATGGTGGTCATTGGAGGAAGAGTCATTCAGGGATACAGGACAGAGGCACGCAAGCTGCAGTTGGGGAAGGTCCTGTTCCACATGACCCATGTCTTTGAGGTCGAGTGCACAGCCCACTAATTAAAACATTGATGGGCAGACATCATCGCCAGGGAACAGGACCTTCTGGACCACCTGGGAATCGAGGTCAGTGGGACTGTGGGTGGGTACACAATCCATGTGGCTGACTCCTGTTTTGCAATTGCAATTACGTGTTTGTTGGCCATAGGGCCTCCTTTACCAAGTTATGACAAATGAAAGGGCTGTGAGTAGTGTGTCTGTGCCAAACAGCGTTCATGACAAGGGCAGCAATGCACCATTAAGTAGACAAATGGCATATTCCTGTCCTTGTCCCCTGTGTTTAATCACTAAATTCTGATGCATACCAATGCCGACACACCTGTGTCATGGTGTAAGGGTACATGATTCCCAGGGACAACTGTCCATGTCTACTAAAGGCCTGACTACTGTTGTATGTTGAATAGTAATGTAGAAGTGATGATAAAAGTGATGCAGGAGTAAAGGGCTGAGTGTGCCCTGTGAGTCATGCATGAGCAGAGTGCCATTACAATTAGCTATGCTTGAAAAACGTTGCAGTAGTAAGTCATCTGCAAAATGTAAACAATGTAGCTGAGACATGTATGTATGGTTTCAGTATATACGTGTACATGTCGGCCTGGCCGACCAATGTATGTCACTGAGACATGTCTAATGGCCTAATTGGGTATTCACTAACCTAGGTTTTCTATGTTCATTAGTGAATCATGCATAATGTGCAAACTCTTGTCCATAGTGTTCATTGCTCAAACTTAACAGTGCTAAGTCTTGTGTTATTTCTTGCAAGTGGACCCCAGCCTTATATCATTGGGCAGGTGGCAAGCTTAGCAGACCGTGATGCTACCAGTGATGTCAATCTGTATGCGCAATGTGTAGTGCAAGTAGTGTGTGTGATCTTGTATGTTGTGTGCAATGCCATGTACCAAGTGCATGTATTCTACTACAGACATCGTGTGCTATACATGGATATGGACTGTAGGGTTGATGTTGTTTTGCAGGAGGGACAATGATGATCAATTCAACATGATGAGTTCACGTACCACGGTAACATAACTGACGTGTATGATGCGCATAGTCAGTGGTGACATGGTCCTTTGAAGATGTTCCAAGATGGTTTAGTGGTAGTGTGCGACATTAGCTAGCCTTGATACCTTGGACATTAGCAATATGTAGATGATGGTTGGGGGCAGATGTGTATTAACCTTGCCCTTCAAGATGTCATTGTGATTTGTGCTGGCCAACGTGTGAAGACTGCAGATGGTGTTTCCATTGCATGCCTGTTCTTCATTTGCCTAATATACATGTGGCTGACGTGTCCCATTCATGTTTCAGCTGCCAACATAACTCTATCCCAGAAGCAAGAGTTTGACAAGTGGGCGGAACCCTACTGCCACATCCATCTGGTGCAGAAGGGCATCTGGAGGATGGGGCCACTCTATGAGTGGGAGCAAGCATTGGGCTCTTGGAAGACATTTCCTCAAGGGGACTACCTAAGTAACCATCCACCTCAACCACCATGTTAGACCTGACAGCCTTAGGGTGGTCATCCCCCACCTTTTTGCCTGCCTTCCTCCACTTTTCTGACACTGACACAGTTTTTGATGGTTTTAGGACTTTACCACTGCTAACGAATGATAACGTGCATACCCTCTCTCCCTTAAACATGGTAACATTGGTTCATCCCCAATTGGCATATTTGATTTACCTATAAGTCCCTGGTAAAGTGCAGCACAGGTAACCAGGGACTATAAATCAAATGCTATAATTCAAATGCTACTAGTGGGCCTGCAGCACTGATTGTGCCACCCACATTCGTGGCCTCTTAACCATGTCTCAGGCCTGCTATTGAAAGGTGCAGTTTCGCAGCCACTTCGACTTGGCATTTAAAAGTACTTGCAAAGTACTTAAACTCCCCTTTTTCTACATGTAAGTCACCCCTAAAGTAAGCCCTAGGTAACCCATAGGGCAGAGTGCTATGCAGGCAGGCATGTACCTATGTGTTTTATATGTCCTTTTAGTGAAGAACGTCTACATTCTCTCCCACTACTGTGAGGTCTGCTCCTTTCATAGACTATCATTAGGTCTGCCCTCATGTACTTTTTAAGTGGTAGATTCTGATCTGAAAAGGGTAATCAGGTCATATTTTGTATGGCCAGAGTGGTAATAGAAAATCCTGCTTATTGGTGAGGTTGTATTTTATATTACTATTTTAGAAATGCCACTTCTAGAAGGTGAGCATTTCTCTGCACTTAAAACCATCTGTGCCTTACAGCCTGTCTCCAATCAATATCTGGTCTGGGCTGGTTCACAGCTCCCTTGAGCATTTCACCCAGACAACCACAAACACAGGACACTCAGTCACTCACCTGCATTCATCTGCATATTTAATGGGTCTTCCTGGTCTGGAAGGGTGAGGGGGCTGACACTTACATTTCAAAGGTCAATGGCCTGCCCTCACACAATGGACTGTTAAACCCCCCACTGGGACACTGGCAGACAGGGCTGAACTGAAAGGGGAACTTCTGCACTTCAAAACCACTCTTTGAAGTCTCCTGCACTTCAAAGGCATTTTTTGGGTATATAAACTGGGTCTCTGACCCCACCAGACCAGACACTTCTGGACCTTCACCTGCAACCTATCAGAGGAGCTGCCTGGCTGCCCAAAAGGACTCATCTGGTCTGCTTTGCTGAGAAGGACTGCTGCCCTGCTGCTGCCCTGCTGCTGCCCTGCTGCCCCGCTGCCCTGCTGACCTCTGTCTTTGCTGAGAAGGACTCTGCCTTCCCCAAAAGTGCTTTCCAAGGGCTTGGATTGAGCTTGCCTCCTGTTTCCTGAAGTCTCAGGGTCAAAAAGACTTTAATCGATGCACCGCCTGCCGAAATTGATGCAAAGTCTCGCTTGTGACCGAGTAATCACCACACAGCTGACTGGAACAAGTAACTCTGACTTCCCGACTGGAAATTTGACCCAGCGCCAGCCTTGCAAAGGAAAATTAAAATCATTGCCTACCGGATCGGCGCAGCTCCCGTGCCTTCTTCCAGTGCATCAAGGATTTTCCCTGCATCAACCCTGGGCATAAAAATATCTCCGCACCGCAGGGAGGAACCATGACTGCACCCCAAAAAATGATGCAAACTCTTTGTAGCATGGAAAGAAACAACACATCATCTGTGTCGCGCAGGAAAATTAAACGCAACACCCTGTTTTTCCAGGCATCTCCTCCTCTGCAGTTCCCATGTGTCATTATTTTTGACCCATACCAGGTAATGTGTGTTACAAAGAGACAACTGTTTATTTTTAAGGCCTAAACCTTTTTAAAGTGATATTTCAACTTGTGCTTATTAGATATTTGTTGTTTTGACCTTATTTTATTCAGATAAAGATTATCTATTTTTATAAACCTGTGTGGTGTACTTTTGTTGTGTTTTCATTGTGTTACTGTATAAATTATTGCACAAATACTTTACACATTTCCTTGCAAGTTAAGCCTGACTGCTCAGTGCCAAGCTACCAGAGGGTGGGCACAGGAGAATTTGGATAGTGTGTGACTTACCCTGCCTAGGATTGTGATCCCTACTTGGACAGGGGTGTATACCTCTGCCAACTAGACACCCAAGTTCTAACTCTAACACACCCACACAGCAGGCAGGCCTCATGCCACAAACAAGGCAAGGTCTACAGGGGCTGGACCATCACCTTCAGCTGAAACTATGAGTGCCCCAATTGCTTTCAAGGCTGTTCCTCCCTTTGTTGAGCCAATCTATGTACAGGAATTTCATGCTGAGCATGCGGACCAAAAATACTGGATTGCCAGACTTGAACATAAAACTGAGCAATTGATGCGGATGCTGAGGGTGATAAAGGTGTGTGTGACAAGGCACTGAAGAGGACAATGGTCTTGATGGACATTACTTCCCTTACCCTTGTACATAGTTTCAAACGTATATGGGGTATTTAGATAGTTAGGGTTAGATTAGTTAGTGTAGTGTAGATTATTATTAGTACATAGTGGGTCTTCTTGGAGGTGCAATTTGGGTTTCTCTTTTTCTTCAGTGGTTCTAGAGGGATGGATGTTGTTTTGGGTATATCTTCAAAGTAAAACAAAAACATATATATATATATATATATATATATATATATATATACACATATACACTTTGTAAATATGGTATGGCAAATCTGGCCTCGCTGGGCCACATTAACGTAAACAAAATGACACTAATGTGGCACAAGGAGGCACTAGGCCCTTTTAAATCTAGGCCATATATTTATTTATTTATATATATGGTGCTAATCCTAGACAGTACATCAATAGCAAAAATGTTGATGCTATTGCCCCTACCCTGTGCCATGGTGTGCAGTATATTGAATACGCTGCACACATAGTGACAGTAGGGTGGCGCTAAGGGGCACAAGAAAAGTGGCAATGCACTGGCTGTAGCACCACTTTTCTTAAACAGGCACAATATGTTTAGTTAGTTAAAGTTTAGCTGTAGTTCCTGTTGTCCTTGTCTACAGATGTGTTTTAAGGGGGTGGGGAGTTGATGTTTATCATGTGGTGCTAAATTCATAGGATAGGTTAAGATAAGCTAAGTTAGTTGTAGGTATAAGTTAGGATAAAATAGTGTAGTTTAGGTTACTATAGGGAGGTTAGTTAGGTTAGGTAATTGTAGGCTGATAGTAATGGGTTCAATAAATCTTGTTGTTACCTAATGTATGATCGCCTTCATGATTCACTGTCTGGGTGGTAGCATGTCTGCAGAGGCATGTGCCTTCCGCTCTGCAAGCAGTACTTTGAAACGTGTGGCTATTTGTTTCCCCTATGGTCAAGTACCTGTGAGCCTTCGGGTAGAGGAGGGCCTCAAACTCAGAGCTGGCAGGCTCAAAATCACACAGAGGGCAGCAGCAGCAACAGGTGGTGCTGCATGGGGGAAATGACACATATGCTGTCCAAAGGTCAGTGAAGAGTCGCTCTTTCACCCCTCAGAGGCTGCCATTAAGAAGGGAAGAAAGGTGGCCAGGGTCAGTCAGCTGGGATGCAGGAAGCAGGAAAACATGGCGCTGAGAGGGGGCAGGGCCACAGTGGTGAGCAGTCACAGGGGAGCGAAAGGAAGCGGAAAAGAGGGAAAAGCTCTAGCCTGTTATCCTTTACTGACAATTTAAACATGTGGGTGTCCAGTCCATACTAATAAATATTTGTACAATTATATTAGTTACAATTATGCAAGGTAGCGCTCGTTACTTGGGTATTAGAGTAAACCAGAACCCACGTGTGCTGAGTGACGCTCCACTACCCTAGTGTCACATCATCATAAGACGTATTTCCTATTGGATTATAAAACACGTATCATAACATGGAAATGTATTAGATGACCATGAACATCTCAATACCTTCGAGAATCCAATATGAATCTGTTCAATATTGAAGTAGCGGAAGTGTGTACCTGTGTTCCTAACATGTCTCATAGGAAAGATCAACTTGGCAAGCCACTTTCAAAAACCCATGCATTTCATTGTCCACGATAGTTTAGAAACAAGGGAGGCAATGTTCTCATTAAATCATGCATCACTTGCTGTGGAAAATGAAATGGCATTTAATTTATGGCTTGTTTTGAAGAGTGTCACTGAGCTCTACAGTGAAGGGAAAAAAGGAGAATGAATACAAATTAGCTTTCAAAAGACAATTTTCCCAATTCAGGGGGAAACTTATTATTTTGCACCCTATTTTTCAACACGTCCTTATCTCGATTAAGGTTACTGATATTGAATTCTTGCCTCGATCGACTTTGTTCCAAAATTAAGTTGATAGGACCGTTGTCTATGCTCCATTCACTATAATTCTACAATTAACTTCGGATGCTAATATATACATCAGAAAACTAATAATAAAGAGTATTTGTTGAGCACAGGTGAAGGACCTATTGATCTTCATAAAATTGAATATATATATATATATGTGTTTGTATCTACATATATATATATATTTATATATATATATACATATATATATATATATATACATTTATGTGAATGTAAATATATCTGTGTATATATATATATATATATATATATATATATATATATATATATATATATATGCATATATATATATATATATATATATATTCCCTGAAAAAAACAAAGGTTACAGGGACGTTATAGGGTATAGTTGGGAAATAGAATTTAAAAAACCTCAGAAATTCACTTAATAAACAAAAGGTTACATGGACGTTATAGTTAGCTTCTGAATTTCCTCGCACAAAACCATGGAAATTCAGAAGCTATAGAGTTATTTCAAGTAACAAAAACTTGCGGCTTAAGTTAACTATAACTTGCGCCCAGCCATGCAGTTTTTTCTTTAATAATTTTACTGCTAATGTTTCATTGATATTTTTATTGATGTTATAAAAGTTGGCATGAGTGCTGTAATGTATGGGGTAATTAGCAGTGCATGGAGAGAGCACAAGTTATAGTTACCTTAGGACACGAGTTATAATTACTTCAAATAACGCTAACTATAATTTCTATGATTTTGTGCGAGTAAATTCAGAAATTTAATATAACATCCCTGTAACCTTTATTTTTTTAAGTGAATTTCTGTGTTTTTTTTTTTTACATAAAGTAATTTTCATTACTCCATGCTAATCCAACCACTGCGACGCATGGCCTTTGGCCGTACGTGGCGGGGGTTGGCCGCAGTGCCTGGCCTGCAGCCAGCCCTGCAGCCAACCCCCCTAACCACCCAAACCCACACTGCACATGACCTTTGTCCGTGCACAGCAGGACTTAGCAACAGGACCTGTCTCTCTGAATGTGAGAATAGATGTGAGAAGGTGTGTCTGGGTGTGAGACTGGCTGTGACAGTGTCTGTCTGGGTCTGAGAGTGTCTGATTGTGCTCCACTAAATGAAAGATGCATTCACTTCCATGAAGGATTTCAGATCATTTTTTCAATATACAATCACAGCGTTAACACACTTGCTTTGCCTTTGCCAAGCCCAGGAGTTAGGATAATTTGTACATTCTAGCAATTGAGCTTCAACTGGGGCACCTGCTAAGTTTATATCTGTAAGTGGTTGAGGTTTAATTTCTGTGAAATGAATATCTAAGCCACAACAGCCAGGCCTTTTATTCATTTATTTTGGTGGTGAGGGTGGACTCCCTGGACCCCCCTACCCCAGTCGATGTTATCCCAAGGGACCCCATCACAGGGGGCTAGGCCTTTTATTAATATTGGGGTTTGTTTGGAGGAGGGGGTACCACGCGGCCACTCTACTTCAGGTAATTTCAGCCCAGGGCCTAGCCATCAGTCCTCTGTGCTCCTCAGGGCACCCAGTGTGCATTGAGGACTGTGGGGCAAGCCTCAAGGCCCCTGCGGTCCAGCCAGCTCCCAGCTTCCTGTGGGTGCCAACATTGCTTTTGCACACAGGAATCAACTAAACATGCAGCTCCTTATGTGCAAAAACTGTTTGACAGCTCTTGCTTGCTGGAACCGGATTGTTTGTTGGGACATGGAAGGAACTGTCAAAGTTCCTGCCAAGTCACAGCAAACAGCTCTGTCCCAGGGATGGGCACCCCTGGATATAGGGTGTGCCGGCCCTGGGGGGTGGGGGTCCCCATGGCCAGGTTGTGGTCCTCAGGGCCAATATTAGCTCTTCGAAGGGGGCTGTGCGGCCCCCTCCAACATTTCACTTAGCCCCGGGGAGGTGATGGTCCCTGGGAGGTCTGCAACAGATTGCCTTCATTCATTTATTGTAGTCCCAGGGAGGTGGCGGGCCACAGGGCTGCAGAGAGATTATGGGGTCCCCCTGCATCTATTGATTGTTTAGCCCCAGGTACATGGCAGTCCCTAAAGCTGCGGGGTTGCAGTGTAGCCCCCATATCTATTGATTGTCTAGCCACAGGGAGGTGGCGGTCCCCAGGGCTGTAGGGGGCCACCTGGTTCCCCCCTGCACAAATATATTATTTAGCCCTGTGGAGGTGGTGGTCCCTGGGGCTTTGAAGAAGCCATATAGGCCTCACCGATATAAGATAAACATTATGGCCCAGGAAGGTGGTGGTCCACGGGGCTAATATAAGCCCATGTGTGCTCCCCTCTTTTTTAAAAGCCACCTGGACCTCTGCCACCTGGAAGTCAAAGAAAAGGGTGGGAGACTACCCTTTTTAAAAAAATAAATCTTGGGAAAATCCGCAAATCTGGATCAATGGATTAGCCTGACATAAAAAAAAATGCCTTTTATCCCTGGTGGGTTCTGTAAGGGAACCCCGGACAAAAGCTAGGGACTCAGGGTGAACCTACCCTGGCCACCTTTCCTTTTTTTTCACTTTTTTTTCTGGGTCTCGGCTGAAGCTGAGATATCAGATATCAGCACGGGGCCAGTAGGATCTACGGAGTATTCATGTGCTCATATATCAATTTTTTTTTAATTTTTTGCCCTTTCACCCCTTCGCTGCCAAGGCCTTTTCCCCCTCAGGTGCCAGGCCTTTTTTCGGCTATTTGAGACAGTTCGCGCTTAGGCCCTCAACTTTTTGTCCGCATAAGCTACTCACAACAAATTTGCGTCCTTTTTTCCAACATCCTAGGGATTCTAGACATACCCAGAGTTTGTGGGTTCCCCTCAAGGAGACCAAGAAATTAGCCAAAATACAACAATTATTATTTTTTTTTTTTTTAAGAAAAGGGGGAAAAAGGGCTGCAGAAGAAGGCGTGTGTTTTTTTCCCCTGAAAATGGCATCAACAAAGGGTTGGCGGTGCTAAAATCACCATCTTCCCAGCTTCAGGAACAGGCAGAATTGAAATCCCATTTTTTAAACACAATTTAGGCATTTTACTGGGACATATCCCATTTTTACTATTTTTGGTGCTTTCAGACTCCATCCAGTTGATGATAGAAATGGGTGTGAAACCAATGCTGGATTCCAGAAAGCTAAACATTTCTAAAAAGTAGACCAAATTCAGAATTCAGCAAGGGGTAATTTGTGTGTATCCTACAAGGTTTTCCTACAGAAAATAACAGGTGAAATAAAAAAATATTGATATTGAGGTGAGAAAAACAGCCATTTTTCTCCACGTTTTACTCTGTAACTTTTTCCTGCAATGTCAGATTTTTGAAAGCAATATACCTTTACGGCTGCTGGACTCTTCTGGTTGTGGGGATATATAGGGCTTATGGATTCATCAAGAACCCTAGGTACCCAGAGCCAATAAACGAGCTGCAGCTTGCAATGGGTTTTTATTCTATACCAGGCATACAGCAATTCATTTGCTGAAATATAAACAGTGAAAAATAGGTATCAAGAAAACCTATGTATTTCCAAAATGGGCACAAGATAAGGTGTTGAGAAGCAGTGATTATCTGCATATCTCTGAAACTTTTCCCTGCAATGTCAGATTTTTGAAAGCAATATACCTTTACGTCTGCTGGACTCTTCTGGTTGTGGGGATATACAGGGCTTATGGATTCATCAAGAACCCTAGGTACCCAGAGCCAATAAACGAGCTGCAGCTTGCAATGGGTTTTTATTCTATATCAGACATATAGCAATTCATTTGCTGAAATATAAACAGTGAAAAATAGGTATCAAGAAAACCTATGTATTTCCAAAATGGGCACAAGATAAGGTGTTGAGAATCAGTGATTATTTGCATATCTCTGAATTTCTTTCCATACAGCCTTCCCCCAAGTCTCCCGATTCAAATGGTACATCACTTTTGTGGGTAGGCCTAGTGCCTGCAAAGGGAAATGCCCCAGAACATTATCTGGACATGTCAAAATTATCAAATACAAAACTACCTGTTTTTGCGGGGGGCTCCTGCATTTTTGGTCCTGGGCGCAGCAGCCATACAGGAAAACCTACCAAACACACGCATTTCTGAAAACTAGACACCCGAGTGAGTCCAGGGAGGTGTGACCTGCGTGGATCCCACAGTGTTTTCTTACCCAGAATTCTCAGCAAACCTCAAATTTGGCTGAAAAATCATATTTTTCCCACATTTCTGTTCGGGATCACCTCACCGGGACACATTTCCTACCACCCAACGTTCCCCTCTGTCTCCCGGTAAAAATGATACCTCACTTGTGTAGGTGGGCCAAGTGCCTGTGACAGGGAAGAGCCAAAACATGTCGAAATTGAAGGGGAACCAAAGCGGGTCCGAAAGGGCAGTTTGAAAAAAAAAACATTTTTAGGCTTACACGTGGGGCAGAATTTTTATCGGTATAGATGAGACAATGCTGGGTGGTAGGAATTTTGTGGATTCCGGAAGGTTCCATCTCAAAAATGTGGAAAACATCTGTGATTTCCAGCAAAGTTGGAGGTTTGCAGGGCATTGTGGGTAAGAAAGTGGTGTGGGGTGCATGTGAAGCACACCATCCTGGACTCACCCAGATGTTTAGTTTTCAGAAGCATCTAGGTCTGGTAGGTGTTTCTACATGACAGCGTCCCAAACCCAAAAAGTGCAGCCCTCATCATTCCAAGTGGTATGTTTTTGAGAGTTAGCCAAGCTTGCAGGGCCCAAATGTAAAACCAAAACCCAAAATAATCAAATGTCCTCTTGCTTGCCATGGGATAAGATGTTTTAGTGTGCGCAGGGAGAGCTGAAAGACTGTTACCCCCTTCAGTTGGGGTGGGGGCATAACCATGCCCATACTGGTTGGTAGCCACAACCCCACCAATTCTTTTTTTTTTTTATTCCCTGGCATCTAGTAGACTTTCTGCCCCCCCGGGGGTGTGGATCGGGGGTAATTGCCCCATCTGCCTACTGGTGGGCAGGACAAATTTGGCCCCATTTATTTGGGGTGGGGGTATGGACATACCCCCATCCTCTTACTTTGAACAAAAAAATCTTCCCTGGTCTCTGATGGGCTTTCTGCCCTCCTTGGGGGCAGATGGGCCTTCCAAAAATAGGCCGATCTACCAACAGTAATGTGCCCCCATGGGGAGTGACCCTTGCCCAAGGGGCTGCCCCCCAAACAAAACACACATATACACACACCAATCCCTGGTGCCTAAGTGGTTTCTGCCCCACCCCCGGGCAGATCAGCCTAATAGAAATAGGCCAATCTGCCACCTAGGGGAATGACCCTTGCCTAAGGGGTCGCTCCCCTTGCATGAAATGCAATTTGCCCCCCGGAGAGCAACCCTTGCCTAAGGGGTCCCTCTCCATATATAAAGAATAATGTAAACAAAAAATATATATATATATCTCTGGTGCTTAGGGGGTTTCTGCCCCCCATGGGGGCAAATTGGCCTAATAGAAATAGGCAGAAATGGCCTAAAAGTAATTTTGTCCCCCGGGGAGTGACCATTGCCTAAGGGGTTTGTCCCCACATATAAAAATAAATATGTATATCCCTGGTGTCTAGAGGTTTCCTGCCCCCGTGGGCAGATCAGCATAATTATAATAGGCCGATCTGCCCCTGGGAGTGCAGAAATGGGCTAAAAATAAATTGCCCCCCTGAGGAGCGGCCCTTGCCCAGGGGCCGCTCCCCTCATTCGATTACCTGAAAAAACAAATCTCTGGTATCTAGTGGGCATTTCTGCTGCCCATTCACATCCTTTCCTTTGATGCCTCTCTCGGCCCATCCATGTGATCGGAGGAGAAATGGTTTTGCATTTCCCCTCCGATCGGCCCTGGAGGCCTCTGATGAGGTCAGCGCATGATCCGCTTGATCATGGTTAGTGAGTCCTTCTTTTATTACAATATTTATACATAGTCTTCCAATCTGCCAACAAGGAAGCATTCTGGGACATGTAGTCGTTTAAAATTAATGCAATAACACAAACCATTCACCTGAGTGTGTTAGGCCAGTTTTTGCTGTTCTAGAAGAAACATGATAACATTTCTGATTTTCTTTCTATATATTTCTATTTACTTTCTCCCCTTTTTTACGGTTGAGTCTGCAAGTGTATGCGCTTGCTCATGTGTCTCATATGCAAGATGCTGTTGTGTTTAGTAAAGGGCTTCGAGCCCATCTGTCACTCACCATTTGTTGATTTACAAGGCACTCTTCTTTACAGCCTTGTAATTTGTCAAGGCATGTCTGGCATCATTTCGGTTCCTCTGTGTGGAGCAGGGATCAAGCACTAATTGATTTCAACTTAATTATGTCCGTCCGCTACTCCCAACGAGAATGAGGTACTATTTTGATCTAACTTCCAGTGCCGCACAAACAGAAGGCTTCTGACTGGCAAAAACATACCCAACGCGACAAATAAAATTGCAAAGTTGTATTTGTTTAAAGCTAACTTTATTTTATTTTATTATTTTATTTTATTTTATTTTATTTCATTAAGTCGTCTTTTCTCAGTTTCTACTCATTTTTTGGTGGTGGCTGTTGTCAAAAGATGACAATTAACTTGTTTGAAATAAGCAAGACTTATTGCATTGCAAATGCTTCTTTCACTTCCAAATAATTTTGCTAGATGACCATTTGCATCATTATTTGATCAGGGACAAATAACCATATTGTTTGTGGAGTTTCTTCACCATCAATAATAATGTTGTTTTTGTTTGTATTTATGTCACTTAAGATTGACCTCACTCATATCTATCCTCAAGGCTGTATGTGTATGATCATGCTTAAACATTAATATGTGTTTAGGAAGAAGTGAAACAAAGTTCAATAATGTCCTCAGTGTATATCCATTCAAATATCTCAAACTTACACAACATGCATATATACGTCAGGACCAGTTCTCCACACACATTGGGACTGGCCCAGTGTCACTTATGGGCTGAGTGCCCCTACAAAAATATAAAGCCTGATCTATTAAGACCAATACCATATGTCCTGTAATTATTATAGTTTTGTATATATATATATATATATATATATATATATATATATATAGACCCGAAAGGTCTCTCTGTCAACCTTTACAATACACCCTGTATACTATACTTATTCATGGGAGGACCTGACCTAATTTCAATAACAAATAAGTTATCTTTTTCCATAAATAGCACAAACATTGAATCATTTGTGCACGTCTCTTCAAATTTATGATCAGTCAAGAGAACTTCTATGATTCACAGTCTGTACAGTCTGAAGATGATCAGTCCAATAGTCTTGGGAATTATATTGGCCCTAGTTGTGACAAGTGGATCAAATATTCTCACAAGTGTACATAACGTTCATCATCTGCATTGACACCAAAAAGTACCTTTTTGAGTAGTCTCATTATGTACCTACTTTTCAACTTGTGAAGTTGCAAGGTCATATGTCCACACCTGTTGTTTTTCGGTACTTGCCCTACTCAATAATACCACATTGTCCTCCAATCTTCTATATGGGAAGTTGCATAGTGCTTAGCCATAGCATAACTTGTGTCTTCTTTGTTATGTACATTGGGTATAGGCTCCAATATGCACTTTTTTGGAGGGTATGTGATGCTACCCACATATTTTAGCCCACATAGACATTTTATGTCAGCAAAGGTGGCGTTACATGTTATTTTTGATTCTATGTGGATTTGTGCACCCTTAAAATCCAAAATAGTTTTCTTTGTCATGCCTATCGTGCAAACCCCCTTCCTGCATTCATTGAGCCAATTGCATGGGCTCTGATCTACAAAGTGGCTGTGCACCACTATGTCCTTAAGGGATTTTGCCTTTTAATAAGTGAACAATGGCTGTTTTCCAACCAATTTCACAATGTCCTTGTCACCAAGTAAAATCTTCCAGTGTTTTTGGAAAATGTTTTTAACTTCAACACTTTCCTTAATATAGGTGGTTATCATCCTTATGTCATTGTATTCTTTTTGTGTCTTAGTTTTCTTCACCATCTGCTCCCTCTTCAATGCTGGATCGAGAACATCCTCTTTGATAAAACCTCTTTTTCACTTCTTTGAATTGGACTTCTTTGTCTTCTTCTTTTGAGCAATTTCAGTTTATATATGGAATATTCTTGGTGAGAGCTTTCAAGTGGAAGCTCGTGCCATGTAATATGCTATTGATGGCCATGGGTTTTCTATGCAAGGTTGTTTCGGGTTTGTTCTCATGAACATATACCCTGTTGTTCTGTTCCATTCCAGATAAAAAATAGATCATCAATGTATCTTAGCCATTTGATCACTCTGGCCAAATGTTGTTCATTCTTCTCATCCCAAACAACCTCCCTCTCCGACTAGCCCATTGTAAGATTCACATAGCTTGAGGAGAAGGACATTCCCATTGCTGTCCCACACACTTGTTGAAATAGTTGAAAAGTACAATTTTATTACATAGACACATTTCAATTATCGCCAAGTGCATGGCAGAGTGTTTCTTCTCTATATCCTACTGGCGGTCACCAGTAGGTAGGTAGTTAGGACCGAGTTTCCATAGGAAAATCATTTTTTGTTTTGCCAATAACTTTGGTGCCATTTGATGAATCCCCAAAATCCCCAAGGACTGGTTCCTGCTATCTCCTGAGATGCCCACCCTCAGAAGATAGCTCTTTGCTTTTGCTTAGCCGGTGCTGTGACAGCACTGCTATGCAAAAGCAAACACTAACTTCAATCCCAGCAAGTGGGGGCATGAAAACTGTTCCAGCTTCCTGGGAGCAGAGTTTTCATCTGTTTCGCTGGCCTCTGTCATGATGGCAGGGAAACAGATGAAAGATTGGTCCCACATGCAGGGAGCTGCATATTTAGCAGCTGCCTGCATGCTGGAGCAAGACTGACTCCCACAGAAAGCAGGGAGCCCCTAGATGGGGCCAGAGCACCCAGCAGGATGTGGCTGAGCCCTGGGGAATGGGGTCCCATTGGCAAACATCAGTCCTCTCAGTTTAAATTAGGAATTTGGCCTTAGTGAGGTGGTGGTCTCCAGGGCCTGGGGTGTCCACACAGACCCCCCCCCACTAGTGTTCATTTTGCCTTGGGAGGTGGTGCTCCCTGGGGCATATTTAAACCCGGGGGGTCCATGGTCCCCTTCCTTTATTCAATAAAGCCCCGGGTAGGTGGTAGTCCCCAGGGATCATTGAGCCCAATGAAGGGGGGCCACACAGCCCACTCCCTTTTTTTAATAAAGCCCTGGAAAGGTGGTGGTTCAAGGAGTGGGGATCCGTGTGCCCCTGCAACCATCTTTGAAATTACCCTGATGCCCCTTGGACCTGGCCCACCTGGTGGCTTTTTTGTACACAACACACAGCCCCCCTCCTGGAGCCATATATCCCCCTTTGGAGCACCACAACCCAGGACCGGCTCCTGCTCCCTCCTGAGGTGCTCAGCAAAGGCTGTGCATGGCACAGGGTTGGGTGTTCATAGGGGCTTGTGGCCAGGCCCTGCAGCAAACCCCCACCGTGCATAGACAAAGGCCATGTGTTTCGCAGATTTGAGTGGTTATAGGGCTTTGGCCAACCCCTGCCACGCATGGCCTAAAGTCATGCATTGCCATGGCTGTATTAATGAAAGTAATTTAAATGTCATTAATGTTTAAAAAAACATAGAAATTCACTGAAAAAAACAAAATCATTGGAATGTTATAGTTAGGAAATAGAATTCACAAAACATAGAAATTCACTTGCAAAACAGAGGTTACAGGGACATTATAGTTAGGTTCTGAATTTAAATGCACAACACCAGTTATAGTTATGTTTATTTCAAGTAACTATAACTTGTGCCTTCGCCATGTATGCAAATTACCCCACATATTACATCACTAATGACATCTTTGACAACATCATTGCTAATATCAATGCAACATTTGCAGTTAAATTATTGAGGAGAAAGCTGCATGGGGGCACAGGTTGGTATTGTTTTTATATAAGCTGTAGAAATACCCCTGTATTTTTAGTTAGCTAATCTAATTTATATGGTATGGATTCTTTTGAGAAGTAGTCAATTATTTTGTGCTTGACTTATTCGTCATTTCCCATGTTTATTTTTTGTTCTATGAAAAACATAACATTCAAGTAGTAATTTCTATGCATATTAAACCAAATTGCCTGCATTCCTGCAGTACTAAGCCATATGAAATAAAACAAAACCGGCACAGGTAGACATTATGGCCCTCACTACAACCCTGGCGGTCGGTGTTAAAGCGGCGGGCAGTAAAACCGCCAACAGGCCGGCAGTAAAAAAAAATTGAATTACGACCGTGGCGGAAACCGCCAACATAGACAGCCTCTTTAACACTCCGACCGCCACGGCGGTACAAACAAACAGTTCGACGGTCACCGCCAACAGACAGGCAGAGGACAATGTACCGCCCACAGTATCAAAACCTACCAATCCGTCACCTTTTCCGGGGCGGATTCACCGCGAACAAAAACACGGCGGAAACTGGACTTTGAAGGGAAAACGCTCACCTCTACACACCCCACGAGGAACCAGGACGCCATGGAACCAGAGCTTCACATTTTTCCAGCCCTTATCTTCTTGCTCCTCTACCAGGAGCACGAACGCCGGCAGCGAAGACCACGGTGAGTACTGCACCTATGACACAGGGGAGGGGGATGGAAAAAACAGTGACACACACACACGCAACATGCAACACCCCAACCCCCACTCTCACCCACGACAACACACACACTAATACAGCATGATACATTACAGTTGCACCCCCCAAACCTCCCGGAAGAATGCAAAGACAAAAGGAAATGAGGTGAACGATTGTAGTATTTTAAAATCCAGTACGCAAAAATATATTTACACTATTAACAAATATATACACCAAGAATAGAAGTCCAGGTATTGCACCATTTAAGTCTGTGGAACACTGGGCCCACACTGCATGTCCGAGGTCCACACAAGATACCCGAACATGATGGAGAGAACACTGCTGGGGCATCAGATAGAAATAAAACAGGCACCTCAGGGGGAAGAGAAAGGGGGGCACCTCAGCCGATTGAGTGCACAATGCCAAATCCACGAGGGGGCCACATGCCCAATGTTCAATCCTGGGGAGTGCAAAGCCACAGTCTCACAAGTGTCTACAGTGGGTGGGTTGCCCACTGTACAATCCTGGGGAGTGCAAAGCCACAGTCTCACAAGTCTCTCAAGTGGGTGGTTTGCCCACTGTACAATCCTGGGGAGTGCAAAGCCACAGTCTCACAAGTCTTTTCAGTGGGGGTGTTGCCCACTGCTTTATCCTGGGGAGTGCAAAGCCACAGTCTCTCAAGTCTCTCCAGTGGGTGGGTTGCCCACTGCTTTATCCTGGGGAGTGCAAAGCCAAAGTCTCACAAGTCTTTTCAGTGGGTTGGTTGCCCACTGCTTTATCCTGGGGAGTACAAAGCCACAGTCTCTCAAGTGGATAACAGTCTCCACTGGTTCTGGAGGGGGCTTTGTGCCCAGAGTGCTTCATCCTGCCAAGGACAGAGGTTGTGGATGCCTTTCTCCACTGGTTCTGGAGGGGGCTTTGTGCCCAGAGTGCTTCATCCTGCCAAGGACTGAGTGAGTGGATGTGAATCTCCACTGGTTCTGGAGGGGGCTTGGTGCCCAGAGTGCTTCATCCTGCTCGTGGCGGACTCAGTAGCGTCAGTGCTCTTGGCGCCCATGGGCCAGCGGTGCTGGTGGCGGCAGGTGTCCTTGACAGCGGTGCATGTGGTGGCGGTGTCCTGTTCAGCGGTGCTGGTGGCGGCGGTGTCCTGTTCACCGGTGCTTGTGGCGGCAGGTGTCCTTGGCAACGGTGCTGGTGGCGGCGGTGTCCTGTTCAGCAGTGCTTGTGGCGGCAAGTGTCCTTGCCAGCGGTGCTGGTGGCGGCAGTGTCCTGTTCACCGGTGCTTGTGGCAGCAGGTGTCCTAGGCAGTGGTGCTGATGGCAGCGGTATCCTGTTCAGAGGTGCTTGTGGCAGCAGGTGTCCTTGGCAGCGACTCGGCTGCTGGCGGTCCTGTCTGGGCCAGCTGGCTGGTGCTGGCAGTCACCTCTGGTCCTGCGGGGCTGGTGCAGGCGGTCCTGTCTGGGCCAGTGGGACTGGTACTGGCGGACACCTCCTGGCCTGTGGGGCTGGTGCTGGCGGTCCTGTCTGGGCCTGCGGGGCTGGTGCTGGCAGTCACCTCCTGGTCTGCGGGGCTGGTGCTGGCGGTCCTGTCTGGGCCTGCGGGGCTGGTGCTGGTGGTCACCTCCTGGCCTGTGGGGCTGGTGCTGGCGGTCCTGTCTGGGCCAGCGGGGCTGGTTCTGGCGGTCACCTCCTGGCCTGCGGGGCTGGTGCTGGCAGTCCTGTCTGGGCCTGCGGGGCTGGTGCTGGCCGTCCTGTCTGGGCCAGCGGGACTGGTGCTGGCGGTCGCCTCCTGGCCTGCGGGGCTGGTGCTGGCAGTCCTGTCTGGGCCTGCGTGGCTAGTGCTGGCGGTCCTGTCTGGGCCAGCGGGGCTGGTGCTGGCCAGATCCTCGGCAGCGGGGCTGATGGCAGTCACCTCCTGGCCTGCGGGGCTGGTGCTGGCGGTCCTGTCTGGGCCTGCAGGGCTGGTGCTGGCCGTATCCTGGGCAGCGGGGCTGATGGCGGTCTTCTCCGCCGTCATGCTCTTCCCGGACTTGCCAGGTTTGTTGTGCCCCTTCCCCGCCTTGGAAGGTGTTGCAGCTGACTCCACACTCCCAACTGTAACCCTGTGAGCGGCTTTGGTGGCTGGTGTCTTCCCCCTCTCCCGCCGAGCACTGGCCGACTTTTGATGCTTGACAGGTGGGGGACTGTCCGTGCTGTGGCTCCTTGCCACACTGGCTTCTCTGCTGCCTGGTGCACTCCAGAATCCAGTGACTACTGGCACCACTGGTCCCGCCGCTGTTGTGGCTGAGGTGCTATGTTGGGACCTGGAGAGTTGGGCCCTAGGAGACTGACGAGGTGGGGGAGGTGAGGGAAAGAGGTCAAGGGTGGACAGGAAAAGTTTCTTAGGGACACTGGGACGGGTAGCTGGAGGGGGTTTGGGAGTGGAGGAAGAGGTTGTGGTTGTAGGAGGTGTCCGTTTGGTGACTTTGGGTGAAGGTGCATGTGCTGGAGGCTGTCGTGAGGTGGATGGCTGTTGGGTGGGTATGTGCCTGCGTTTGTGTACCTTGGGAGGTGGCGTCACAGACACACTGGGAGAGGACACAGGGGATTTGTGAATGGTAGTGGGGGTGGTGAGTGCACATGAGCGGGGTGTGGTGGTGGGTGTGCTGGTGATGGAAGTAGTGGCTGTAGATGTAGTGCATGCAGGTGTGAGTGGAGACGAGACTGGGAGGGATGAAGGAGATGAGGAGGAGGGAGACACAGTGGAGGCAGTGGATGTTGCTATGTCTGCATGTGTGTGATGCTTGCGTGAGTGCCTGTGGAATGTGTGGTTCTTCCTTTGTGTGTTGAGGTGTGTGCATGCTGGTCTGATGGTGTGCTTGGGATAGGCTGAGGTACAGGGGATTGGGTCTGGGTGGAGGAAGTTGGAGGGGGGAGGCTAGAGACAGGGACAATGGCTGCCATCAGTGCTGAGGCCAGAGTCTGAAAAGCTCGCTGAAGGGCTGCCTGACCAGAATGAATGCCCTCCAGGAATGCATTGGTTTGTTGCAACTTCCTCTCTACACCCTGGATGACATTCAAAATGGTAGACTGCCCAATAGTGAGGGACCTGAGGAGGTCAATGGCCAGCAGGGGTGACTGGGGCAGGGCCTGAGGTGCCCGGGGCGAAGGTGATACCCAACCTCCTGGGTGAGCTGGCACGGGGCAAAGGCTAAGGGGCTGCTGGGAGGGCAGTGCTGGAGGGGGGGTGGCAGCTGTACCTGTAGGTGCGAGGGGCACAGATGGGGCGGCCACCTCAAGGGAGCTCCCATCAGAGGACGCGTCCGTATCACTGGTGTCAGCTCCTGTCCTTGCCGTGGAGCTCCCTTCGCCCTCCGTCCCACTGGTGGCTTCAGACTCCGTTGTCTCGCCCTCCAGGGCCATGTGGGATGCAGCTCCCTCCTGCTCCAGTGCCACTGCTCTTCTGCCTGATGATGCTAATGCACACATGTACAGGGAGACCACAAAAAGGGGGGGAGGAAGACAGAAGAAAGACATGTTCAGTACATGCATTACCGCTACAGCTACAGCTGGCAGACACAACAGACACAGAATCCCCCTGCTCTACGCCGCGCATTTGGGGGTCCACTATACAATCCCTGGGACATGACCTACGAGGCTATGGCCGATATCTACACACATGATTCTCACAGGAGCCTGACTAGGTGTAGTTGGCACTGTACCCAGGTGGGGTGGGGTGCCACAGGGTCTACCTGAAAAAGGGGACTTAACTAGCACACACGCCCTGGCCTAGGCAAACACACAGCCCACCTCCCCCACCCAGACACCTCTACTATGTGCTGAATCATCAAAAATGAGTGTTTGCTCACCCCCTTGTTGCTGCTGTGATGCACTCAAGCGCCCATCTAACTCCGGGTACGCCACCGCCAGGATCCTGAACATCAGGGGGGTCATGGTGCGACGGGTACCCCTCCCACGTTGGGAGGCCATCCCCAGCTGGGCCTCCGCCGTCTTCCTGCTCCAGTGGCGAATGTCCTCCCATCTCTTCCGGCAGTGGGTGCTCCATCTGTGATAGACCCCCAGGGTCCAGACTTCCTTGGCGATGGCATGCCAAATATCCTTCTTCTGGTGGGCACTGACCTACATGAATTGTACAGGGGAAAAAGAGAAGGTATTACCAACTGCACCGTCACAGTCATTGGCCCGCATCCCTATCCTTGCCATGTGGCACATGCGCTCTCCGTTGTTTCATGCACGCCTCATTCTCCTCACCCCTATCTTTCATCCCCACCGCTCCACACAGGCATTGCCCATACAGCATGCTCCCAGTGTACTTACCTGTTTGTCTGGAGGACCGTAGAGTAGCGTGTACTGGGGGAGGACCCCATCCATGAGTTTCTCCAACTCCTCCGAAGTGAAGGCAGGGGCCCTTTCCCCAGACGCACGAGCCATTGTCTCTTCAGACTGAGGTCACAGCAGCACTTGCAGTGTAGGTCCTCTCCTGTTGAAGATCAGGTATCGAGTGATTGAACAGATAGAAAATGGCGGTCACGTCTGCGGCGGTGCGTACCGTCACCGCCGGCGTACATCGTCATTGGCTCCTGGGACCCATAGGGTCCAATGTTAACCAATGCAGAATTGCTCCGTGGTCTTCGACTGCCTATCGCAACGGTGTACAACGCCAGCTCAGTTACCTCACACCCCATTGTCCCACTTTACAGGTCAGGCAGCTGCCATTTCAGGGGCCCACTTGGCTTAATTTTAACTGCGACACACATACCTAGGCCTTGCCTCAACACTCATACAGGCAATATTCGGGTTATAAATGGTTTCCTGAGTAAGCTGTGTTTACGTACCTCTGAGTTGGTTGACTCTGTGCTCGCAGTTGTCCTCCAGAGCCACCATCCACTGGGACATGTGAGGAGATGGCGACATCCTCCGGTGTACAGACCACTGGTGGGCCTGTCGACAATGGAGGAAAGACATGTGATCATCACCTACAGGCTTGATCGTGCCACAATCCTGGAACTGTGTGCCCAGTTGGAGCCAGACCTTATGTCAGCTATCCGCCATCCCACAGGAATCCCCCCTCAAGTGCAGATGCTGTCAGTATTCCATTTCCTTGCAAGTGGGTCTTTTCAAACTACAGTGGCTATAGCATCAGGGATGTCCCAGCCTATGTTTTCCAACGTGTTGTCCAGAGTGTTGTTGGCCCTGCTGAAACACATGCGGAGCTACATCGTTTTCCCTCAGGTGGAGGATTTGCCTACAGTGAAAGGTGATTTCTATGTCCTTGGACGTATCCCCAACATCATAGGTGCCATTGATGGGACCCATGTGGCCTTGGTACCCCCACGCAGGAGTGAAGAGGTGTACAGTAACCGGAAGAGTTATCATTCGATGAATGTGCGGATGGTGTGTTTGGCCGACCAGTACATCTCCCATGTTAATGCCAAATTCCCTGGCTCAATCAATGCATGACGTTTACATCCTGCGGAATAGCAGCATCCTTTATGTGATGGGTCAACTCCAGAGGCACTGTGTGTGGCTATTAGGTGAGCACCTGGAAGCAAGTCAGTGGGAATAGTTGTCTGGGTCTGGGGATATCCCTACAGGTTAGTGTGTGTCTAACAGTTGTCCCTCGCCCTTTTCAGGTGACTCTGGTTACCCCAACCTGTCATGGCTACTGACCCCATTGAGGAATCCCAGGACAAGGGCAGAGGAACACTACAATGAGGCCCATGGGTGAACTAGGAGGATTATAGAGAGTTCCGGTGCCTCCATATGACAGGTGCTTCCCTATTCTACTCACCAAAGAAGGTGTGCCGGCTCATCATGGGCTGCTGTATGCTTCACAACTTAGCTTTGAGACGACATGTGCCATTTCTGCAGGAGGATGGTCCAGATTTAGGTGTTGTGGCAGCTGTGGAGCCTGTGGACAGTGAAGACGAGGACGCAGAAGAAGAGGACATCGACAACAGGAACTCTGTGATCCAGCGATATTTCCAGTAAGACACAGGTAAGAAGACAAACCTGCCTACTACATGTACTTTAACACTACTACCTCTCTACTGTCTGTCCTTTTCACCCAGTGTATGGTCACTGAGTTGTCATTTTCCCTTACGATTTCATAGATATGGGTCCCACTGTGTGACAACTGCTTTGTTTCCTCATGTACTAGAGCTGTGTGACATAGGTATGTTGACATTACATTTGAAAGAGCATTTTGTAACTGTAATTGCTAATACAATATTTCGAAATCACAGACTGACTCCAGATTGTTTTGTGCTTCAAGGGTGTTTATTTAAGTGCTCAATAGTGGAGGGGTTTGTAAAATGGTGAGGGGTGATGGTGGAGGAATGTCCATGGCAGAGTCCAGTCTATTAGTCTCACAGGTGCATTCTCCAAAGGGGCATAGGAAGTGGAGCTGGGGCAGTTTGAGGATGGACAGGGTGACAAGGTGGGACAAAAGGATGACATTCAGGGCGGTCTCATTTCTTGGTGGGGGTCTTGGCATCATTCTCTGTCTTTGTCCTGGATCTCAGGGAGCGTTTGCGGGGTGGTTCTATATCTGCAGGGGGTGGGGTGCTGGAGTGGTGGTCCTGTGGCGGTGCCTCCTGTCCACTAGCGCCGGCGGAGGTGGTGTGCAGTTCATCGTCCAGGCTAGTGTCAGGGGCCCCTTGTTGTGCCATAGTGTCCCTCCTGGTGTTGAGGACTTCCTTCAGCACCCCTACTATGGTGCCCAGGGTGGAATTGATGGATCTGAGTTCCTCCCTGAAGCCCAAATACTGTTCCTCCTGCAGCCGCTGGGTCTCCTAAAATTTGGCCAGTACCGTTGCCATCGTCTCCTGGGAATGATGGTACGCTCCGATGATGTTGGAGAGGGCCTCGTGGAGAGTGGGTTCCCAGGGCCTGTCCTCCCCCTGTCGCACAGCAGCCCTCCCAGTTCCCCTGTTTTCCTGGGCCTCTGTCCCCTGAACGGTGTGCCCACTGCCACTGCCCCCAGGTCCCTGTTGTTGTTGGGGTGGTGGGTTAGCCTGGGTTCCCTGTAGTGGTCGACACACTGCTGATTGACGTGTCCTGGGGACAGAGGTATGGTCCCGCTGGGTGGGTGCTGTGCTGGTGTTTCCAGAGGGGGCAAGCTCTGTGGTTTCCTGTGCCAGTGTGAGGGGAACCGACTGTCCCGAGGTCCCAGATGGGCCGGGCTGGTCGTCTAGATCCAGTTGGACAGAGCTGCTGTCATCACTGTGGGCCTCTTCTGTTGGTGGTGTGGACATGTCTGGACCCTCCTGTGCGGTGACGTTGGGTAAGGGTCCTGCAGGGGTGTAAAAACATGATTATTGCATCTGTATGTGCCATGGTGTGCAATGGGTGGGTGACCGTGTACCCCAGTGCTTGCATTCGTGTGTGGGACCTTGTGTGATGATGGTTTAGGGGGTGTATGGGTATGTGCAGTGGCCATGCATTGGTGATGTGTGTCCATGCTTTGGTGTTGCATGCAGGGCTTGGTGTTGGGATGTGTGGTTTGTGATATTGGGACATTTGTGAGGAGTAGTAGTGATGGGGGTGAGGGTGAGGGTGGGGCTATGTGATGGCAGGCAGGTATGGTGGGGGATATAGTAGTTAAAGTTTTACCTACAAGAGTCCATTCCTCCAGCTACTCCTTCGAAGCCCTCAGGATGCAAAATCGCCAAGACTTGCTCCTCCCATGTTGTTAGTTGTGGGGGAGGAGGTGGGGGTCCGCCGCCAGTCCTCTGTACCGCAAGGTGGTGTCTGGATACCACGGAACGCACCTTCCCCCGTAGGTTGTTCCACCTCTTCCTGATGTCATCCATATTTCTTGGGTGCTGTCCCACTGCATTGACCCTGTCCACTATTCTGCACCATAGCTCCATCTTCCTAGCTATGGAGGTGTGCTGCACCTGTTATCCGAATAGCTGTGGCTCTACCCGGATGATTTCTTCCACCATGACCCTGAGCTCCTCCACAGAGAACCTGGGGTGTCTCTGCAGTGCCATGGGGTGGTGTGGGTGATGTGTGGGGTGGTGTGTGTTGTGATATGTGGGGTGATATTTAGTGGTGTGTTGTGTGGGGTGCGTGGATGGTATGTGGGTGATGGTGTTGTGTGCCTCTGGATGCTTGTTTATAGATTGTAGTCTCTCTCTCTGGCCTTCTTTCGGGATTTTGGTCATAAGGGTTTGTGGGTGATGTGGGTGTGTGTTTATATTGTATTGGGTGTGTGGGAGTGGTGTGTGTATGTGTATCAGGTGTGTGTATTTCGAATTGCCCAATGTGGTAGTGTTTTGTAGATGTGTGTGTATTTTGAGCGCGGCGTTGTGTACCGCCAATGGAATACCGCGGTTGTAAGACTCGTGGGTCGTGATAGTGTGGGAGGATTCTGTTGGCGTGATGGTGGAGGTTTTGTTATCGGCAGTTTATCACTGACCTTTGGTGTGGCGGACTTGTGTAGGTGTCTAAATTTTGTCGGATTCCGTGCTGTGTGTCATAATGGCAGTGGCGGAATTCCGCGGCCGCGGTGGTGTGTTGGCTGTCTTCTGCACGGCGGTAATACCTTGAGATGCAAGGTAGGGGTTCCCATCTAAAAAATTGTGATAACCCCATAGCCCCATATTTATCCCCCTGTGCTAAAATGACGCAAGGGTGGGAGGACAGGCTAAATAATGGTGCAAAGCATTAAAGGACCTGTGGACCCATTTCTATGGTTAGACACCTTGGAACAGGTCCACAGGTGGCCTCCTCAATCCCCAGGAACACCCCACCCACACCAAAGGGATACTGGATGACGGGGGGCCCCATCCCAGGTAAGTAGGGTAAATATAGGTAAGTATTTTTTTTTAAATTAAAGTGCCATCGGGGCCCAACTTGGGGCCCCCTGCATGGCACAGGGTGCAATGGCCATGCCCAGAGGAGACTGGTCCCCTGTGCTGACCATTGGGGTGGTGGGCGTGACTCTATGGTTTTGCATCACAAAATGACACTAAACTGGTTAGAGTAATTTGTTTTAGTCTAACCAGCATAACGTCATTTTTTGTGCACAACTCGCTTCTGCCTTACCGCCAGACCCACCCAGGCTAACATCATGTTTTTTACACTAGCTCACCTTTTGCACCGGCTTGCACCATTCCATAAATATGGCACCTGGCTGGTGCTCAGGAATGGCACAAGCCGGTGCTAAACTTTTTGGTGTAAAACTGTGTGAGTGCATTTTTGCACCAAAAAGTATACATATGCCCCTAAGTTTGTGGGAAAGTCTACCCCAAGAGCACAATTCTCAATAGTGAACAGCTGCTCACACTTGCTTTCACATTCTCTTGCACTATTTGTTAGGTTTTTTTGTACCACAAAAACAGAACTAAATACAGAATTACTGTTCTCACACAATCTTGCACAATTTTTGGGTAGTTCTGCATGATTACGCTACTTGGAATTACACGAGTTACAACCACCCTTAGATAAAATATGATGCAGGAAAATACAGATGCAACAATTCAGAAACTAGTGTTGTTACTTTACCTTTTGGAGACTTGCCAATAGCTTATAAATACAAGTGCAGTTCCCATGTTAGATTATGGTCGATTGCAGAGGCTCCTGTTCCAAATGCTGACATACTATACTTTCTCGAACAAAATGACATCTAGGTTAACTAATTTCATGTTCATTGCATATCTTTTTTTTATTTTGCTGTGCAATATATTCTGTATCAGTAAAACCAAAATAACAACCACTTGCAAGTCCAGACACTGTGAGCAATGAAAGATGACTTTTAGAGACTTTTAGAGAAGCCTTCACTTAATTGCAAAATCCTGATAAAGTCAGACAGTATGGGCTAGATTATCAAATTATTAGCTCAACATTGACAGTATTGAACTAATTCGTGAACTCTAGCTCTCTACCTTAAATTCCATGAAGGAGTAAAGCTAGTATCTCAGATGGGTGCATTTGTTTCTTATTCCACTGAAAATGCATGCTTCTGATCAACCACTTACATAGCTGTTGATCGGGTATTTAAATATATTTCTCTAATGAAAATCCCTTAAACCTTCTTTGTGTGTTTGTTCATCATTCTTTGACTTAATTAGTGACTCACTAGTTCTTGGATCTAAGAGCTGGTAAGTATTTATGCATTATATAGGCCAGGGACTACAACTCGTTTCCTGTTGTGCAGTTCCTACTAAGAGAAAAGGCCTGCATATTTAGGACAGCGGAACTTCAGAATGTGGGAGACTAAGAGGACGATTAGGAGTTTGGCAGATGGAAACACCCATCCACCAAACTCCCGATGGGGTGGTCGCATTACGACTTTCCCACTGGGCTGATAGTGGAAACAAAGTTTTTGTTAGTTAGCCCAGTCAGAAAGGTGTGGTAGCATTGACGCCGGCTCAAATTAGAGCTGGCAGCAATGCTGCTGAATGTGGGGATCACCAGCACCCCTGAAATGTGCACTGTCCGCCAGCCTCGTAATCAGGCCCTAAGTCTGTCCTCATCATCAGAAACTGTTGGGACATTCCCTTTCTAGCTCACAGTGCCTCACCTGAACCCCTGAACCTACCTGGTTGAAATGTGATTGTGGCAACCTAAACATGACACTAAATACTCCACAGGGAAGTCGTGGAAACAGATCACACTCTTTTGTTTATTGTATTGTATTACTAGTGTATTTCCAGGGGAAGACACAAAAGATATCTTAACTGAGTTTTCAATATATTTATTGAAATATATGCAATCTTATATATAGCGAATGAGCTGCTTTAGGTAGATGAAACAAAGCAAAGTGACCAGGATGATAAACATGGTAAAGACAATGAATAATGCAACCATTGTAACTGTGTTCTAGCAGTTTTAGATGTTCTTGAGGTTCCTACCTAACCCTAAGACTACACTGAGAGCATAGCATGTACCAGGCTGCCTGGTCTGATTCAAGGTACTAGCCCTAGCTCCATACCTGAGAACAGTGTAAGGAATCAGCCTGCGGTATAGATTGCAATTCTCTCTGGAACTGTAGGTTAGAGCAAGTGGAGCTGCATGTCGAACACAGCATTTGTCCCAGCGTGATCCTGACTGGAGGGCTCTCAGCCCCTTCAGGGTTAGTGCACCATTTATATCATGAACCCATACTGTGTTCGAAGCACAGATCTGATGCAATGCAATGCAATGCTGTGTCTAGATGTTTGAAGCTATCTCCTGAACGGGCAACACAAGAACTAGGATATTGTCTAGTGCTCCTAGCCTTGAACACAAAGTATTGATTACATGTCATGCAAAGGCTACTAAACAAGCAACCTTTACCACATAATCCTAGAAGAATATCATGCATGAACTGCATGTAAAATATCATTGATAAAAACAGGGCAGCTAAAACACATAAAACACATATAATGTAAAATGTAGCTAGTAATAGGGGGAACCAACTCAGGTCCAAAATGTCCTCAACAACACCATCCCCTTACCAGTGAGAAAGACAGATTCTAAAAACTATATAATAAAATACTACACTGTATAAAACACGAAAATTTGCAAAGATTTAAATGGTTATACCAACAAGCAGAGAAAACAAACCATAAATTGAGGCACATTTATGTCAATTTGCTTTAAAAACAAGAGTCAAATTTAAAAGTCAATGGAGTCATTCATAATGTAAATGGTAATGAAATCAAGAATGGACATCGATCCGCAGATGACAGAACCACAGAGCTTCAGTGAGTAAGTCAAAGGAACAAACAGGATTGAGGGCCTCAAAGTGAGAAAATCATCCATTTGGCCCTGATCACCTCCAAACGCTTTGACTGATTCTGGTGGTTATGACTGTGACTGTGACCTTCGGAGTGCTAACCAGTCCCGGGGCCAGTGTTCTACATAAAATGTTGTATGCAAATTAGTCATAATTATAATTGTTTCTGACAACCTACCTATAAGTCCCTAGTATATATTAAGGCATGACGTTTTAGAGACCCCAGTGCAAATAGGGCACACTGGGTGCCCTGCTGTGGTCTCTGGTGTCATTGCAAAAGCAGACCTGCCTTGCTGACTGCTTTTAAATTAAAGGTAACCCCAAATTCGACTTTGGAATCAAAAGTACTTTCAAAGTCTCCTACTGCCTTATCTTTCCGTACAAGTCATACCTAAGGGCTGCCCATATGCCACATGGGTTGGGTGTAGTGTAAATTTAAGCAGGCACTTTATAAAGATATTTTATAAGCCCTGGTGCAGGAAAAAGAGACACATTAATTTCTCCCCATTGTAGTATATTAGCTCCATAGGCAAACATTGGGAGGCTTATTTTCAATTAATAGTCTCATTTCCACTAGAAAAGAGCTAACACTGTCATGTTTGGTATCAAATTAAAATGTAGAACAAATTCAACAAATTGCCAAGGTTGGATTTATTATAACTAGTATGGAGAAAGTGTTTTAGAACTCATTCTAAAAACTACCAAAATCAGCCCTGTAGAGCCCTTTCCCAAATGGTTAGTCTCTGGCAGCCTGGGCCAGGCTGCCTTAAAGAGGTGTGAAGTGGTCTGGTCTAAAACACAGCATCTGGTGGGAGGAGAATTGCTGCAGCAGATAGCCGAGCAGGATGGAGGTAGGGTGGCTGAATTGGTTTTTAAAGGTGGGAAAGTCAACTGGGACAGAAACCAGACCTCCTCCATCTCCTGTTCCACCAGCCAAATGGAAGCCCCAATATTTAGATTAGGAGAGGAGCTGGAAGGGGTATGTTAGGAAAACTTAGCCACACCAGTGGGTGAGCTCAGCCAGATGTAACCTCCTTGGAGAGATTTCCTCTGTGTTGGATTTTTAGAGAATGCTGCCTTCTGGGATACATTTTTGCCGCACTTTGCAGGAAGTAGTCACCCCAGAAGGTGGCACCCTTCACCCCATTGGTCGGGGGCACCCGCCTGCCTGCCAACCCAGGAGCAAGGATAAGTATGACAGTGCTGCCAAGCAATTCAGATCCCAGCTGGATGAAGATACTGGAAAAGAACAAGTGCCCTGCTGAACCCCTGGTCAGTACCCGAAGGACGGCACCCATAAGGACTACACCAGCTGCACACTTTGGGCTTCATAAAGAAAAGGACTTTGTTTTGCTTTTGTAACTCCTGGAGTGGACTCCCTGTAAGATACAGGTACCAAGACGCTAACCAAACTCCCCTGCATCAAGTCCTGCAAGTAAAGCCCAGCTTATCAGCCATTTGAGGATTCTGACCAGGTGTATTCTGGGAACTGTAGCCTCAACTTCCAAGAAGCAACTCAGAGTTTCTGGACCTTAGACACATGTTTGGACACTTCAAGGACCCAAAAAGGACTTCTGGAAGAAGATCCAGAAGTTTGGATAAGTTTGAAACAACTGTGTAAAAAAGCTCCAAAAGGTGACCGACCCATCGTTGAGAGTCAAGTCGATGATGTTGAACCCTGACCCAACCTGAATTTCAGGTTTGCCCCGCTGATCCTCTGGAGCTATTCCTCATCAATGAGACTTCCAGGCATTTACCAGGACCTCATGCTGAACCAAGCTGACGATGTCACATTGCACGCCTGAAGATGAGCCTCACCTGACGATGAGAGATAAATCTCCAAAAAAGAGACTAGGTCAGAAGGTAACATTTTGACAGAGGCCTCCTATTCAGTGTATCTGATCAGGGCTCTATCGCATTCAGCCTCAACTTTTGACTTTGCCCCGGTCAAGCGTAACCAGATGTCCCTGGTTGGTGCGTTTGTTTTTGAGGCACTAGTAATCGTTTTATTAACATTTAAAATTAAAAAATTCAAATCTCTGGTTCCCTACATTGGAGTTTTGTCATTTTAGTGTTATTTTAAAGATAAAATAATTTCTTATTTTAGCCTCTGCTAAGGAAGCAGTATCCTGTGCAATGCCTGTATTGGGTGAGCAGAAAGGCGAGAATCCTGGAGCCATTGCAACCATATCCATAAGAGGTGGTTCATAAAAGTCATCCTAAAGCAATTATAGCCTCATGGAGCAACTCTGTATATCGGCCCTCAATGGGAACATTAGCAGATTCATGTCTGTAGATAATATCAATATGTTGAAAGACACACATCCAGGGTGCATTCAAAAGGGCACCAGAGACAGTGGAACACAGGCCACATGCAGTAAAGCCAAACTGGCAGGAAAGACAACGACAAGTTGTCACTTAGTTCCTCCAACAAAAATATGCCAAAGTACTGCATCATGAATTCACGACACAGCTGGACATGCAGTAGTTTCATCACCATTTGGCTTTTAAATGGGACATACATTGCAGAACAGAGAGAGACATAGTAAAACCAATTACCATTACAAACGGTATACCTCCAAATGCACCTGAGAACAAGTAATGTATGTAAGATGTAATCACTCTGAAAACAAACTGAAAGTTGCTGACAAAACCAAAACCAATCTCCTGAAACAGTATAAAACACCCACAGTGTTTGAAGCATTAAAAATGTGACTCACAAGTTCCCTGAAGTGCCTTGGAAAATTGGGGTTTATAAGTGACTGCCCTTCAGATGATGACCTTGTAACATGTAATTCAAAGGTTTCATGGGCAGATATAAGCACCATGGTTTTTGGAAATAATAGTGCTTTCAGTCTGCTCATGGTGTTGAAGTTAACATTAAATGTAGGAATGGAAGGTCACAAACACACTACCCTAATCTCGTGTGCACTGGGTGAAGTGCGTTACCAGAGCAGGTCACTGTTGGAGAAACAAAAGCCACATAAGTGACACCTGCTCTTATCCCACAACAGTCTTGATCATTTGGCATCAAGTAACATGCCAGATTTGTCACAGATGTGTTACATACTCCGTGCAATGTCTCATTTTACAAATCATTGAGTGGCTAGCAGTAGTTTCAAAATCACTTCCACTGAGAAAGACCTACTTTAACCCGCTCATATATTTGTACTTGAAAGATAATTCCCATGTCCTGTGTGTATAAGTCTACCCCAAAGCCTCAAATCTGTCTACTTGAAAATGTTTGAAACATGATGTAAACTGAAAGTGGCAGAGAAATAGCTCCATGTATTAGCCATACTACTGATGGTGTTTCGGTCACTGAGAAAGGCAACTTTTCTATGTTAAGCATTGGGTATGTTGCATCCTTCTTTACTATTATCGCTTGGTTGTGTGTTAAACTACAGGTAAGAACAACTCTTTTGAGTTTACGTTCTTCCCATACATGCAGTTCAATTTAGAGAATTTAAGAACCTGCAACGTCCAACTAAGCTGCATTATAGATCCAAGTTGACGCGTCCTTGCTGTAAAAAGACATGCCATTTTTTATGATGTACATTGCAGAAGGCACAATATTTTTCAGTGTGTAACTATGAGTGGACAATGTTTCAGTCTATTATAAACAACAGCCAATGCTTTCTCCAAATTAGCCTGACCTATTTTCCTTAAACAAGCAGCCACTTCATTTTTAAAAAGCTTCCAAATTTAATTGTAAATGTCATACAAAAATCTTTTGGAGCATGGTGATTTAGGACCTAACAAGAGACCTTGCAAATCCAGGTCATCAGAAAGGAGAAAGAGATGTTCCTTTATTGCAATGAAAGTGGAATGTTGTAACAATTGCTGACATTACTTCCCTATGCTGTAAGTAGTGACAACCCCATATGTTATGTCTCAGTATAACAAGGGTCAAATCCACTGGCATTATTTTTTTGTTTTTATTTATTTTTTTTAAAAACATGTTTTTATTGTTTTCAAAAACAAGTCATACAGTGGTTGTACATGAGCGTTGTTTCATCGACATGCATGAAGGTACACAGCCTATATCCTTCCATATTGTCAATATTGTCAGGAAACTGTTCGGATCTGCACGCCATGGGTAATAAACATCTTATACCATCACTGATGGTACTTACAATTGGCATGACATCTCATAGTCTTTACAACTAACATTATTTTTAACTGCAAACTATTAACTAGACATCTTTGTGTTCTGGTAGTGTGTTCTATTACTGTGTCACTGGTTATTGTCTATTGTATCGGCTTTCTAGTGCGTATACATTTATCTATGCGGTTGGGGATAATTGACTAGTTCTATTATGTATGGCAAGGGCTCTATTGTGAAGTGCTTAGTTCTGGTTTAATTGGTTTAATGGCGTTCGCCCTCATTATTGTCTGCCTTTTTCAATGATGTGAACCTATCTATTAATTCATCCCATTCTTGGGCTATGGGGTAGTTCCTAATTCCAGCATTTTCTACCCTTCTGAGGGCGACTCCCTCTGCATGTCCCCACTCTATCACCTCCGCTTTCCACTGATTCACTGTAGGTGCTGTTGTGGCTTTCCATCATTTAGTCAATAGGCGTTTAGCTAACAGAAGTGCCAGGTGTATTAATCTAGGGAGCACTTTCTTTTCTTGGGGCGTTGGAGCATTCCCAGTATACACACTTCCATTTTACAATATATAGCCTTCCCTGCTAGGTTGTTCAGTATGCTGGCTATATTTTCCCAGTTTTCAGTAATACCTGGACAACTCCAGAGCATATGTGTGAGCCCTGCTTCCTCTTCCCTACATCTGGGACATGCTGAGGGAAATCCTGGGTATAGTATATGTAACCTGTGTGGGGTGAGATATGCTCTGTGTAGTATAGCATATTAAATGAATTTAAATCTCGTATTACAAGATATTTGACTTGGATAGTTTAGTATGGTAGTCAACTCCTCATCTGACATCTCTCTTCCTATGTCTGTTTGCCATTTAATTTTTAGCGCTGTCAGAGGTCGTGACAAGTGGGCTTTCAACCCCTTGTATAGCCATTTGATCAGGTGCGTACCTTGACCTGTAGTGTATATAGAATGCACCAGTGCATGTGTAGGTGGTTCTTTGTTATTCGGGCCCAGTGTTTTGTAACATAATGTGTAATATTAGCATGCAGGAGGAAAAGTGAGGATGATAAGTTGTGTTCATGAATATAGTCAGTATATGTAAGTAAACGTTGGTCTTTAAACAATGAGCCTATGGAGCCAACTCCTTCCTGGGTCCATTTTTGTAGTTGTGTAGAAGTTAAACTGCACATGGTTTCTGGCAGGCCTAACAGCAGAATATTGGGAGAGTAGGGGATTGCATCAGAGGTATATCGGAGTGCCATCTGCCAGTATTGTAGTACTATTTTTAATGAAAGAGGAGTCCGTTCCGAGACTGGGGCCCTGGGGCACAACAAGGAGTGCAGGCTGCCTTTATCTAGCATATGTTGGTTGTATTCTATTTCTTGTAGATTCCGCCCACTTAGCCAGCATGCTAGCCACTGAAGCTGACTCGCTATGCAATAAGCTTTAAAGTCTGGTGCACTCATACCACCTTGCTCCACCGGCAATTGCAACTTGGCCAGGCTTATTCTGCGTCTTCCTTTTCCCCATATGAGTTCCAGTATCATAGAGTTAAGTAGTTTGAAATAGGACTCTAGCACCTTCACCGGTAGATCAGTGAAATAGTATAGCAGGCAAGGTAGCGTTATCCAAAACTGGATCTGTGTTTTGAGTGAGGAAAGGGCTCTTTTCAGGTTACCTTCCAGGAGATCCTCTGGTGTGCGATATACCTGAATACCAAGATATCGGAAAGTGTCTGTTGCTACCTGTAGTTGGTTGTTCTCCAAATGGTAGTGTGGTATCTCTATACGATCCTTAGAAGGAGAAAGCTATGGATTTATTAAAATTTATGGCTAATCCGGACAAGGGCATGAATTCTTTAAAAATACATGCAGCTATGACAGGGTTCTGTTTAAGATCTTTTATGTATAATATAATGTTGTCTGCATATAGTGAAACTACATGTTGCATATGATCTATTTCAATGCCCCACCCTCCTGTTTCAGCAGTTATGCCAGGGGGCTCTATCACTAGGACAAACAGCAAGGGGGACAAAGGACAGCTCTGCCTGGTGCCTCTATACACATGGTAAGTGTCTGATATATTTTGTCATGTGCGTGCTGTGGCCGTTGGTGCCGCATACAATAGGCGGACTCATTGAGTGTAGGCCTGAGGGGCTCTGAATTTCTCCAAGACCATTATCATATATTCCCAACTTAGGGAGTCAAAGGCCTGGCGGAGGTCTAGCGAGAGGCACCCCGCGTGCGGGAACCTCCCCATTGTTGCATCCATCACCTGGTACAATCTACGCACATTTAGGGAGGTGTTCCTAGCCGGAATAAATCTGCACTGATCCGTATGTATGAGATTAGCTATGTACGGGAGGAGTCTTTGTGCTAAAATCTTTGCTAATATTTTATATTCCATGTTTAGTAAAGATAATGGTCTGTAAGATAAGATATCAGTTGCGTCTTTACCCGGCTTCCAAAGGGATGTTACTAATGCTTGTCTAGTAGTGTCAGGTAGTCGCCCCGTCTCTAAGGACGTCTGATATAGTTGTTCTAAGTGTGGAGCAAGTTGTGCACTGTACAGTGAATAAAATTCAGCTGGGAGACCATCTGATCCCGGAGTTTTATTGCGTGCCATATTTTCAATAGTTTCCCGTATTTCCCCCTGTGTAATTTGTGCCCCTAATTTCTGCCCGGCCTCTGCATCAAGTGCTGGGAGTTCTACCCTGGCCAGGAAGGAGTCAATTCTCCCCCCATCTACTGCAGGCGGGGCGGAGTATAGTGCTGTATAGTAGTCTTTGAAAGCTGTGTTAATGCCCAATTGGGTAGTTACATTACCATGCTGCGTGGTTCTGATATGCAATATGGGAGTGGGAGCCAGTTCCTCTCATATCAGACGTGCCAGAAGTGGTCCTGCCCTATCACCTTTCCTGTGTATCCGTTCCTTGTATCTAGCATAGTCGAATTTTCACAGTTTTTCGACCAGCTGGGCGTGCTCAGTTCTAAGTGCTGTAGTTTTAGTAGGGTGTGAGACCGGCTCTTTTTCCAGGGTGCCCAACCGTTCCTCTGCTTGTGTAAGTTCCCTTACCAGTGTTTTTCGCACTCCTGATACTGCTACCATTATTACACCCCGTATCACCACTTTAAATGCCTCCCATTCTATTAGTGGGGAGGATGCTGTGTCTGTATTATTGTGAAAGAAGGTCTCAATTGTCTGCGTTAACTCCTCTCATAGAGCAGTGTCTTCCAAAACCATGGGCTGTAATTGCCATGTTGGGATAGGTGTGGATGTTCGCCCCCAGTTCATTGTCAGCTCTAAGGGGTTATGATCTGATAGCGTCTTCCCCAGTTAGGTGGTTTTGGTCATTTGCGTCTGTAGTAACTCAGTGCAGACTATCCGATCTAGTCTCATGTGTACTTTGTGGGTATGTGAATAAAAGGAGCATTCTTTCATGCCAGTGTTTTTGGCCCACCATATATCTGCTAGGGACCATCCCTGTAACCATCTCCGTAGTGCGTCTGCCTGTCTGTGCGCATTTGTTCCGGACAGTGGAGGGGTGTTCCGGTCCATGGTAACATCTAACACTGCATTGAAGTCCCAACCAATCACCCAGGTAATGTGTGCCCATTGTGTCAATGCTCTCGACAGGCGCTCTAGAAAGGCGTCTTGTCCAGTATTTGGGGTGTATACCCTGCCTAGTACTATTGGTTTCCCATCCAAATTACCCCTAATCAAGACGAACCTGCCCTCGTCATTAATCTTAGTATCAACCATTTCTAAAGGCACACCGGTCCCTATCCACACAGCTACTCCTTGTGCAAACATCGAATACGATGTGTGAAAGATCTGGCCATGGCACTTTTTTTACGAAGTTTAACCGCTTCGTGTGAGGTGAAATTAGTTTCTTGTAGATAAGCAACATGTATTTTGCGGCGATTTAATTGAGCCAGGATTCTGTGCCGTTTTTTAATAGAACCCATCCCCCTTACATTCCAAGTGATAATATTATATTTGCGTTGTGTAGGCATATTTGGGCATGGTTATGAGTATCAAATTTTGTTTTCGGACCCATTCCAGTTTATATTTTCTGCAGAATAGTGTATCTGATATAAATGTAGATGTCTGTCTTTGTAGAAAATAAACAAACCTATACATTAATTGAAATACCAGGTAAAGCCTAAACCAGATCTGCCAAACAGTTATGTAATACATAATCTTGGTGCTACAACAAAAGCAATCAAGTTTTCCAGGGGGTCCTACGCAATGGGGTGTGGCCAAGAGTTTCGTCCCGCAGTCAGCGGGTCTTCTATCGATAATATAAGAGAAAATCGATGTGTGCCAAGGAGCTCTACCGACCGAGCCCACCACAACTGGAGATGAGCGGAGGTTCCACACAGAGAAGGAAACGGGTATATTAACAATGGTAGTGTGGGGATCTGTCTGATAGAAGTCTCTAGCTAGTTGCGGAGTAACATCGGTAAACAGAGCCAAGCTCCCATCTGAGTCTGATGCTGCAGTGCTATTCACCGAAGAAGCGGCATCACGGGGAGAGGAGTTAATCTCTTGCAGGGAGTATGCGGATTGTAATGCATTATTTTGTCCCTTCAAGGCCTGTTGCGGCGTTGGGCCTGATCTTTTCTGGAACATTTGGGCTTTATTCTGTTTGTCTCTGCGAGGTTGAGGAAGTTGTTTCGCATGGGGGTCGCTGCCCTGTTTTCCAGTCCATGAGTGCGGAAAGTTTTCATCAAGCCAAGTACATACCAGGTCGGGTGATTCAAAGAAGTGCGTTTTCTGGTTGTGCGTAAAGCAGAGTTTAGCTGGGAACAGAAGCGCATATTTTATTTTCATTTTGCGCAGCCTCGGTTTTATTGACTGGAAGGATGATCTTCGCTTCTGGACCGCCAGAGTATAATCTGAATATAATGAGATTCGGGCATTGTCTATCACAATAGGGTCCATCTCTCTCGCCACCTGCAAGGCAACATCACTATCTCAGTAGTTCAGTATCCGTGCTATTAAGGGTCTCGCTGGAGCTCCTGCAATGGGTTTTCTGCCGGGGATACAGTGCACTCTTTCCACCACAAAGTGTACTGAACGTCTGTCCTTGGCTATGGATTGTAGCCATGTCTCTATATATCGCGTTGGGCCGTTTCCTTCTTTGCCTTCGGGGAGTCCAATTATGCGTATATTATTGCGCTGTGAGTGCCCTTCTGCATCCTCAAACCTTTCTTGCAGGACTTCTACTTGCAGTTGAAGCCTTTCAATGGCAACTTTGTTCTCATTATGCGTCGGGAGAATTTCTGCCATGGTTGACTCGTTTGTTTTAGCCTATCTGAAAGCTTTGTTCGATCATCCTTCAGGATATTCAGTTCCACTGTGATCGTGCCTAATCTACTCTCTATGGCTTGTCGAGAGTCTTTGATTTCTTGTAGTATGTCTAACTTGTCCATATTCTCTTTCGCTGGTGGCATCAAGGTTTGGTCCTGAGGAGTCAGGGTGTCTACACTTTTCATTGATTTACCCTTTGTGCGACCCATGGCTTGGCTCCTCTGTAAGGTTATCGTTTCCACACCTCTAATCTTATTATCGTGCGGCCATTGCAGGAGGAAAGGATATTTGGGCTGTGTGTGGGTACTGAGTGGTGGGCACCCTTTCATCTTCACTGCACTTTTTAGTACCTCGTCAGGTTGTCAGAGTCGTATTTCTTCCCAACGGTATTCACTGGGGGGTCCTGTGGGACTCCTGGTTGGGAGCTGTACCATTCATGTAGGCTATATTAGTGATTACCTACTGCGTGATCCAGACTGTCACCTTCCCTCCAGTGCCATCTCCGGTAATATGGCTTTGGTTTGTTGTCTCCCACGGCAGTCTGTATTTTAGGACGCGCCGCTCCTCGAGTGACCAGTCATCTCTATGCGCTAGAGTGCTATTGCTGTGTCTCACAGTGAATCTTGTAGTGTAGTCCAAACCACTACACAGTGCAGCGTCTTTTACAGGTCGACTATCTCAATTTTCCTGCCCCTCGTCGCTGCCGGCATTGCAGAGCCGCTCGCAGAGCACTCGCAGCTCTCGGGTCCGGTGGCCGCAGCCAGGGCCGGCACCCACGACACAGCCAGGCCAGTCTCTAGGCTCTAGCCTCCGGCCACACCGCTAGTCACCCCCCACTTACCGCCTCGTGGCCGCAGCCGACCATGCCGTTGTTCACCTTCACGCCACCTCTTCAGGCCCACTTCGTCTCCGCCTCGCAGGGCCATGCCGAGACCGTACCGGAGGAAGGAAATTCGCTCTATCGATTCTCCATCACATCCCCCAGTCCTGTGATCACCTCCTTGCTGTGTTTCCGCTCCCAATTTATGCCGGATTTTAATTTTATGGCGGGCTCGGTCGGGAGCTCCCTGTTTAAGCGACCGCCATCTTAGGCGGTTTGCCACGCCCCCCCAAGTCCACTGGCATTAAAACCCTGCAAGGAGTTTATGAAACATGCGTGACAACCGTTTGTGTCCACTGGCCACAATAACCACCCATTGGTACCTGAAAATGATGAAATAAATGTACCATTTAGAACCATTCCATTGAGCTGATGTTCTAAGTAGTATACTAACCTTTGACAAATATTGAATCATGCAATTGAAGGGCTACTGTGCACATTAATTTCTTTAATTTTTGCTAGACCTAGGCAAGTTTTCTGCTGGACTGTGTCATTCAGAAACATCCTCTGTAACTGAATGAGACATGCTGTGCCCTGCACTTGCCAATCTTTTGTTCCTCAAACTGATTTCAAATCAATTGTTTCTTTCCAATGCTCGTAGCCTTCAATGGCTACCTGGGAAACAATGGATTTGGGTGAATTAATTCAGTAGTGGTCAACATATTTTCCCTTGCTTTTGTTGATGGAAAATTGAAATAATAGGATACTAGATCTGAGTATCATGCTTACAAGAAATATGTGAATTTGTCTAAGTATCATTTACTGTGTATAATTAAAACTCCAATGGATTACTGGCTCTATGAAGGTAATGGTGTGCATAATGATGGTAACAAAACATTTCATCTTAATTGGCCAAGTTCATGTACATATCTTCACTTTCAAATACAGTATAAAATTCAAGATCAGAAAGCATTCAAGAAACTGTTTTAACATCTCAGTCATAATACACAACACCTGGTATGATCACATTGCCCATCGCAATCTTCAAAACATATGGAATTTGAATAGTCTCTGAAGGATCCAAAATATCAAATGGATCCTTGTCCACAACAATCACATCTGAAACTAGAATGGCTGAAATGTTCGCCATGGACAGGTCCCTTCACACTTTGTAGGAAGACAAATAAGGCCTTACTACCTCATTTTCCAGTCCGACAGCAGAGTGTTCATGAAGATAATGTTCAGGAAGATAAGCAAGAAGAAAAAGTCTCAGTTCCAATCCACAAGAAGAGAGCAAGCAAGGCAAGGATAATCCACAACCAGGACCATGGACAGATCAGATACAATTATTTAAGCCAGTTAAAAAAATTACATATACCTTGAAGAGAAGTGGTCATTGAATCTGAAGAGAAGTTGTCAATGTCAACAAAGTATCCAGGAACAGTCTGTGTAAAAACATACACCACTGCAGGTATATGATAATAATCCTGATTCATCATAAACAACTCTCTTGTTTTGAGAAGTAGTAGAAAACAGTAGACTTACATCCGGTGCATTTCTTGTTGTTATAGTGCTAACTGGAATCAAGAGAAGTTCATACTCCACACTCCCCAACCTAGGGGAAACAATGTTGGTGTTGTTTAGCACTTTAAGAGGTATTTCCTGTATGGCAGTGAGAGGGGTTAGAGACCTACCCAGGAGTTCTTGAAGCCTACTGTGGAGGATCAGCCACATGGTGTCATTTGACTTGGTCAATGGAGAAAAAGGCCCTCATTACAACCGCCAGGGTTAAAGTGGCGATCATACTGCCAACAGGCTGGCGGTACAAATCGTCATATTTTCACCGCAGCGGTAGTGCCGTGGTCACACCGCCAGGACTGGCGGTTTTCCGCCATAGTTTTCCCCTTGGTCAGAATCCGCCAGGGCAGCACTGCTTGCAGCGCTGCCCTGGGGATTGTGACTCCCCTTCCCGCCAGCCTGTCCAGAAAGGCTGGCAGGAAGGGGAGTTGCGAGGCCCCTGGGGGCCCCTGCACTGCCCATGCCTAAGAGGCAAAGCAGTGCTCTGGTCCGAATGGAATGCAGCTACTGCATATGTCCTGATGAAGACTTGCGAGTGTCAGCCGGAAGCTGTGGCCACACTCAGAGAAATATTGACCCTAAATATACAGCAAGTAGAATATATTTGAATGAACCATCTGATTTCAGGGGGGCTGCAATTTTTGTAGCAAAGACACTGGAACCACCACACCAGCATGGGCAGATGCCACCACCCCTGTGTGCTTCTGTAATGAAATCCTGCCTGCGGTCTTGGTTGAGGATCACCTGAATCACCCACCCCTGGAACGATTGCTCAACTAATATTCTGGGCACTGAAGTGGTAGAAATATTTTGCTGGAAAAGCTTTGGGTAAAGTGGTGCTGCCAGCTGAAGCTTTCATTGCAGCCAGAAGTTGTTCAGCTGCTCTGATATGGGAATGAGTAATCACAGCAACAGTAGCAGCAATAAATGCAGATTTGGTTGCTTCATCAGCAGAAGAATTCCCTACAATGTGTATTCCAACACGTTGGTGACTCAATGTATGTATTACATAAGCATGTGGCAGACTATCTTGATGGGCTACCTTTTCTCCTCTAAGCACGTTATGGTTGATAGTATTTCCTTTAGAGTCTCTGAACGCATTGAGGCATCAGTAATGGAAGTTTTCATTGAAAGCCTGTACACAGTTATACGAATCACACACCATAAGAGTTGGTAATTCCGGAGTTTATGCTCAAGTGCCAGAATCAAAGCTTTAAGTTCAGCCAGTTGTGCAATCCAATCCCCAAGGGACTGTGTGAATGTTTGCTGAACATGGAACTCTCTATCCATCATTAGTCCATAAACAGCTGTGCAAGCCGCAGTGTATTGAGGTTTGGTTCCTATGGCAGGCTGAGCTGAACCGTCAGTATATATGATATAGTTATACTGTGTAGGAGTTATCTGTGATATTGTGAGAAAAATGGGCTCTAATGTGGGGGCTTTCACTTTAACATACAATTTACAAAAGCTATATGTCAGTTTGGTTGTTTTCATCTAAATGAGTGAGGTGGCATTTATGGCCACCTAGTTCCTCCATCCACAGTGCCACTTACTATAATTGTGAAACCTCTCTGAAAATGTGTTACTCATTTTCCATTTAGTTTATCGATATGTGTTTTCCCTAATCAAGTGTGATTGATTTGATGGGTTAACCGTTAGCTTGTTTTTACACATTGAAAGATTGATGCAATATAACTGAGCTTTTCAAAAGTACAGAAGTACTGGAATCACGATAACATATTAAACTCCAATGTAATGCACACTTAATCTAGATAGAAACATCCTTATCTGAGTAAAAGATTAATGCCCTGATTGGTCAAAATTGCTGAGCTATTGCAAAATTTACCTGCAACCAGTTTCCTCTTACCAGACTTTTTCTGACTCTCATCAAGATTGCTACAAACCGCCAGGTAACTAAGGGCCATATGTACCAAAGCGTTTTCCCTTTGACACAGAATGGATAAAACCCTTTGATACATCTGGCCCTAAATTTCTCCCAAGAACATTACTATCAACTCCATCAAAACCCAAACTGGAATCATCAAATAAACATCTATACAGTAGGGCCTTTCAGTATACATGTGATAGTGGCTTAGTTTTTAGTATCTACCTTGAAATAAGCCAGAGGCATCCCATTATGCACAGATTTCACCACAATGACCTGCAGATCTTAAGCAATTGCACAGCTTTTTGCTTCGACAATGACACTTCATAGCAAGTAACCCCCAACGTGGTGTCACCATCACTATTATAACTACCATATAATGCTGCTTTATCATACACCCACTGAGCATTTGCTAAATACTTACGTGCCCTCATTCTGACTTTTTAAAAAGACCGACATTTTCTCTTCTTCGCTACAGATGTCAACAATGTTGATCCGTTGCTTCTTATTTTAGATTCTCTTGCGCTCCTTCATCAACCTTGTATTCTCTTTCTCTTGTGCCGCAGTCCTTTTGCCATATTTCCCTGAAAGCCTTTTTTGCTATAGATCTGAGATTTTTATTTATTTCGTGTGTTTCCGTTCTAAGCGCACCCAGGGTACCAGCTTTAGTGTCTCGTCGTATTAATGGACTTTTGGGACAGAGCTTTTGCACTCAACAGAGCAGCTACCTGTATAGAACTGGCTTTATTTTCCCAAAGGTAAATGTTATTTATCATAATCGGATTTAATTTCCACACTTTCATTTAGAGACCAAGCACTGGAATCTTGGCCGGTTTAACTTCTCTTCTCTTTTTCGATTTTCTTGCGCAGACCACAATTCCTCCAGCTTCCTCTTCTCTACAGCTCAGAACCTCCCTGGGGTCTGGAATGTAATAAATAAATAATGTCATCAATAAATAACACGTGGTCATATACAGCTGTTCAAGCTGTTGTAGGAAATCACCTATTTTTTTTAAACTACCCATTCAGTCAATGTATACAGCTATTGGCCTAGTAATCATGACTGACAGATAGAAACCCATAAAAAAGGTCTGTTTTACATATTTCCTGTTTTTATCTTGTTTTTGTACATTTTAAACGCTAATTATGTTCTAATCTCTAGTTGTACACAGAACAGTGTCCAAAAGAGTGCTTGTGCTTCCATCGGAGCAATATTTACCTCAGTTTTATAAAATGAAAGCTTTATTGGACAAGGAAAACAAGATCACAATGAGCACTCTGTAGAACAAAACAAAAAAAACATAACAGCTTTGTTAAAGAGACGAAAGGGTTAATCCGTTGTCCCTTTTCCTAGCAGGTCGCCATTAGAGTGATAGGTTTGATTTTATGCATGATCGTCAAGCACAACCAACATCATTCAGTGTTCGCCGTAACGTGGGTACCAAATTGAGAAAGTACAGAGCACGGCATTCCCTAGCGTGAGTGATGGAGAGGCGGAGCTCCCCAGTAATTGTTTCCCATTCCCACCAATGATAACAAGGAAGGCTGTGTATTGTGAAATGGAGCATTGCCCCGGGATCTAACAGCCATACATCAGACTAAATTACATCGAGACTTTGAATTGTAAATCCAGAACCAGTCTATAATCCTCGAGCCACGTACTGTAATTATTACCTGGTAACTATTATAGCGTGTAATTGCAAATCATCGGTGGTTCTGCTCTGCACATTACTGCTCCCATCCCATATGTTATAATGGCTGATTACAGTGAATCCTCTTCCTCAAAAGTGGCAGTGCATTTAGTTTGCTTGAAAGTGGTAGAAAGCACAATTTTTTTCATATCAGCCAGCAAGTTATAGGTATTTTTAACAATTCAGAGCATTGCAATCACTTTTTATATAATGAATCCTGGCAGCGCTGGAATAAGTCAAATGTTTGAGTTTCTACCTCATTAAGTAGGCTGCTTGTCTATAACTTTTTTTTTTTTCGGATGGAAGATAGCATGAAAAATATCTGATGTATTTCCTAACAGCAAATTACTTTGAAAACGAATGTGCATTCTCTTTCATGGGTTTTCTTGCATAAAAATGTACAATAATGAAAAGTTAAACGAAATTATATCCTTTCATTTTCACAATTGACCTATCAGGTGATAAGCCTATATTTGTGTAAATAAATATATTGAATGGTTCATGATTCCATCCAAAGTATAATGAGCTGCATAAATACTCAATACAATTCAAAACAATGCAATACCATACAGTGAAGAATCCGGTTCGAAGGGCCCCATGGAAGACAGAGGTACCGGGTCCCACTTTTAACAACTGGAGTCTTTGGGCAAAAGCATGCTGGGAACTCCATTCTACGGAGTTCTGTAGTGGGAACCAAGCAATCATTTTCACACTTGACTCAGGGTAGAGAGGCACAGCATTCGAAGGCCTGCTCAGCAGAGGTGCTGTAGGCAAGAGACTCAGCTCTCAGAAATTCAAAATTCAACACTAAAAATGAAACATAGGCCCTCATTACAACCGTGGCAGTTGGTGTTAAAGTGGCGGTAATACCGCCAACAGGCCAGCAGTAAAAAAAATGGGATCATGACCATGGCGGAAACCGCCAACATAGACAGCCACTTTAACCTTATTGGGTGCCCCGGACGAGCAGGTCTCGCCCTTGGCACCGGTTGCGCGGCCCCACTTGGGGCAGATCAGCCTAATATAATTAGGCCGATGCCAATCTGCCCCTAGGGGGTGCAGAAACCATAGGACACCAGGGATTTGTTTTTTATATATATACTAATGCATAAGGGGAGCAGCCCCTTTGGCAAGGGCCACTCCCTAGGGGGGCAAAATATTTTTAGGCATTTTCTGCCCCTCCTGGAGGCAGATCGGCCTAATATAATGAGGCAGATCTCCCCCAGGGGGGCGCAGAAACTTTTAGAGTCATATATTTTTTTATTTACTTTATGTTTTTATGCATGGGGAGCGACCCCTTAGACAAGGGTCGCTCCCCTGTGAGGCAAATGGTATTTAGGCAATTTCTGCCCCCTATTTTTGTTAGGCCAATGTGCCCCCAAAGGGGGCAGAAACCTCTAGACACCATGGATTGGTGTGTGTGTTTTGTTTGGGGTGGCAGCCCCTTGGGCAAGGGTCGCTCCCCTTGGGGGCACATTACTGTTGGCCATAACTGCCCCCCTTGGGGGCAGATTGGCCTATTTTTGGAAGGCCCATCTGCCCCCAAGGGGAGGCGGAAAGCCCACCAGAGACCAGGGAAGATTTTTTTTTCAAAATAAGAGGTTGGGGGTATGGCCATACCCCCTCATACATAAATGGGGCCAAAGTTGTTCTGCCCACCAGTGGGAAGATTGGGCAATTACCCCTGATCCACAGGGGAACAGAAAGTCTACTAGATGCCAGGGAATACAAAAAATAAAAAAAAATTGTGGGGCGGTGGCTGCCAAACACTATGGGCCTGGTCATGCCCCCACCCGAACTGAAGGGGCTAACAGTCTTTCACCTCTCCCCCACACAATAAAACATCTTATCCCATGACAAGCAAGAGGGCATTTGATTATTTTTGGTTTTGTTTTACATTTGGGCCATGAGAGCTTGGTAACTCTCAAAATCGTCCACTTGGAATGGTGAGGGCTGCACTTTTTTTTTTTACTTTGGGACGCTGCCATGTAGAAAAATCCACAAGATCTAGACACATCTGAAAACTAAACATCTAGTTGATTCTAGGGTGGTGTGCTTCACCCACACCCCACACCATTTCCTTACACACAATACCCTGCCAACCTGCAACTTTGCTGGAAAGCACACATTTTTCCCACATTTTTGTGATGGAACCTTACAGAATCTGCAGGAATCCACAACATTCCTACCACCCAGCATTATCTCATCTATAACGATAAAATTTCTGCTGCACTTCTTAGCCTAAAAATGTTTTTTTCAAACTGCCCTTTTGGACCCACTTTGGTTCCCCCTCAATTTCGACGTGTTTTTTTGCTCTTCCCTGTCACAAACACTTGGCCCACCTACACAATTGAGGTATCATTTTTACCGGGAGACTGAGGGGAACGTTGGATGGTAGGAAATTTGTCCTGGTGCAGTGATCCCACACAGAACTGTGGGAAAATCTGATTTTTTAGCTAAATTTGAGGTTTGCTGAGGATTCGGGGTAAGAAAATATTGAGGGGTCCACGCAAGTCACACCTCCCTTGACTCCCTCGGGTGTCTAGTTTTCAGAAATATCTGGGTTTGGTAGGTTTCCCGAGATGGCTGCTGAGCCCAGGACCAAAAACGCAGGTGCCCCCCGCAAAAACAGGTAGTTTTCTATTTGATAATTTTGATGTGTCCAGATAGTGTTTTGGGGCATTTCCTGTTGTGAGCACAATGCCTACCCACACAAGTGAGGTACCATTTTTGTCGGGAAACTTGAGGGAATGCTGGGTGGAAGGACATTTGTGCCTTCTCTCAGATTCCAGAACTTTCTATCACTGAAATGTGAGGAAAAAATGTTTGTTTAGCCAAATTTTGAGGTTTGCAAAGGATTCTGGGTAACAGAACCTGGTGAGAGCTGCACAAGTCACCCCGTTTTCGATTCCCTTAGGTTCTAGTTTTCATAAATGCACAGGTTTCGTAGGTTTCCAAAGCTGCTGGCTGAGCTAGAGGCCAAAATCCACTGGTAGGCACTTTGCAAAAAACACCTCTGTTTTCTTTGAGAAAATGTGATGTGTCCACTTTGTGTTTTGGGGCATTTCCTGTTGTGGGAACTAGGCCTTCCAACACAAGTGAGGTACCATTTTTATTGGGAGACTTGGGGGAATGCTGGGTGAGAGGAAATTTGTGGCTTCTCTCAGATTCCAGAACTTTCTTTCACCGAAATGTGAGGAAAAAGTGTTTTTTTAGCCAAATTTTGAGGTTTGCAAAGGATTCTGGGTAACAGAACCTGGTCAGAGCCCACAAGTCACCCCATCTTGGATTCCCAGAAGTCTCTAAGGGCCAGATTTAGGTAAGTATGGTTTTGCGACTTGCAATTTGCGAGTCATAGCGACTCGCAAATTGAAACTCGCAAAACCAAATGCAGAAAGGTGTCTCAGACACCTTCTGCGACTCGCTCTGGGGTCGCAAAGACCCACCTCATTAATATTAATGAGGTGGGTCGCAATTTGCGACCCCATAGCGAGTCTGGGCACTCACGGGGATGGTGGCCTGCTGGAGACAGCAGACCACCATGTTCGTGACTGCTTCTAAATAAAGCAGTTTTTTTTTTCAAAGTGTAGCCCGTTTTCCTTAAAGGAAAAACGAGCTGCACTTAGAAAAAAAAAATGAAACCTTTAGTTTCGGATTTTTTAAGGGCAGGTAGTGGTCCCTTGGACCACTGCCTGCTCTGAAAAAATATTTTTATGTCCAGTCACAAAGGGGAAGGGGTCCCATGGGACCCCTTCCCGTTTGCGACTAGGTTACCATCCACTTCAAGTGGATGGTAACTGCGATTCCATTTGCGACCGCTTTCGCGGTCGCAACTGGAATTGCATAGCATTGAACACCCCTTCCTATTTGCGAGTCGGAAATGCATTTTGCGAGTCGGATCCGACTCGCAAAATGCATTTCTACATAGCAAAGAGGCATTTGCGCCTCGCAAACGGCGATTTTCGCCGTTTGCGACTCGCAATCTCTTTGCTACATCTGGTCCTAGTTTTCATAAATGTACAGGTTTGGTAGGTTTTCCCTAGGTGCCGGCTGAGCTAGAGGCCAAAATCCACAGGTAGGCACTTTGCAAAAATCACCTCTGTTTTCTGTGGAAAAATGTGATTTGTCCATGTTGTGTTTTGGGGCATTTCCTGTCACAGGCACTAGGCCTACCCACACAAGTGAGGTATCATTTATATCAGGAGACTTGGGGGAACGCTGGGTGGAAGGACATTTGTGGCCCCTCTCAGATTCCAGAACTTTCTGTCACCGAAATGTGAAAAAAATAGTTTTTTAGCCAAATGTTGAGGTTTGCAAAGGATTCTGGGAAACAGAACCTGGTGAGAGCCCCACAAGTCAACCCCATCTTGGATTCCCTTAGGTCTCTAGCTTTAAAAAATGCACATGTTTGGTAAGTTTCCCTAGATGCCGGCTGAGGTAGAGGCCAAAATCCACAGGTAGGCACTTTGCAAAAAACACCTCTGTTTTCTGTGGAAAAATGTGATATGTCCACGTTGTGTTTTGGGGTATTTCGTGTCGTGGGCACTAGGCCTACCCACACAAGTGGTACCATTTTTATCGGAAGACTTGGGGGAACATAGAATAGCAAAACAAGTGTTATTGCCCCTTGTCTTTCTCTACATTTTTTCTTTCCACATATAAGACAGTGTGTAAAAAAGACATCTATTTTGCCCTGTAATTCACATGCTAGTGTGGGCACCCCAGAATTCAGAGATGTGCAAATAACCACTGCTCCTCAACACCTTATCTTGTGCCCATTTTGGAAATACAAAGGTTTTCTTGATACCTATTTTTCACTCTTTATATTTCAGCAAATGAATTGACGTATACCAGGTGTAGAATGAAAACCCACTGCAAGGTGCAGCTCATTCATTGGCTCTGGGCACCTAGGGTTCTTGATGAACCTACAATCCCTATATATCCCCGCAACCAGAAGAGTCCATCAGACAAAACGGTATATTGCTTTAAAACATTTGACATTGCAGGAAAAAGTTACAGAGTAAAACATAGAGGAAAATGGCTGTTTTTTTCACCTCAATTTCAATATTTTTTTATTTCAGTTGTTATTTTCTGTAGGAAATCCTTGTAGGATCTACACAAATTACCCATTGCTGAACTCAGAATTTTGTCTACTTTTCAGAAACATTTAGGTTTCTGGGATCCAGCATTGGTTTCACACCCATTTCTGTCATTGACTGGAAGGAAGGTGAAAGCACAAAAAAACGTAAAAATGGGGAATTTGAGTTTAGTGATATATTAGAAATATGCAGATAAAGTTAATGTGTGGAATAAACAGTATATACAAATATTTACAATATGTACAGAAGGCCGTACACTGTCCATTGCCAATGTTGATGGCCCAGTGGGCAAAATAATCATGGGCGAAGCCCACACTTGACTCCTGCCTCAAAACGGAGAGAACACTGCAGGGGCATCAGGTCGAAAACACACAGGCACCTCAGGGGGACAGAGAATGGGTGGCACTTCAGCTGGAAGATGGCACTACGTCACTGCTCCTGGAGGGGGCTACAAGCCCACAGCGATGTCCTGGGGATTTGAAAGCCACAGTATCTCAAGTGGGTGGTTTGCCCACTGCGTGGTCCTGGGGAGTGCAAAACCACAGTCTCTCAAGTCTCTCCAGTGGGTGGGTTGCCCACTGCTTGATCATGGGGAGTGCAAAGCCACAGTCTCTCAAGTGGATGGTTTGCCCACTGCTTGGTCCTGGGGAGTAAAAGGCCACATTCTCTCAAGTGGGTGGCTTGCCCACTGCTTGGTCCTGGGGAGTGCAAGGCCACAGTCTCTCAAGTGGGTGGTTTGCCCACTGCTTGACCCTTGAGAGTTCAAAGCCACAGTCTCTCAAGTGAGTGGTTTGCCCACTGCTTGGTCCTGGGAAGTGCGAAGCCACAGTCTCTCTAGTGGGTGGATTGCCCACTCCTTGGTTCTGGGGAGTGCAAGGCCACAGTCTCTGTAGTTAGTGGTCTGCCCACTGGTTCTGGAGGGGGCTTTGTGCCCAGTGTGCTTCATCCTGCCAAGGATAGGGTGAGTGGATGCATTTCTCCACTGGTTCTGGAGGGGGCTTTGTGCCCAGTGTGCTTCATCCTGCCAAGGATAGGGAGAGTGAATGCATTTCTCCACTGGTTTTGGAGGGGGCCTTGTGCTCAGTGATGCTGCACCTGGGGTGTGGCAGTTCCCATTCCCTCACATGGGTGTCTGAGGCATGAGATGCTGGGAACAGGTAGCATGATACTCCATGGAGGCAGAGCCCAACTGGTGGTAGTGTCGGTGCTCGTGGTGGTGCTTCAAGTGGTGGGAGCAGGGTCCAGGACGCCTCTGCATCCCCTGACGGCTGCCCACTGGGGATGCTGCTGCTGACAGATGTAGTGGCACCGGCTGGGTATGTGGCAGTGCAGATGGCGGTGCAGGTGGCGGTGCTTGCGACCGTGTCTGCGGCGGAGATGCTGCCGGTGCTGGCCGTGGTGCAGGTGCTGGTAGTGGTGAAGGGAGACACCAGGCTGTCTGCTGCAGCCTTGGACAGATGCCCACTGGGGATGATGCTGCTGACAGTTGTTGTAGCAGCGGCGGTGCAGGTGGCGGTGCAGGGGGCCGTGCAGGTGACAGGGCAGATGGCAGTGCAGGTGGCAGTGCCTGCGGGGGCACAGGTGGCGGGGCTGTCAGTACTTATGGTGGGCACCAGTCTCTCCCCTGGAGGTTCCGAGGCCTGAAGTGGCTTGCTTTGGGTTTTATTACCCTTCCCCACCTTGGCAGACGCTGCTGGGACCTTGGCACTGGCAGATGCAGTTTTGGAGGAGGCCTTGCTGAGTGGGTCGTGCTTCTTTGTCTTGCTGCATGCTGGCCCCTTCTTCACCTTGGCAGGTGGCAGAATGGGTTGGTCCTTTGCAGGGGTCTGTGGCACACTGGCAGCCCTGACGCGTGCCCCCTTTGATCCCATGGGACTTGCAGGCACCACAGCGGACGCCGATATGGTGGCTGAGGTGATGGCCTGGGATCTTGACACCCTGGCCCGAGGGGAAGGACGGAGAGGTGGCGTAGGGAAGAGGTCAAAGATTCCAAGGAAAAGTTTTTTAGACACACTGGGACGGGAAGATGGAGAGGGTTCGGGAGTGGAGGAAGAGGGAGTAGTTGTAAGAGGTGTATGTGGGTTTGGGAGTGGAGGAAGAGGGAGTAGTTGTTAGAGGTATATGTCTGCTGAGTTTGAGTGAAGGTGCATGGGCTGGATGCCTTTGTGAGGTGGATGGCTGTTAGGTGTGTGGGTGCTTGCATTTGTGTACTTTTGGAGGAGGGGTCACAGACGTACTGGGAGAGGACACAGGGGACGTGTGCATGGTTGTCGGGGTGGTGATTGCTCGTGAGGGGTGTGTTGTGATGGGCGTGCTGGTGATGGAGGTAGTGGATGAAGATGTAGTGCATGCAAGTGTGAGTGGAGACGCTACTGGGAGGGAGCGGACGACGACGAGGGGGACACAGTGGAGGCAGTGGATGTTGGTGTATTTGCATGGGTATGGTGCTTGTGTGAGTGCCGTTTGAGATGAAGTGTGGTGCTCATGTTTGCCTGAGCCACTTTTGTGTGGTGATTTGGGTGCGTGCTGGTCTGAAGGTGTGCTTGGAATAGGCTGTGGTAGAAGGGATTGGGTCTGGATAGCGGAATTTGGAGGGGGGAGTCTGGACACAGGGACAATGGCTGCCATCAGTGCTGAGGCCAAAGCCTGAAATGCTCTCTGTTGGGCCGCCACACCAGAATGAATGCCCTCCAGGTATGCATCTGTTTGTTGCAAATGCCTCTCAACACCCTGGATGGCATTCAGAATGGTTGACTGTCCAACAGTGAGGAATCTCAGGATGTCAATACCCTCCTCAATGAGGGGCTGCTGGGAGGGCGGTGCTGGTAGGAGGGGTGGCAGCTGTACCTGTTGTTGGGGTGGGCACAGAGGTGTCCGCCACTGCCAGGGAGCTTCCATCGAAGGAGGAGTCGCTGTCACTGGTCTCCCCTCCTGTCCACGTTGTGGTGCTCCCCTCGCCCTTCATCCCACTAGTGCCTTTACCCTCGGTGGATTCGGCCTCCAGGCACATGTGGGATGCAGCTCCCTCCATCGCCGGTGCCTCTGCTCCAGATGATGCTAATGCACACAAGGAAAGGGTGACAAAACAAAAAGGGTGGGGGAGAGACAGAGGATACACTTGGTCAATGCCAGCAACAATACCACCGTTGGCGTACACAACACACAGGGAGCTGCCCTATGCACTAGGCCATGCCCAACCAGTCACTAAGGTAGTCACCCGCCATTGGGGTACGATGCCTAACGCCAGCATCTGCACACCGGACACCCACAGGACCCTGCCCAGTAGGTGTTGCCCACTTGTACCATTAGGGTAGGAGTGCTTCGGAGCCTGCACACGAGGGACCTATCCTGGCATGATTGCCCTTTCCTAGGGGCACACACAGCCCACATTCCCCACCCAGTCAGCTCCTAAAGCGTGTAAAGTCAGGATTCAGAATCTATACTCACCCCCTTGTGGCTGCTGTGATGCCCTCAAGCGCCAATCCAACTCCAGATAGGCCGCCGCCAGGATGTGGAACATCAGGGGGTCATGGTATGACGGGCACCCCTTCCACGTTGGGAGGCAAGTCCCAGCTGGGCCTGGGCCGTTTTCTTGGTCCAGCGGCGCAGGTCCTCCCATCTCTTGAGGCAGTGGGTGATCCGCCCGTGATAGACCCCCTGAGTCCACACCTCCTTGGCGATAGCACACCAAATACCTTTTTCTGGTGGGCTCTGACCTAGAGGGAAAAGACAGCAAAAAAGGAAATTACTCCCCCTTCCACACCGGCATACTCATTGCCCACCAGTTCCCACCCATGCCCTGACGCACATACACTGACCACCTCTCATGCAGCGCTCACGCCAGGACACCTCAGCACCCCCCAACATGTGGCTTACATCTACACCACTCCAAACATGCATTGCCCACACATCATGCTCACAGTGTACTCACCTGTTTGTCTGGAGGACCGTAGAGTAATGTGTACTGGGGTAGGACCCCATCAACCAGTTTCTCCAACTCCTCCGCAGTGAAGGCAGGGCCCCTTTCTCCAGATACTCGAGCCATTGTCGCTTTCAGACTCAGGTCACAGCAGCACTTGCAGGGTAGGTCCTCTCCTATTGAGTGTCATCGCCATTGGCTCCTGGAACCCATAGGGCCCAATGATAACCAATGCGAAGTTGCGTGGCGGTCATCGACTGCTTACCGCAACGAGCACAATGCCAGCGCACTTAGCTCATTTCCACTTGTCCCTCCTCACAGGTCAGGCAGCTGACATTTCAGGGGGGCACATGGCATGGCACCTAACTGTGTCACAGCAGACATTGGCCCATCAACTGACTCTCGACTTCACAAACTTCTTCTGTGACCTAAATTCAACAACAGTTGTGCATTCTATGTGGAAATATGACCTTCTGCTCAATGTTCTCCTCCATAGGCTACAAGCGGTGAGGCAGATGATGAGATGGTGGCATCCTCCGGTGTACAGACCCCTGGTGGACCTGTCGACAATGGGGGACAGACACATTATCATCACATACAGACTTGATCGTGCCACAATCCAAGAACTGTGTGCCCAATTGCAGCCAGACCTGATGTCAGCTATCCGCCAGCCCACAGGAATACCTCCTCTAGTCCAAGTTCTGTCAGTGCTGCATTTTTTGGCAAGTGGTTCCTTTCAAACTACAGTGGCCATGGCATCAGGAATGTCTCAGCCAATGTTCTCCAATGTGTTGTCCAGAGTGTTGTCTGCCCTGCTGAAGCACATGTGCAGATACATCGTGTTCACCCAGGTGGATGATTTGGCCACAGTGAAAGCTGACTTCTATGCCCTGGGACATATCCCCAACATGATTGGTGCCATTGATGGTACACATGTGGCAATTGCCCCTCCCCCCAGAGAAATGAACAGGTTAACACGAATCGAAAAAGCTATCACTCGATGAATGTGTAGATGGTGTGTTTGGCTGACCAGTACATCTCCCATGTGAATGCCAAATATCCTGGCTCTGTGCATGACGAATACATCTTATGGAATAGCAGCATCCCTTATGTGATGGGTCAACTCCAGGGGTACCGGGAGTGACTAATAGGTGAGCCCAAGGTCCCTACAAAGTAGGTGTCTGGGTATGGGTTTGTCCCTAAGGGTTAGTGTGTGTCTAACAGTTGTCCCTCGATACTTACAGGTGACTCTGGTTACCCCATCCTCTCATGGCTACTGACCCCAGTGAGGAATCCCATGACAAGGGCAGAGGAACATTACAATGAGGCACATGGGCATACAAGGAGGATTATTGAGAGAACCTTCGGCCTCCTGAACGCCAGGTTCCGGTGCCTCCATCTGACAGGTGTATCCCAGTACTACTCACCCAAGAAGGTGTGCCAGACCATCGTGGCATGCTGTATGTTGCGACGTCAGGTGCCTTTTCTGCAGGAGGATGAGCCTGGAGATGGTCTTGTGGCAGGGGTGGAGCCTGTGGACAGTGAGGAAGAGGAGGCAGATGAAGAAGATGTGGACAACAGAACAAACATTCTACAGCAGTACTTCCAGTGACACACAGGTAAGAGACTGTAACTCAACTTTACATTTCAGTAATCTTTTATACATTGTACATGGAAGCCTCTTGCCCTCTGACTATGGACACTGACTGTACCCTTTGGATTCTCTATTTTGAGATCTGTGTGCCCCATTCTGGCTCATGCTATTTGTACTGCTGCCCACCAAAGGTCATTCTGTAGTATATTTCACTGAACAAATACGTTGCAATGCTTTGATAATGTTGTACTCATACATTTTTTGATTCATTACACTGACTCCAGTATGGTATTTGTTGCAAGGGTGTTTATTTTTGTGCCAATAAGGATGGGGGTATGTGCATGGGGCTGTGGTGATGGTGGATGAATGTCCAGTTAGAGTCGTCCATTGGTATCACAGGTGCATTGTCCAAGGGGGCATAGGAAGTGGAGCAATGGCAGTTCAAGGTGGACAGTGTGACAGAGTGAGACAGGAGGGTGACAATCAGGAGAGTCTTATTTCCTGGCGGGGGTCTTGGCAATGTTCTCTGTTTTCTGCCTGGATCTCAGGGACCGTTTGCGGGGTGGTTCTCCTTCTGCAGGGGGTGGGGTGCTGGTGGCCTGTTGATCGTGTGGCGGGGCCTCCTGTCCACTAGCGCCGGCAGAGGTGGAAGGCTGTTTCTCGGTTTGGCTAGTGTCAGGCACCCTTTGTTGTGCCTCTGCCTCCCTTATGATCTTGCCCATGTTAGCCAGCACCTCTGCAATGGTGACCAGGATGGTGTATATTTTTGTTAGGTCCTCCATGATGCCCAGGTACTGTCCCTCCTGCAGCAGCTGGGTCTCCTGTAGCTTGGCCAGTACCTGGCCCATGGTCTCCTGGGAATGGTGGTATGCTCCCATGATGTTTGAGAGTGCCTTGTGGAGGGTCGGTTCCCTGGGCCTGTCCTCCCCCTGTCACACAGCAGTCCTCCCAGCTTTCCTGTTGTCCTGTGCCTCTGTCCCCTGAACTGTGTGCCCACTGCCACTGACCCAAGATCCCTGATCGTCCTGTTTTTGTGGGGTTGCCTGGGGTCCTTGTATTGGTGACACACTGCTGATTGATGTGTCCTGGGGACAGTGGCATGGGCCCGCTGGGTGGGTGCTGTGCTGGTGTTTCCCGAGGGGGGAGTCTCTGTGGTGGGTTGAGACTGTGGCAGGGGAACCGACTGTCCAGAGGTCCCTGATGGGCCAGGTTTGTCATCCAGGCGTGCAGAGCTGCTGTCATTACTGTGGGCCTCTTCTTCGGAGGCTGGATGTCGCTGGCACCTCCTATCTGGTGACGTTGGGTAGGGGTCCTGTTGGGATACAAATGCATTGTTAATATATCTGCGTGTGCCATCTTGTGCATGGCTGTGTTTCCCTCTATGATTGTGATTTCCCTGTCGGCTTGGCCTTGCGTGAGTGGTGAATTTGTGGCCTGGGTGAATCTCTATATTGGGCGTGCTGTGGTGACAGGTGCCCATGCAGGTCTGTGATGGGTGTCCATTCATTGGGGGTGCATGCATGGCTTGGTATTGGGGTGGGTGGGTTGTGATAGTGGGGTATTTGTGAGTTGGTGGAGTGATGGGGTGAGGGTAGGAGTCTGTGATGGCATGCAAGTAGGGTGAGGGATATAGTAGTAAAGATTTGACTTACCAGAGTCCAGTACTCCTGCTACTCCTGCGAGGCCCTCAGGATGCATGATCACCAAGACATGCTCCTCCCATGTTGTTAGTTGTGGGGGAGAAGGTGGGGGTCTACCGCAGTCCTCTGTACAGCAATCTGGTGTCTTGATAGCACAGAACGCACCTTCCCCTGTAGGTCATTCCGCCTCTTCCTGATGTCATCCTTGGTTCTTAGGTGCTGTCCCACAGTATTGACCCTGTCCACTATCCTCCGCCATAGCTCCCTCTTCCTTGCAATGGACGTCTGCTGCACCTGTGATCCGAATAGCTGTGGCTCTACCCGGATGATTTCCTCCACCATGACCCTAAGTTCCTCCTTTGAAAACCTGGGGTGTCTTTGAAGTGCCATGGATGTTGTGCGAATGATGTGTGGGGTGATGTGTGGTGGTGTTTGCTGTGATGTGCGTGGATGGTGTATGGGTGATGGTGTTCTGTGGCTCAGATTGAGTGGGTGCTCCTGGCTTGTGTCTCTCTCTGTTGGCAATCTTTTTTTTTCATTGGAAGGGTTGTGGGTAATGTGGGTGTGTGTTTTATAGTGGTACGAGTGTGTGGGTGTGGTGTGTGTATGTGTGTCAGGTGTGTGTAGTTTAAATTGTCCAATGTGGTGTAGTTTTGTAAGTGTGTGTGTATTTTGAGTGCGGCAGTGTGTACCGCCAATGGTTTACAGTGGTTGAAAGACTGCTGTAGTGATTTGTGGGTCGAGATACTGTGGACGTATTCCTGTTGGCGTAACGCTGTGGGTTTTGCTATTGGCAGTTTATCACTGACCTTTCATCTGGCGGACTTATGTGGGTGTTTGTATTGTGGCGGTATTCTATGTGTGGGTCATGATACCTGTGGCGGATTACCGCCGCATCCACGGTGTGTTGGCAGCCATCAGCATGGCGGTCAGTGGCATTTACCACCAGGATTGTAATGAGGGCCATAGTCTCTTACAAGCAATGTTCAATAGTACATAAAAACATGTGGAAATGCCTAAGAGTCACTTTTTACAGATCTTCTCAATCAACAACTATTTTACACTAAAGACAGGTCCCAAAGTTCATATAGCACCTTAAATGTATCCTGTACATCCTGTGCTTGAGATGCCACTTACAATTTGTGCACCAGAAAGCCCTGAATCATAAAAGCACAGACCCCATGTGCTTAACACAATACAGTTGCTTGCGTCAATGAAAGTCAGGCCTATTGGTGTTGTCAGGGTGCTACCAAAACAGCTAAAGCAGAATCAGAAGACAATGACAACAATATTCAAACAGTTCAGAATAGTACCATCTGGCAAATGTTTTAATAGTCCTGTTGGCAATAAACATTTCATTGTTCAATGTTGTCTTGAGCAGATTTTTTCTTCTGCCTTTACACTTGCTACAAAATAGTCACAGGACCTAACATCAAAGGTCACTACACCTTGAGCCATATTAAAGGTTGCAGCTCAGGTGGCGCTTGAAACTGAAACATAAGACCCTCCCAAAACACACTAGATGTGACCTGAGAGAATTAGATTTACAAGTCAAAAATGGTGTTACGACTGTGGTGGGCGCTGCTGTTCCCCTGACAGTGCTAGAACCATGTTAAATTGATGGAGGTTCCCCTTCTCTTTCTGGGGGCCCACAATTTTGCTAATTATGCATTTTGTTTCTGCCAAGCAGTGGTGTATGGGACGATTCTTTACCCAACTGATGCAATGGCTCGCAGCACTGTTATAAAAAAAGTAAAGGGCTGTTTTGTTCTTTTTCTTGTTTAATAAACTTTCAGCAGGTTCCTTTTTCTCTTCATCATGTGTCCTTGTTCCTCCTGAAGGGGACGCAAGTCTGACGAGTGAAAGGGGCTGAGCAGAAGCCCTAGCATGATTAACCGAGCTGGCTCACCACCCTGTTAAACTAGCTCTTTGTGCTGGGGAGATACCAAACTTCCTATCCGCTTGCGGTGTGCCCTTCCCATGACACATGCGCAGGGAGTGGAGAAGGCACACCACAATGATCCCAGGCCTCTTTATTACTCTCTGGGAGTGTGCAATGGACCCAGCACTCCGTGGGTGCTGGCCTTTTTACGGTCTATCAGAAAATGTGAACGGGGAACACGAGACGCTTCTGCTTATGCCTTGCTACCACGGTCCTATAGCTCCCTGGGGTAATTGAAAAGCCATGGTGGATACCACATGGTGGATGCCACATGTGGTCCGGCATGTGCATTCCCCTGGGGATGCAGCTGTTCTCAGAGGGTAGCCTGGTGACAGTGGGGGCTGACCCAGTTGTTTTCAAACAAAGGAGAAGGGCAAATACTTTGTCTTCCGACCACAATGGATAATTTCCAATCGGACTGGCCTGATTTTGCTTCTGGTTCCTACTAACTTTCAAAGCTCCTGACTTCTGTAATTGTGTAACTATTCACAAGCTCTCTTTTCTTACTTGCCTCCTCTATGACTAGGGAAATCTCAAAGTGTACGCTCCTGCCTTTTGCTTCTTATAAGCATCTTCTGCTGTTTCAGCAAACAGCTGCCTCTCAATAGCAACTGTGGCTGCTAGGATCAAGGATCTCTTCATCTGTCTTTGTTTCTAACACTTCTCCTCGGCTGGGTATCTTCTTCAGCAGCATCCTATGGCCTGCAAAGACAGATTAACCTTTCTACTAGCACTCCTCTGGCCCCACGCCCAACTTGCCTCTGGAAGGCCACCTGTGTACCCCGCATGAATGTGGGGGGCCCACTTAAGGGATTGGCCTCCCATGGGTTTAGTCTACACAAGTCCCAGGTAAACCTTCTCCATAGTTCCCAGGAAGTTTATCCCTCTTCTGTCCCCAAGAGTGAATACCACTACACTTAGAGGCACCGGTCCACAGAGTCCAAGTCAGTACAAGTCCAGTTTCCCACTACTCCAAGTAAGGTTTCATCTGTGAGACAACCATATAGGAAAATCTTTGGCATCCAAAAAGGCACAAGGCGCACACTGATTCACCTAGAATTCGGTTTTCCAAAAATGGATATCTGGTGCAAAAAAGTGTTCAGGGCTGCTCTGAATTAGCTGAGAGCTCTGTCACATATCATTTTTCCAGATAAAAAATGCAAATGGTCAAGTTATTCAGCTACTGCCTCAGCCACATAGAATTTTCTCCTGGAAGCCATGAATAACGCCCATTTTCCAATGTAAGCCCTAAAGAAGATGTTAAGGCCCATATTTATACTTCTTTAGCGCTGCGTTAACGTCATGTTTTGACGCAAAAGCGGCGCAAACGTTCAAAATACAATTGTATTTTGGAAGTTTGCGCCGCTTTGCGTCAAAAAGCGGCGCAAATGCGGATAAATATGGGCCTAAAAGTCCAAAGCAAAAGCATATCAAGGGAACAGGACATTAGTGAAATCAAAGGCACCCGGGGAATAGAGGGCCTAGTTAAATCATAAGAATCTACCCACTCACAACCATACTTGAAAGCTTCCCTGGGAGACAAGCTCCAAGGAATATCCTAATGACAATGCTATTAACCCTTCCTATAAATGAATACGGGGTATACTGGAAGAACAATCATAAGTACATTGCAAAGTGTTGTTTATGTGCATCCTTCCCGGTATCTGCTATCCACATCATTTGTTGTTGTCCTGCACTGCTTCCCCCGAAGTGGGTTTATCTAAGGCCTGTTTTTCTTCAAAAGGGTATAAGAACATGTAAAGAGACCATGGTATTCATTTATTCATTAGAGACTGTTAAAGACCTGGCCCAGATATGCAAATTCCTGGGCATTGCCGGACGAAGCTTGCACGATGCCTGTCCACCTCTGGTGACAGTACCGGATTAGGGACAAAAATAAGCCCACTAGTTGCATGCTTTATCCATGTGTGCTAATCTCCGCTGACTGCAGATACACAAATATAATGTTCTGACATGATGCTGCACATTGCATTATTGTGATCACCTGTAATTCGCAACCTTTGGCCTTTTGCACATATTGGTTTGTATTTACATGTGGCCAAATTTTGGTACAGTTAATCTCCACAAAATTATCCTAACAGGCAAACGCAGTAACATTGTACTTATCTAAATCAGATCACCTATGGTACTACTGTTGATTAGCATTGAGTTGGCTGTACTAATCTTAAAATTCCTATTCTAAATTTCCTTAACAAAAACTACATTTGGAATTAATGCATTTCAATGAATAATATTTGATTATTTTCTCATTTCTAAACCCCTTGGATGGACCAACACAGGCTCCCTTTTTTTTGCAAAGGCACAGATAGAAACTACTGGTACTACACAGTGTGAAATTGCTTAGGACTGTATGAGCTACATACATAAAAGTCAAGGAGAATGCTAACTCACTGTTAGTACTAATTTACTATTGTCACAGGAGGACAGAGGAATCTGCATTGCAATGGCTTCTTAAATAATCAGCCAAAGCAAGCACCAACGAGTACTATTAGGCAGCGCAGTTCACCTGCCTATCTCAAACTAGATCACTTAATATTGTTCTTACCATGAACTAAATGTACCTTACCTCTGAGTGTGAGCAGTGTGCTATTCAGAAAAAAAGTTAGCATTGTAGACCTGAAACACAACAAAAATTATAATTAATACTCAGCCAGCCCTAGAATCTTGATGTCAAGGCTATCCGTCCGCAGTGAATCACTCGCTGGTGTGCCACACACACCTCTGCATCCTCCCCCAATGCAGCCAATGCTCCCACAGGGGGTACCCACTGACAGGCCTCCTGCCTGCTGCCATCATGGAGGGGAGGTGGCATATAAAAAACAGTACATTTACCTCTGCCTCACAAAATAGGGCCTCTGCCAGTCCCCTTCTCACCGGCACTGCCCTGCTCTGCCATGGCACTGGGTGGGGTAAAGAAAATGAAAAGGAACTAGAGAAGGAAGGAAAGAAGGAAGAAATAGGGAAGTAAAGGGAAAAATAATCAAAAATACAAAAAGTCCAGAAAACACACAAAAAGAATATTAAAAGACAGACACAAAAGCACAAACTCAAACAATAAACAAACATGAGGGTGTAATAATTAGGAAGGCGGAGGATTGAAAAAATGTAGAAGATTTCCAAAAATAGGCCCAGCACCATGGACAAACTGAAAAATAAGAGGGCAGTGCTCATGCGAACTGTGTGGTGCCATTCTTGTGCAATTTTGAACACAAGAGCATACTTCATGTTCCGTTTGATGAAAAATGCAACGGGAACGAGCACAACAGAAAACTCTGCCTGTCTGTGGAACTTCGAGTATCACAGCAGAGTTATTTTACCATTGCGCAGAATTCTGCGTAGTGGTACTTTGCGAGCTTCACCTACCGCTAAAACATACCCTCTAAATTATAGGCTAGTTTAGGTACCCACAAATTCAGAAATGTACAAATAACCAATTGCTCCTAAACTCCATATCTTGTGCCCATTTCATAAATACATAGGTTTTGTATATTTAAATTTTTCACTCTACCTATTTTGCTATATGACTTAGGGGGTCATTACAACATTGGCGCTAAAAGGCGCTTACCGCCGTGCAGAAGACCGCCAACACACCGCCGCGGCCGCGGAATTCCGCCACGGTCATTATGACCCACAGCTTGCAAACCGCCAAAATGTAGAAACCCACACAAGTCCGCCACACCAAAGGTCAGTGATAAACTGCCAATAAGAAATCCTCCACCGTCACGCCAACAGGAATAAGCCCACACTATCACGACCCACGAATCCACGCAGCGGTCTTTCAACCGCGGTATTCCATTGGCGGTACACACCGCCGCGCTCAAAATATACACATTTACAAAACACAAACACATTGGACAATTCTAAAGACACACACCTGATACACATACACACACCACACCCACAACACTATAAAACACACACGCACATTACCCACAAACCCTTACAACTATTTTTTTGGAAGAAGCCCAGAGAGAGACACCACAATCTACAAACAAGCATCCACAGGCACTCAACACCATGACCCACATAACATCCACGCACCTCACACAACACACCACTAAATATCACCCCACACATCGCAACACACACCAACCCACACATCACCCACACCACCCCATGGCACGGCAAAGACACCCCAGGTTTTCTGAGGAGGAGCGCTTGGCCAAGGTGGAGGACATCATCCAGGTAGAGCCACAGCTATTCGGATCACAGGTGCAGCACACCTCCAGAGCTAGGAAGATGGAGCTATGGCGAAGAATAGTGGACATGGTCAACGCAGTGGGACAGCACCTAAGAAATAGGGATGACATCAGGAAGAGGTGGAACGACCTACGGGGGAAGGTGCGTTCCGTGGTCTCAAGACACCACCTTGCGGTTCAGAGGACTGGTGGCAGACCCCCACCTCCTCCCCTACAACTAACAATATGGGAGGAGCAAGTCTTGGCTATTCTGCATCCTGAGGGCCTCGCAGGAGTAGCTGGAGGAATGGACTCTGGTAAGTCAAATCTTTAACTACTTCATCCCCCACCCTACTTGCATGCCATCACATACCCCCACCCTCGCCCTCACCCCATCACTCCAACTCCTCACAAATGTCCCAATATCACAAACTACCCATCCCAACACCAAGCCCTGCATGCAACAACAAAGCATGGACACCCATCACCAAAGCATGGCCACTACACATACCCATACACCCCCCAAAACCATTATCACACAAGGTCCCACACAGGAATGCCAGCACTGGGGTACACGGTCACCCACCCATTGCACACCATGGCACACACAGATGCAATAATCATGCTTTTACACCCCTGAGGAACCCTACCCAACTTCACTGGACAGGAGGGTCCAGTCATGTCCACACCACCCATAGAAGAGGCCCACAGTGATGACAGCAGCTCTGTCCAACTGGATCTAGACGACCAGCCCGGCCCATCTGGGACCTCGGGACAGTCAGTTCCCCTCACACAGCCACAGGCCACTACAGAGCTCCCCCCTCTGGAAACACCAGCACAGCACCCACCCAGCGGGCCCATACCTCTGTCCCCAGGACACATCAATCAGCAGTGTGTCCACCACTACAGGGAATCCCACCACCCCAACAACAACAGGGACCTGGGGGCAGTGGCAGTGGGCACATGGTTCACGGGACAAAGGCCCAGGGAAACAGGGGAACTGGGAGGGCTGCTGTGCGACAGGGGGAGGACAGGCCCATGGAACCCACTCTCCACGAGGCCCTCTCCAACATCATGGGAGCCTACCACCATTCCCAGGAGACGATGGCAACTGTACTGGCCAAGTTTCAGGAGACCCAGCGGCTGCAGGAGTAACAGTATTTGGGCTTCACAGAGGAACTCAAAGCCATCAATTCCACCCTGGGCACCATCGTAGGGGTGCTGAAGGAAGTCCTCAACATCAGGAGGGACACTGTGGCACACCAAGGGGCCCCTGACACTAGCCTGGACAATGAACTGCCCACCACCTCTGCCGGCGCAAATGGACAGGAGGCACCACCACAGGACCACCACACCAGCACCCCACCCCCTGCAGATGGAGAACTACCCCGCAAACGGTCCCTGAGATCCAGGACAAAGACAGAGAACGATGCCAAGACCCCCGCCAAGAAATGAGACTACCCTGATTGTCATCCTTTTGTCCCACCTTGTCACCCTGTCCATCCTCAAACTGCCCCAGCTCTACTTCCTATGCCCCTTTGGACAATGCACCTGTGAGACTAAGAGACTGGACTCTGCCATGGACATTCCTCCACATCACCCCTCACCATTTTACAACCCCGTCCAATATTGAGCACTTAAATAAACACCGATAAAACACAAAACAATCTTGATTCTGTCTATGATTTCGAATTAGTGTATTAGCAATTACAGTGACAAAATGCTCTTTCAAATGTGATGTCAACATACCTATGTCACACAGCTCTTGCCATGAGGAAACAAAGCAGATGTCACACCGTGGGACCCACATCTGTGAAATCGTAAGGGAAAGTGACAACTCAGTGACCATACACTGGGTGAAAAGGACAGGCAGTAGAGAGGTAGTAGTGTAAAAGTATATGTATCAGGTAGGTATGTCTTCTTACCTGTGTCTCACTGGAAGTATTGCAGGATCACCGACTTCCTGTTGTCGATGTTCTCTTTTTCTGCTTCCTCGTCTTCACTGTCCACAGGCTCCACAGCTGCAACAACACCTCCATCTGGACCATCCTCCTGCAGAAAAGGCACCTGTCGTCGCAAAGCCAAGTTGTGAAGCATACAGCAGGCCACGATGATCTGGCACACTTTCTTTGGTGAGTAGAATAGGGAACCACCTGTCATATGGAGGCACCGGAACCTGGCCTTCAGGGGACTGAAGGTCCTCTCTATAATACTCCTAGTTCACCCATGGGCCTCATTGTAGCTTTCCTCTGCCCTTGTCCTGGGATTCGTCACTGGGGTCAGTAGCCATGACAGGTTGGGGTAACCAGAGTCACCTGCAAATGGCGAGGGACAACTGTTAGACACACACTAACTCTTAGGGATATCCCCAGACAACTATTCCCACTGATTAGGTTCCAGGTGCGCACCTAATAGCCACACCCGGTGCCTCTGGAGTTGCCCCATCACATAAGGGATGCTGCTATTCCGCAGGATGTAAGCGTCATGCACTGAGCCAGGGAATTTGGCATTAACATGGGACATGTACTGGTCTGCCAAACACACCATCTGCACATTCATCGAATGGTAACTCTTCCAGTTTCTGTACACCTGTTCACTCCTGCGGGGGGGAACAAGGCCACATGTGTCCCATCAATGGCACCTATGATGTTGGGGATATGTCCCAGGGCATAGAAATCACCTTTCACTGTAGGCAAATCCTCCACCTGAGGGAAAACGATGTAGCTCCGCATGTGTTTCAGCAGGGCAGACAACACTCTGGACAACACGTTGGAAAACATAGGCTGGGACATCCCTGATGCTATGCCACTGTTGTTTGAAATGACCCACTTGCAAGGAAATGGAGTATTGACAGCACCTGCACTTGAGGGGGGATTCCTGTGGGATGGCGGATAGCTGACATGAGGTCTGGCTCCAACTGGGCACATAGTTCCAGGATTGTGGCACGATCAAGCCTGTAGGTGATGATCACATGTCTTTCCTCCATTGTCGACAGGTCCACCAGCGGTCTGTACACCGGAGGATGCCGCCATCTCCTCACATGCCCCAGCGGACGGTGCCTATGGAGGAGAACAGCGAGCACAGAGTCAACCAACTCTGAGGTACGTAAACACAGCTTACTCAGAAAACTATTCATAAACCGAAATTTGCCTGTATGAGTGTTGAGCCTAGGCCTAGGTATGTGTGACGCAGTTAAAAATAAAGCCATGTGGGCCCCTGAAATGGCGGCTGCCTGACCTGTAAGGTGGTACAATGGGATATGAGGTAACTGCGCTGGCGTTGTACACCGTCGCAATAGGCGGTCAAAGACCACAGCGTAATTCTGCATTGGTTAACATTGGACCCTATGGGTCCCAGGAGCCAATGACGATGTATGCCGGTGGTGAATGTACGCACCGCCGCGGTCGTGACCGCCATTTACTATCTGTTCAAGTGCTCGATACCTGATCTTCGACAGGAGAGGACCTACACTGCAAGTGCTGCTGTGACCTCAGTCTGGAAGAGACAATGGCTCGTGCGTCTGGGGAAAGGGCCCCTGCCTTCAGCACGGAGGAGTTGGAGAAACTCGTGGATGGGGTCCTCCCCCAGTATACGCTACAGTACGGTCCCCCAGACAAACAGGTGAGTACACTGGGAGCATGCTGTATGGGCAATGCCTGTGTGGAGTGGTGTGGATGAAAGAAAGGGGGGGGAATGAGGCGTGCATGAAACAACGGTGAGTGCATGTGCCACATGGCAAGGGTAGGGATGCGGGCGAATAACTGTGACGGTGCAGTTGGTAATAACTTCTCTATTTCCCCTGTACAATTCCTGTAGGTCAGCGCCCACCAGAAGAAGGATATTTGGCGTGCCATCGCCAAGGACGTCCGGACCCTGGGGGTCGACCACAGACGGAGCACCCACTGCAGGAAAAGATGGGAGGACAATCGCCACTGGAGGAAGAAGATGGCAGAGGGCCAGCTGGGTATTGCCTCCCAACGTGGGAGGGGTGCCCGTCGCACCATGACCCCCTGATGTTCAGGATCCTGGCGGTGGAGTACCTGGTGGATGGACGCTTGAGGGCATCACAGCAGCAACAAGGGGGTGAGTACACTCTCATTCAGCTGATTCAGCGCGCATTGTCGGTGTCTGCGTGGGGGAGTTGGGCTGTGGGTTCCCCTAGGCCAGGGAGAGTTTGCTAGTTAAGTCCCCTTTTTCAGGCAAGCCCTGTGGCACCCCACCCCACCTGTGTACAGTGCCTACTACACCTAGTCAGGGTCCTGTGACATCCATGTGTACAGAAATCAGCCATTGCCTTGAAAAGCATGTCCCAAGGATTGAATAGTGGAACCCAAGTGTGCAGCGTAGTGCAGGGGGCTTCTGTGTCTGTCGTGTCCGCAAACAGTAGCGGTACTGCATGCACTCAACATGTCTTTCTTCTGTCTCCCCCCTTTTTGTGGTCTCCCTGTACATGTGTGCATTAGCATCATCAGGCGGAGGAGCACTGGCACCGGAGCAGAAGGGAGCTGCATACCACATGGCCCTGGAGGGCTACACTATGGACTCCGAATTCACCAGTGGGAAGGAGGGCGAGGGGAGCTCCACGGCGGGGACAGGAGCTGACACCAGCGATACGGACTCCTCCTCTGATGGGAGCTCCCTTGCGGTGGTGGGCCCATCTGTGCCCCCCACATCTACAGGTACAGCCGCCACCTCCCTACCAGCACCGCCCTCCCAGCAGCCCCTCAGTGTTTTCCCCGTGGCCGCTCACCCAGGAGGGTGGGCATTTCCTTCGCCCCAGGCACCTCAGCCCCTGCCCCTGTCACCCCTGCTGCCCTCAGTGAGGAGGCCATTGACCTCCTCAGGTCCCTCACTGTTGGGCAGTCTACCATTTTGAATGCCATCCAGGGTGTAGAGAGGCAGTTGCAACAAACCAATACATTCCTGGAGGGCATTCACTCTGGTCAGGCAGCCCATCAGCGAGCTTTTCAGACTTTGGCCTCAGCACTGATGGCAGCCATTGTCCCTGTCTCTAAGCCTCCCCCCTCCAACTTCCTCCACCCAGACCCACACCCCTGTACCGCAGCCTATCCCAAGCACACCATCAGACCAGCATGCACACTCCTCAACACACAAAGGAAGCTCAGGCAAACATAAAACCCACACATCCCACAGGAACTCATGCAAACATCACACACATGCAGATATACCAACATCCACTGCCTCCACTCTGTCCCCCTCCTCCATGTCTCCCTCCTCCCTCCCTGTCTCGTCTCCACTCACACCTGCATGCATTACATCTACAGCCACTACGTCCATCACCAGCACACCCACCACCACACCCCACTCACGTGCAGTCACCACCCCCACTCACATTCACACATCCCCTGTGTCCTCTACCAGTATGTCTGTGAGGCCACCTCCCAAGCAGCCACATACCCACCCAACAGCCATCCACCTCACGACATCCTCCAGCCCATGCACCTTCGCCCAAAGTCAGCAAACGTACACCTCCTACGACCACTACCCCTTCCTCCACTCCCAAACCCCCTCCATCTACCCGTCCCAGTGTTCCTAAGAAACTTTTCCTGTCCATCCTTGACCTCTTTCCCTCACCTCCCCCACCCCGTCAGTCTCCTAGGGCCCGACTCTCCAGGTCCCAACCTGGCACCACAGCCACAACATCGGCGGGACCAGTGGTGGCAGTAGCCACCGGATTATGGAGTGCACCAGGCAGCAGGGCAGGCAGTGTTGCAAGGAGCCACAGCATGGACAGGCCCCACACCTGTCAAGCATCAAAAGTTGGCCAGTGCCCGGCGGGAGAGGGGGAAGACACCAGCCACCAAAGCCGCTTCCAGGGCTTCAGTTTGGGATTGTGGAGTCAGCTGCAACACCGTCCAAGGTGGGGAAGGGGCACAAGAAAACCAGCAAGTCTGGGAAGATCAGCACGGCGGAGAACACCGCCATCAGCCCCGCTGCCCAGGAGGCGACCGCCGGCAGCCCCACTGCCCCAGACAGGACCGCCAGCTGCAGCCCCGCTGCCCAGGAGGCGACCGCCAGCAGCCCCACTGCCCCAGACAGGACCGCCAGCAGCAGCCCCGCAGCCCAAGAGGCGACTGCCAGCAGCCCCACTGCCACAGACAGGACTGCCAGCAGCTGAACCGCTGCCAAGGACACCGCCGCCACAAGCACCGCTGCCAAGGACACCGCAGCCACAAGCACCGCTGTCAAGGACACCGCTGCCATAAGCACAGCTGCCAAGGACACCGCCGCCAAAAGCACTGCTGCCAAAGACACCGCCACCGCAAGCACCGCAGGCCCATGAGCGCCAAAAGCTCTGATGCTACTGAGGCCGCCACAAGCAGGATGAAGCACTGTGGGCACAAAGCCCCCTCCAGAACCAGTGGAGAGATACATCCACTACCTCTGTCCTTGGCAGAATGAAGCACTCTGGGCACAAAGCCCCCTCCACAACCAGTGGAGAGATACATCCACTACCTCTGTCCTTGGCAGGTTGAAGCACTCTGGGCACAAAGCCCCCTCCAGAACCAGTGGAGACTGTCATCCACTAACTCTGTCCTTGGCAGGATGAAGCACTCTGGGCACAAAGCCCCCTCCAGAACCAGTGGAGAGAGACATCCACTACCTCTGTCCTTGGCAGGATGAAGCACTCTGGGCACAACGCCCCCTCCAGAACCAGTGGAGAGATACATCCACTACCTCTGTCCTTGGCAGGATGAATCACTCTGGGTACAAAACCCCCTCCAGAACCAGTGGAGAGATATATCCACTACCTCAGTCCTTGGCAGGATGAAGCACTCTGGGCACCAAGCCCCCTCCAGAACCAGTGGAGACTGTTATCCACTTGAGAGACTGTGGCTTTGCACTCCCCAGGATATGGCAGTGGGCAAACCACCCACTGTAGAGACTTGAGAGACTGTGGCTTTGCACTCCCCAGGATATAACAGTGGGCAACCTACCCACTCTAGAGACTTGAGAGACTGTGGCTTTGCACTCCCCAGGATTGAACAGTGGGCATGGAGCCCCCTCGTGGATTTGGCATCGTGCACTCAACCGGCTGAGGTGCCCACCCTTTCCCTTCCCCCTGAGGTGCCTGTTTTATTTCTATCTGATGCCCCTGTAGTGTTCTCTCCGTCTTGTTCGGGTATCTTGTGTGGGCCTCGCCCATGCCTTTTGGGGCCCAGTGGTCCACGGACTATGATAGTGGAATACCTTGGACTTGTATTCTTGGTGTATATATTTGTTTATAGTGTGAATACTGTCTTCGTATATATTACAATCATTCAACTCATTTCCTTTTGTCCATGCATTCTTCCAGGGGGTGTTGGGGGGTGTAACTGTGATGTATCATGATGTATTAGCGTGTGTGTTGTAGTGGGTGAGGGTGGGGGTGTTGCGTGTGTGTGTCACTGTTTTTTTCCTCCCCCCTCCCCTGTGTCGTAGGCGCAGTACTCACCGTGGTCTTCGCCGCCGGCGTTCGTGCTCCTGGTAGAGGAGCAGAAAGATAAAGGCTGGAAAAATCTGCCATGGCGTCCTGGTTCCTCATGGAGTGTGCAGAGGTGAACGTTTTCCCTTCGAAGTCCTGTTTCCGCCATGTTTTTGTTCACAGTGAATCCGCCCCGGAAAAGGTGGTGGATTGGTGGGTTGTAATACTGTGGGTGGTACATTGTCCTCCGCCTGCCTGTTGGCGGTGACCGCCGATGTGTTTGTTTTTTACTGCCGTGGCGGTCGGAGTGTTAAAGTGGCTGTCTATGTTGGCGGTTTCCGCCACGGTCGTGATTCCATTTTTTTTACCGCCAGCCTATTGATGGTCCTACCGCCGCTTTAACACCGACCGCCAGGGTTGTAATGACCACCTTAGTCTATACTTGGTGCTCAATGGAAAACCTTTATATGGTGCAGCTCAATTGTTGGCTCTGGATACCTTGGTTTCTTGGAGATTCTACAAAGCCTATATATGCCCACATCCAGAAAGGTCTAGCAGACGTAATGCTATATTGATTTTGTAAATTGGCCATCATGAAAAAAAGTTACAGATGAGAATGTTGTCACAAATGCCCTTTTTCCTAAACATGTTCCATATTTCTTTATTTCAACAGTTATCCTACTTTGGAAGACCTTGATGGATCTACACATATGACCTTTGCTGAATTTTTTTTTTTCTTTCAGAAATGTATATCTTTTCTGGATCACCTCTGGGTTTTACCCTGGTTTCGACCACAAACTGGAAGTAGATTGAGAGAATAAAAGATAAGGAAAATGGGCTACATCTCCGAAAAATGCTGCCTGTTGTACGAAATTAGTTTTTTTGATTCAGCTTTGCATGTTCCTGAAAGCTCGGAAGATGGTGACTTTATTGCAATAAAACGTTTGTGGGTGACATTTTAGGGAAAAGAATAGACACTTTTATCTGGAGCACATTTTTAAATCTACAACTAAATTAGAGGGCTTTCATATTCCATAAAAAATGTGTTAAGTGTCCTATCTCTTACATGTTAGCTGTGATCAGATATCGGGTGACTCCCTCTCGCTCCACCCACCCATGGGTGCACAAACGTGTGCCTACATGATCACATGTAACCAGCCTGTGCAGTATCAGGTATTAGCCTAAGAGGCAGTCATTGGCTGTTAGCACTCAACACCATTTCACTGAATATTACAGTGAGCTGAACTCAGTGAGACAAAATCACAGACACACCCACACACACACATGCACACACATATTCACACACACACATACACAAACACACCCATTCACACATACAAACACACACACACACATGCATACACACGCACACACGTTTGTTGCGTTCATTGACCAGTGTGCAATGGTGTAAAAAACTCTTTTTAACTAAGGGACCCATGAAAAATGAAAAATAGTTCATGGGTCATCATGAAATATCCAATTTAGCACCACAATAACAGACCCAAATACATCTGGGCAGCTTTAGTTTTGTTAATGCCACCTTGATGGGTGCATGATAATGGAGGATCAAAATATACGTCATGTTTACCTAAATAATGACCCTTTTGACTTGTTTGTAACATTGGTGAAGTTTGATGAATGTGCACACAATTTGGCATTTGTTTGGTACAGTTGCCATGGAAGCTTTCATGCCAGTCTCTTCATGGTAAATGTTATGGGTAGAAATATGTTGCATTTCCCATTTAAATCATGTTGGAAAATGTACTTTAATTATAGGAAAACTGCTGAATTAAATTTACAAAGAATTCCATGAAATGATTGCAATATAATGCCTTTAAATGGTTTGGTGTAAATTCATCTAGTAGTTTTTGAGGTATGTGAATTTCAAATTGATTTTAAACAAGTTCTGAAGGGTTTATCAGACAAGGACTTTTTATACTATGTAAATGTATCCTTTGAGTATGTGCAGATCCAGATCTTTTAGTCCTCTGAATGATCTTCTGAGGTTAATCAAATTCTTACTTGAACAAATCCCTTCTCAACATGGAGCATGTTTACCTTCACCCAACAAAGGATCTGTGGATACTTCAAGTATTCATGGATCTGGAAAATCAGACTCCCTAGCAGCCAATTCAATTTTTTGTAGAATCCGTCATTATGAAACATCAGATATGGAAGCGTGCATCTTAGACAGACATGGGAAGAGAGTAGGTCCATTGGAGGAGTATCCCTTGAGCCCAAGGAGAAAGTCTGGGAAGGTCCTACAGGGGTAGGAAGTAAACCCCAATTTTCTTGAAAGGTTCGAAAATCTGAATTTGGCCCGATGGGTCTGTCAATATGGTGGAATCTGGCCCAAAAAACTCAATATTTTCTATTTACAAACCCTGAATTAAAAAGCTATAGTGCAACTACTCATGGCAAGGACAGTGCCCATTGACAACTGTGGGCCCTAGGACTGTTGCTTTGTGCTCCTAGGCTGCTGTGCCTGGTCAAAGGCTGTACACAGCTGTTTCTGTGGAACAGGGGCAGCATAGGGCATAGTGGGAAGAATGGCCCAGTGTCATGAACCTAAATCTATGGCTAAAGACCATGCACAACTGTGTCCGTGGCACAGAGGCTCCTGCCAGCTCTGGTCTTGCTTTCAGGTCATGCAATGAACTGCAAAAGGACAATCATAGCCGGCTTAATAGTGCAGCTGTGGGCTCTAAGCCTGCCTAAAAAAATTGCTGTGCACAGCCAAAAGCAGCAGGGGTTGCATGTGCAAAATAATGCGTGCAAGGCCTGGTCAAAAGCTAGGCTCCATGGTCAAACATCAATATGCACATCAAAAGACCATGCACTGCACAGGGTTGGAAACATTGGATGTTGTGGCAGTGATGTTGTTAAAAACATCTGGTGGACTGGTGCTGTGCCATTCCTCCTCATCTCATGGCCAAACACAGTTGCAGAAGATGGTTTAAAGGTGCAGGAGGTTAGCCCAGACAGTGCAACCAGCACCTTCTGTGCACAACTGAACATCATATGAAGTGAAGATGGTGTGCATAGGAGGTTAAGTGCAGGGCCAGCGAAAAAAAAAGACCATGTGCTGGGCCAAACTCTGTTCCACGCAAGTAAAGGCTGTTCACCATGTGGGTTCCACAGCAGGTGGAGGTGGAGTGTTGTTGACCAACACATGTTGCACAGGGGCAAAGACATGGTTCCTATGGAGTTTTGTTTTCTAGAAAGTGGAGGTAGATTATCATCATAAACATATCCACTAAGGGAGCATGGCCTGAACGCCAAGCTTGGTGGCCGCAAAATAAACTGCTACACATGGTCACCCATTACCCAACACCATCCTGCCGTGCTCCCACGTGGAAACACAACCATTCTGTACAAAGCCATCTCAGGTGGGATCAGACAAGATGGACCAGAGCCTGGATGAGGGTGGCCATGGCTGGTTCTCTGTCGATGAAGAGCAGACATTGCAGCCTATAGAGGGCAGCTGAGCAGCATGGACCGCTACGGTGCTGAGGCCTGCAGCACACCTGGATGGCCTCAACCGGGCCTAGGACCTTTGTGGGATGGACAGGGGGTCCGCCTACTCCTGGCATTGATGGACTCCGCTCACCCTTTCGCTGTCACCTGGTTTGGTGGAGGTGGACCCAGCATCTCCTGACGGCAACTGGGGCCCGTGCTCAGCCTGTTGTTAGTGGCCCGTAGATGCATTGGGACTCCAGCAGTTGCTGAGCCATTGGTGGAGTCTTTCCTACCCGGTGGAGGATTGGAGCTAATGGGCCGTCTTGGCCATGCTCTCAGGGCTGTGCATGGTGCAAAGGATTGCTGGTGAGTGGGCGGCATGCCTTGGGGTCTCGCTTTAAATGACTTGCGCATCGGGTGACCATGCAGGAGACCTCCCTGATCCTGACCCTCAGCCTCTGTGGTGCCAGGCCCTGGGCAGCATGGCATTCTGTGGCCGGCATGCTATGGCTTGGTGGGCACATGGCAGTGCCTCAGGGCATAGTAGGGCCCGGTTGCCCTGATTGCAGTTGGTCACCCAGTTGATGTAATCCCACCAGCAGGGGCACAGAGAAGCACGTGGCTACGGTGGTGGAGGCTGTTCACTTTGGGGAGTTGAGGGAACCTATCTGGTGCACATGTGGCCCTCCAGCCCCATTTACCAAAGAGTGGCTGCACTGGAGACTCAGTACAGTCTCACTAACACTGAGCCCCTGTGGTCTGGGCAGTAGTGGCTTGCCCCTCCAGTTGCTCACAGTTGGGGCGGAGGAATTTCTGGACACCCGTGGCCCCACTGGATGAGAATATCGACTTTTGGGAGCCCTACCTCCTTTGGAGACCAGGGGATCATAGCCCTTCATGCTTTGTGGATATTTTTGCAGGGGTCGCTCCTGTTCCCCTTGGGGTGCTGTATCTGTGGCCCTTTTCTGCAGATGGGTGCAAGGGCCCCTTGATGGAACATTTCCTGGATCATTGGCTTTGTACATTAATGCCCCAGGGGGCTCTTTCATCTTCTTTCTTCATTGCACAGACCCACAAGGCATTGGTGCAGCACCCCCTTCCTGGGGCACAGCCCTGACAGGTGATTACAAAGCTTCTTTAATGACAGGGATGCTATTTTCAAGTTTTCTCAGCTACAGGGCAAAACAGTGCATGATTCACAGCCTATCATGCTCTTTCCAGACAATACCTGACTTGTCCAGCAACAGCATCAGCCTTTTCAGGTGGCAAAATAGCGTCCCAGGGATCTGAACATTTGCTATCTGCTCCTAGACCTTGCAAAGGCCAAAGTCTTTTATCAATCCTCAACCTTGTTCTTGGTGACACCAGAAGAGGTCAGACGAGACAGTGAGCACTAAACCTCAAACTCCTCCTCCAATAGATTTGGATTCCCCTCAGGGAGACAGGTATAACCGACCAGTAAAGTATGTAACGGAGTGTTGTGACAGATCGCATTCCTCATGGAGGAACCCTGGCGGACTGAAGCCTCTCTAGCAGTTGGAGGTGGAGCACTGGACTCGAGGTGCAGCCCATAGTGCCTCCCAAGTAACATTGCTGAGATCTCTTAGTCCTAGAGGTGTTTTATCTGTTTTTGAATGTAATTTTGCTCCAAGTGTGGCTGTACAACTTAGAAGTGGTTGCCTGCATTTCCCCACTGTTTCCGTTCAATTTCTGTGTTGCGTATGGGAAATTATTGGGTCCGGGCTCCCAGTTGGGACCAAAGAATGGTCTGCCTTGCAACAGACACTTCCTGTTTCTGAAGTATGGGTGGGGTACGGAATTTCCTATTTCTAGAAGATAGGGTTTCCTTTTTAAAGAGTTATGTATGTTTTGATTTATTCAATATGTTTCATGTCTGCCACACACCCAACTGCTCATAAACCATATCTGTTGATGTTCACTTTCTCCTCTTTTATGAGTGACTCTTCACCCACTGGTCATGTGGACCATCTGCAGATAGTATCATAGAATGTGAATGTCCTGCATGAAAAGGCAAAGATAGGGGAGGTACTGTGAGAGGTTGTTGCGGATGTCCTTCTCCTCCAAAAGACACATCTACTAGGCAACAAGGTCCCATGTCTGGCGCGGTTTGATTATTGTCAGGTTTTCCACTCTGGGTTCATGAGAGGGTCTAGGGGCACATTATTCTGATCACAAATACTGCCCCATACCAACATACTAAAATATGGTTAAACCGCCAGGGCAGGTACCTTGCAATTACTGAAATGTTGTATGGGGAATCCCTCACATTAAAATGTGTGTATGTCCCTCCCCCCTGGGATCCCATGTCCGTGGAACAAATAACTGCGCTATTGAGAGACCTTCCAAAGGGACACTTAGTAATAGGTGCAGACTGGAATGGGGTTGAAAACCCTGCATTGAATCAGTGGGACCCTGGTGGGACACTCTTGGAATCGGGTGCAATGCCCTTGTATTCTTTCACTTCGCTCTGGGCCTGGTGGACGTGTGGAGGGCTTATCATATTACTGATGGAGGCTATACATTCTTCTCCTCTGCCCATTGCTTCTTTTCCCACCTAGATTATTTGGTGGTCCCTCGGCTTTGCCAACCTAGAGTTTCTGAAATCACGGTTTTAGGACTGTCCGATTATTCACTGATCGTCATATGCCTCAAGTTTAGCTAGGCCTTCCTCTGGCGCCTTTCGCCCTGGCACCTACAAGATCTAAACTACCACCGCCACATGGAATGCTCCAATGTGGAATATTTCCTACACGATAACCAATCTTCGGTCTCACCTGAGACGTTGTGGGAGGCTTTGAAACCCACGTTGAGGGGGATCAATATTAGCTATTGCATTGAGTGTTGGTGGAGCTGGCGGAGTAAGAGATGCGACTTGGTGGATCATGAAACTTGGATGAAGGTGCTGGATGTGTGAGGCTGCAAAGCAGATAGACAAGTAGCTCAAAGGCAGTTGGGTCTTTTGCAACACCAGTACCAGCTGGTCATGTTAGATAAGGCCAAACAATCCTGACAGGTGGCACAGAGTCACATCACCACTGGGGGGATAAATCTAGTTAAATATTTCACAGGCTGTGTCAGAGGACTCATTCCTTCCCTGTTCTACTGATTTGGGACTCATCAGGAGTATTGCTCACAGATCCCCAGAAGATGGCTGATAGCTTTACTGCCCCCTTTAAAGAAGCATATGCCCAACTAGATGTATTTTCCCAGGAGCATATTGTCGGCGTAATGCATGATCTACCTCTCAGGGTTCTCTCTGACACAAACCATGAGTTGTTGGACAGTGCGCTAAATTGGGAATGTGCTAATGTCAGTCCTAGTGGGCTCAAACACTGGGAAGGCCCAGGGACCCAATGTGTTCCCCTGTGAATTTTACAAAGCGGATATGCCCAGACTGAGGGATCATATGCTAGGAGTGACCCACTCGGCAACACAAGCCTCAACCCTCACGGCTTAATTGTGTGACGAGGAGATAGTGGTGTTCCCCAATCCTGACCGATCGACGAATAAGCATTCCTCATACCGCCCAATCTCTCTGCTAAACCTAAAAGTTAAGATCATTGCCAGGGTGCTTGTAAACCAGCTGGTGTACTTGATTCCCAGTCTGGTTCATCCAGACCATGCATGGTTTATGCCTTGTCATGTCACTCACCACAATATCAGATGCCCCTACAAAGCATTGACACTCACAAACAGGTTTTGAGGCTAAGGGGCGGTTCTCCTGGCAGACATAGACAAGGCCTTTAACTCCATTAGCTGGAACTATCTCTTGGCCTTTAACTCCATCAGCTGGGACTATCTCTTTTGGTTACTTCAGCACCCTAATATTGGCCCTCGATTTCTCTCTCATTTCAAATTGTTGTATACCGATTTAACTGCATTGGTTTGTGTGCCAGATCAGCTTAATTTCCTGTGTGGGGGACACAGCAGGTTTGCCCCCTGTCCCCTCTGTTGTTTGCCCACACTAAAGAGACCCTGACAGTATGGATAAGAACGGATGCCCAGTACTGGGGCTTTGAATAGGAGGGAGGGCCATCGGTTAGAATAGCATTATACACAGGTAATGTCCTTCTCTTTCTCTCCACCCTGGTGGAATCCAGGCCCTGTGTCCTACAGATCCTGCATACCTTTGGAAAGACCACTTGTCTATACATAAAATTATCTAAGTCAACTGTGTTTCCAATGGTTGTGGGCCCACGGGTGCTCGACTGTGCTTCTGGACTGCAGGTGGCAGTAGACAGGTTTAAGTATCCCATTGTGTTCATCTCCTCTGATGAGCCTCTGCTGTGGTCAAGTAATGGCGAGCCGGTTTTGGCTTGTCTACAGGAGGATGTACATTTATAGTCCACTGTGCCAATGTCACTGACAGGCCACTCAGCCATTTTTTATGATGGTGTCCACCATTCTTACAGCCTTCCTCTGAGATGGAGGACCTCACATGTTGCACTAAGAAAGTGTTTTAATCCAACTACTGTGGGGGAATCACTGCAGTTGATATCAAATCATACTACAGGATCCCACACCTATGACTATCAATGACTGGTGGCATGGCATTGTGAGAAAGTCATCCTTGTGGCCCTGATCACCCCCATTTTTTGACTGATACTTATTACTGACTGCCCTGGGCTCATCTAATGAAGGAAAGTGTTTTGTTTAAAAGGTATGTGCAAAGAGGCACAATTATAATTGGCTCTCACAACCTACCTATAGGTCCTTAGTATATGGAAGGGCAAGTAGGTTTAGGGCCCTAAGTGGAGTTAGGGTACCCCTAAGTGCACTGCTGTAGTGTCTGGTGTAAATTTAAAGGCAGGTCTGCCCAAATTATTTAAAAGGTCTGCCCAAATTAAACGTTTTAATTAAAAGCAATTCCAAAGTTTTAAACTACCTTATTTTTATGTATAGGTCACCTCTAAAGTCTGCGCTAGGTGCCAAGGGTTGAGTGTAGTGTAAATATAAGCAGTGGCTTATATGTATTATAAATCCTGCTGAGGGGGAAACGTCCAGTGGCCGTTTGAGGATTCTTAACGGGTGAATTCTGGGAATTGTAGTCCCAACTCCTTGGACAAGGTTTATGGACACTGCAAGACCCCCCCAAAAAACTTCTGGCAGAAAATCCAGATGTTCAGAGAAATTTGGAGCAACTTTGTAAAAAGGCTTCATAAGGTGACGACCCTTTGATGAGAGTCAAGCTGGCAACGTCGAACCGCGACCTGGCCTGAATTTCAGGGTCGTCCCACTGCAGCTCTGGAGCTTTTCCCAATCAACAAGACATCTAGGAGTTGACTGAGACCTCACACTGAGCCAAGCCGACAATGTTGTATTGCAAGCTGGCCTGAAGAGGAGCCCCGCGGGAACAAGCTCCAGAGATAAGACTACGGGCCACATGTACAAACCATTTTTAAATCCGCAATCAGACCGTTTGTGACTAGAAAGTTTCTTTTGAGATTGTACGAAGACCAAATTGCAATTCAGTAACTTGTTACCAACCACTATTTGAGTTATCCTATTCGGTATTAGGAAGAGGCATGTTCACAGTGTCCCTTCCTAATACTGAACCCAAAAGGTATGAATGAATGTTTTGTGAACGAAATGAGGTTTCATAACATTCACATATTACCACCAATTTCAAATTGGTGGGAAGCCATTTGCAAATGGGAAGGGGTCCCAATAAGACCGCTTCCCTTTTCTGACTGGGGGTGCCAATTTTTTATCAGAGCATTTAGTGGTTCCACAGACCACTGCCCACTCTGAAAAAAAAGAAAACGTTTCATTTTTTTTAAATGCATCCCATTTTACTTTAGGGTAAACTGGCTGCATTATTAAAAAATGCCTTCATTGAAAAAGTAGTCACAGAAATGGTGGTCTGCTGACTCCAGCAGGCCACCTTTCCCAAATGAGTTGCAAATTGCGACCTGCCTTATGTACATTAATTAGGCAGGTCACTTGAGACTCATTTGGGAATTAGAAACTGTATCTCAGACACTGTTGTATATCAGGTTTTGCAACTCGCTTGCAAAGGGCTTATTTACAAGGAGATTGCACCTCCAATGCATTAAATAATTTAATGCATTGGTGGCGTAGTCAGTACTCCATATTTATTAGGTGAAGCATCTAGGCTGATACATCACTTATAAGAGTCCTGTGTCGACATAGACTTGTGCTTGAACCGGCTGTGGTACGCAAGTATTAATACATGGACGGTTGGCGTTCCTGTATAAATTTCCTTGCAAAACTAAAGCATAGATAATTACAAGTAAATTGAAAAGTGACTCACCGGATGGGAGTGTACCACAAGTGTCCAAATGTATCAAGATTCCTGTGCATCAGCAGCCCACATGTAGGAAATGAAGTGTTGGCTTTGGCATATAAAGAGAAGTCAGACAGAAATGTCTGGCAAGCTCAACAACAACATGGATCTCCTCATTTTGCAGCTGGGAGTGGCAAGGGGAAGACCACAACCCCACCACCCCAACCACACACACCTCCTCCTTTACCACCACAAAGGCAGCGCAGGAGAATGGAGCACATTTTTTCAGCAGCGGATTAGCCTAATTGACCGAAGGGAGGATGAGGTCATATCCCACTACTGGCTATGGAAGCAATCAATTGTCCAATCGCCTCTTCAGAGATCACCGAGGGTCCAGCCACCAACAGGAGGTCCAGCAACATCCCACCACATGAGAAGCTTATGTCTGTGCTCCACATGCTGGTGTCAGGTCATTCCAAGATCACAACAGCCAGATTGGCTGGTATCTCCCAGTCATCATTCTCTGCTGCCCTCAATAATGTCCTGGGTAGCATCATATGACAATACCACTGTACCTTCTCTTCCTCAAAACACAGCAACTGCAGCTGGAGATCACGAAGGGCTCCTATGCCATTGCCTGCTTCCCACATTTATCGGGTGCCATTGACTGCACACATGTGCAACTGTTTACCCAATTGCCACATCACACATTTACAGGAAACTGAAACACATGCACTGCATTAATGTCCAGGCCATTATGGATCATTGTGGCATGTTCACCAATATCCTTGCCAAATATCCGAGGAGTGTGTATGATGCATTCATCTTCTGCCACTCCATCACAAATGACCGATTCCAGAATGGCCTATATGGGAATTACCTACTGGTTGGTAAGTACACCAGGTCTGACACAACAGCTGCAAATGAGGAATGACCCAATGGACATATTTGTGTGTGGTAACTCACACAGTGCACATGTAGGAGGGGTGTACCCCATGCTTGCACCATTCATCTATAATGCAAACCTCAAATGCACATGTTGCAAGACATGCAATGCCACTGTGTTTGTCTGCCAAAGTATGTTGACTGGCTTTTCTCCCTTTGTCTTTGAGCTGACCAATGATATGGTCTGCAGGCCTGTGTAATGACCCTATATGCACATTCCCATACTGAGGCCCAGCACAACTTCAACAAAGTACTTTTCAAGACCAGGGGAGTGTTGAACGAACCTTCGACTACTACAGTCATATTTTAGCTGTCTTGATCTGTCATGTGGCCGACTGCTATACTCCCCACCAACAGTCTGCTAAATTATACTCATGTGCTGTGTCTTGCACAATATCTGTGTGTGGACAAATGTCCCATGGGACCAGTGCCATGATGTGCAGGAACCAGCTGACAATGATGATGATGAAGATGAGGACTGAGGGGAAAAATTGGTACAGGTGCTGGGACTCATCGAACGGACACTACAGTCCTGAACTTTTTCATAAAAGACTGATCTTGAGGGATGGTCTAATATACCAGTCTCAAATATTTTGACCGCATAATCTATACAAATGTAGATAAATTAATGTAAACTTCCTATGTTGAGGAGTTTCATTTTACAGTCACTGTAAACATCCATATATTGACATTTAACCTATGTGAATCTGCCCAATCACACATTAAGTACTTTACTGTGTAATTCACACCATACAACACCATCATGTGGTCAAAATATGTGTGCACACCCATAACGTGCCAAATGCATGTATGTGGAAGAATCACAACAAACAAAGATGTCAATGCGGAATAGTGTGCACATGTACTGAGTACTGAGTATGTGTGGTGCAACTGTGTACTGACTGTCAGACACCCCATCACAATCCAAAGGGAGTGTAAATGTCAACAGTGTGCAAAGACTGAGAGTGTGTGCTGCCTCTAATTACATAGCCTCACTGCGGCACATACACAGTGGGCAGTATACTGACCTTATTGTCCCATGACTGAGAACATAAGCTTATAGGATGGTCATGGGGGCACAGTGCAACACAGTAAGCCCACATGTGCTACACAAACATGAAATAGCTACATCAGTGTTGCATCTCACATAACACATACAATTTTTGCTTCCCATACTGTGCCAGTGCTGGACTGGTTACCTAGCCACAAGGCAACCACACTTCACCCAATAGGCAAGGATGCAACTGTTACATGCTTGAATGAATGGATGTCACTGTGTTGTTCAGTCTTACCTTGAAACTAACTATGCTGTGACTCCAGGGACTCCATATATGTCGTCCAACTTAACCAGGATAGAAAGCTAAACTAATAGACACATAGATGTCATACTGTATGTGATGTCACTCCTGGCAAAGTAGCATGCAATGATGCATCTCAGGTCACAGTGGTGTAACATGGTAATGACTGCACATGTGCCCATCTGGTATGAATGCCTAACCACATTCTCAGTTCATGTTATCCCTCTCTGTTGTCAAATATTGTGGTGCAGGGAAATGCTAAACATAGCCCTACTTAAAAGACATCACACTTGTTAGGCCTACTCGAGCAGGCCTCGTGAAAAAGAAATGAATGGGTAATAGTCTTGGATGAGCCATTTCTGCCAGTGTAATTTGCATGCAGCACACATATAGGCCCTCATTACGACTTCAGCAGTCTTTTTAAAAGACTGCCGAAGCTGCGGGCGCCAACATACCGCCAGTGCTGGTGGTGTCTTTGGTGCCCTATTATGACATTTCTACTGGCCCAGCAGACGGAAACAGCGTTTCCGCCCGCGGATCCATTGAAAAAGTCACCACAACATTGAAGCCGGCTTGTAATCGAGCTGGCAGCAATGTTGAGGTAGGTCGTGCGCAGCAGCACTCGTCGCGCATTCCACTGCCCATAATTCAGGCAGAGGAATGTGTGATGAGGCTGTGCCTGGGGGCCCCTGCAGTGCCCATGCCAAGTGCATGGGCACTGGAGGGACCCCCAGGGGCCCCCGAGTCTCCCATACCACCATCCTTTCCATGGCGGTGTTTACTGCCATGGACAGGCTGGCAGATGGGGGCTCGTAATTCCCAGGGCAGCGCTTCTTGCAGCGCTGGCCTGGTGTATTACAACCGCCGGGACCGCCAGGCTGCAGGTGGCAGGCTGGGGGCAGCCTGGCGGTATCGGCGGTGGTACTGTTGTGGGTCTGCCACGGTCTTAATGTGGCGGTAAGTACCACCAGCCTGTTGGCGGTACTACCGCCACATTAGCACCTCCCTCCGGGGTCATAATGACCCTCTCAGTGTCAGACACCAAGCAAAGTCAGTAGATGTGTATGCACCAGTATAACATATGGTGGTCTTTGTATATTATAATCTACTATATGATGTTATGCACATATGAATATATGACATATTGCCATAGCAAACTACTGTACACATCTAGACATTCAAACATACATACATACAATGCAGATAAGCTAAAGGATTTAGGGAATTTATATTTATGAGTGTGTTTTATGCCAATAAGCACAACCGTTGTATATAATGCAGACAGGTAGCATGAACCAGAAGTATGCCCACAATCATATCTGACAATATGGACACCATTTGCATAGCAGTGCCGCATTCTGGACAAATAATGACCACAATGATGATAACTACATCAATGCAATAAGATACAAACTGTTGTCATATTGATAATGGCTAGATGTGCACAATTGATAACTAGTTTGTGTCACTCACAGCAATATGTTGTCTGTCTTAATGTCTGCAACATGAACGCAAGGAGTCACAAATGTGTGCACTGTTAACATTCACATGCAACACATCCCAAGGCTACATGCATGTTAGCACAATGAAACTGAACTAGAATGAGCACAGTGATAATTATTATTGCATAGCACCAGTCATCACACTATACCACACAGAAGGCTAGTAGCATCAAGGAAAAGAAACACATTGGCTACTAGTGTGAAGGATTGTCTATAAAGTGTTGTTTGGAGGCCATGCATCAACATTAAACCTGTAAAACCAATGCGTTGTACTTTAACACGTGCTGCATGTAACCCATGCCTTGACCATGCTACAAGTGATGTGCCATAAAAAAACAACGTATTTGAAGGAAAAATGCTTTAGTTGAAAATTGACACTTTAGTAGGAAGAGTGCTGCACGAAATACACGCATCAACTGCAAAGTGTCAAAATCAATGCCTCATCTATTGTAATGTTTTGTCTGTAACTTGCTCCTTGGCTAAATCACTAGCGGTGAGTCCAAAAAACCCAACACGTTTGTAGGAAAACTGAAGCTTGATTTGGAAACATGGCACATCCACACAGGAAATGATGCAATGGCTCAGCCATGCTGCAAATAGGACAAACCAGGAACTGAAAATTTGCTTTTATTTTCACTTGCAATCTTTTATTCTGTGCTGGGTGTTGGAGGTGTTTGGAGTGTGCTATTGAGGAGTGATCAGTTATTGGTCCTGTTGGCTTCCCTGCTGTCCCTGTTGAAAAGTGTCCTTTGTTTATTGTATATTGTATAGCTTTTTGTACTGTACTGTTGGGTGTCTGTCCATTTAGGTGTTCTGTAGTTTAGGGATAAAGGGAAGGGTTAGGTCGTTTTTAGGGTATTCTTATGGTGGAGAGTTTGGGTGCTGGGATGTCTGGTAGGGGCAAAGCAAAAAACCTGTCCGAGGATGAGTTTGGTGGCCTGCTGTGGTTGTTGGTGTATTACTTGCCCAACATGTTTGGGAGTGGAGGTTGGGTGAAGCAAGGCTACCCTGCTCACAAGAAGTGACAGTGTTGGGAGAAGGAGCAGTACAAAATGGATTGTGTCTTCTACGTCCAGTGGAGCGCCCACCAACTGAAGCACCGTTGGGCAGATGTTGTGAGCCGTGGCACCAATCTCCTTGATCACCTGTGGATAGAAGTTGGTGGCCCAACTGATAAGTCCCTGTATACCATGAGCTTGTTGCTATATGTCATTTTCACATGTTTGGTGTTTCCTCTTCAAATGTAGGCTCATATATGTATTTCTGATAGTATGGCCTACTATGGGAAACACATTGAACTGAACAGTAAATGACTCAGGTACTTGCTTACAGTTGCATGACTATTGCAAATACAGACCATGCTGTGCCACCCAGGCCCGAACTGCTGTTTGACCCATCAGCTATTATGTAGTGTTGGAAATGGTCTGTCTGCAGGGTCACCACAAATGTTTTGCCTTCCACCTTTTCTTTTTCTGACCTTATGTCTGCTGGCTTTAGGACTCTGCACACTTTACCAGTGCTAATCAGTGCTAAAGTGCATATGCTCTCTCCCTTAAAACATGGTAGCATTGGTTCATCCCCAATTGGCATATTTGATCTACTATAAGTCTCTAGTAAAGTGCACTACATGTGCCCAGGGTATTTAGATTGAATGCTACTAGTGGACCTGTGGCACTGGTTGTGCCACCCACATAAGTAACCTCTTAACCATGTCTCAGGCCTGCCATTGCAAGGCCTGTGTGCAGGTTCACTGCAACTTCAACTTGGCATTCAAAAGTACTTGTCAAGCCTTAAACTCCCCTTTTGTTTTTTTAAATATAAGTCACCCCTAAGGTAGGCCCTAGGTAACCTATAGGGTAGGGTGCTGTGTAGATAAAAGGCAGGACACATACCTGTGTGTTTTTTATGTCCTGGTAGTGGAAAACTCCTAAATTCATTTTCCACTACTGTGAGGCCTCCTTCTTTCATAGGTTAAAATTAGGGCTACCATTATATACTCTTTGAGTGGAAGATTCTGATCAGAAAGGGGTAAGCAGGTCACGTTTATTATGGCCAAAGTGGTAATACAAAATCCTGCTTATTGGTGAGGTTGGATTTTATATTACTATTTTAGAAATTGCACTTTAAGAAAGTGAGCATTTCTCTGCACTTAAATCCATCTGTGCCTTACACTCTGTTTCCAATTCGCATCTGGGTTGGACTGGTTGACAGCTCCCTTGTGCATTTCACCCAGACAACCCCAAACACAGTATACTCGGTCACACCTGCACTCATCTGCACACTGAATGGGTCTTCCTTGGCTGGAAGGGTGGAGGGACCTGACACATTTCAAACACTAGTGGCCTGCCCTCACACAATGGTCTGCCAAACCCTCTACTGGGATCCTGACAGAGAGACCTGTACTGAAAGGGGACCTTGTGCACTTCAAAACCACTCTTTGAAGTCTCCCCCACTTCAAAGAGACTTTTGGGCATATAACCTTGGTCCCTGACCCCACCAACTCAGACTCTTCCTGGGACAGACACTGAACCACATCATGCAACAAGCCAAGAGGAGCTGCCTGGCTTCCCAAAGGACTCACCTGGACTGCTTTGCTGTGAAGGACTGATGCCTTGCTGTTGCCCTGCTGCAGGGCAGGCCTCTGGCTCTGCTGACAAGTGCTGTCCAAGGGCTTGGATTAAGCTTGCCTCCTGTTCCTGAAGTCTCAGGGCCAAAAAGAATTCTCCTCTTCAAGGAAACTCCTTGTGTGGCAAACATTGAAGCACAGCTTGCCAGACATGATGCACAGCTAGCCCAATAGTGAAAGAATTGCGCATCACTGAACTCACTGAACTGGAATGATGCAGCCCGGCTCCCCGAATGGAGATCGACGCAGCGCCTGTGTTGCAACCGGAACTTCGATGCACAGCCATACTGGATCAATGCATCACCAAGCCACAACAATGCAGCCTGACTTCCTGCGTGAGGAATCGACGCATCACCTCCTGTGTGACAGAAACTCCTATTCATTGTCATACTGGATAGACGCAGCACCTATGTCTTCGTCCCACACACCCAGGATTTCCACGCATCATCCCTGGGCGTCAAAAGACCCCGCATCACAGTGAGAATCCAAGACTGTGTGCCAGAAATTGACACAAAGCCCTTGTAGCATGGAAAGAATTGATGCATCATCTGTGCGCATCAGAAAATCTGGCGCACACCTTTCTTTTTCCATGCATCTCCTCATCTGAAGTCGTCGTGTGTGTAATTTTGGCGCATATCAGGTACTTTGTGCACACAAGAGACATTTTTTGATACATAAAGACTTAAGACTCTTCTTATCATTACAAAAGTGATATTTCAACTGGTCCTTATCAAATCTTGATCGTTTTGACCTTAATTTACTCAGATAAATATCTTATATTTTTCTAAATCTGTGTAGAGTATTTTTCCGGTGTTTTCACTGTGTTATTGCATAATTTTTGCACAAATACTTTACACATTGCCTTCTAAGTAAAGCTTGACTGCTCAGTGCCAAGCTACCAGAGGGTGGGCACAGGAAAATTTTGATTGTGTGTGACTTACCCTGACTAGTATTGTGGTCCCTACTTGGACAAGGGTTTATACTTCTGCCAACTAGAGACCCCATGTTTAACATGTAGAGAGTAATGTCACCCAGCACGCTAGGTCATTACTAACTCTAAACTGTGTGGGCCAACTGCCATGTATGTTGCAGGAGAGGGCACTCAAATGTCATTAGTCAAGGTGATTGCTTTACCACCCATAGCATCTAACATACATGTGTATTGTAAGAAATGGTCATAATTACTCATTGTCAAACTCCAGTGCACTGGTTAAATGCTTAAATGTAAGGAGCCAAGTGAAGAAGAAAAGTAAGCATGGGTGCTGTTAGATGTGTTATTTTTGTGAAGAACAGGCATGTATGTAAGCAGTCCTCAGCATTTGAATGCTATGCAGAGCGTTGTTCACAAAATTGGACTGTTCACATCAAATCAAGGCACCCTTGAACCCTGTAGAAACTTAGGGGTTCTTGTAGCTTGTCTGCACTCTGTGCCATTGATACTCAATGTGACAGATCTCAACAGACTACCCTGCAACATGGCAGACATATGTTCATTATTAGGACATTCCTACTTTGCCACATGCTACATGTCCAATTTATACACCTCCGAAAGGTTGCCAAGGACTTCAGGGGCGTGGGTAGAAAATAAAATGCAGTGGAAAGCAGCCGGAACTTAACAATCACCACCTTGAGTCCAGGAACTGCAGAACAGGCCAAGCACAAGAGCTCACTTTGAGGGGTCCCGAGCAGTTGTTCTATTTGCAGGACCCTGTACAGCACAACGAGGAGTACCACCAACGGCAGTCATTACAATAGTACCAGTGTCAGTCCACTGCTCTGCCTCCTGTGGCTCCACCTGGTAAGAAGAGCCCTTTCCCTGGCTCCTCTGAACTCCTGACCCCTGTCGAGGCCCTCCTCCACACGCAGGCCTCTGCCTGCGCCTCATCCCTGGTGTCTAGTGGGAGAGCTCTGCTTTCCTACTAGGCTATCTTCTGCCTCTCTCCTTCTTTCTCTGCTTTGCTCTCTGTTCTTCTGTCCCTTTGTGATCCTTGTGCTTCCCTACTCTCTTCCTCGTTTTTCTCTCAATCTTCTCTCTCACTTTTACTCTCCCCCTTCTCTCTCTCCCCCGCTGCTGCTGAACCCCTGGCCCGCCCCCTTTTTGCTCACCTGCCCCCTTTTTTGCACCATTTCTTGACCCCACTCCCACCTCCCAGCTGTCCTCTCCTCCCCCACCTCCCTACTTAATGGCGGCCACTGTGCAGATGAGCCACTGGCATGCCAAAGGCAAGCCCGTCTGCGCCCCTTCCATGCCTGGACCGCACCCAGCGCCAGAACCCCTGGCTCCCTTCCCCCCCACCGCCGCCACGCATGTCTTCACTACCACAACGCCACCCTCCACGTCCTCAACACCGGCTACTCTCCTGCCTGCCTTCAAGCCGCGCAGACCACCAGTGGACCCTTCTCCTACCGGAACTGCACCTTCACCAGCCTCCACGCCAACGAGCCACCCACCGAGGCAGGACGCAACCATCTCAGATGTATCCTCCTAAGCACCGGCTCTGTCCACAAGCATGCAGTAGAGCTATGGAATCTACTCACCTCAGCCTCCCCAGGTGTCACCTTCCTGACCGAGACCTGGATGAACCCCTCCTCAGCACCTGACATCACCACAGCTACAAGATCACCCGCAGGGACCGCTCTAACAAACCAGGAGGAGGCATCGCCATCGCCCACAAGAACACCCTCAGGATCACGACCAGTGCCGAAGACACCCTCAGCACTGCCGAACACCTGCACTTCCAGATCCACACTGACCCAAACACCACCCTCCAAAGGACCCTCATCTCCAGGCCTCCCCCGCCCCAACAGCAGTTCATCGACTCCATCACCAACGGCATCAGCACACACGCTCTCACAACCACTGACTATATACTCCTCGGGGACTTAAACTTCCACCTTGAGAACAGCAACGACAACAAAACCGCCACCCTGCTCGACAACCTCTCCAAGCTCGGCCTCAAACAGCTCATGATGACACTGACCCACTCCGCGGGACACACACTGAACCCTATTTTTTCCACCAGCAATCACGTCACCTTCAGCCACACTATTGAACTCCACTGGACAGACCACCGCTGCATCCACTTCTCCTTCAAGAAACCCACAACACACCACCACCCACAACGGATCCCCCACCACAGTTCGAACAAGGTCACCAAAGACCAACTTATCGTGAGCCTCTCCAGGATCCCACCCATCGATACCACCAACACTGATGCAGCTGCCCCCAACTTCAGGCAATGGGTCGACACCTGTGCCAATATTCTAGCCCCAATCAAGAATTTCTCCAACAGACGCACTGACAGAAAGGCCTTCTGGTTTACCGCCAACCACCACAAATCTAAGCAAACCTGCCGAAGACTCGAAAGAAAGTGGTACCAAGATCAGACTCTGTACAACCATACAGCCTTTCACAAACACCATCCGCAGACACCACCAACTCATCCGATCCGCCAAGAGAACCGCCTTCAAAGACCGAATCAACAACAATGCACACAGCCACAAGAAGCTCTTGAATGTCGTGAAGGAACGCCAATCCCAGCTCCAATGCCAACGACATCCCGCTATCCCAAGACCTCTGTGACTCCCTAGCCTCCTACTTGTACAGCAAGATTGCAGATATCCACAACAGCTTCAGCACCCAGACCCCCTCCAGCAACCACCAACACCTCCGACCAACCTTCTTCGCTCCTGGACCCCCATCAACGACAACGACACCTTTGAAATCATGAACACCATCCACTCCGGTTCTCCATCTGACCCCTGCCATCACCACATCCTCAACAAAGCAAGCTCCGTCATCGCACCCAAACTACAGAAGATCATCAACAGCTCCTTCGAGTCTGCCACCTTCCTCGAGAGCTGGAAGCACGCCGAGATCAACGCCCTCCTCAAAAAACCCAAGGCGGACCCAAAAGAACTTCCAGCCTATCTTCCTGCTCCCCTTCCCGGCAAAAGTCATTGAGAAGGCTGTCAACAGACAACTAACCTGCTTCTGCGAGGAGAACTACACCCTGGACCCTTCCCAATCCAGATTCCACAGCAACCATAGTACTGAAACTGCCCTCATTGCCACCACCGACGACATCAGAACCATACTGGATGGCAAAAACAATGCCTTCATCCTCCTGGACCTCTCAGCCGTGTTCGACACCGTCTGCCACCACACCCTACGCTCACACCTCAGCAATGCAGGAATCCGCGACAGACCCCTGGACTGGGTCACCTCATATCTCACAAGCAGAGCCCATAGAGTTTGCTTCCCCCATTCCGCTCGGAGGCCACCAAAATCATCTGCGGCGTCCCCCAGGGTTTGCCCCTCAGCCGTCCCTCTTCAACGTCTATATGGCCCCATTCGCTAACATCGCCCGATCCCACAACCTCAACATCATCTCATATGCCAACGACACCCAGCTGATCCTCTCCCTCAACAAGGACTCCACCAAGACCAACCTCCATGAAGGAATGAAGGCCATCGCCGAATAGATGAAGAGCAGCTGCCTCAAACTCAATTCCGACAAGGCAGAAGTCCTCATCTTCGGCTCCACCCCCTCCGCATGGGATGAATCCTGGTGGCCCTCCACTCTCGGAGCCGCTCCGACTCCCACCAACCAAACACACAACCTAGGATTCATCATGGACTCCTCATTATGCTTGATCCAGCAAGTCAACGCCATTTCCTCCACCTGCTCCAACACCCTATGCATTCTCCAAAAGATCTACAAATGGATACCCATCGAAACAAGAAGAACAGTCACCCAAGCCTTCGTAAGCAGCAAACTGGACTACGGCAATGCCCTCTATGCAGGAACCACGGCCAAACTCCAGAAGAGGCTGCAGGGCATTTGGAATGCCTCCGCATGCCTCATCCTTGACATCCCCCACCACTGCCACATCACCGACCACCAGTCAACAAGAGAATCACATTCAAACTCCTCACCCACAATCACAAAGCACTGCACAACACCTGACTAGAATACCTCAACAGACGGGTCTCCTTCTGCACCCTGACCAGACATCTCTGCTCCACCAACCTCGCCCTCCCAACTGTCCCATGCATCCGCAGAACTACAACTGGAGGTAGATCATTCCTGCACCTCACCGCAAAAACGTGGAACACTCTTCCCACCCACCTGCACCAGACCAAAGACCTCCTTACCTTCAGGAAACTTCTTAAGACCTGGCTGTTCGAGCAGTAGCAGCACCTACCTCCCTTCTCCCCTCCCCCTCCTCAGCACCTTGAGACCCTCATGTGTGAGTAGTGCGCTTTACAAATTCCTGATTGATTGAACACTAGACCCAAGGACTGAATTTGAACAGCAGACTCTAAAGGACTATGTGGAGGTGAAGTCAAGGGTGGCTGCCCTGGAGCAGCAGGCGGCATACTGATGGACATGATTCAGAACTTGCAGCAAACTGTTAACCAAATTGATGCCTCTGACTTGCTGCCCCTCCTCAGTTCCTGTTAATTTTAATTTAGGCATTACATTTTAACATTGTTTAGGATAGTTTTTAGAGTAGGAGTAGCATAGTTTAGGTTACTATACTGCTTTTGTAGATGTTAATGTTTTAAAGTTGTTAGTTGGGGAAATGGGTGGGTAAACAAACATTTAAAAAAATACAAACATTGACAGTTAATGAGCCTCTTTTCTCTTTTTCCTTAAATAGTGTAATTTCATCACTACCAACCCATTGCCTTCTGGTTATGGTAGTTTAACATTATACAAAAAAACATTAAAAACACAAAAATTTAGATCATAAAATTGAGAGAATGTACAACATTCGTTGCAAAATGCTAGATTATAATACTTACTTTTACAAAGCTAAAATTCCTACCAAATACTTTATCTCTGTATTTTAGCATATTCATTTCTATTTTTCAAAAACTCAATTTCGATCATGTAAAATATTTTTCATATGAATATTCTCAGTTTTAAGGAGGATAGGATTATCATTGGCATAATCATAGCCTATTATTAAACAATGTATTTTTAAGCTGAATGGACTCATATTTTCTAATAATTACTTATAACTTAGTGTTTTGTCTTACAATTTCAAGAAATTCAACCATTTCAAATCATTCAATACTGCTTATTGCATATTTCAGTACTTATTATATAATTATCGGCTGCGTGCCTTGCAAATTAAATATGTTGTTTTCTCGACAATAAGACTAACTATTTAAAATAGAATCCACAGACATGTACTACAATCCTGCATCAAAGATTCATTTTAATAATAGAATGTGAATATTTTATATAATTCATATCTTTTCCCACATATTGCATAAATGTTATATTATCCATATCCTCTTTATTGAAACAATAATAATATTCCTTAATAATTATTTTACAAACCAATATGAGACTTCACATATATCAATGAATGACACTGCTGTTCTAATAGTCATTTGATTCAATATTCCACTAACCACTTTCAATATCCATTCTTGATGTTATTTGTCCCTTACAGATGTACAAAGAGTTCTTCTTCCGCATTCAACCCATTCGGAAACTTTGTACCGAGTTGGATAATGTATTTACTTTCAAGTTGTCTATACAATAATGTTCTATTTCCTCCACGTTCATTATTATTTACCTGTGCCAAACCAAAAAACGATATACTTCTCCAGTCTATGGTGTGGAATTTGTTATGATGTCTAGCCACGGCATAGCTACGATCCTGTTGTTGGATTGCTCTAATATGTTCCAATATTTTCTTCTTCAATATGGACAAAATGATTCTAATGATATACAAGTGCTATTTTCCCAACTAGAGAAACTTTAAAGAAAGGAAATTACAAAAAGTTGGGAAATTATAATACTACAAAAATATGTAGAAATGGGGAGAGTACCAAGGGGACTTCATATATTTACATTACCTAATCATCCTGATATCAAACCGGAATTCTTACTTGAATGGGGAGAAAATAGCATTGTCCTTATAATACGATGCTAAAATAGTTGTGGAGATAATAAAACTTTCAGTGAAAAAGATTGAGGATAAGCTGACAGCATTACAAAATACAGACATGATTGCTAAATTAAGATAAAAAATGGAAGAGAGATTGGATCAACACGAATTGGATGTTGAGGCATAAAAACAGTGGAAATTTCAAAGAGATGAAAATGACTATAGAAATGGCATAATTTTGACATTTGCTAAATGGTTTGAGGTTACTAAACAAAAATTTGAAAATAACTATTCCCAGTACAACAGAAATTGTGAGTGAATCTGATGTTGAACTGAGAGAAAATGAAGATATTGGTGAATCAAGAATAAAAACAACATTACTAGAAAAGATGCAAATTATATATCAAGACCAACAATCATCAAAAGGCAGGGGCCAAGGATGCAGCCAGGGCAGAGGCCACCCAAGAGCAAAATTCACACAACAAAATACAGAAAAATCAGAAGAGGGAGCGGAAAGAAGAATTTATCCTCTACGCAACAAACAGAAGAAATAAACGCAAGTGATAATACTGAAGAAAATCTTGTGATAAATTTATCAGATTATGAATTTATAAAAGAGGATAACAAAGTGTTAAACAAAGGACTATCTTTCTGTCCAGAGCATCATTTTGACAGAGTTAACCCCCTGTCCAATCAAGGACACTCACTCTAGTCAGGGTAAGTCACACACAATACAAATTATCCTGTGTCCACCCACCGGTAGCTTGCCACTGAGCAGTCAGGCTTAACTTAGAAGGCAATGTGTAAAGTATTTGTGCAATAAATCATACAATAGCACCATAAAGCACCACAAAAAATACACCACACAGTGTTTAGAAAAATATATAATATGTATCTGATAATATGCAGGTCAAAATGATTAAAATGCAATAAGTAGATGTTGAGATATCACTGTTTAAGTGATATAAAGTGTCTTAAGTCTTTTAAAAACAAGTAAACATCTCTTAAAAACAATGAAGGTCTCTTGCAAGCACAAAGTACCTGGTTCACGTTCAGAATATCTGCAAGGGACTGCAGATGAGGCGATGTGTGGAAAACGTGGAGGTGTGCATCGGTTTCGCCCTTTCGCACACTGACTTACGTCATTATTTTCCACGCAGGGGAAGGCTTTGCGTTGTTTCCGGCGTGCGGTCTTGGTTCCCCTTCAGGGGGGGTTTCTTGCGCCCTGGGAACTGTGTGTGGAATCCTGGGCTTGCGGAGCGAAGTCACAAGTGCTGTGTCTATCCAGTGGCCGTTGCGGGGAAATTTCTCCCGCATGGCAGGTGCTGTGTCGATTCCTCTCTGGAAGTTGGGCTGCGTCGTCCCGGGTCGGCTGTGCATCGATCCAGTGGGCCGTGCGTTGAAGTTCCAGTCACAACGCGGGTGCTGCATCGATCTTCTTCTTGCGAAGTCACGCTGTGTCATTCCAGTTTGGCGTGCAGTGAATTTCTCACCGCGGGGCAGGCTGTGCATCATTTTTAGAAGGCTGTGCATCAACTTTTTGCCGCACAAGGAGTCGAGTTGAAGGAGTGAAGTCTTTTTGGTCCTGAGACTTCAGGGAACAGGAGGCAAGCCCCATCCAAGCCCTTGGAGAGCACTTCTCAGCACAGCCAGGGAGCAGAAAGGCAGCAGGGCAACAGCAAGGCAGCAGTCCTTGCCAGAAAAGTAGTCCCAGTGAATTATTTGGGCAACCAGGCAGTTCCTCTTGGCAGGTTTGGTTCAGGGATTCTTCACCAGCAGGTTTCTTATCCAGAAGTGTCTATGAGGTAGAGTGTCTACCCCAAGAAGTGTCTAAAGTCTGTGGTTTTGGGTCCTCTTCTTATACCCATTTTGGCCTTTGAAGTAGGCTTACTTCAAAGGAAATTCTCACTTGATTGTGAAATCCTGCCTTGCCCAGGCAAGGCCTCACACACACACCAGGGGGTTGGAGTCTGCATTGGGTGAGGGCAGGCACAGCCCTTTCAGGTGCAAGTGACCACTCCTCCCCTCCCTCATAGCACAGATGGCTCATCAGAATATGCAGGCTACACCCCAGCCCCCTTTGTGTCACTGTCTGGAGAGAGGTGCAAACAACCGAACTGTCAAACTAACCAAGACAGGGAATCCACAAACAGGCAGAGTCACAAAAATGGTTCAAGCAAGAAAATGCCCACTTTCTAAAAGTGGCATTTTCAAACACACAATCTCAAAACCAACTTTACTAAAATATGTATTTTTAAATTGTGAGTTCAGGGGTCCCAAATTTCACATGTCTATCTGCCCCTAAAGGGATGCTACACTTTAATCATGTTTAAAGGCAGCCCCCGGGTTAACCTTTGAGAGAGATAGGCCTTGCAACAGTGAAAACCGAATTTGGCAGCATTTCACTGTCAGGACATATAAAACACATTAGTATATGTCTTACCTTAACCATACACTGCACCCTGCCCATGGGGCTACCTAGGGCCTACCTTAGGGGTATTTTATATGTGGGAAAGGGAAGGGTTAGGCCTGACAAGTGGGGACTCTTGCCAAGTAGAATTTAAAGTTTAAAACTGCACACATAGACACTGCAGTGGCAGGTCTGAGACATAATTACAGGGCTACTTATGTGGGTGGCACAACCAGTGCTGCAGGCCCACTAGCAGCATTTGATTTACAGGCCCTGGGCACCTTTAGTGCACTTTACTAGGGTCTAACTAGTAAATCAAATATGCCAATCATGGATAAACCAATTAACAGTACAATTCATACAGAGAGCATATGCACTTTAGCACTGGTTAGCAGTGGTAAAGTGCTCAGAGTTCAAAAGCCAACAAAAACAGGTCAGGAAAATAGGATGCAAAAAGTTTGGGGACGATCCTGCAAAAAGGTCCAATAAAATATATATATATATATATATATATATATATATATATATATATATATATATATATATATATACATCTATATATATATATGTATATATATATATATATATATATATATATATATATATATATATATCAATTTATATAGACATATGTGTATATATATAAATATATATATATATATATGTGTGTGTATATAAATATAAATATATATATATACACACACACACACACACATATATATACACATATATATATATATATATATATATATATATATATATATATACGGGGAAAAAACTAAGGTTACAGGTATGATATAGTTAGGTTAAGAGTTTACACACACAAAACCACAGAAATTCAGCAGGTATAATTTCACTGCAAATGCTGCAGTGATATTATCAATAATATCATAGTAGATGTCAAGAGTGATATAATACGTTGTGTAATTAACAGTGCATGTGTGGGTGCCAGTCATAGTTACCTTAGGGTAAGAGTTATAGTTTTCTGAGTGAAGTATAGTTATAACTGCTAAATGTGTATGGTTTTGTTTGTTTAAAGTATGAGCCTAACTGTAACGTCACTATAACCTTTAGTTTCTTCATTGAATCTGAAGGTTTCTTTTAATTTCTATTTACTCGGTTTACTATGGATGGTTGTTTTCAATCTGTTGTTCTGGACATAGACCCAAATTAATTTGTTTATAATCAAAATTGTAGGTAAAGGTGAGACCACACTCATTATTATTAAATCCTGGAAGTACTCCACAAATTGTTGCTGTGCGCCATTCAAGACCACAAACAAATTGTCAATATACCCCAACCAGATAATAACCTTAGAGAGAGGGTGCTCGTATTTGTCGCTTCATGCAATTTCCCTCTCCCCCAGCCAAGGTTATATTTGCATAGCTGGGGAATAAGGAAATATCTAAGTTTACTGGTACATTTGATGGTTGAAGAAAAAACTGTTATTGTGCAGGCATATTTCAATCATCTCTAGCAGCATAGCTGAATGCCTCATTCCTTTGACATTTCTCTGTCTCAGGAAGTGTCTTATTGCAGTTAAACCAAATTCATGTTTGATGAAAGTATATAATGACACGACATCAATGATAATCAATAGAAAAATTTGTTACCACTCAATTTCAGATATTACTTTCAAGAAAAATAATCACTTTATCATATGATGGTAGTGTTTTGACCACTGGTGAAATGTAATGATCAACATATTTAGATATATTCTCAAAAACAGATCCACATTCACACACAATGTGTTTGCCTGGAGAGTTGTTCAAAGTCGGAATTTTCGGCAATTTTTGTATTCAAACCAAAAATTTAAAAGGGACTCACTGGTCATGAACATGACTTGTTAAGTTGAAATGCGTTGTTGCTAGATGCTAAATAAAATTGTGTGGTTCACTGGGAGATTGGAGTGCAATGGTATATTCCTTTGTTCTTCTGCTATATATATATATATATGTGTGTATGTATATATACATATATATATATATATATATATATATATATATATATATATATATATATATATATATATATAAAAAAACAAAGGTTACAGGAACGGTATAGTTAGGGTCTGAATTTATTTGTACAAAACTATAGGAATTCAGCAGTTATAGTTAGAGTTCTTTCAAGTAACTATTACTTGCACCCTAAAGTAACTATAACTCTTGCCCTCATCATCAAATGACACCAAAGTTATTAGCACAAAAAAACACGTTTTCTATAGAAACTAAGTCCTAACTATATCTACCTATTGCCGAGCGCCACTAGGTAATATATATATATATATATATATATATATATATATATATGTACATACATACATTACATTGAGGAGGTATTACACAATTGTTGGTCCAGCCTTTTGGAAATGCCCTAATTTGTAGCTTTGTAGTAGTTATTCACAGAGTACTGTTCCAGTGATGTGTAAGTGAAATTCTGGGTGAACCGCACATATTCTGAATGAGTTTTTGTTAGTATTAAAAATGTATGCTAAGTGTGAGTGTTGCAATCAGCTACAGGGATCAGGACATAGGTAGCCATTATGAACATGGTGGTAAACACTGTACCGCCGGCGGTGGCAATAACTACCGCCAACAGGCTGGTGGTCCGGACCCCCAAATAATGAAGCACATGAGAAACAGGCATCAGGCCATTCACCCACTGCCATTTTGGTAGCCCTGCCGACGACAGAGAATGCCATCTTCAGCCCAGCAGAAAGTCCCTACCCAACCATCAAATAATGAAAGACCACACCGCCATCAGCTCCGGGGCAGTAACCACTGCCACGCAAAGCCTGGCGCAAACAACCCATATAAAGGGAAACACTCACTGGAGACACACAGAACACACCGATGCTGACATGGAGCGAGAGTTGAAAATAATGCCATTGCTTTTCCTTGCCCTATTTCTCCAGGTCCGTGACTGATGACGAAGACAACGACAGTAAGTACTGCAGCCTAGTAAACATGGGAGGAAAGGGCACAGTGACACAACACCGCAACGCACTCTCAACCCCTCCCACCATCCCACGCCATACGTGCCATTACAAGATGTACTTACCAGACACAAGCCTACAAATACCTGCACCAATGCACACACCTGTGCACATCACACCCCCACAATGAAACGCTGCACAATGGATCAATATTGTGCCAACAGTACTGCTGGGCACTAAAATTTACTACGACTTGATTAAAAACAAATGTACAAGGCCATAGGCCAGTCCATATGTACAAGTCCCAGAAGGGCAAATATAGGCTACACTTGTCTCCTACAGTGGCAAAGCAAACTCCACTGAGAAGGGGCATCTATGGGGCAGTCAGGCACCTCAGGGATCAGGGGCTGGGGTTGGCTGGGGTGGTGAGTCATGTTTTGAAGGGGGCTAAGGGGCATCTATGGGGCAATCAGGCACCTCAGGGATCAGGGGCTGGGGGTGGATGCGGTGGAGAGTCATGTTTGGAAGGGGGCTCTTGGGCTTAGGTTTAGGAGGTGGAGGTGGAGAGGGATTGGGCTTGCCCTTGGAAGGAGGGGGTGTGGGCCTGGACTGGGGGTGGCAGAGGGACCTGGGGCAGCACTGGGCTTCTTCCCCCTGGGGAAGGTGCATGGGAATGGGAAGGGCGGACTGTTGAGGACTTTGAAGTGGAAGGAGTGGACTGGGCAAGAGCATGGGAACATTTAGGGACAAGACAGGGTGGGCCACTGGGTTCAAACAGGTCAACACATGGAGAGGAAAAGGTTCTTAGGTTCAGTTGGAGGGGTTTTGGAGCCAGATCTGGGAGTGGACTTTGAGGGAGTGATTGTACAGGATGTAGGTGTGATGGACAAGGATGCAGGTGCCTGTTTAGTCTGCTTATGTATGGTGGATGTGCGTGGTATGGATGAGTGTGAGCATTTGAGTGTTTTGGGAGGAAGGGGGGTGGACACAGTGGGAGAAGACATGCTGCCAGTGTATATGGATGTTGTGTGGGTGTCTGGTGAGTGTTTGTGCGGGTGTGGTGCCTGGGGTGCATGACTGGATATCAGCTGTTGTGGTGACTGCAAGAATGGGGGCGGCAGCAGTGACTGACGGTGCAGTGCATGTGGGTGTCCATGGTGAGGTGACAGACAGGGAGGCAGGGGAGGTTGACACAGTGGAGGAGGTGGATGTTGTTCTGTGTGCTTTGGTATGTTTAGTGTGTGCCTGCTTGTGGTGGGACGTGTGGTGCTTGTGTTTCTCTATATGATTCTTGTGTGTTGATCTGTGTGCATGGCTGTCTGTATGCGTGCTTGGGATGGGTGAAGGGAGTGGATGCTGGAAGGGATAGAGGTGGTGGGAGGAAGAACGGAAAGGCCAGGGACACTGTCTGCCGTCAAAGAGGAGGCCAGAGCCTGAAAAGATCTCTATAGGCCAGACATGGCACTGTGAATTTCTTGCAGGTATGCATTGCATTGCTGCATCTGGGATGCTAGCCCCTGGATGGCATTCACTATGGTTGTCTGCCCTACGAAGATGGTTCTCAGGAGGTCAATACCCTCCTCCGTCAGGGCACCAGTGCTGACTGGGACAGGAGATGAGATGCCTGGGGCGAAGGAGACGCCCACCCTTCTGGGTGAGGGGGCACGGGCAACTCTTTTGGGAGCTACTGGGAGGGCGGTGATGGTATGGGGGTGGTGGAAGATGGCAAAGAATGGGTGAGCCCAGTAGGGTCCACCACCACCAGGGAGCTGCCATTGGAGGAGGTATCGGAGTCACTACCTCCAGTGGTAGTTGCCTCCTCCGTGGTACTCCCCTTGCCCTCCAACCCACTGGTCCCCTTGGAGTTGGTGGACTCTCCCACATGGGTCCCGTGGGCTGCAGCATCCCCACTCGCCGCTGCTTCAGCTCCCTCACCAGATGATGCTAAAGTACACATGGACACAAGAGCACGAGGGGACAAAACAAGAAAGAAGTATGTCTATTCCAGGAAATATGTACATGTCGGGACATATACAATCAATCCAGCTCAGGCACTAACTATCAGCAGACACAACACATGTTATGAATGTGCCCCTGACTGGTAGGTATGACCCCAGAGTACACTACATTCCCAACTTGCCCCACTACTGTGATACACTTAGTAAAGTGAACCAATGAGAGAGGATGCCAAGCCAACACATCTGAAAATCCAGGAGGCTACATTGAATACATTGGCCCAAACAGGGGACCCCTCAGAGCCCTACAGATTCAGCCAAACCTACCTAGGACACTATCCCACAGACATGGAGGGGGGCAGGACTGCAGGGACACACCTGTCTATGTACCTGGCACTACTATCCATGCACCCCTCAGCAACTAACTTCACTCATCATAGTGGCATCACAACAATGTTGGTACTCATCCCCATGTGGGTGCTGTGCTGCCTTCAAGCGCCCATCCAAATCTGGATAGGCTACCACCAGAATACGGGCCATTGGGGGGCTCAGGGTCTGACGGGCACCCCTCCCTCGTTGGGAGGCCTTCCCCAGCTGGGCCTTTCTGGTCTTCCTGGCCCAGCATCTTAGGTCCTCCCACCGCTTCCTGCGGTGGGTGCTCTTCCGGTTGTAGACCCCAAGGGTCCACACTTCCTTGGCGATGGCTTGCCACAGTTCTCTCTTTTAATGGGCGCTGACCGGCATGGGACTTACAGAGTAAAGAAACAGACATCAGTGTGGGTGCCCCAGACACAAATGCCATGGCCGTTTAACTTGACATGGGCCAGGGAGACATACATATGGACAATTTCCGGGACAAAAACTGCCAGACACACTATGGGTGAGCATTCACACAGCCAAGATAAATGCATACAGGCATCTGCCACATTCACACACATCTAAGGAGGACAAATAGCAACTCACCTGCTCCTCTGGTCGCCCATACAGCTTGACATACAAGGGTAGGAGCCTGTCCACCAGCTTCTCCAGCTCCTCTGCTTTGAAGGACGGGGCTCCTTCCCCTGTAACATGTGCCATCTCAGGGACCAGAGTCAGGTCACAGCAGCACACGCAATGGAGTTCTTCCCTTCTCGTAGTGCAGGAGTCAAGGGTCAAGGGCATGTCAAAATGGCAGTAGATATGTGGTGGTGTGCACTGTAACCACCGGCGGGGGTCATGATTGGCCCAGCTTCCCCATTGACAACCATGTTATCCAATGATCAGGTGCACGGTGGTGAACACTGCATACCGCCATTACGAGTAACGCCAGTGGAATGAAGTCACTTCCACACTACACTACCTGTATGGCAGGAGGCTGCCATTTTGCATCCACCATGCCTCCATAGCCTGGCCAGGGGCTTTATCCATGGCTCCATTCCCTCTCTTCTTCATCAACTACTGACATGAGTACTGGTCCTCCACATAGAATCATGCTGGGAAGTATGTCTATACTGTGATGCCATTATGGCTGAGACACCTCACCACACATTATCCTGACGGGATTATTTCCTTCTTTGTGTCCGTCTGAGGTACATTTGTGTCACATGTAAAACATAAATTCTGTAACCATGTGATGCAAGTGTATGTCCAAACTCAATGAATCTTTCTTCCTCCCACATAGGTACAGCCCAATGTGGCAAGGGAGAGCCCCATCTGTTTACAGCCCCTGGTTGATCTGCTCACCATGGAAAAACGTCATATCATCATCAATTACCACCTAAATCGAGCTACAGTCCTGGAACTCTGTGCAGAAATGGAGCCTGTTCGAAAGCCAGCTGATAGGAATCACCATCCCATTCCTACAACCGTGCTGGTACTATCTGTGATCCATTTTCTGGCCATATGCTCATTCCAAGTGACAGTGGGCATGGCTGGTGAGGTATCTCAGACAATGTTTAGCCACATCCTGTCCTATTTCCTGATTACATTCGTTCAACACCTGCAAAGTTATGTCTAGTTTTCCCAAAGGGCTGATCTCACCACCATCAAATCAGTATTCTATGCTTTTGCAAATATTCCCCATGTGGTAGAAGCCATTGATGGTCTCTACATAGCCTTCATATCCCCAAGAGTAAATGAACAGGTGTTTCGGAATGGTAAAAACTATCACTCCATGAATGTCCAATTGGTGTGTACTGCTGATCAGTACATTTCACATGTCAATGCAAGGTTCCCAGGGTCAGACAATGATTCATTTGTCCTGAGAAACAGCAGTGTGCAACACATGATGGGACAGCTACAGGGGGACAGACTTTGGCTCATAGGTGAGTGTGTATGGCACTGGATCAGTTAAATAGCTGACAGGCAGGCTGTATGCAAATAGATAGTGTGTGTCAACCCTCTTTTGCCCACTTTTGCAGGGGATTCTGGCTACCCAAATATGCAATGGCTCCTGACACCTGTGAGAAATCCCAGGACAGATGCAGGAAGGCATTATAATGAGGCACATGTTTGAATTAGGAGGGTGACTGAGCAGACCATAGGACTCCTGATAGCAAGATTTTGTTGCCTGCATATGTCTGGAGGATCACTGTGCTATGTCCCTGACAAGGTCTGTAAGATAGTGGTGGCCTGCTGCATGCTGCACAACTTGGCTGTGAGGAAAGCTATCCAACTTCTGGAGGAGGAGGATGTTGTCCACCTCAGAGAAGGGGTGAGAGTAATGGTGAAGAAGAGGGGGAAGACATCAACTTCAGGACCCAGCTAATCCAGCTGTACTTCCAGTGACTCTCAGGTACATCTCCTATGATGCTGATGGCTTCACTGCATTGTTTCAGGGTAACTCATGTAGTAAGTGCTGTGGTGTCCTTTACCAGTGATGTAGCAACTTCATGACTGAAGTGGCAGATGTGAGTTAACGCAATGGAATGTACAGTGTGACATACTTCAGATACTACAGTCTGTTAGATCCCCTCATGCAATGCAAGCAGCATCATGATGGTAACTTGCTATTGCACACAAAATCATCACATTTGATTGCTCATAATAACTAAGGACAGAGATTTAGGATGCACAAGTGTATTTATTCCAAGTCAAAACATCCATGAGTGATTTGACAGTGGAAGGGAGTGGGTACTGGACAGCAGTATCGCTCCTTGGGACACCCCCCTGGGCCATTGATACCCTCCCACTGGCCATAGCCCCTGTGCCTGTTTCCCCTGCACAGGTCTGGCAGTCCCACTTGAAATGGGCTCTTCATCATCCTGCGTGGTGGTGGGGGGGACCCGGGCCTCTGTACATGTTGGCTCCAGTCTGTGGCCTGGGGAAACTGGTGTGGGGGCATTGAACTAGAGCTGATGGTGGTGGCTGGTTGGTAATGGTGTCAGTGGTGTCCTGGGTGAGGCTTCTGCAGGGGTGTGGGATCGGCCAGGGATTTCCTCTGTGTCCAGGCATCCATCTGCACACTCCTGAGTCAGCCCTTCGTCTTCAGGTGGAGGACTGGCACTCCTTAACGTCTCCGTCCGGGTGGCATGGGTGATGGTGCCTGTGCATGAGAGAATTGAGATGTGGGTGTCTTGCACAGTCTTGTCATTTTCAGCACTGGTCAGCAGTAGTTGGTGGTTGGATTTCCACCTAGTGGCATGCAGGGTCCCTTCATGTTCCCTTTGATGCATTTATTGTGGGGAGGTGGTGCATTGTGGGTGTTGTGGTGCTCTTGAGATTATATGCATGGGTTGGTGACTGTGCACAGGACACTGGATGGTGATTTTTATGGGGGATTGTGGGCATGCATGTGAGATTGATAGGAGCATGTGGGTGTTGTGGACTGGGTAGGGGGTGGGGTCCTGGTGATATGGGAGAGGGATAGGGTAATACATGCATTACAGGTGTGGTGACTCTTGGGGTATTGTAGTTGACTTACCCGAGTACAGTCCTCCAGTGAGTTCAGGGTGACCCTCCGGGTGTAGGATAGCCAGGACCTTCTCCTCCCAGTCAGTGTATTTGGTGGAGGAGCTGGGTGATCACCACCAGTCTTCTGTATGGCAATGTTGTGCCTGGATGCCATGGAATGCACCTTCCCCGGCAGGCCATTCCATCCCTTCCTGATGTCATCCCTTGTGATTAGATGGTTTCCCACTGCGTTGACCTTGTTGACTATCCTCTGCCATTGCTCCATCTTCTTGGCCAAGGGTGTTTGCTGCACATGTGCCCTGAATAGGTGTGGCTCGACCCTGAGTATTTCGTCCACCATGGTCCTTAACTCCCTGTCGGTGAACCGGGGGGTCTTAGGGGATGCCATGGTGTCTGTTGTACGTGTGTTGGTGAGGGCGCTGTTGTGTGCTTGGCTGTGTGGCTTCTGATGGTGGGTGTGCAATGTATGAGTTTTGGTGTTTTTTTTTGTGTGGAACTTGTGTGATGGTTAGTTCAGTGTATGCATGTTGTGGTATCATATCTGTTGTGCCATTGGCGTTGCAAAGGATTGTGGGGTGTGTATGTGTGTGTTTAAAGCATTGTGGATGTGTGTCAGGTGTGTGCTTTTCAAACTTGACAATGTGTGCATTTGTTGTTGGAGGATCCCACTGCTGGCTGTGGCGGTCCATACCGCCAATTGTCGTTCGACATTCACTCTCCGCTGAGTTGATTTGTGCATCATTATTTGGTGGGAGGAGGATTTGTCTGCATGGCGGTTGCGAGGTGATGTGTACTGCCTTTCTGCTGTCGTTGGCCCTGGTGGTGGGTGGAGGTTCCAAGATTTTTGGAGGTTTGTCTTTTTGGGATCATTATACAGCGGTGTGCAGTTCATCCCCACTGGCAGTCTTTTGTTCACCGTCAGCTTGTTGGTCGGAGGTGATTGCCACCAAGTTCATAATGAGTGTCATAATCTTCAAAGGGTTCTGATAAACAGTTTTTATTTTTCATGTTCTCAATTCAGCGTGAGCTGCAAATCAGAGGAATAGGCACACACACACACATCTCTATTTTTATAAATGGAAAATATGCATTTAATGTGGCTTTAAAATCTGCACATGCTGTTCTCCTTCTCGTGCATGTACAATAGTTTTCCTCCCTTTATGTGAATATCATTTTAATGAGCATCAAATATCTTTACTGCGTTCATGCGGTGATAAAGAGATCTTCACTTCCTGTTTGAAGTTTAGGGCCAGATTTATGAAAAGTGGCGCATCATGGCGCATGTTAGGGAAATTGCATCAAAAATGTTGACTCTAGTTTGGCGCTTTGGAGGATTAGCGTCAAAACGTTTGATGTTAATCTTGCAAAGTAAAAGAAGGCCCATTGACAACAATTTGAGCGTCGTTTTAATGCCTGCCTTAGGCATGTGTTAAAAATTACGCTAAAAATGGCACAGTTGAATCTCATAGATTACACCGCAGCATTTTTAAGGCCTTCTAATGCCAGAATTCCCCCTTGCATACATTATGCCTGGACAGGCATAATGTGATGCAAAGGTTTGCTTTGTAAATATTGCCAACTTAACAAACAAAATGACGCTAATGTGGCACAAGGGGCTCATAAATATGCCCCAACGTTTATTTTTCCCTGAAATCTTCTTGTGGGGCCAGAACTAGAGGGAGAAACAAAAAAGGAATTTAAAAATAATAACATATTAATGATTATTTTCACCTGTGATGTCCCCATGAACCGTGGTGCATCAAAGGTGGGCTGACATTTTACCAAAGGGAGTTGTGAATGACAAATTGTCAGCAAAAACTGCGTTTCATGACAAATAGATCTGAACTATTGTGAACAATGTTGGTTCTTAGGCAAAACAATTATTGCAACCGACAAGGGATGTGATACTGATAACACAGTTTGCTACGTTAGCATCCCAAGTCATAGAAAGTCCAGGACTGTAAGCCATGAACTATAATTTATTTCAGAAATGTCCATCTACCAGTGCAACTTTGAATTTACACTGCAAAACCAAAAATACGCTTCACTAGGTGTCATGGGTGAATTCATTGTCTCACAGGGTGAGCTACGATTTAATGATTAGATAATAAGTTGAATAAAAACAAGGGACAAATTTAGAAGGGCCTTCTTGGAAATAAAATACAAATAAAGCTAGAGTGAGAAACATGGAAACAATCTCAGGTCAGGTATAAGGTTAAGAGGCACGAAAAACTGCCATATTTTGTCCGCAGCTTTTTATTGTTAGGTGTGATGTCTGAAAAAGGCACTTGGGGTCATCTTAAGAACTTTGGGACATATTTACGAGAAAGTGGCACCGATGAAGCCACTTTTTTTGCATGCCCCTACCTCCACCTAATGAAACCATGGTTGCACCATATTTACAATGCCATATTTACAGTGCAACACACCATGGCAGTCACTTCCACAAAAGTGTAAATAGTTTGGATGCTACTGTGTTACTTTGCAGGATTAGCACCAAAAATGATGGCGCTAATCCTGCAAGTAAAGGGAGGCCAATTGCAAACAATTGGAACTTCATTTTAACGCCTGCCATAGGCAGGTGTTAAAATTGACGCTAAAAACGGCACAGTGAAAGCTTATCAATTTCACTGCATCATTTTTACGGGCCTCCTAGTAGGGAACTCCTCCCCTTGCCACCCTCCATACATTATGCTTGGCGCAGGCATAATATGTTACAAGGGCCTTGTAAATATGACATGACAAAAAGGTCACCTTAATGCCACCTTAGTGTAAAGAAAATGATGAAATGTGATGCAAGGTGGTGCAAGGGGCTTGAAAATATGCCCCTTTGTAATTACCTACACATATGATCCCTAAAGTGGAGTTCGGTAAGTATAATATTGGGTTGCACTTTCGTCATAAATTAAAGTTCATTTTTGGCAAAGAAAGTCAAAGCAAAACACATCTGTTTTTCTTACAGACCACTGGGGCTGTGCACCATAACGTGTGGTAGAACTAACTAAGGCACAGTTTCGGCCTCAGTTTTTGGCTGCCTTGTGTCTTAGCTAGTTTGCCACTTTTGACATGGTAAATAATTGCCTTTCACGGAAAATGTCAAAGTCTGTCTACTTTTGACTGTAAATGTAGTAGCTTTTGTTGCCATATATAAAGGAAACTATTGAACATAGCAGAGCACCATACTCAAAGTAACATAACACCACAATTATGACACAACAAAAGAGAAAGTAATCCAGTAACCAGAGTACAACGCAATGAAATCACAATGCAATAATGCATCGCAAAGGCAGAGCAGCGCAAAAAACCAACAGGACACGTCACTGTCACAGCTAAATGACATACACTAAGGGGCATATTTATACTCTTTTTGCACTGAATTTTGATGCACATTTAGTGCAAACCATGCACCATATTTAAACTTTGACGCCCAAGCCTGCGGACATCAAAATTCCTCTGTGTGCATCATTTTTTGGATGCGGGAAACTGCCTTGCGTTAATGACATGCAAGGTAGGCGTTCCCACCCAAAAAATGACTTTAAGGCCTGTGCGCCATATTTATACTCCTGAGTCATTTCGACGCACAGGAGGGGGCGGGCCTTAAAAAACAACGCACATCCTGATGTGCTCTGTTTTTTAACGCCTGGGTGAGGGCAGGCGTTAAGGGACCTGTGGTCTCACTTCCCTAGTCTCTGACCATGGAAGGAGTCCAGAGGTGCCCTTCCCTGCCCCCAGGGACAACCCCTGCCACCCTCACCCACCCCTGGGGGACACCCATGGATGGGGGACTCATCCCAGGTAAGTTGAGGTAAGTATTTTTTTAAGTGGCATAGGGGGCCTGTGCCCAATGGCCATGCCCAGGGGACAGAAGTCCCCTGGGCATGGCCATTGGGCAAGGGGGCATGACTCCTGTCTTTGCTAAGACAGGAGTCATTTCAGTGGGGGTTGTGCGTCAAAAAATGGCGCAAGTCCTGTTTGAGGCATGATTTTTGCCTCAAACCTGACTTGCACCATTTTTTGACGAACAACCCCCATTTTCCCCTACGCCGGCTAACCTCATTCCTTAAATAAGGCGCCCGCATGGTGCGTGGGAATGGCGTTAGCCGGCGGTAAAAAATTTTAAGCAAACCAGCGCCGCCGCTGGTTTGCGTCAAAAAGCATAAATATGGGCCTAATGTTTTTGGAATGCATAACGACCTTCAAAATCTTGCTTTCATAATGAAAGGTCTTTGGAACAAGGACTGCCTTAAATTATTGTCTCAGACAAGGAAAAGCAGCAGTTAAAAATGTCTTTTTATCTGGCTCAACATCTTATTCTTTTTTACTGACTATTTACTTTGCAAAGTGTTATGCCAGAAAACGTCTTTTAGCACTGCACAAAGAACATCAATATAATATTTTTCTATTCCTCTGCATTGGTTAGCATGGCAATCTGAAGAGAAGGCAGCATAATAGTATGCCCTGCATGAAAAATGCTTTGTTTTAATGAAATAAACTGTTAAGCTGGAGTTTGCTTCAGTAAAACTGAAATCAGTTGCACAAAGGTACAGAGAACTATTTCACTTTCATCAGGGCAATTGTTGATTTTCTCTGCCCAGAATACAGTGGCAGTTCTGACGCACTAAGCGAAGTGGGGCAACACTTCCTTTGATGTGGTACACCATAGTGGATGGGCAGCAGGTCAGAATCTTCCACTGCAGAGACAGATCCATCACAACTTGATGAAACTCTGTGGTCTCCCATCTCTAAATGAGGATGGGGAACCGCAAGCTTAGAGTTGGGGCTTCCACCCTTTTACCATGGGTTCTCCTCATCCCCTAGTCTTTGAATGATGCAAAGTAATTTATGCAACGTGCTTCATTATCAATACACTTTAAAAAATGACAAGAACTATAGAAATTGAAAACGACCACTCCCAGTTTTCGAGGTCATGCATACATCTCCTAAAGACAGTATAATCATCTGTGCATCCCCGCATGATTCTACTCAGTCATGGCAGGTTGACCTCCTTACTACCCATTAGCTATTTTATTTATTATCATTATACATGTAGAATTTTAAAATGCTCTCTGGGGGGGGCTAGACCTAAGCCTTGACCGAGATGGCAGCTCCATAGGCTCACTCTGCCAATCCTCTGCTGCACCAACTGCCTACAGGGCCATCCCTGGGCCATCCACCTTCTGCTGGGACTTGCAGCATGCCACTGGGGCCAAAGTTAACCTCTCTAATGACCGCCATAATCAGTCTGAGCTTTACATTTACCATTTATTGTTGTCAGCTTATCCAGCCAGAACAATTTCACACTTACAATTACAAACATCACATCATAATACGTAAAGAATCACATATAAAATACAAACTTATCAATAAAAACTCTGCTTGACAATCAGTTAATTTGCGTGCACCACCGCACAAAGCCAAGAGCACCCATAATGATTATGTAAGTGCTTTGGGGCAGTGGCTAACCAGTCACACTGTGACATATTCACATAACACACTAATCAACTCAATGGAGGCATGATAAAACTTGAAGTTAGGTATAGTTATCCTGGAACTAATCATATAGGACCGTTTGATATGACCCTCCAATTTAATAGCATCCCAGAATACTTTTGCTATCATGCCTCATCCTGCACCATTTTCCCCCAAAATAAGCACCTATAGAACCCCTTTGAACAATTATCAGTATACTGAGAGCTGTGAATGTATTGACGATCTTAATTTCCATGCCTTCCAAAATATATGTTGAAACAATCATCACAATATGTTTTTCGTTGGAGCGCATGCACAACACTTCAGCTTCCTTACATTTCCTGACACCATACTTTTTAAAAAGTGGTCAGAAGTACAATTTCGAAGTTGAATCGAAAAGTGACACATAAAAAGGAAGTGAAGTAATGTTTCTTGACCACCACAGAGGCAGGGGCAGCAATCAGATCTCCCAGAGGGTACAGGCTGCCACTTATTAGTCACTGAAATCACCGGTAATGGAGCCATACAAAATTTAAAAAGAAGGGAACTTTTTTCTTCTGGGTAAATACTATTCATAAAGGCGGCTGGTTTAAGTTATTGATTAAATAAAATATAACGCTTTAAAAAAGGACAAGGTGAGTCACAAATGCTCAGTATCTTGTGGTCCCAACATGCCTTTTTAACTGCAACAAAGCTAAGTTTCATGATCTTTTCTGAGTGGGACCAGAGTTCTTCTAAGCCTATTGCAGCCAAGTTAGATGAAACATGATTAAACTATGGCAGTGTTTGATGATTTTGTAGATTCATGATATCAATCTTGGTCCAAATGCGAATCCAGTATCTTATGAGAGCCAATGATGTATAATCCTCAATTGTTCTCATTTGTAAGTCTATTCTTATCACTTTCATAGGCGTCCTACTGCTTAGGCAAAGTAGTTGTCGTATACATTTATTTTCAGTTATTTGTGTTGCTGGGATCTTTTTGAATCCCCAGATCTCCGCTCCATACAGTGCAGCAGCCCTCCCTTTCATTTTGTATGCAAGCAGTGCGGAGCTCACGAGTGATTCCCCGTGATTTTTGCAAATCTGAGTACTGCACCGGCTTGTTGGACCAGGGAGATATTGCTTTTGTGTACATGTGGATTCCAAGTCAGTTTATCATCCACCCTGCAACCCAAATAGTCATAGGTCTCTACATGGTCCAAAGACTTTTTGTTAACCTTAAAGGTAGCTCACATCTTCTGTTTTTGGTTGAGAATCATAAACTTTGGTTTACCTTTGTTAATCGTCAAATTCCATGATGCACAGAAAGATTCAAAACCTTTTAGCAGACAATGCATTGATATCTCCGTTCTTGCCAGTAGCACTGCATCATCTGCAAAAAGCAAAATAGGTATGCTTTCATTAGCTAATTTCAGCACCTCCAGGTTTAGATTCCTCAGTTCTTGGCCCACCTCATTTATGTAACAGTGAAATAGGGTTTGAGCCAAAACACACCCTTGTTTGACAGCTCGCTGGATTGGAATCTCTGCTGTGTAGTAGTTTCTAGTCATTTATCGAGCTGTATCTGACCCTCGTGGTGTTTCTGTGTGTAATAAGATTAGATCTTTCCTGAGATACCCATTTCCATCAGTAGTTGCCATAATATTTGGCGATCCACACTATCAAATGCTGTTCGAAGGTCGATAAATAGCAAATCAGCGGGGAATTGTTTAAGGAGACATATTTGGAGCAGGCCATGTTCAGCTTAAAGAGTTGATCTATTGTACTTTGGCCCCTCCTAAAACCAGCTTGATGTAGCGATAGTAGATCTCCTTCCTCTATCCACTGGTCTAGGCGAGACTGGATCAGTTTGTTAAAAAAAATTCCAACGCTGTCAAGCAATGAGATTGGCCTGTAGGTGCACAATGTCCCGTGGCCCCCTTTTGTGTACTGGAACAATTATTGATTTTCTCCATGAGGGCGGAATTTCATCAAAGGACCAAATGCTATTATGTAGGCAAGTTAAGACTGGTAACCATAAGGATAGTTGATGGCAATAGATGTCTGAGGGAATTTTATCTGGGCCTGCAGCCTTGTGGATGGCTTGCGCAATTTCTTTCTCACTGAATTCATGCACTAACTCCATAGCACAGGGTTTAGCATCGGTCGTTTGTATGAGGTTTGTGTGAGAAGAATTATTGAGAACTGACTCATCCATTGTTTCATATTCAGGCACCTTGGGCCACTGAGTCACTACCACGCGATTCTCAGGAGGTGGCATTATCTCGCTTGAGTTACAGTCGCTATCATCCAACACTTGCTTATGGTCTATTAGGTTATTGATACTTTCAGGTGCTATCTTATCCTCTTCTTGGTACAGAGCAGTGAAGTGCTTTACCCAGAGTTGTGGACTGATGTTCGATTCTAAATTTTTTGGAGGTCCTTCACTTCCCCGCCTGATTATTTTCCAAACTTTTTTTGAATTTCCAGCTAAGATTGCATGTAAGAGATCTCCCCAGAGCTTATGTGGAAAAGTCTTCTTTTTGTGTCTTAATAATTTCTTGTATTGTTGCCTGTAGTCTGAGAATTGTTGCTCATTAAAGTTGCTCAAATCCCAGTTCTTTAGTGCTAGTGACAGTGCCTTTTTAATTTTGTGCACTCGTCATCGAACCACCCTTCAGTCTCCGTTGAGATGTTTTTGACATTCTTAATTCTTATCTTCAATGTTTGCATTAGAAGATAATTGAATTTTTGAGGGAGGAGGAGGGACCTCATTACTTGGCAGGTCTAAGAACATGGAGAGCGATGACATTCAGATTTCACTGGAGGCATCCGTGAAAGGTTCACCCACGTCTGCCCTTTCAATGTTTTTCCTATTTGGTCTCAGAGCTATTGTTGGCAGTTTTCTTTATTTAGAGGAACAGGTTTCCAGGAGCCCGTGTCAGGGTGGACCATCTCCATTAACAGCGGGTCATGGTCACTCTCGATCCTGTCCCCTACTCCCATATCTATGATGTAGTGCCAGGCTTCAATATTTATTGCCATAAAGTTGATAATACTTTGCCTTTTTCCAACTCGGATGGTGGATTTCAATGCTTTGTCTGATTTAGTTCTTCCATTTAAAATGCAGATCCCACTTTAAAAAAGGGCTTCCAAGATTAATTATTCTTTCTTTGAACCTTGGCAATGTTCGATGGGGAGGATCGGAATATTCCAAAAGTTATCTTCTTCTAATACTTGTTCATCCCCAAGGATAGGATGGGGTTTGGTGTTAAGGTCACCACATATTAGTAGAAAGTTGTTACAAAACTGAAAAGAGCAGCCATTCATGGAGCCAATCATAGAATCCCACTGGTCTCCAGATCTTTTGTTTAGGATATGCTCCTTAAACAGCCGCATTCCTGGATTAACTTGAACCCAACTGATAGGTGGAAAATACACATTCACTATTTCAAGTAACCAGGTCTCATGTTTCACTACCAATGTATGGATATCCTTGCTTTGTACAATGTGGGTTGCTACAGAATTTTCCAGTAGTGGTGTTCTAATCCCAATAGTCAAGCTTCCTATTGGTCTACCTTTATTTTGTTTAATTGCGGGTAGATAGAAAGTGGAAAACCCATCTTGATCGATGGCATTGATAGACCAATTTTCCTGAAAGCAGCTAATATCTTGTTGTTTGATAAATTCTATCCAATCCTTGTTCTCAGTTTTGGCTTTGAGGTCTGCAATATTCCAGTTTAAGATTTTTAGTGATGATCTAATTCCATCTTTTATATTCAAGAGGTCATGTTTTTTGCTACAGGCTTCTGTATGACTGCTATTCGTACATCTGTGGCTGTGCGGTTACACCTGGGATATTTTCTTGGGGTATTGACTAACAGACAGAACCTCATATTGCTCAGGTTTATTCATTTAAGTAATTGTTGTTTGGAAATGATTTCTCCCTGCAATATCGGGCCAAAGTTATCTTTAGGCTCGTACTTGCTTTGCACATTTTGTGTTTGAGCTTTTTCAAGAAATATTGATGTATATAGTTCCTTTTGTGGAATGTAAATTGTTATTCCTCAAGTCTTCATCAGACTGGACTGATTTAGGATCTAATTTACTTTCCATGATGAGGTCCAGACTGTTTCTGATGATTCCCCGCTATTTGACCCTTTTCTTTGTATGGATCTTACTGAAAGCAAATCATTACCCTGGCAGGGAGTTAACAAGGTATAAGATATTGCTCCTGTTTGGAATATCTTGGCTCCCTCTTTAAGAATAATCAGGGGTGAACATGATCGGGGCTTCATGATCTTTGCTTCTTTCAGAGTGTATCTCAATATGCTCGCAGCCTTCCTGTATCTGATTTCTTTGATGTCGGCTTTCATCTTTCTCTTTGCTGTTAGCATTAGTTACAGCCATATGGATACTGGCCCTTCCTGATCTTTACTCCTTCCGTAATACGTCTCAGTGTTCTTACATCCTTCTTGTGTTTGACTTCTTAAGGGCCAGAATTAAATTTTTACTTTGCTTTTCACAACGAGTGCAGGCCGTGGCTGTGCGGGCAGAGCACTCATTCAATTGCTGAAAAGGCCTCATCTGGCTACTGTGTTCTTCTGGCCAGACCTGATGGCAATATTTTATTTTTATTGGGGGGGGGCAGGATCCAGAGATATTAGATTGTCAATAGTTTCCATTTGCCTATCTTCAGGATCAGCAACAGACTGTTGTCTTAGATTTTCCCTTACAGCACCCTCTACCAGGGCCATTCTTTGGTCTATGGTCGTTATTGTTGCTGTTAATTGCCTGGTCAGCTCAAGTTGATTGTTGAGTTTCAAAGACTGGGCCATGATCGCACTTGCAATTGAGTCCAATGTTGTGCGTATGATTTTTATAATGCTAAGAATGGGTTGATCTAGTGGGAGGTTGTTTCAATTCTCCTGGCTTTGCCCATTTGATTATTGATTGTTTGTCCATCCAATTGCTTATCCTCCTTACCCCTGAAGCCTTTTATAATTTTACCATCCAAAAAGTTTAGGTCATCCGATGTTATGCTGTCTAGTTGGGGTTCTGTGTTTCTGATTGCGATGTTGTCAAATGAGGAGATCTCCAAACTAAGGGCCTCATTCTGACCCCGGCGGTCTATGACCGCCAGGGTGGAGGCCGGCTGAAGCACCGCCAACAGGCTGGTGGTGCTTCATCCGGGTCCGGCGGTTTTCCACCGGATTTCCCCCGGCTGGGGGAATCCTCCATGGCGGCGCTGCTTGCAGCGCCGCCATGGGGATTCCGACCCCCTTCCCGCCAGCCTGTTTCTGGCGGTTTTCACCGCCAGAAACAGGATGGCGGGAACGGGTGTCGTGGGGCCCCTGGGGGCCCCTGCACTGCCCATGCCACTGGCATGGGCAGTGCAGGGGTCCCCTAACAGGGCCCCATAAAGATTTTCACTGTCTGCTTAGCAGACAGTGAAAATCGCGACGGGTGCAACTGCACCCGTCGCACCCCTGCAACTCCGCCGGCTTCATTCGGAGCCGGCTTCCTTGTTGCAGGGCCTTTCCCGATGTGCCGGCGGGCGCTCTTTTGGCGGTCGGCCGCCGGCCCAGCGGGAAAGCCAGAATGGCATCCGCGGTCTTCTGACTGCGGAGCGGCCATTTGGCGGTTCCTGCCAGGCGGGCGGCTCCTGCCGCCCGCCAGGGTCAAAATGAGGCCCTAAATGAGCTAAAATCATGTCTAGAGGATGTAGAATTGTTTATTCCTGCTTGGCCGACAGAAAAGGGCTGTGGCGCTGAGGAGTTGGAGGACTGCTTAATTGATGGTTGTCCCAATTCAGTTCCCTTCATGTTTGTATTCTGATGTGCTATTGCCTCCACTTGGATACTTTCTGTTAAAGTTGTTTGAAAGAAACTCCTGGGTTTTTGTGATCCTAGTTGGACCCGGGATTGATTCCTATGTAGTTCATGGCTCTTCGTTTGCTCTGCTAGGGATGGATCCCGCTCTAACGGCATGATTGCTTCAGATTCGTCAACCTTTGTGGAATTGTGCATTAGTTGCAGTGATTGCAGTGGGAATGTTTTCAACTGCAAGGCCTCTGTTTGCTCCGGTTCAGACCCCATCACCTTATCGTCACCATTTTCTCCCAGTGATTGCACTGGGATGGCACAATTCATGGAATGTTGAACTGCAACCAGTCAGCACTTGAATTAAGATAGTTGTAATAGTTACACCGTTTGCACTTGCATTTGCCTGCTGCTGTGTTTATCTGTAGGGGGTTGAGGAGCCTTTGATCTCTGATTAAATGATATTTGCTTGATGTTTCTTGTCTCCTTATTCCCCACCGGTTCTAGATGCATCAATATGTTCTGTTGTTTCCTACTTGGTAGGATTATAGGGCTCCCCTCAATTT